>NC_133419.1:43252500-43877500 GCF_049350105.2 Macaca mulatta
TGACAAACACGGCACTTGAATACTGAAGCACAAATGTTCCATTAGACTTGTAGTTTTTCAACTTCAGAAAGAAGACATTAAGTTATTCTTGCTACAAAAATAAGGACACTGAATTTGGTAGAACTAGTTTTAATTATGTTAAATTGAAGCAAAACTTGATTCTGACAATCTGTAATTATAGCTACATTATATCTGCCATGGAAGAATTCTAGGGAAAGAGAATATTCCCAAATATATAACACAGCCATTTTAATACATATCTTAAACTCATTTCAAGTAAATTCACTCCATGATAATGCTAATTTTCATAATTTGATACACAAATTTCTTTTTCAGAAGCATATACGAAAGTAAAGGTTATGGCTATCATGAAAGGGTTAGGATATGATGCTGTCAGAGGTAGTAGGGGAGAGTAAGGGCTTTTCACGGATGATCTCTAAGAAATGTTTTTGTGTAGTTTTTTCCTCCAACATGCTGCATCCACACTGGCTTTGCCTGGAGTGACTCAAGCCTGTTTGTGAGCAGAATATTTTGTTATATCTCATCAGGAGATTCAAAATCAGCATCTATGATTTATTCTTGACAATACCTCTGAGAAAGAGGAGCAGATGCAGTAATTCATTTGTTGCCATTCTGTTCAACAATCAGTTGATAAGTGGCCTTGTCACTCCAAGTTCTCTGATTTAATGCATGAATCATAATCATCTCAAGCTTGTCAAAACTAACTCTAATAACTATTTTACCCAGACTCATCATTTTTCTGATACAAGTGAAAAAAAGAAAACGTGAAGGAAGGAAAGAAATAAGGAAAGAAGAAAGGAAAAAAGGAAGGGAGGGAAGAAAAGAAAGAAAAGAAGTCTTTTGCAAACAGATACCAGAACAATAAATAAATAAATAAAAGATGAAAATGGGACAAAAAGGTATGGTTGATGTCATAAGGCTCTTGACTAGGATGCTTTAGGCCACATATCCAATTAAAATGCCTGAAACAATAAGAAACATATCTTATATAACAATAAACTTAAATCAGTGGTTCTCAGCCAAGATTAGCTTTGTGGAATGTTTTACTAGCCAGAAAACATTTAGCAATGTCTGGAGACATATTTTGCTTGTCACCAAAGGGAAAGAATGCTACTAGCATTTAGTGGGCAGAGACCAGGGATGCTGATTAGCATCCTATATTCCTACAATGCACAGGTCAGTGTTCTACAACAAAAAGATTACCTGTTCTAAAATGTCCATAGTGGCAAGTGTAAAAAACCTTTACTTGAAGCTAGGGAAGTTTTAGCATTGGTAAATTCAGTGTCTGTATGTGATGATTAAAGTCCTGGTTTTCTTCCGTTTTTCTGCCCTCCTATCTTTTTTCTGAGGCTGACTAACCTCATAGTGTCAAGATAGCTGCCATGGTGCCAGGTGTTCTTTCCAGATTACCACATCTCAGAGGGAGAATACAAGAGTATTTTTGTTGACTTGTACTTCCCAATCCTCCACCAGAATATTGGTTTAAGCCCATTATGGTTCATCTCTTAGGTTTGGAACAGGTTCAGATTTCTCTGAAAAAAAAAAATATGGCCATCTGATAGTTGAATAAAGCCAGATTTGTTTCTTTTCTTTTCGTTTTTTGTTTGTTTTGTTTGTTGGTTGGTTTTTTACAAGGAAGAAAGGGAGCAATCGTTGGTGGATAGGTATTCATGGATAGGTAAATTTGAAAAGTAGGAAGAGATTTCAGTCATCTTCCCAGAGTGCTCTTCTTTGTCAATACAAAGTTTACCCTTGTGATGGCCATTTTTATGTCTTTTTTGGAGACATGTCTATTCAACTACTTTGCCCATTTTAAAATTATTTGCTTTTTGCTCTTAGACTGTAGAAATTTCTTATATATTTTGTAGATTCACTCTTTATCAGATTAATGGTTTACAAATAATGTTTCCTCATTCTGTAGGTTGTTTTAAACTCTATTTATTGTTTCCTTTGCTGAGTAGAAGCTTTTTGGTTTGATGTAGTCCCACTTACCTATTTTTCCTCTTGTTGTCTGTGCTTTTGGTGCCATATCAAGAAATAATTGCCCAGACCAAGGCCATTAAAATGTTCTCCTGTGTTTTAATCTAGAAGTTTGCAGTTTTAGGTTTTACATTTAAGGCTTTAATCCACTTTGAGTTGATTTTTGTGTATGATGCAATGGGGTTCAATTTTATTCTTTGCCTGTGTATATCTAGTTTTCCCAACAACATTTATTGAAGGGACTATCCTCTACCCATTGTGTATTCTGGATACTCTTGTAAAAAAAAAAAAAAATAGTTGACTGTATGTGTGGGCGTATTTCTGGGATCTCTATTCTGTTTCATTATTCTATATATCTGTCTTTCTGCCAGTTCCACACTTTTTAAATGAGTTTTGTAATACATTTTGAAATCCGGAACTGTGATGCCTCCAGCTTTGTTCTTTCTCAAGATTGCTTTGGCTATTCTAGGTCTTTTGTGGTTGCAGATAAAGTTTAGAATTTTTAAATTTCTATTAAAAAGCCATTGGGATTTCATGAGGGATAATATTAAATCTGTAGATCACATTGGGTAGTATGGACATTTTAGCAATATTAATTATTATAACCCATGAACACAGATTATCTTTTCATATATTGATGTGTTCTTTATTTTTTTCATCAATGTTTTACAGTTTTCATTGTATAAATCTTTCACTTCCTTGGTTAAGTTTTTTCCTAAGTATTTTATTCTTTTTTTAATGCTATTGTAAAATGGCATTTTAAAATGTTATTGTGGCACTATTCACAATAGCAAAGACTTGGAATCAACCCAAATGTCCATCAATAATAGACTGGATAAAGAAAATGTGGCACATATAGATAATGGAATAATATGCAGCCATAAAAAAGGATGAGTTCATGTCTCTTGCAGGGACATGGATGAAGCTGGAAACCATTCTCAGCAAACTATCACAAGGACAGAAAACCAAACACGCATGTTCTCACTCATAAGTGAGAGTTGAACAATGAGAACACATGGACACATGGAGGGGAACATCCCATACTGGGGCCTGCAGTGGGGTGGGGGTCTGGGAGAGGGATAGCATTAGGAGAAATACCTAATGTAAATGATGAGTTGATGGGTGCAGCAAACCAGCATGGCACATGTATACATCCATGTAACAAGCCTGCATGTTGTGCACATGTACCCATGTACCCTAGAAAATAAAGTATAATTAAAAAAAAAATGCTATTGTAATGGTATGAGGATAATGTTGGTCTCATAAAATGAGTTTCAAAGTGTTTCCTCCTCTTCATTATTTTGAAAAAGTTTGAGAAGAACTGCGCTAAATCTTCTTTAAATGTTTGGTAGAATTCCCCAGCGAACTCTTTACTAGTGAAGTCATCTGGTCCTGGGCTTTTCTTTGTTGGGATGTTTTTGATTACTAATTCAGTCTCATACTAGTTATAGGTCTGTTCAGGTTTTCTGTTTCTTCATTATTCAGTGTCAGTACATTGTATATTTCTAGGAATTTATTCATGTCTCCTAAATTATCCAATTTGTTGGTGTATAATTGTTTATAATACTCTCATATCATCCTTTGTATTTCTGTGATACCAGTTTTAATGTCTCCACTTTCATTTCCAATTTAATTGAGTTTTCTCCATTTTTCCTAGTAACTATATGGCATGGTTTGGGCTCTGTGTCCCCACCTAAATTGCATCTCAGATTTTAATCCTTATGTGTTGAGGGAGGAGCCTAGTGGGAGGTGATTTGATCATGGGAGAGGTTTCCTCCATGGTGTTCTTGTGATAGTGAGTGAGTTCTCACAAAAACTAATCGTTTAAAAGTATGTTACTTCCCCTTATCTCTTTCTCATCTGCCAAAGATGTATCTTTCTTCCCTGTCATCTTCTGCCATGATTGTAAGTTTGCTGAGGCCTCCCCAGCCATGTGGAGTTGTTTGTCAATTAAACCTTTTTTCTTCATAAATGACCTAATCTCAGGTAATTCTTTGTAGCAGAGTGAAAATGGACTAATATACTATAGATAAAGACTTGTCAGTTTGTTTATCTTTTCAAGAACAAACACTTTTATTAACATTTTCTACTGTTTTTCTTAGTCTCTGTTTCATTAATTTCTGCTTTAATCCTACTATTTTATTCCTTCTGCTAAATTTGAGCTCTGTTCTTTTTTTTTACCCTAGTTTCTGGAGGTATAAAGGTAAATTTATTATTTGAGATCTTTCTGCTCTTTTTGCCCCCTAATTTCCCAAACTTGTTAGTTTTTGCTTTTTAATGTAGGAGTTAATCATCATAAATGTCCCTCTTAAAACTGCTTCGCGGCAGTTTTAGCATGTTCTATTTTCATTTTCTTAAGAATTTTTTTAAATTTCTTTATTGTTTCATTGGTTATTCAGGAATGTATTGTTTAATATGCACATATTTGTGAATTTTCTGATCTTTCTTCTGGTTTTGATTTCTAGTTTCAAACCATTGTGGTAAAAAAGATACTTGATATAATTTCAATGTTCTTAAATTTGTTAAGATTTGTTTTGTGACCTAACATGTAGTCTATTCTGGACAATTCTCTTTGTATGTTTGTGAAGAATGTGCAATATTCATCTTCTTTGGGATGAAATGTTCTATATATGTCTATTAGGACAATTTGATCTCTGGTGGTGTTCTAGTCTACTGTTTCCTTACCAATTTTCTGTCTGTATGTTCTATCCACTGTTGAAGATGGGATATTGAAGTCTCTTAGTATTATTGTATTGCTATCTATCTTATTTCAGCTCTATAAATATTTGATTTATATATGCAGGTGCTCTAATGTTGGGTGTATATATATTTTTTTATATCTTACTGATAAATGGATAATTTTATCATTATTTAATGTTTTGTACTTAACATCTACTTTGTTTCTGTATTTTTCAGATTTCAATTCATTTATTTATTTTTTATTTTTTCCAACGTTTATTTTAGGCTCAGGTTTCAGGTACATGTACAGATTTGTTATACTGGTAAATTGTGTGTCACAAGGGTTTGGTGTACAGATTATTTTGTCACCCACGTAATGAGTACAGTACTCAGTAGATATTTTTTACAATCCTCACCCTCCTCCTACCCTCTAACCTCAAGAAGGAGGCCTGGTGTCTATTGTTCCCTTATTTTTGTCCACATGTACTCAGTATTTAGCTTCCACTTATAAGTGAGAACATGTGATATTTAGTTTTCTGTTCCTGTTTTAATTCCCTTAGTATAATGGCCTCCAGCTTCATCAATGTTGATGCAAAAGACATGATTTTATTCCTTTTCAGGGCTGCATGGTATCCATTGTGTCTGTGTACCACATTTTGTTTTTCCAGTCCACCATTGATGGGCATCCAGGTTAATCCCATGTCTGTGCTATTGTGAATAGTGCTGCAGTAAACATATGTATGCATGTGTCTTTATGGTAGAATGATTTGTATTCCTCTGGGTATATACTCAATAATGAGATTGCTGGGTCAAATAGTAATTCTGTTTTAAGTTTTCTTTTCTTTTTTTTTTTTTTTTTTGAGAAACCTCTAAACTGCTTTCCAAAGTGTCTGAACTCATTTAATTCCCACCAAAGTGTATAACCATTCCCTTTTATCTGTAACCTTGCCAGCATCAGTTATTTTTTGACTTTTTAATCATAACCATTCTGACTGGTGTGAGGTGGTATCTCATTGTGGTTTTGATTTGAATTTCTCTAATGATTAGTGCTTTTGAGCATTTTTTTGTATGCTTGTTGGTGGTGTGTACCTCTTCTTTTGAGAAGTGCCTGTTCATATCACTTGCCAATTTTTTGGCGGGGTTGTTTGTTTTCTGCTTGTTTGTTTCTTTAAGTTCTTCATAGATTATGAATATTAGGCCTTTTTTGGATTCATAATTAGAAATATTTTATCCCTATTATAAATATTTTGCCTATTTATTCTATTGATAGTTTCTTTTGCTGTGCAGAAACTCATTAGTTTAATTAGGTCCCATTTGTCAATTTTTGTTTTTGTTGCAATTGCTTTTGGGGTTTTCATCATGAAAATGTTGCCAGGGTCGATATTCATAATAATATTTCCTAGGTTTTCTTCTAGGGTTTTTATCCATCTTGAGTTAATTTTTGTATATGGTGGCAGGTAGGAGTTCAGTTTTAGCCTTCTGCATATAGTTAGTCAGTTATAACAACATTTATTGAATAAGGTGCCCCTTCCCCAATTGCTTGTTATTGTTGGCTTTGTCAAAGATCAGGTGATTGAGGTGTGCAGCTTAATTTCTGAGTTCTCTAGTCTGTTCCACTGGTCAATGTGTCTGGTTTTGTTCCAGTACCATACTGTTTTGTTTAATGTATTCTCACACTATAGTTTGAAGTTGAGCAGTGTGATATCTCCAGCTTTGTTCTTTTTACTTAGGATTGCTTTGGCCTATCAGACTCTCTTTTTGGGTTCATGTGAATTTTACAATAGTTTTTTCTAACTCTGTGAAAAATATCATTGGTAGTTTTATAGGAATATCATTGAATTTGTAAACTGCTTTGTGTAGTATGACAATTTTAACAATGTTGATTCTTCCTATCCATGAATATAGAATGTTTTTCCATTTCTTTGTGTCATCTCTGATTTAAGAGGTGTTTTATAATTCTCATGGTAGAGATCTTTCACGTCCTTGTTTAGCTGTATTTCTAGGTATTTTATTCTTTTTGTGGCTATTACAAATGAGACTGTGTTCTTCACTTGTGTCTCAGCCTGGATATTATTGAGGTATAGAAATGCTAACAATTTTTGTTCATTGATTTTCTATCCTGAAACTTTACTGGAATTGTTTATCAGATATAGGAGCTTTTGAACAGAGACTTTACTTTTAGCCTATGGGTATCGTTGCATGTGAGATGCGTCTTTAAAAGGCATCATACGGTTGGGTCTTGCTTCTTTATGCAACTTAACTCCTTTGTGCCTTTTAAATGGGGCATTTAGCCCATTTATGTTATGTTAAAGGATAACATTGAAATATGTGGATTTCTTTCAGTCATTGTTTTATTGGCTGGTTGTAATGTAGACTTGATTGTGTAGTTGCTTTATATTGTCAATAGTCTGTGTACTTAAGTGTGTTTATGTGGTTGCTGGTAATGGTCTTTCATTTCCATGTTTGGCCCTCCTTTAAAGATCTCTTGTAAGGCAGTTCTGGTAGTAAAAAATTCCCCTATAATTTGCTTGTTTGAAATGAATCATACCTTCTTCACTTATGAAGCTTAGTTTGGCTGGATAAAATTGTTGGTTGGAGTTTCTTTTCCTTAAGGATCTTCTGGTTTGTAGAGTTTCTGCTGAAAGGTCTACTGTTAGCCTGTTGGGGTTCCTTTTTAGGTGATCTGCCCCTTCTCTTTAGCTGTCTTTAATGTTTTTTATTCTGCATTGACCTGGGAGAGTCTTCTGAGTATGAGTCTTGGGGATGGTCATCTTGTATAGTATCTCACACAGATTATCTGGATTTCTTGAATTTGACCTTTCCAGTGATGTTGGGGAGATTTTCATGGACAACATCCTCAAACGATTTCCAATTTTCTTGCTTTCTCTTTCTTTTTTAAAGATGCCAAAGCATCATAGGTTAGTCTCTTTACATAATCCCATAATTCTTGGCAGTTTTGTTCATTTTTTATCTTTTTTCATTTTTTTTCTGACTGAGTTAAGTTGAAGGACCAGTCTTTGAACTCTAAGATTCCTTCCTCAGTTGGTCTATTCTGATGTTAATACTTTTGATTGTATTATGAAATTCTAGTAGTGTTTTTTAAGCTGTACCAGATTAGTTTGCTTCTTTATTAAAATGGCTATTTCATCTTTCATCCTTTGAATCATTTTACTGGATTCTTAGATTCCTTGGATAAGTTTTAACTTTCTCCTGAATCTCAACGATCTTCATTGCCATCAAGATTCTTAATTATATGTCTGTCATTTCAGCCATTTCATTCCGGTTAAGAATCATTGCTGGAGAGGTAGTGCAGTTGTTTAGAGGTAAGAAGACTCTCTGGATGTTACAATTGCCAGAGTTTTTGCACTGGCTCTTTCCCATCTGTGTAGGCTAATGGTCTTGTAACTGTGGTGAAATTTGAATACAGTCCTTGGTTTCATTTCTGGATGTTTTCAGAGGGCTTTTGCAGGGTCTTTATTTATGGCTGAATTCTTGCCCTTGGTTTCACATGGAAGTGTATTAACAAAGTTATTTTTGGTGTTGTAGTTTGAGCTGTGATCCAGTAGATGGCACTTAAGCATAATGGCTGGTAGATAGGGTATCATTTTGCGTGACTCTGTATCTCCTCATTTTTGCAGTCATACACCTTCTCAGTGCTCTGAAACTGTGGACTCCTCTTTCACTCAAGTGCTGGCCACAGATGTCAGCTTGGCACTCCCAGGCTATGCACCGCAGCCTTAGGGTGAGCTCACGCTTTTTGTTTCCTCTCCAACTTGGATGCAGCAGAGGCAAGGACCTTGGCATTGGCAATGTCAGAGGGCCTGTCACTTGTCTCTGGGAGTTTCACCCCACAGAAACACACAGCCTCTGCCAATTAAAATGATAAGCTGGTGATGGGGCAACAGTGATGTGGACCCAAACTGGAGGTCTTACCTCATGAATAGCTTGGAGTCAGGGACTCATAGGGAAGAGAGACTGGGCTCCTCTTCATATAGTGGCTGTAGAATACTGGAGGTGTAAGCAAAGTGTTCAGGGTCTTTGCTCTGTAGCACAAGACCAACAAGGATAGGTACCACCACAGCAGCAATGACAGAAATCCTGTCAGTTGTCTCTAGGAATTCCATCCCAGAGAAACACAGAGCTACCACTGACTGAGGTGATCAGAGAGTGGTAGGGCAGCTTCACTGGGGGCCCAGTTTGGGAGGTCCTGCCCAGTGAGGATCCAGAGGGTCAGGGACCTGCATGGAAAACATTCTGTCTGCTTTTCCACATAGCAGCTGCAGTGTGCCGAAGGCCTTTGACAGTTCTTGGATTCTCGGATCTCTCTCCAGCACGAGGGCAATAGGGTAGGGGCCATGGTAGTGGCAAACATTGCAAACTTGTTGGTTACCTCTGGGAGCTCTATCAGAGAAATGCAGAGCTGGGACTGGTCTAAATGCTCAGATAAGGGTGGATATGTTATGGCTCTGTGTCCCCACTCATTCTCATCTTGAGCTGTACTCCCATAATTCTCACATATTGTGGGACGGACCCAGTGGGAGATGATTGAATCTTGGGGGCAGGTCTTTCCTGTGCTGTTTTCATGATAATGAATAATTCTCATGAGATCTGATGGTTTTAAAAATGGATGTTGCCCAGCACAAACTCTCTCTTTTTTTGCCTGCTGCCATCCATGTAAGATGTGACTTCCTCCTCCTTGCCTTTCACCATGATTGTGAGCCCTCACCAGCCATGTGGAACTGTAAGTCCATTAAACCTCTTTTTCTTCCCAGTCTCAGGTGTGTCTTTATCAGCAGCATGAAAATGGACTAACACAGTAAATTGGTACCAGTAGAGTGGGGTGCTGCTGAAAAAATACTGGAAAATGTGGAAGTGACTTTGGGACTGTGTAACAGGCAGAAGTTGGAACAGTGTGGAGGGCTCAGAAGAAGACAGGAAAATGTGGAAAAGTTTGGAACTCCCTACAGACTTATTTATTGACTTTGACCAAAATGCTGATAATGATATAGACAATGAAATTCAGGATGAGGTGGTCTCAGATGGAGATGAGGAACTTGTTGGGAACTGGAGCAAAGGTGACTCTTGTTATGTTTTAGCAAAGAGACTGGCTACATTTTGCCCCTGCCCTAAAGATTTGTGGAGCTTTGAACTTGAGGTGTATGATCTAGGGGATCTGGCAGAAGAAATTTCTAAGCAGCAAAGCATTTAAGAGGTAACTTGGGTGCTGTTAAAAGCATTCCGTTTTAAAAGGGAAACAGAGCATAAAAGTTTGAAAAATTTGCAATCTGACCATGTGATGGAAAAAAAAATCCCATTTTCTGTGGAAAAATTCCAGTCACTGCAGAAATTTGCACAAGTAACAAGATGTGAATCCCCATGACAATGGTGAAAATGTCTCCAGGGCATATCAGAGATCTTCATGACAGCCCTTCCCATCACAGGCCTGGAGGACTAGGAGGAAAAGATGGTTTCCTGGACCAGACCCAGGGCCTCCCTGTTCTGTGCAGCCTAGGGACTTGGTACCCTGCATTTCAGTCCCTCCAACCATGACTAAAAGGCACCAAGGTACAGCTCAGGCTGTTGCTTCAGAGGGCGGAAGCCTCAAGTCTTGGCCGCTTCCACATGGTGTTGAGCCTGTGGGTACACAGTAGTCAAGAATTGAGGTTTGGGAACCTCTGCCTAGATTTCAGAGGATATATGGAAACACTTGGATACCCAGGCAGATATTTGCTACTGGGGCGGGGCCCTCATGGAGAACCTCTGCTAGGCAGTGTGGAAGGGAAATGTGGGGTCAAAGTCTCCACACAGAATCCCTGTGGGACACCACCTAGTGGAGCTGTGAGAAGAGAGTAACCACCATCCAGTGCCCAGAATGGTAAATCCACTGACAGCTTGCACTGTGCACCTGGAAAAGCTGCATACACTCAATGCCAGCATATGCAGGTGGAAAGTAACCAGGAGGGGGACTATACTGTGCAAAGCTACAGGGACAGTGGTGCCCAAGACCAAGAAAACCCATCTCTTGCATCAGCATGACCCAGATGTGAGACGTGGAGTCAAAGGAGATCATTTTGGAACTTCAAGATTTGACTACCCTGCTGGATTTCAGACTTGCATGACGACTGTAGCCCTTTTGCTTCGATCAATTTCTCCCATTTGGAACAGCTATATTTACCCAATGCCTATATCTCCATTGTATCTAGAAAGTAACTAACTTGTTTTTGATTGTACAGGCTCATAGGCAGAAGGGACTTGCCTTGTCTTGGATGAGAATTTGGACTGCGGACTTTTGAGTTAATGCTGAAATGAGTTAAGAATTTGGAAGACTGTTGGGAAGGCATTATTGGTTTTGAAATATGAGGACATGAGATTTTGGAGGGGCCAAGGGTGGAATGATATGGTTTGGCTCTGTGTCCCCACCCAAATATCGTCTTAAATTGTACTCCCTTAATTCCCACATGTTGTGGGAAGGACATGGTGGGAGATAATGGAATCATGGGGGCGGGTCTTTTCTCTGCTGTTCTTGTGATAGTGGATAAATCTCATGAGATCTGATGGTTTTATAAGGGGGAGTTTCCCTGAATAAACTCTCTCTCTTTTTGCTTGCTGTCATCCATGTGAGACATAACTTGCTGCTCCTTGCCTTCCTCCATGATTGTGAGGCCTCCCCAGCCATGTGGAACTGTAAGTCCATTAAACCTCTTTCTTTTGTAAATTGTCCAGTCTCAGGTATGTCTTTGTCAGCAGTGTGAAAATAGACTAATATAGGTGGAGTGGCTGCACTGGGGTCCCAGGCCAGTGGGCTTTGCCTGTTGATGTGCAACAGAAGTGAGGTCTACAGTCCATCTACTCCTCAGCACCAAGGATGCAGCTCGTATCCTGAAGGTGCATGAAATAGTCTGGCCTCCCTTGTAGGTTGGAGCTATGGAAGCTGGCTTCAGGGTGCTCAGGGATCCAAGACCATTGGGGCTCCATGTAGGCTTGAGTGGCAGATCTGCTCAGCCTTCACAAAACTCTCCATGTTAGTCTGGAGGCTCTGAAGAGGGGGGTCAAGGGGATCTTCTGTGTTAAGGACTTCAAAGATCCATGGCAGAAGTATGGGTCCCTGGAGGCTCTTGCTCACTCACTCTATCCTCTTGGTGGGGAGCCACCCTTGGCACCATACCAATCCTGGGTGGGTGCCTGTCCTGCCTCACTTCTCTCTGCTCTCCATGGGTCACTATTGCTTATTTGATAAATCCCAACATTACCTCCTGGATAATCCATTTGAAGAGCTAGTGTTTACTTCTCATTCTATCTCTTCTCCATGAGAGTGGCACACAATAGCTGCTTCTAGTCAGCCATCTTGCACCTCCTCTGTGTTTTGTTTAAGGGTAGCCACCCCAGCAACATTTTGTTTACCATTTTCATGAAATGCCTTTTTTTTAATCCCTTCACTTTTAGTCTATGTGTCCTTAAATCTCAAGTGAGTCTCTGGAAAACAGTATATAGTTGAGTCTTTTTAAAAATGTATGTATATTCTACCACTCTATATCTTTGGATTAAGAATTTTAAACCATTTATGTTTAAAACAATTATTGCTAGCAAAGGACTTACTATTGCTATTTTGTTTGTTTGTCGTATTAGCCTGTTCTTGCACTGCTGATAAAGAAACCCAAGACTGGGAAATTTACAAAAGAAAGAGATTTAAAACACTTACAATTCTGAGTGACTGAGGAGACCTAACAATCATGGCAGAAGGCAAAGAGGAGCAAGTCGTGTCTTATATGGATGGCAGCAGGCAAAGAGGAAAAGCTTGTGCAGGGAAAATCCCACTTATGAAACCATCAGATATTGTGAGACTTACTCACTATCACAAGAACAGCATGGAAATGACCTGCTATCATGATTGAATTACCCACCATGTCCCTCCCACAGCACATGTAAATTCAAGATGAAATTTGTGTGGGGACACAGTCAAACCACATCATTTGTCTTATAGTTCTTTTGTTCCATTTGCATCTACACTTTTAATTCCTCTCCTATTTTATGTTATTTACATCAAAATTTACATATTTTTATATTATGTATCCATTATAATTTGTTAGTTATGTTCTTAATACTTTTGTCTTTTCACTTTTATACTGAAACAAAAAATGATTTAGATACCCCCATCACTTATTACAGTATTCTTGACTTTTCTGTATTTTTACATTTATATAGAAAGTTTATACTTTCATATGTTTTTGTGTTACTATTTAGCATCAGTTTGTTTTAACTTATAGAACTCCCATTAGCATTTCTTGTAAAGCATATCTAGCGGTAAAAAAACAAAAAACATAAACAAAAAAACACGAATCATTTTTTGCTTGTCTGGGAAAGGCATTCTTCATCCATCATTTTTAAAAGACACTTTTGCCAGATTTAATATTCTTAGTTGGCAGAGTGTTTTTTTTTTTCTTCAGCACTTTGAATACATCAGCCCTTTTCCTTCTGGCCTGCAAGGTCTTTGCTGAGAAAACCACTCATAGTGATACAGGGACTCTCTTGTGCATGAAGAGTCACTTTTATTTTGCTGCATTTAAAATTTTGACTTTGTTTTGTATTTTGATGATCTGATTATCATGTATCTCGGTATAGGATTTTTTGGATTTATACTATTCCAGGCCCGTTGACCTTTTTGAATTTGAATGTCCATTCCTCTCCTCAGATTTGGCAAGATATATTAATCTGTCTTTCTATCTCTCTATATCTATCTATCCATCCATCTATAGATATAGATGGATAGATATTGTATATAATATATATAGACTATAGATTGTATATAGATTGTATCTATACTTATCTCTATATATTTATCTATCTACATAGATAGATATCTCCCCAAATCTGAGGAGAGGTTTATATATATATATAGTTTATATAACTATATATAGTATAATTTTATATACACTACATATATAGTTCATTAGAGTTGAGTTTTAATATTTACAGTTTTAATTATTAGAGTTTTAATACTCAGAATGCAATCTTACATTTTATTTACCTGAGTTCATGTTATTAGTGTCTGCCTTTCCCTACTGCTATTGTTTGGATATTTGATCCTCCAAACCTCAACTTGAAATTTGACGCCCAATGTTTGGACTGGAGTATAATGGGAGGTGTTTGGGTTGTGGGGCTGGATTCCTCATGAATGACCTGGTGTCATTCTCACAGGAGTGAAAAAGTTTTCATTTATAGTTCCTACACAACAGGTTGTTGAAAAGGGCCTGGCACCTCTTTCTCTTCCTCTCATGGTTTTCCACTCATCATGTAATGTCTGCACACATGGATTCTTATCCCCTTCTATCACAAGTGGAAGCACCTTGAAGCCCTCACCCAGAGCAAGTTGTGGTACCATGCTTCTTTTGTAGCCTGTGAATTTATGAAGAAGATAAATCTATAAATTACCCAACCTCAGGTATCTTTTGGAGCTACTCAAACAAAATAAGACACCCACATATCACCTACAGCATCAGATTTCAGTTCCTATGAATCCTAAGGCACAAAATATAACTTTTACTAGATAACCTCATAGCAGTGTTTGTCAGTCTTAGAGCCATGATAATCTTTTTCTTTTTTTTTGAATAGGGCTAGTATATGTTTTAGGTAATAAGAATGAAGACTTTTAAAAATGTGATTTATTATTTTATTTCTAGTTACGTAAAATCATGTCTATAAAACTTGAAATCATTTATTTTATTATTATTATTATTATACTTTAAGTTCTAGGGTACATGTGCACAACCTGCAGGTTTGTAACATAGGTATACATTTGCCATATTGGTTTGCTCCACCCATCAACTCGTCATTTACATTAGGTATTTCTCCTAACGCTATCCCTCCCCGAGCCTTCCACCCCCGAATAGGACCTGGTGTGGCACGTTCCCCTCCCTGTGTCCATGTGTTCTCATTGTTCAACTCCCACTTATAAGAGAGAACATGCAGTGTTTGGTTTTCTGTCCTTGTGATAGTTTGCTGAGAATGATGGTTTCCAGTTTCATCCATGTCCCTGCAAAGGACATGAACTCATCCTTTTTTATGGCTGCATAGTATTTCATGGTGTATATGTGCCACATTTTCTTTATCCAGTCTATTACTGATGGACATTTGAGTCGGTTCCAAGTCTTTGCTATTGTGAATAGTGCCTCAATAAACATATGTGTGCATGTGTCTTTATGGTAGCATGATTTATAATCCTTTGGGTATACACCTAGTAATGGGATTGCTGGGTCAAATGGTATTTCTAGTTCTAGATCCTTGAGGAATCACCACACTGTCTTCCACAATGGTTGAACTAATTTACACTCCCACCAACAGTGTAAAAGCTTTCCTATTTCTCCATGTCCTCTCCAGCATTTGTTGTTTCTTGACTTTTTAATGATCACCATTCTAACTGGCATGAGATGGTATCTCATTGTGGTTTTGATTTGCATTTCTCTGATGACCAATGATGATGAGCATTTTTTCATATTTCTGTTGGCTGCATAAATGTGTCCTTTTGAGAAGTGACTGTTCATATCCTTTGTCTACTTTTTGATGGGGTTGTTTTTTTCTTGTAAATTTCAGTTTTTTTGTAGATTCTGGATATTATTCCTTTCTCAGATGGATATATTGCAAACATTTTCTCCCATTCTGCAACTTGCCTGTTCACTCTGATGATAGTTTCTTTTGCTGTGAAGGAGCACACTTTCTACACATGGCTAGCCAGTTTTTCCAGCACCATTTATTAAACAGGGACTCCTCTCCCTAATGCTTGTTTTTGTCAGGTTTGTCAGAGATCAGATGATTGATGTGTGGTGCTATTTCTGAGACCTCTGTTCTGTTCCATTGATCTATATGGCTGTTTTTGTACCAGTACCATGCTGTTTTATTTGCTTTAGCCTTGTAGTATAGTTTGAAGTCAGGTAGCGTGATGCCTCCAGCTTTGTTGTTTTTGCTTAGGATTGTCTTGGCAATGCAGGCTCTTTCTTGGTTCCATGAAATTTAAAGTACTATTTTCTAATTCTGTGAAACTTGATGGGGATAGCATTGAATGTATAAATTACTTTGGGAAGTATGACCATTTTCATGATACTGATTCTTCCTATCCATGAACATGGAATGTTCTTCCATTTGTTTGTGTCCTCTTTTATTTCGTTGAGCAGTGGTTTGTAGTTCTCCTTGAAGAGGTCCTTCACGGCCCTTGTGAGTTGTATTCCAAGATATTTAATTCTCTTTGTAGCAATTGTGAATGGGAGTTCACTCATGATTTGGCTTTCTGTTTGTCTGTTATTGGTGTATAGGAATGCTTGTGATTTTTGCACATTGATTTTGTATCCTGAGACTTTGCCGAAGTTGCTTATCAGCTTAAGGAGACTTTTGGCTGAGATGATAGGGTTTGCTAAGTATACATTCATGTCACCTTCAAAAAGAGACAATTTGACTTTCTCTTTTCCTAATTGAATACCCTTTATTTCTTTCTCTTGCCTGATTGCCCTGGCCAGAACTTTCAATATTACGTTGAATAGGAGTGGTGAGAGAGGGGATCCTTGTCTTGTGCCAGTTTTCAAATGGAATCCTTTCAATTTTTTTCCCATTCAGTATGATGTTGGCTGTGAGTTTGTCATAAATAGCTTTCATTATTTTGAGATATGTTCAATCAATATCTCGTTTATTGAGATATTTTAGCATAAAAAACTTTAGAATTTTGTTGAAGGCTTTTTCTGCATCTATTGAGACAATCATATGGCTTTTGTCATTGGTTCTGTTTATGTGATGGATTATGTTTATTAATTTGTGTATGTTGAACCAGTCTTGCATCACAGAGATGAAGACAACTTGAACATGATGGATAAGCTTTTTGATGTGCTGCTGGGTTCGGTTTGACAATACTTTATGGAGGATTTTCACATCAATGTTCACCAGGGATATTGGCCTAAAATTCTCTTCTTTTGTTGTGTGTCTGTCAGGCTTTGGTATTAGGATGATGCTGGCCTCATAAAATGAGTGAAGGAGGATTCCCTCTTTTTCTATTGATTGGAATAGTTTCAGAATGAATGGTACCAGCTCCTCTTTGTACCTCTGGTAGAATTCAGCTCTGAATCCATCTCGTCCTGGGTTTTTTAGGTTGGTAGGTTATTAATTACTGCCTCAATTTCAGGACCTGTTATTGGTCTATTGAGAGATCCAACTTCTTCCTGGTTTAGTCTTGGGAGGGTGTATGTGTCCAGGAAATTATCCATTTCTTCTAGATTTTCTAGTTTATTTGCATAGAGGTGTTTACAGTATTCTCTGATGGTAGTTTGTATTTCTGTGGGATTGGTGGTGATATCCCCTTTATCATTTTTTATTGCATCTACTTGATTCTTCTCTCTTTTCTTCTTTATTAGTGTTGCTAGCAGTCTCTCTGTTTTTTTGAACTTTTCAAAAAACCCAGCTCTTGGATTCATTGTTTTTTTTGAAGTTTTTATTTATTTATTTATTTGTCTCTATCTCCTTCAGTTCTGCTCTGATCTTAGTTATTTCTTGCCTTCTGCTAGCTTTTGAATTTGTTTGCCCTTGCTTCTCTAGTTCTTTTAATTGTCATGTTAGGGTGTTGATTTCATATCTTTCCTGCTTTCTCTTCTAGGCATTTAGTGCTATAAATTTCCCTCCACACACTGCTTTAAATGTGCCCCAGAAATTCTTGTATGTTGTGTCTTTGTTCTCATTGGTTTCAAATAACATCTTTATTTATGCCTTCATTTTGTTTTTCACCCAGTATTCATTCAGGAGCAGGTTGCTCAGTTTCCATGTAGTTGTACAGTTTTGAGTTAGTTTCTTAATCCTGAGTTCTAATTTGGTTGCATTGTGGTCTGAGAGACAGTTTGTTGTGTTTCTGTTCTTTTACATTTGCTGAGGAGTGTTTTACTTCCAATTATTTGGTCAATTTTAGAATAAATGCAATGTGGTGCTCAGAAGAATGTATATTCTGTTGATTTGGGGTAGAGAGCTCTGTAGATGTCTATTAGGTCTGCTTGGTCCAGAGCTGAGTTCAAGCCCTGGATATCCGTGTTAATTTTCTGTCTCATTGATTTATCTAATATTGACAGTGGGGTGTTAAAGTTTCCCATCAATATTGTGTGGGAGTCTAAGTCTCTTAGTAAGTCTCTAAGAACTTGCTTTATGAATCCGGGTGCTCCTGTATTGGGTGCATGTATATTTAGGATAGCTAGCTCTTTTGGTTGAATTGATCCCTTTACCATTTCTTAATGGCCTTCTTTGTCTTTGTCTCTTTTCATCTTTGTTGGTTTAAAGTCTGTTTTATCAGAGACCAGGATTGCAACCTCTGCGTTTTTGTTGTTGTTGTTGTTTTTGTTTTTTTTGTGTGTGTGTGCTTTCCATTTGCTTGGGAGATCTTCCTCTACCCCTTTATTTTGAGCCTATGTGTGACTTTGCACACGAGACGGGTCTCCTGAATATAGCACACTGATGAGTCTTGACTCTATCCAATTTGCCAGTCTGTGTCTTTTAACTGAGACATTTAACCCATTTACATTTAAGGCTAATATTTTTGTGTGTAAATTTGATCCTGTCATTATGATGCTAACTGTTTATTTTACCTATTAATTGATGCAGTTTCTTCATAGCATCAATGGTCTTCACCATTTGGCATGTTTTTGCGGTGACTGGCACCAGTTGTTCCTTTTCATGTTTAGTGCTTCCTTCAGGAGCTCTTGTAAGACAGTCCTGGTGGTGACAAAATCTCTCAGCATTTGCTTGTCTGTAAAGGATTTTATTTCTCCTTTATTTATGAAGCTTAGTTTGGCTGGATATGAAATTCTGGGTTGAAAATTCTTCTCTTTAAGAATGTTTAATATTGGTCCCTACTCTCTTCTGGCTTGTACGGTTTCTCCTCAGAGAGCCACTGTTAGTCTGATGTGCTTCCCTTTGCCGGTAACCCGAACTTTCTCTCTGGCTGCCTTTAACATTTTTTCCTTCACTTCAACCTTGGTGAATCTGACAATTATGTGTCTTGAGTTTGCTCTTCTCAATGAGTATCCTTGTGGTGTTCTCTGTATTTCCTGAATTTGAATGTTGGCCTGCCTTGCTAGGTTGGGGAAGTTCTCCTGAATAATATCCTGAAGAGTGTTTTCTAACTTGGTTCCCTTCTCCCTGCCACTGTCAGGTACACCACTCAAATGTAGATTTGGTCTTTTCACATAGTCCCATATTTTTGGAAGTTTTGTTAGTTTTTTTCACTCTTTTTTTCTCTAATCTTTTCTTCTTGCTTTATTTCCTTAATTTGATCTTCAATCACTGATATCCTTTCTTCTGCTTGATCGAATCGGCTATTGAAGTTTGTGTATGTTTCACGCAGTTCTCGTACTTTGGTTTTCAGCTCCATCAGGTCATTTAAGGTCTTCTCTATATTGTTATTCTAGTTAGCCATTTGTCTACCCTTTTTTCAAGGTTTTTAGCTTCCTTACAATGGTTTAGAACATGTTCTTTTTGCTCAGAAAAGTTTGTTATTACCGACCTTCTGAAGCCTACTTCTGTCAACTCATCAAACTCATTCTCCATCCAGTTTTGTTCCCTTGCTGACGAGGAGTTGTGTTCCTTTGGAGGAAAAGAGGCATTTTGGTTTTTGGAATTTTCAGCCTTTCTGTTCTGGTTTTTCTGCATTTTAGTGGTTTTATCTACCTTTGGTCTTTGATGTTGGTGATCTACAGATGGGGTTTTGGTGTGGATGTCTTTTTTGTTGATGTTGATGCTATTCCTTTCTGTTTGTTAGTTTTCCTTCTAACAAACAGGCCCCTCAGCTGCAGGTCTGTTGGAATTTGTTGGAGGTCCACTCCAGACCTTGTTTGCCTGGGTATCACCAGTGGAGGCTGCAGAACAGCAAATATTGCTGCCTGATCTTTCCTCTGGAAGTTTCAATCCAGAGGGGCACCTGCCTGTGTGAGGTGTCTATCGGCCCCAACTGGGAGGTGTCTTCCATTCAGTCTACATGGAGGTCAGGGACCCACTTGAGGAGGCAGTCTGTCTGTTAATAGACCTCAAATGCTGTGCTGGGAGAACTACTGCTCTCTCAGAGCCATCAGGCAGGACATTTAAGTTGTGGAAGCTGTCTGCTGCCTTTTGGCCAGATATGCCATTCCCCAAAAGGTGGAATCTAGAGAGGCAGTGGGCCTTGTTGAGCTGTGGTGGGCTCCACCCAGTTTGAGCTTCCCTGCCGCTTTGTTTATGCTGTGAGCATAGAACTCACTCAAGCTGAGGCCCACTCAAGCCTCAGCAATGGTGGACGCCCTTTCCCCTACCATGTTCCAGCACCCCAGGTTGATCTCAGACTGCTGTGCTAGCAGGGAGCAAGGCTCCATGGGCGTGGGACTCATTGAGCCAGGCACAGGAGGGAAACTGCTGGTCTGCCAATTGTGAAGACTGTGGGAAAAGTCCAGTATTTGGGTAGGAGTGTACCGTTCCTCCAGGTATAGTTACTCACAGCTTCCCTTGGTTAGAAAAGGGAAATCCTCTGACCCCTTGTGCTTTCTGGGTGAGGTGATGCCCTGCCCTGCTTTGGCTTGCCCTCCATGGGCTGCACCCACTATCCAACCAGTCCCCGTGAGATGAACCAGGTACCTCAGTTGGAAATGCAGAAATCACTTGTCTTCTGCATTGTTCTCACTGGGAGCTATAGGCAGGAGCTGTTCCTATTTGACCATATTGGAAGTGTCCCATCATTTCTTCCGAAAATATTTAAGGTTATTGACAACCAATTATGTTTCAATAAAATCATGACAATTGTGACTTAAGAAAGATTTATTACAAGATGACTATAAAATACCATGAAAAATGTCAAAGTCAGATATAAATAGTACTGTTTTATCATCTGCCTGCCTAGAATTATTTTTCTCAACAAAGTACCTTACCCTATCCTTTTAAATGGTCTGTAAATTCTACTGCATTTCACCATGACTGGATCAGATGACATGGAGCAAATGGAATCCTCATAGCAGTCACATCATGTAGAATACTGACAAAATAACACAAGTGCTTCCACTTCTTCTTCCATATCCAGAACATATATTATATTTAATCATGGCACATGAGTTCAGTAACTTTGCAAATATCTTGAATGCTTTTAATAGTCTAGACCTGCACATGTGGCTAATTAAATTACAAATTTTAACAGCTCTTTGAGGGTTCATTGACATATGATACAGTTTGAATGTATCCCCCTAAAGTTCCTATGTTGGAAACCTAATTTCACATGTAAAAGTATCAAAAAGTAGGGCCTTTAAGAGGTAATTGGGTCATGAGGGTGGAGCCTTCATGAATGGATTAACACCATTATCATGGGAGTCAGTTAGTTCACCTGGAAGTGAATTAGTTATCATGGGACTTAGTTCTCATGAGAGCAGGTTGTTATAAAAGTGGGCTTGGCTTGTTACTGTGTTGCACACTGTCACTTGACTTTTAACTTTTCTGCCATATTATGATGCAGTACAAACGCCTTCACCAGAAGGTGCCATCATGCCTTTTCTAGCCTCCAGAACTATAAGCCAAATAAAATTATTTTCTTTATAAATTATGCAGTCTCAGGTATTCTGTTATAGCAACAGAAATGGACAAAGACAACATATAGTACACTGAACATATTTAAAGTTTACAACTTGATAAGTTTTGACATGTGTTTACATATATAAAAATCATCAGCCCAATCAAGAACATATCTGATATCTTCAAAAATCTCTTTGTGCTCATTTGTCATCTCTTCAGCTCACCTTTCCCTGCCTCTCCCCTGGTCTCCAGGCAACCTGGTGATATAAACCTTCTCTTCTTTGTATCACCATAGATTAGTTATTTTTTTTTTGAAGAACTTTAGATAAATGAAACCAAATAAAATGTACTGTTTTCAACTCAGCATAATTATTTCTTTGTAGAAAATTATAGAAAATAATTTCTTTGTGGAAAATAGAGATGTTTGAAGTTCTTTTTTCTTTTTTTTTTAAGATTGAGTTTTGCTCTGTCACCTAGGCTGAAGTGCAATGGTGCAATTTTGGCTCACCGCAACCTCCACCTCCCAGGTTCAAGATATTCTCCTGCCTCAGCCTCTCAAGTATCTGGGATTACAGGCATGTACCACTATGCCTGGCTAATTTTTGTATTTTCAGTAGAGGAAGGTTTTTCACCTATGTTGGCCAGGTTGTTCTTCAACTCCTGACCTGAGGTGAACTGCCCACCTCACCCTCCCAAAGTGTTGCGATTACAGGCATAAGCCACGGCACCTGGCCAGAAATTCTTGTTTTCCAGTTTGAATGTTTTAAATTTATTTTTGTTTTCTTGTTTCCTGGCTAAAGCCTCTAGTGCAGTGTAAAACAGAAGCTATAAGAGGAGATACCCTTCCCTAATTTCAGATCTTAGTAGGAAAGCATTCTGTTTTTCACTATTTAAAATTACATTAATGGAGGTTTTTCATACATGCTCAGGTAGAGAGAAATTCCTTCTACTCTTATTTGGTGGAGTTTTTTTGTTTTTTAAATCAGGAATGGATGTTGAATTTCAACAAATACTTTTCTACATTTACTGATAGAAACATATTTTTTTCCTTTGCCTGGTTTGATAATGTGGTAAATCACATTGATTCATTTTTGAATATCAAAACAAGATTTATTCCTTGGATAAATCCAATTTAATCATGATGTGTTGTTCATTTCACACAATGTTGAATTTAATTTACTAAGAACTGGCCAGGAATTTTTCCATGTGTGTTCATAAGGGATATTGGTCTGTAATAGTATTTTTTAATATTTTTGTCCAGCTTTGACAAACTCATAAAATGAGTTGTAAGTATTCTCTTCTTTTCAATTTTCTAGAAGAAATGAACAATTTGTGTCTGAATGTTACTTTTCTAGTTTTTAAAATGCTTGATAGACCAGTGAAGCCATAAATTCCAGGCTTGAAGTTTTCTTTGTGGGAAAGTTATAACTGGAAATTCAATTTCTTCATAAGATAAAGGGCTATTATGGTTATCTATGTCTTCTTGAGTGAGAATGTGGATCTTTCAAGGAATTTGCCCACTTTACTTAAGTTGTCAAATTTAGTGTTGCAAAATTGTTTATTAAATTTAGTGTAAAAAGTAATTAAAGTTAAATTAAATGTAAAATTCTCAATCACACTAGCAGATATTGAGGATAATTCTCAATAAATATCTATGGCTCTTTGCTCCTATATTGGACAGCACAAATATAGAACATTACCATCACTGTAGAAAAGTTCTATTGGCAGCTCAGGAGATGACTGTTAACAGTTAATATAAGTGGCATGTATGATAAAACTCATTCTTATATGTTATTAATTAAGGTTTAAGATTGGGAATAAGTCAGCTCAAGCTAAGAAGTGAGATTTGTCCCGAAAATCAATTCAGTCCTAAGAAGGTTTTCATTTTTAATAATACTTTTAATCTGGAAGGTAGAAATTAGATCCACATACTTATTTGCAGAGATTAAATTCCCTTTTAGTATAGGGTTTATCTAAGTAGACAGTACTTTCTGCATTCAGTAGGGCAAGTTTCAGAGTGAAGATGTCCTCTCCTACTTGGCTTGGTGAAGCCTAGAAAAGAGGGAAGTATGTTTAAAACAAAAAACCATCACCATAGATCTTCTAATAACCAAGTTCTATCCTTTGAGAAAACATGTGACTCTCTGTGAGTATTTTGTCGTTCTGTAAAGTCTTTTTCACAGAGAATTTTTCTGACTCATTGCTGAAAAAGATAGTTTGGTATGTATTTTTACTGAAATATGGACATGCTTTAGCTATCCTGAAACCTGCAAATCAGAATTTCCATGGTGAAACCATCACTTGTTACAGGGATTGATATTTTAATGGGTTAGGGAAATTCAGAAAGCTGCCCTGAGAAGAGTTTCCTCTTTGTTTTGCTTGCATTTCTAAATGATTTGGTTCAAGTGGTTTGCCCTGTTGATGAGTATGTGTTCTAATTGTTCACACCAAAGCAGAGATAATCAATTAAAAGTAACATCTTGACCTAAAGAGTTGGTGTTTTTTCAGGACTGGTCTTGTGGGAATGGAAAAAATATCTTTACAGTTTAGGATTGGTGAGAACCTTTATTGATAGCTTTGTTTTTTAGCCACCCATATTTTTGTGCCCAGGAGGTTAGCTCTTAAAAACTGAGTATTTATTTTTCGTGGTGTTGGGTCATTTAGAGCTTATTTGGGACAAAACAGATTTGGGCTTGAATGTCCTTAGCTATGTTATTCAGTGGATCTGACCCTCAATTCCTGAACTCTAAAATTGGTGATTAAACAATCCTTATGAGAAGATAGTAAAAGCATACTAATTACATGCCTGTAACTTACTATCACACAGATTTGTATCCATAAAGTTAGATCTGCCAATTTCTTAGTAAGTTGATCTTGTAAGCATATAAACCTAAGTGTCCTCATTTGTAAGTGATTTGTTTTATGCGACCACCGGAGCAGGCGCCAGACATGAGGCAAGTAGGCAAGGTAAAAAAGCTTTATTAGCTAGCCAATGTGAAGGAGGAAGGGGCGACGTTCACCGGTCTCCGGCTGTTCTCGGGTGAGCTTCCCGGGTCCGCGTATGAGCAGGGACCGAGGAAGTTCGCGCCGGACAGCTACCGGGAGCGGCTTTTTATGTCTAGGGCCTGGGAGTGGGCGGGCAGTAGGCGGGACACCGGCGTGTCGGGGGGCGTTCCGTAGGCGCGGCCAGGTAGGTTTCGGTTTCCTCGTTCGGACGTCACGTTGCGCCTGCGCAGTTGGTCTGCATTTTTCCCTGGGGCGGGCTGCATTTTCCCGCGGGTGGGTAAGTTGATGATGAAGAACCCGGAAATGCGCCATCTTAGTCGTCTTTGTCCTCTCCTCCCCGTCCAGACAGTAAGTAAGCACACACACACACACATTATATATAATCATATTGCTGTGAAGATTAAATGTAATAGCATTTGTAAAGTACTTAGTACAGTACCTAGTTTAAAAAATAGAATATGTCCTTGTTTTTATCAGTAGCTTATTGGCAAGTAGATAACATACTGTAACTGAAATTTAATAAATGCTTGACAAATTTTCCTTCCTTTCATTCTCCTAATCTAACCCATTACTTTTAATTCAAGTTTTGCTTTATTAAAACCAAATACATTCAGCTCTTTATATATTTTTCTTTTACTTTTCATATTTTGCTGTGTTTCTTTTTTTTCCCAGTCAGATTAGACTAATTGCTTACAGAAAAATCCAGATATTATTTTACGGGTATCCAAATTTGGAATTTTAGACTTCGTCTATATGAAATTGTTTCAGCAATTTTTATCTATACATAACTATACATTGCAGAAATTGTTTTAAAAAGCAGTGCCTAAGCAAGTCACACATGGAACATAGGAGAATGAAGGATAAATACTATTGAACTATTACTTATAGAGTATAGTAACAAAACTGTTGTAGTTTAGTTTGCAATGTTTGAGACAAAAGACATTTTCACTTAGGATTCCTGTCCAGTTAACAAGTGACATTTAGGGATGTCAAACTGCGTTCCTATTATCAAATATTACAGAATATTTATTGAGATGATGAATATAGATCAGATGATCAGGTTAAAGAGGGAGCTGCAGTTTCATTAAATTACTTCTATGCTGTCAGAGAAAAGAGAAAGTTGGAAGAATTACACTCTATAGAAACCAATGTTCAATATTATAACTAGCAGAAAAGTTAAGCAAGTGCATAATCAAATAATGAGAATGTCAGATGAATAGTTACAACATGAACAGAACATATGGGGACCAGGATTTATATTGGATGCAAGTCTTTTAATTTCTCAGGCTTGTCAAACTCTTTCATTAATAAAAATCCATAGTCACTCACAATTTTAAAGTTTATGTTGAGTAGATTTCCTTGGTTATTGTACAATAATACAGTATAGTGTTATGTTTACACTATACTGCAGTCTATTCAGTACATAATAGCATTATATCTTAAAAACAATGTAAATAATACAACATTTTTAAGATTCATTTTTTCTTAATGAATCGTTTTGATTTTCATAAAGTTTCAAATGAAACAGGTTTTCTACACATTAGTATAAAGATATGCTTGACTTGGTGGACCCTACAAACTTGTAATAGTCAGCAGTTCTGGTGCTTCATTATGTATATTTTTAAGTAGTCAACTTTACTAGTAAGGAAATACATTTTGAAATAAAACAATATGCTTTCTTAAGTTATGAAATTTGCAAAAATTATTTTTAAAGATTTTTTTATGTATTTAAAAAATAAATTCACTATATACTTAATAAATATATAAATAAATAATTGCAATAAATTTGCTATGTATTAATGTAAATATGATATATAAATTTATAGTAATATAAATAATACATAAGTTATATACATTAGTATAAATGATCACAAATTAAAATGTATGAAATATATACACTATATCATACATGCTTATTTATAATAAATATTAAATATTGGGAAAAATATCAGAATATTAATAGTGACTTTTTGTAGTTGGAGGCATTATAGGAATATATGATAAATAAATAATCTTTATAAATTGTTATGTTTTCGACAGGAAAACGATGTGCTTATTTAAAATATAAAGAAGCAAACATTCTTAGAGAAAGGAAGCGGGAGTGCAGGAGCAATTCCAGTGGTCTAAGTAGGCACAACAGGTAATCAGTACACTTTTCAGAATGCCGTTTTATCTAGGTTGATTTCCCTTATGAATCTTCTAAACCTTGCACATGTTTACCTTTGATTGAGTATAAGCAGAAATTTAGTTTCCTGGAAGAAATGGCTTTGCCTGATGATATGGTTTGGATCTATGTTTCCACCCAAATCTCATGTCCATTTGTAATCCCCGGTGTTGGAGGGGGAACTAGTGGGAGGTGATTGGATCGTGAGGGTGGATTCTTCATGAACGGTTTTAGCACTATCCCCTTGGTACTGTTCTCCTAACAGATGTCTCACGAGATCTGGTTGTTTGAAAGTGTGTAGCATGGGGCCCCACACTCTCTCTTGCTCCTGCTCCCATGACGTGAGATGCCTTGCTCTGCTTTTGCCTTCTGCCATGATTGGAAGTTTCTTGAGGCTTCCCCAGAAGCAGATGCAGCTATGCTTCCTGCAAGGTCTGAAGAAATGTGAGTCAATTAAGACTAGCCTGACCAACATGGTGAAACCCCGTCTCTACCAAAAATACAAAAATTAGCTGGGTGTGATGGTGGGTATTTGTATCCCAACTACTTGGCAGGCTGAGGCAGGAGAATCGCTTGAACCTGGGAGGAAGAGGTTGCAGCGAGCCGAGATCACGTCATTGCACTCCAGCCTGGGTGATAAAAGCGAAACTCGGTCTCAAAAGACAAACAAACAAACAAAAACTATTTTTTTAAAAATAAATTACCCAATCTCTACTGTTTCTTTATAGCAATGAGAGAACATACTAATACACCTGATCTTCTATAATCTAAGAGGAAGGAAAGCTGGTATTAAAGAGCTTAAAGCCCGGCCAGGCCCCAGGAACTTTGCTAGTGTAGCAGACTGACAATATTTTAGGTAATTGCACAGCTCTTGCTGCTCTCAATCTGTTTTTGCATCCAAAGGGCTATGATATTGCACCTGATATTTGAGGCTTTTATCATTCCAGTTTGGCTTTACAAACTTTCTAAATTGGTATATAAGGTGGGAAATTCTGGCTTGAACAGCCATCCATTATTATCCCAGACATATTGTGGTTGCTGCCGGTAATGATTCCTGAGCTGTTCTATTAAAGGCAAGGTATTACTGCACAGTTTATGATAGTAGTCTTGCTGAAACAAGCAAATACCTTCTATTATGCTAATGTTCTATTTATATAACAAATAGCTGGCCTCTGGTTCTGCTTTGTCCTCTTATGTGTGTCTGGGCTATTGGGTTTGCATGTTGGTGAATATTTTTAGGCTCCTTAAAGCAGCCAGAACAGCAGTCGGTGCAGGATCATCCTGACAGCCTGTTTTAGATCTTGATACCTGATGCTTTCTCTGAGTGCTTTAGAAAAGCAGCATTTATAATTTCCATCTCTAATATAGTCATAAAAATCTGACGTATCTTTTCAGAAGAGAGCTTTGCTATAAAAAGGGAAAATTGAAGTAAATGAAGTCAGGGAGGTTTTTGAGCCATCAAGTAAGATGTTGTATACCATCATGACATTTCAACCCACAACTTGGTGCTAAATCTTATCAATTGAGCTGATGAGCTGTGTCTGCATAAAAGTAAGAATACTAAGCTAGTCAAATGCCTTTCTAAGAACTTGCCTTATCACAGTGTATTTTTCCAAGCACCTAATTAAGGGCATTTATTTCTCATGGTTGCAGTAAAAGTGGAAGTATCAATAAAGACCAATTGTTTATTAGAATTTGCTCAATGTTGAGCAGAGAAACTTGCAGAAATCTTAAACTTCATCCATTTAGGTATTCATAAAAGCTTCAGATGCCTTCATAATTGGAAGCTTATTGCAATTAAATACCAATAGATTCTTTCTTTGCGTGATTGCAGAAAGAAGGATTAACAAATGGAAAACAAAAAAGATTATAGTGCATAAACTAATTGTTAATGTACTTGCTCTGCTGTGTTAGTGACTAGCAGCTTTGTTTTGCCTCCAACTGTCCCTTTCCAACTATATTCATGAGGGAAAATATTTCCATGCATTTGGATTAAAACTTACAAAATTCCTCTGACTTTTCTCCTCACACTGAGATAATAAATAGATTTATAACATCTTAAAGTCTTGAATCTAGCTTTAATTTAGAGATTAGATTAGATAGCCAAGTCCAAGATTTTAATTACACATTTCAATAGTGATTCAAAGGTCAGTGTCCTCCCTCCTGCCTATACCCCCGAAGTAAAGACTGAAGTTGTCTATAGGAATGGTGATACAGCCAGGTCTTTCTCCTTTATTCCACTCACCTCTTTTGTCCTTCATACAAGAGTGGGAAAAGATAGCATGGGAACCACAGGCTCCTGGTCCCCCAATGCTAAAAATCACTAACATGATTAACAGGAGAAAAGGCATACAAATGTATTTAACGTAGATGCATGAAAATCTACTTTCCCAACGAGTTACAGAAACTTAATGTACCATTTTGAGGTTATGGAACGAATAGGGGCTTTTATTCTGGCTAGCAGAGGTGGTCTTGTTATGTAGTGAAGCCTCCCCTAGAGAGAATAGATGGTAAATGTTTCTTTTCAGTCTTTTAAAGGTGTCAGACTCTCAATCCCTCCTGGATCTGGGGGAAGGTATAGAAAGGGGGCATGACTGTATTCATGGAGATTATCTATAGATAGAAATTTTCCTCACTTAATTCAGCTTTGCAGGGCCACTTCTGTCAGGATGGCTAAGGGCAGGCATTTCAAAATATGTCAAAGGAATAGATTTTTTTTTTTTTTAAATTTCCTTCAATAGGAAGAGGAGGTGAGAGGATAAGGCAATTTTAAATCATATGACATCTTTGTGTGAAACAAAAATGTTCAGTGTGATGATGAATCCAAAGTTGTATTACTGGCTTGGATTTCTTCCTTAATCTCCAGACTCATATTTCAAACTGCATACTCAGCATGCTCATTTGGATTTCTAATACTCATCTTAAATTTAAGTGTCCAAAGCTCAACCAGTACCTTTCCCCTAAAACTTCTTCCACCTCCAGTCACTCAGTCTCAGGGAATCATCTTCCCAATTGTTGAGTCTTTGGAGTCATCCTTGATTCTCCTTTTCATATATCCAATTTTTCAGGAAATCTTGCGGATGCTACCTTCAATATACATCCAGAATTCACAACTTCTACTGCTGCTAGTGGACTCCAAGCCACTACCATCTCTCATCTATATTATTTTCATCTACCCATTCTCATTGTCTCTACCCTTGTCCTTTTGAGCTTAATTTTAGAAGCTAGTGTGATCCTTGCTTAAAGCTATGAAATGACTCTTTGTTTTACTCATAACAAAAGTCAAAGTTGTTAGAATGAACTATAAAGCCCAACACAACCTGGTCCCCACGATCTCTCTGATGTCATCTATGATTAGGTTTCCTTGCTGTATTAGCACAGCTACATTGGCCTTTTTCTTGTTCCTTAAGAATACCAGGAAAATTTCCATTATTTGGGTGTTTGTGCTAGCTGTTTCTTCTACCTGTGTGCTTACCTTCATAGCTCACTTCATTATCTCCTTCAAACCATTCCTCAAATTGTTACCGTCTTTTACTAATGATGCCTACTCTGTCTACCCTGGCATTCCTCATTCTCCTTAGTCTGACCTTTGTGTTTTTTTTTTTTTTTTTTTTTATTTTTAAATTATATTTTAAGTTCTAGGGTACGTGTAAACAACATGCAGATTTGATACATAGGTGTAGATGTGCCATGTTGGTTTGCTGCACCCATCAACTCATCATTTACATTAGGTATTTCTCCTAATGCTATCCCTTACCCCAGCCCCCCACCCACCTACAGGCCCTGGTGTGTGATGTTCCCTGCCCTGTGTCCAAGTGATCTCATTGTTCAATTCCCACCTATGAGTGAGAACATGTGGTGTTTAGTTTTTGGCCTTGTGATAGTTTGCTGAGAATGATGGTTTCCAGCTTCACCCGTGTCCCTGCAAAGGACATGAACTCATCTTTTTTTTATGGCTGCATAGTATTCCATGATGTATATGTGCCAAATTTTCTTAATCCAGTCTATCATTGATGGACATTTGGGTTGGTTCCAAGTCTTTGCTGAAATAAACATACATGTGCATGTGTCTTTATCACAGATTGATTTATATTCCTTTGGATAAATGTCCAGTAATGGGATTGCTGGGTCAAATGGTATTTCTAGTTCTAGATCCTTGAGGAATCGCCACACTGTCTTCTAAAATGGTTGAAGTAATTTACACTCCCATCAACAATGTAAAAGCATTCCTATTTTTCCATATCCTCTCCAGCATCTGTTGTTTCCTGACTTTTTAATGATTGCCATTCTAACTGATGTGAGATGGTATCTCATTGTGGTTTTGATTTGCATTTCTCTGATGACCAGTGATGATGAGCATTTTAGTTCATGTGTCTGTTGGCTGCATAGACGCCTTCTTTTGAGAAGTGTCTGTTGATATCCTTTCCCCACTTTTTGATGGGGTTGTTTTTTTCTTGTAAATTTGTTTGAGTTCTTTGTAGATTCTGGATATTAGCCCTCTATCAGATGGGTAGATTGCAAAAATTTTCTCCCATTCTGTAGGTTGCCTGTTCACTCTGATCGTAGTTTCTTTTGCCGTGCAGAAGCTCTTTAGTTTAATTAGATTTCATTTGTCTATTTTGGCTTTTGTTGTCATTGCTTTTGGTGTTTTAGTCATGAAGCCCTTGCCTATGCCTATGTCCTGAATGGTATTGCCCAGGTTTTCTTCTAGGGTTTTTATGGTTTTAGGTCTTACATTTAAGTCTTTAATCCATCTTGAATTAATTTTTGAATAAGGTGTAAGGAAGGGATCCAGTTTATGACCTTTGCTTTTATGTTTGTCTCCACCATTAGAATAAAAGTTCTACAAGGGCAAAAATTTGTGTCTACTGTGTACTAATGTATCTTTAGCACCTAAAATATTATTTAACATAATAAACTCAATAAACAATTATATATTGAATTGGGTGATGTACACTTTTGGATTATTGGAAGCTTCCTGACACTAGAGACTTTTCTTCTACAGTTCCTTTGACATGGACAGATGCATTCACTCTTGACACCTAACATTTTCAGTAACCTATTATCTGCTCTAACTTCTACTGCTGTGAATCCTCAGTCCTCTGTAAAGTTCTATTCATTAGGACCAAGATGATCTCAGGAGGCCCACATCTAGTTCATAAAAAACATTTCAGTCCTTGCGCCCAGACCCAAAGCTGAAAATGCAGGTCAGACCAACTCTATCTTGCTTATATGTGCTGATTAACATTCTCAGGTATGAATCAGACTGTTTAGCCTGTGTTCTCCAGGGAGACATATCGAAAAGGATAGTGGCTCTTATCTCTGTAATCCCTCCAGTAATGTGGTATTGCTTTTAGTTTACTATTTCCCTTGGTAGAGACAGTTCTAGTGACTTCCACTTAGCCTTTCCTACCACAACAGCTCTCAATATACACATCAGAAAACCAATGTGGGGATTCTTCCCTGGTTGCTCAGCATGTCTGTATCAATTCTGAGTTTTAAAACTGGGAAAATAAGTACAGGATAGTTTTGGGGACTGTATTAATCAGGGTCAGCCAGAGAAACAGAATGTGTAGGATGTTTGTTTATTTGTTAACACATTTATTTTAAAAATTGGCTCATGTGATTGTGGAGGATTAGAAAGTACAAAATAAGATAAGGGAGGCTAGCAGTTTGAGACTCAGAAAAGAGTTGCAGTGTGAGTCCAAAGGCAGTCTGCTGGTGAATCAGGACTAGCTGATGTTTAGGTTTTCCAATTTGGAAAACTCATTAAGATTTTATTCCTTTTGAACCACTCTGGGTACCAAAATCTGTATTAGTCAGAGTTCTCCAGAGAAATAGAATGATTAAGAGAGAAAGAGAGGGAGAGGGAGAGGTTGATTTTAAGGAATTGGCTCACAAGATTATGGAGGCTAGTAAATCTTAGCAAGTGAAATTTGTAGGACAGGGAAAGCCAGCAGGCTGGAAATTGAGGCAAGAGTTGATGTTGTAGTATTGAGTCTGAAAACTGGAAACTCAGACAGAATCTCTATGTTGCAATCTGGAAACAGAATTCTTTCCCTGAAAAACTTCAGTCTTTGCATTTAGGCCTTTAATTGATTGGATGATGCCCACCCATATAATACAGAGTAATCTGATTTACTCAAAGTCTACTGATTTAAATGTTAATCACATTGATATGGTTTGGCTGTGTCCCCACCCAAATCTCATCTTGAAAGACCCAGTGGGAGGTAATTGAATTATGGGGGCAGGTCTTTCCTGTGCTGTTCTCATGATAATGAAGAAGTCTCATGAAATCTGATGGCTTTACAAAGGGGAGTTTCCCTGAAAAAGTTCAATTCTCTTGTCTGTCACCATGTGAGATGTGCCTTTCAGCTTCCACCATGATTGTGAGGCCTCCCCAGCCATGTGGAACTGTAAGTCCATTAAACTTTTTTTTTGTAAATTGCCCTGTCTTAGGTATATCTTTATCAGTAATGTGAAATGGACTAATACACATATCTGAAAAATACCTTCAGAGAAATGTCAAGACTGGTGTCTGATCAAACAACTGGGCATCATAGCCTAGCTAAGTTGAACAAATAAAACTAACCTTTACTCAGACCTAATCATCTAGGAAACTTCAAGGAACACATTTCTGCTTCTTTAATGGTACCATGGAAACTCTTTTCAGCAGGCTTGAGGCAAAGTTTGAGGGTTGGGAACTCACAGCATGTAACAGCCTTTTTCAAAATTTTGTCTCCTCGAACCCTCTCTTTGACTTTCTGACATGGTTTTCTTTAATCAGTTTATTGAGGTATAATTTACATATGATATCAGTTTTGATAAATACAGTAGACTCTTGAGCAGCACAGGTTTGAACTGCCTGGGGCTGCTTATACAAGGGTTTTCTTCTGCTTCTCTTACCCCTGAGATGCAAGAGCAACTCCTCCTCTTCCTCCTCCTCCTCAGTGTGATGTTGTTAAGGATGAAGACCTTTCTGAAGATTCACTTCCACTTAATAAATAGTAAATATATTTCATCTTTCTTACGATTCTCTTAGTAACATTTTCTTTTCTCTAGCTTACTTTATTGTAAAAATAGAGTATATAATACATAGAAAATACAAAATATGTGTTAACCAGCTGCTTATTTTATCAGTAAGACTTCCAATCAACAGTAGTTTATCAATAGTTAATATTTGGGGGAGTCAAAAGTTATATATGGATTTTTGGCTGCATGGGGGTCAGTGCCCCTAACACCTGCCTTGCTCAGGGGTTAACTGTATATAGAGTAACGAAACCACATATCTTTGTGATCATACATAAGTTGTTTAAATTGTATTTTTTCTTTTTAAATATATTTTATCATCTTCAAAGCAGCAAAATAAAACCTAAATTTCTTATAGAGTTTGTTGTAAAAAAAATCAATGATATAAATCACCTAGTATAAGGTCTGGCAAATATCAGAAGCTTGAATTATGTTGGTTCACCACTTGTCCTCTTGCTGATAGCAAAGACTATCATACATTTTTACATGCCTCAGCAACTAATATGGGGCAGGGCACATGGAAGATGCTGAGTAAGTGTTTTTGGAGTGAACAAACACGTCAAGTGCTATAGAGAAGAGAAAACAATTAATTATAAATTGATTAAGATAATTATATTTCCTTTCTTTCACCTCTGTAGTTACTGAGCAACTTTCTCATATTAATTCAGTTCTCAAGAAAACTTCCCTATTAGAGGATACAGTATCCACTTGACTTGAGAATTTTGGTTCATAAGGCAATAAAGTTTCTCATTATAAATCAAGAAATTAGCTTTCAAGTTACTAATCAATCTCTAGTGAGTTTTACTAGCATCAATTAGTCCCCTAGAATCAGATCAACCTTGAATAAATGAATAGGATAGATCTTTTGACATTGAGAAGATGAGGATCAGGTTTTAGGCCCCTTGGAGGCTTTGCAAGGTACCACATAAGCTACCAACAACCTTCTTACTTGGAAATTGGTAAGTTTGAGTTTAGCATTGTGTGTACAGAAGTATCAGGTCTGGGTCTTCCCTTATCTTTTCCCTTTGCTTAATTACTGGTAATATTTCTGAGGAAAAATTGCCACAGAATTCAATCTGAGCTCCAAAAGATGTCTAGTCAGGGATCCGCCCCAAGCTGGTTCCATTTCCATTAACTGTTGACTGTGTTATCTTCCACTGGGACTCATATGTTTGCATCAATTATAACAGGCTTTTTATTATGCCTTCTTGCCTCTCCTTTTCTCAGCCCTGAAATGACTTAAATTCATCCTTACATAAACAAATAAATAGTGAAATAATTTTCAGAGCCTGACTCAGGTATGCTACCTCCCTGGAGTCTACCTTGATGAGGTTGTTTGCTTATACTGTTTTCTTTTTCTATCAAGGCTTTAGACTTTTCATCAGAATACATAGACACTTTACATGATATAAAGGTAACTTGTAAGTTCAGGCAGGAGACTTTATAATGCAATGACAGAAACCTGATTGTGGTGTTCAGCACCCTAGGTGTCTTCTGGTGACTTTTGCTTTCTATTTCTCTCTTTGCAAAGTTCCATTCCAACTGAATAGGGCTGATGCTGTGTAACCAAGAAAGTAAGGCAGAAGTAATAATGTGTAACTTCCAATGTTAGTTGGTTAGGTTTTAAAAAGTAGTGCAGCGTTAGCCTTGGGCTCTTGGATAGCTCACCCTGGGGGAAGCCAGTTACCATGCCATGGTGACACTCAGGAAGTCCTACAGAAAGGCCCATGTGAAAACAAAAGAAAACAAAACAAAAAAAAACAACTGAGACCTTTTGCCAACAGCCAGCACTAACTTGTCAGCCATGAGTGAGCCACCTTTGAAAGGATTCTCCATTTCAGTTGAGCTGCTAAATAAATGCAGCCGAAGCCAACATCTAGGGGCAGCATTCTAAGAGACTCAGCCAGAACATCCCATCTGAGCCACACTTGCATTCTTGCTTATTAGAAACCGAGGGATAATAAGTGATTTTTGTTGTTTTCAGCCATTAGATGTTGAAGCCATTCATTATGAACTGCAGATAGCTAATATACATATTCAAATTAGCTTAAGAAAAAAAAAGTATCTATTGCTTATGTAGCAGAAAAGTCCAAGGGCCTGGCTTTAGGGCTGGATGGACTTAGGTGCAAAAAAAAAGATTTGTTAGAAATCTGTTTCATCCCATGTCTTGGCTTTCTTTTCTCCTTCATTGGTTTCTTTTGCAGACACATTCTTATGAGGAAACTAGATGAACTGAAGAAGCTCCAGTTGTAAATCTTAACATTTTAGCTATATTACTCAGGGCTCTCCATAGGGACCGAACTAATAGGATATATGTGTATATGAAAGAGATTTTATTAAGGAGAATTGGCTCACATGATCACACTGCAAGTCCCATGATAGGCTGTCTGCAAGCTGAGGAAGAAAGAAGCCAGTAGTGACTCAATCCGAGTCCGAAAGTCTTCAGTCTGTGACCAAAGGCCTGAGATCCCCTGGCAAACCACTGGTGTAAGTTCAGGAGTCCAAATACTGAAAACCTTGAAGTTATTTGATGAAAGCTGCCGGCAGGAGGAACAGAAGGAAGCAACCAGCATGGGAGAAAGATGAAAGTTCGAAGGCTCAGCAAGCCAGCTTTCCCCACCTTCTTCTGCCTCCTTTGTTCTAGTGTGCTGACAGCCTATTGGATGGTGCCTACCCACATTGAGGGTGGGTCTTCCTCTCTCAGTCCACTGACTCAAATGTCAATCTCCTTTGGCAATACCTTCACAGACACACCCAGAAACATACTTTAGCAGCTATCTAGGCATGGCATCCTTCAATCTAATCAAGTTGACACCTAATATTAACCATCACATTAGCAATACAGAGAAACAAAGTATCTCTTTCCCAATAGTTTAAGCAAACATTCAGGACTGAGTCTTTTTGGCCTGCCTAGGGTTGTTTGCAAGTTTTTGAGGCCAGTGGTTAGACTTAGAACAAGAGGTGGGGTAGACTTTTATCACAGAACTGTCTTATGGGAAGAAGATGGTATTCAAAAAAAAAATTGAAAGGCTGTGTCACTAGAGTGGGTGCTGGACTGGAAGAATTACAGACTTCAATTACAGACAATTATAAACTGGAATAACATTCCAAAAGCCCTACTTTGATCATGTTACTCAGAATATGAAGACTGTATTGGTCTGTTATCACGCTGCTGATAAAGACATACCTGAGACTGGGCAAATTACAAAAGAAAGAAGTTCAATGAACATACAGTTTCACGTGGCTGGGGAGGCCTCACAATCATGGCAGAATGTGAAAGACACTCACATGGCAGCAGACAAGAGAGGAGAGTTTGTGCAAGGTAACTCCCCTTTATAAAACCATCAGATCTCATGAGATTTATTCACTATCATGAGGACAGCATGAGAAAGACTTGCTCCCCTAATTACATTACCTCCCACCAGGCCCCTCCCACAACATGTAGGAATTCAAGATGATATTTGTGTGGGGACACAGCCAAAGCATATCGAAGATCATTTGGTGTCCTTAATTTTTCTTTATTAAATATTATTTGAAAGCTGGGAAAAGTAGCATGTGCTCATTGCAACCAGTGAAATATTACAAAAAAACAATGAAATATGATACATTGATTAATTCAGGCGACACGAATTGAGCACTCTCTATGTGCTTTGACACTGTACTAAGTGTTGCAAATTCAGTGGTGAATGAGGGAAGCCTGATTCATCCCTGCCCTCACACAATATGCAGTCTAATGTGGAAAAGGGCACTGAAGAAACAATTGTATGAATAATACATTAAATACAATGTTAAAGGCTATCAACGAAAAGTACCAGGCTCCGTGAGAGTATAGAAATATCTTATGTTCAATAAATAAACATGAGATTCCGCTAATAGCTGTGGTGTATAAATTTTAAATTGAAATCTTATTGCTGCTGCTAGTAACAATCCTAGTTGATTGACTTTAGATAAGATATTTATCTTCTCTAAGTCCTACTTCCCACATAAAATCATTTTTATAAAGATTAAGGGAAATATTGCAACTAGTGTGGTTACTATAGTTCCCAGCACACAGTAAGTACTTAATAATTGTTTGCTACTTTTATTATTTTGCACACAGGACTTGGCACAGTGTCATGGACTAGTAAATTCATAAACAATGTGTGCTAAAGGGTCATAGTATGAGGGGCCTCCACTAAGCAGATATCTGCATGACTCTCCCTTATGTTCTGTAGTAGTTTGCTTCAATGTCACCATCTCAGTGACACCTTTGCTGACCATTCTATTTTAATTGCAACCCCCACCCTGACTTAAAACCCTCATTGCCTTATCTGTTTTATCTTGTTCTTCTCCATGACACTTATTGCCATCTTATATACTATATATTCTGCTTATTTATTTATGGTCTGTTTCACCTTTAAAATATAAGCTCAATGAGATTATAAAGTTTTGTTCATTTTGTTCACTGATCTTTCCACAGAACCTCAAATAATGCCTGACATAGAGAAGGCACTGAATATATAGTGATCATAGCAACTGAATTTCTCGATCACGTTTTGTTTACCAGGCACTGTTTTAAGTGTTTTATGTTTATTCTTTATTAAAAATTGATATTAAGACATTTTAACATGCCTTAACACAGACACAGGATCCACACAGGTTATGTCGTTGCACATTCATATTCAGGGGCCATGCCAGACTCCACAGTGATGCAGGATCTCCCATGTTGTAGTGTCACAGGTTTTCTGATCCTACCCCTAGAGCATAGTCTCTATTCTATATGAGTAATATGCACTAACAGGGGGACTCTGTATAACCAATATGCACTTACATAAAGCCAGATTTCATGTTTGCTGGGATATTTCTTAATGTGTTTGGGAGAGAAAGGTGATGCCTAGAAGTATAAGATTCTGAGGATAAATACAATCTGACCTGCAGTTGTCAGCCTAGCCCACCTGATTCGATCCCTGTGGTGAAAGTTATCTCTTTTAATTACATTTATTTTACCTTTTCAGGCTGAATAATATTAAGGAAATGACAACACTACAGGAAGGGATGGAGTTAGCTAAGAGGAGACAGATACAACTTAGGTGACAAAATCTTTGGAGTTGCCATATTATAGTAAGTCTGCCCAAAGCCCAGTTTAAAGAAAATAAAGTTTAACAAATCAGAAATTTCTCATCCTTTTGCAATGTGACTTTTCTGCTCCTCCCATCAGGAAGTAGACTTGTATTTGGACTGGCCTCATTACTTGCTTTGTATGGCAGACTGTGATGGAATTAAAATTTTGTGCATTTTTCTTGATTTAAGATTCTAATTTTGTGGTGGTTTATAATTTAGCAGTAGGTAACTGATAGAGTCCTGGTATTGTACCTTCTCTGTTTCCTTCTGTCCCTGTGACAACTAATAAAGAATGCTAAAAGGTTATTTCAGAATTTTATTCTAGGTGGATAAGGCTCATTAGCTATAACTTTGAGCTGTATTTTGGATTCAGGATTTCCCTTGAATTATCTAAAGCTACACTTTCAAAAAGTGTGGGTAGTGAGGTTAAGTACTAGGCAGGAGGGGACTATGTATTGTAGGCTACCACAGATAAAACTTAACAAAGGCGTTAACTAGACGTTAACTAGGACAACAAATGGAACAAAAGGAAAACTATTATGAAAGCGGAATCATTTATCTCTGGGCTGGGAATATCAGAATTCATGGGGTTCCCACCTGTTTGTGCACACTAATTCAGCTTAGATTATCATACAGTTAAATCTAATTTTTTTAAGTATCAATCATCTGTAATTCTGATTAATTTTTACCAGTCACATCTTTCATGTAAGAAAGTGTGGCTTTAGCACAAGATTGATTTCAGTTCAAATTCCATCTCTGCAACTTACTAGCTATACCTTTGAGTAAATAGTATCTTCCAAACCACAGTTTCTTCATGTGTAAAATGGTGTCAATGATACATACGTGTGGGGTTTTCTAAAGGATTAAAGTAGCCCAATAAATGTAAGTAATTCATATTCTATTCTGAAATGGAGAAGGTTAAGTGAAATAAGACCTGTATGATTAATTTTCTTTTCTCTGTCATGTGTTACTGTTGTGCCACCTCTAAGGAATAGGCACTGGTTTGGCTTTCTCTAAATAAAATTCAAGGAATTTACTTATTTTGGATATTTTCCCTGAGCTTTATCCATGCTGGACTTGAGTTTTCTCTACTCCAATGTATGGTTCTTTGATGTTCATTTATATGTCTTTATATTTATGCTTCTCCCTTCAACTTTCACAGGTATTTTTTTTTTTTAAAACCTGATCTTATCACAGCATTTCCTATGGAGCCATTTTACAAGCCTCCTTTTTTTGTTTTACTATTTGATTATTTCTGTTCATACTATTAGAACTTTTATTTTTTGAGTCTCCTATCATAATTTCATTTGTTTACAGTTAACCTATGACTGTGGCTTCATAATTGTAATATTGTATAGTGGTTAAGGGGATGACTAGTGAATCCAATTTCCTCATTTGGAATTCTTACTTTCAACAACTGTGAAAAACTTTCATTTCCCTAAATGTGAAATGGGGATGAAAATAGTAAGACTGATCTATAAAGGGTATTTTGAAGATTAAATGGGATACTTCTAGAAGCTTTATAGTTTTAGATTTTATATTTATGTCTTTGATATAGTCTGAATTAATTTTTGTATATGGTATGATGTAGTTATTCAAATTCATTCCTTTGCATGTGGATAATAGTTCTTTCAGCATCATTTTTTTAAAAAAAATCTTTTTCCCCATTGAATGGTCCTGTCATCTTTGTAAAAAATCAATTGACTACACATATACTGTTATTTCTGAAGTCTCAGTTCTATTGCATTGATCTTCAAGTCTATCCTTATGCTAGTAATCACAGTCTACTTATTACAGTAGCTTTGTAATAAGTTTTGAAATGGGAAAGTTTGAGTCCTCCAACTGTGTTCTGCTTTTTCAGTATTGTTTTGTCTATTCTGACTCCCTTGCATTTCGATATGAATTTAAAAATGAGGGCCGGGCACAGTGGCTCACGCTTGTAATCTCAGCACTTTGGGAGGCCGAGGCAGGCGGATCACCTGAGGTCGGGAGTTTGAGACCAACCTGGCCAACACGGTGAAACCCTGTTTCTACTAAAAATACAAAGCCAGTTGTGGTGGTGTGTGCCTGTAGTCCCAGCTACTCTGGAGGCTGAGGCAGGAGAACTGCTTGAACTCAGGAGGCGGAGGTTGCAGTGAGCCGAGATCGCGCCACTGCACTCCAGCCTGGGCGACAGAGTGAGACTCCGTCTGGAAAAAATAAAACAAAAGAATGAGCTTGTCCGTTTCTAAAAATGACTTTTAAAAGTTGTTGTAATTTTGATGGGGATTGCAATGAATCTACATGTCTATTTAGAAAAAAAGTGCCATCTATAGAACTTTAAGTCTTCTAATCCATGAACTTGGGATATCTTTTTGTTTACTTAGATCTTCTTGATTTCAACAATGTTTTGTAGTTTTCAGTGTAAATGTCTTGCACCTCATTGGTTACATTTATTTCTAAGTATCTTATTCTTTTTGCTATTATTGTAAAAGAATTGTTTTATTACTGTCATTTTTGGATTGTTCATGGATAATATATAGAAAGGCAACTGATTATTTTTCTTGAAATTTTCGTGCATAGTTGTTGAATCATTTATTAGCTTTCATAGCATTTTTGGGGGATGGAGATTCTTTAGGGTTTTCTAAATATAAGATCATCTCATTGGCCAATAGAGATACTTTTACATATATTTTTTTTCCCAATCTGGATTTATTTTATTTCGTTTTCTTGCCCAATTGTCCTCCATACTACCCTGACTCTAAGCAGTGAGAGCAGAATCCTTATGATCCTTGTCATGTTTCTGATCTTAGAAGGAAAGCATTTAGTCTTTTATCTTTAAATATAATTAATTTTAATTTTATTTATTTATTTTTAGAGACAAGTCTTGCTCTGTCACCCAGGCTTGAGTGCAGAGGCATGATCATAGTTCAATGTAACCTCAAACCTCTGGACTCAAACTATCCTCCTGCCTCAGCCTCCCAAAGTGCTGAGATTACAAGCGTGAGCCGCTGTGCCTGGCCCTCATTTTAAAATTCGTATTGACTTCAGACATACAGATTGCAGGCATGAGCCATTTCGCCTGACCTCCATTAAGTATAACTTTAATTGTGGGTTTTTCATAGATTCACTTTAAAATGTTGAGAAAATTCCCTTCTATTCCTAGTTTGTTGCGTGTTTTTATTAAGAAAGAGGATTGGATTTTGTCAAATACTTTTTCTGCATTTATTGAAATGAACGTGTTCCTCTTTCCCCTTTTCATTTTGGGGTATAAATTGATTAGTTTTTGTACATTGTACTGACTTCATATATCTGGTATATAATCTTTGTCTATGTATTGCTGGATTCAATTTGTTAGTGCTTTCTTTATAGTTTTTCCATCTTCATTCATAAAGGATATTCTGTATTTTTCTGTTTTGTGATGGCTCTATCTGGTTTGCTACCAGGTAAAAATCCTGGCCTCCTAGAATGAGTTTGGAAATGTACCCTCCCTTTCTATTTTTTGACAAGTTTGTGAAGGATTGGTGTTAATTCATCTTTAAACATCTGGTAGAATTAACTGGCCATCTTTTTCTTGGCTTTTCTTTGTGGAGGTTTTTAAAAATTACTCTCTCAATCTTTTCCTTATAATAGGCATATCCAGATTTTCTATTTCAATAGGTATATCCAGATTTTCTGTTTTCTCTTGACTAAATTTTGGTAAATTTTTGTCTTTCTGGGAGTTTATCCAACTCATCTAGGTCGTTTAATTTGTTGTCACACAATTGCTCATGCTATTTTTTTTTATAATCCTTTTTGTTTCTTTAAGATTGGTAGCGATGTCACTTCTTCTATTCCTGATTTTAGAAATGTGAATCCTCTGTCCTTTTTTCTATGGTTGGTCTAGCTAATGATTTGTAAATTTTGATGATATTTTTCAAATAACTAACTTTAAGTTTTATTGATTTTCCCTATTGTTTTTCTAATTTCTATCTCATTTATTTCTTTACGAATCTTTTCTTCCTTCTGTTTGTTTTGGGTTTGTGTCTTTGAGTATAAGGTAAGTCTCTTCTAGATCAGATCATTGAATGGTGCTCTTTTACTTATTTGCAATTATCTAACTTTTAATATAGAGATCTTTCTAGTATACCATTTTAGTTTACTTGCAATTTTTATATTGTACATTTTACTATATATTTTTGAGTTATTTTATAGGAATTAAACTTAATAATTTATTTTATAACAATTCATTTTTGTTTAATATCAACTTTATTTCAACAGTATACAAAAACTTTGTTTATATATGGAACAGTTATAGCTCCCCATTCTTTATGTTGTTATTTTTACAAATTATATCTTTATACATTATGTACCCGTTAATATAAAATTATAATTATTGCCTTATACATTTATCTTTTAAATCAGAGAGGAGAAAAAAGAGGTTAAAAATAAAACATTACCTTTATTTTGTATTTTATGTTTACCTATATCTTTATGTTTTCTAGGGCTTTTTATTTATTCATGTGAATTCCAGTTGCCAGTCAATGTCTTTTCCTTTAATCCTGAAAGACTCTCTTTAGTATTTTTTGTAAGGCAGGTCTGTCAGCAGTGAATACTGTCAGTTTTGGTTTATTTAGGAATATCTTAATTTCCCCTTCATGTTTGAAGGATAGTTTGCCAGATATTGAATTCTTGTGTGACAGATTTTTCTTTTCACATCTTGAATATGTCATCCTACTACCTTCTTACTTCTATTGAGAAACTAGCTTTCAATTTTGTTGAGGATTCCTTAAACATAATGAATTACTTCTCTCTGCTGCCTTCAAAATTTCTCTTAGACTTTGACTTTCAACAATTAAATTATAAGCGGTTTAGAGGTGGATTTCTTTTATTTTATCCTACTAGGAGTTCCTGGACCTTCCCGAATGTGTAGACTAGCAATTTTTATCAAATTTTAGAAGTTTTGGCCATAATCTCTTCAAATATTCTTCTTGCTCCTTTTTGTCTCTTCTTTCTGGGATTCCCATTATGCATATATTGGTATGATTAATGGTGTTTCACATGTCTTTCAGGCTTTGATAATGTTTTTGTTCTTTTGTTCTTGTTACTCAGAATAATCTTGATTGACCTATCTTTGAGATCTCTGATTTTTTCTTCTGTGTGCTTAATCTGCTTTGGTGTCCCTGTGGTAAAAATTTTTTATTTCAGCTATTATGCTTTTCAATTCGAGATTTTCTACTTTATTCTATTTTATACTTTTGTCATTTAATCTATATTTTATATTTGGGAGACATAATACTATGTCTTTAGACATAGTTTCCTTTAGCTATTTGAACATAATGTAAAAGGCTAATTTAAGGTTCTTGCCTAATTAGTTCAATATCTAAGCTTCCTCAGGGATATTTTCTATTTGTTAATTTCTTCCCCCTACTTTCCTGTTTCTTTGCATGTCTTATAATTTTTTGTTGAAAACTAGACACTTCAAATAATATAGTATGGCAATTCTGGGAATCAAATTCTCTCTCTGTTTTTCTTTTGTTGCTGCTTGTTGTAGTACTAGTTGTGTGTTTGTTTGATAAATTTCTGAACTAATTTTGTGAAGTCTGTATTCTTTGTCATGTGTAGTCATTGAGTCTAGACTCAGCTAGCTTAGTGGTCATCTAATGATTGGACAGAAGTTTCCTTAAATGCCTGAAATTAATAAATCTTCTAGTCTTCGCTGATGGGCTTTGGATGTGTTGAGGCTTTCAATGTTATTTACAAATATCTATTTAAATGCCAATGTAAGTACTAAATCTACTCTCAGTAGGATCCTGTTCTTGTGATTTAGTCAGACCATTTACCGTGTTGCTTTAGCTTTCAATTCCTGCTTTCACAGAGCCCCAAAGTCAGCCAGCATTGAGAGTTTAGTTTTTTTTTTTTTTTTGTCTTTTGCGAGCATGTGCACAGCCCTAAGAATATGCATGGCCTTCTAGATTCCTAGGAGTATTGGAGCTTTCCAAATCCCTTTAGAAAACCTCTTTCCTCAGATTTTCTTTTTAAGCCTTATGATTAGTCCGTTGTTCACCCCAATTCTTACCTATCATCTAAAGCAGCTGCAATATTAAAAGCTTGCATGTAGATGTTTTTGATAAATGCCCCATAGGATGAGGTTATTAGCACTAGGTGAGCTTTGAGTCAGGCCATATAAAGACAAGCTTTTCATGTGAGATCTTCTAGGGAACCATCTGAAAGGTGAAATGATAATTCTTTGGAAATGGGGCTTTGAAAGAGATCTAGCTTTATTCTGCTCCCTTTGTTATCGAGAATGGGCACTAGTACTTTACAAGGTTGCCCAGGGGAGTCAGGGATGGAGGTAGAGCAAGTTAAAATGCAGCAAAGCTCATTGAGGTAAAAATAAGCTTAACATTCACATTCCCCCCAACTCTGTCCCGAATTTTAAACCTGTGCAGATTTAAATCTATAAAGAATTCAAGTCACAGTATTTTGAAAATTTTAATTATATAATTTAACTTTAACTTAGTCAGGTGAGGAGAATTAAACAGCCATTTTATGGGGAGGGGTGGTTATGTAATAAAATTCATCCTTTTTATGTGCAAGCAGTGGAATAAATTGAAATGTGATTTGAATGATTTATTTCCATGTTGTAATAATTATGGTTTTTTATTGTTTGTGCTGGTATTGATAAATAATCAGATATTACATGCCATTTTGTATTAGTTTAATTGAGAAGCCTGAGTCGAGCTTGGCCTAAAGTGGAAATTTGTTGGCTCAAAGAAGCAACACACAACTGCAATGAGGGAAGGAATACAGCTGGGCCCAAATTACCACCAGGATTCTCTCGTCTTCCTCTGTTCTTAAAACTAGCTTAACTCTGTTTTCTCTGACTGCAGATGGGTTCTTCCAGTGTGGCAATCGGCACGACACTAACAGCAGCAGGGTTTCCAGTTGTTTCACCTTCTCCAGCCGACAACTGTCACTTTTTCTGAATTCCAAAAAAATCCCAGGTAAGGACTCTCATTGACTCAGCATGTGTTCCATTACTTCCCCTGGAACAATAACTTAAAGCAGAAATTGGACAATACAGCAACATGGTCGTTATGCTGTTGGGGTTCAAAAACAAGGAGTTGTTTTTCCCTGAAATGGGTAGAGTGTAGTTGGGTTGGGAGATGCTGTGCAGTTAAGATACTTGATATTTAATATACTCTTGCAAATATCCATTTCAAAACCAATATAAATACTAAATTTACTTCCAATATGACCTTATTCTTATTTTAAAAATACCCAAACTAACAACAGCAACAAAACAAAACAATGCTCTCCAAAAAAATGCAACAAAAAGGATCAGTAAGCTCCTCTCACTGTTCATGTTTAATCACAAGATTAAATCAATTTAGAAAAAAAGGTAAAATGGGCATAGGGAAAAATCTTAACATCCTAAGAATACCCAAACTGAATTTCTGAGATTTAAAGCACATGTTCCAGATCTGAAAGACAATAGAATTAGGGAACCCTATCTATACATTGTTGAGGTCCTGACTGCTTTGAATGTCTGTGTGGGTCACTCTAACGGAATAATCACAAAAACTTTACTTTATTCTAATTGCATGTGAAAGAGATAATTACTTTATTTATACAGAATATTTAGATTAAATAGCCCTGATTATTTTAGGCTAAAGTGCATGAGTGTCTCTTTAAAACTTAAAATTATCTGACAATTGTTTCAATTGTATGCGTGGCTCTGCTTCATAGTCAAGACTTAGCAATTATGCAGTTGATATGAACACTATAGATCAAAGTAAGAATTTAATTCCAAGAATGAAATCTTCTGTTTGCCATTTTATACTGACTGCACCAACAGGCCAATCAATAACTGTCCCCTTCATGTGTACAATGTGATTTTTTTTTTTTTTTTTGAGATGGAGTCTTGCTCTGTGGCCCAGGCTAGAGTTCAGTGGTGCTATCTCAGCTCACTGTCCCCTCTGCCTCCAGGTTCAAGCGATTCTCCCGCCTCAGCCTCTCGAGTAGCTGGGATTACAAGTGTGTGCCACTATTTCTGGGTAATTTTTGTATTTTTTGTAAAGACAGGGTTTCATCATGTTGGCTGGGCTGGTCTCAAACTCCTGGTCTCAAGTGACCTGCCTGCCTCGACCTCCCAAAGTGCTGGGATTACAGTCATGAGCAACCACACTTGGCCACAATGTCCTTTTATTTGGATGTTTGTTTTGTGTCTATACTCTCAGTTTAAATTAAATCTCACAATAGAGATGATGTTTAATATAACTCTAATTTTCAAACTTTAACATTTCTTTAAACTGATTATCAAAATATCGAAATTTACCACCATTAGACATCATTTATAACAAGACAATAAAGTCATATTTTACAGACCTGCCGTAGTTTAGAATCCTTTAAAGTTATTACCTCATCTACCACAATAGAACCAAATTTTGCCTCTTTTATATATCCAAACACCATGCACCCAGGAACAAATTGGATTCCTGAATGCACTCTACTTGTAGTCCTTCTCCACTGTCATTAAATGCAACTATTTGGTCACAAAAATATCATGATTGAATGAAAATGTAGTGCCAGTGTTTCCCGTGATTTATTCTGAATTCCTTCTATTCACTCTTAATTCTCCATACCCAGGAAGAATTGTTGAGGTGAGGGAAAGAGGGCTGGAGCAGGAATCAGCAGACATTACCATTTATCTATATAGTGTCACGAATAAATACCAGATGTGGCTCTTGCCTGTCTTCTACTCTTTCCCCTCTATTTCATCATAGATATTAATTATGTAACAAGTTCGACTGACATTAAACACTGAAATAAGAAAAGTATGGAACGTACTAAAACTCCTTTTTATTACTAAGATACTTAGAAATGTAAAAATGAACATATGTTTTGTAGGAATACTAAATTTCACCAGTGTGTAGTGTGTCTTTTATTGTACTGACTCTTTAAAAATTAAATTCCAGAATCCTCCTTTTACTTTTTGAATTCTGAGAATGAGTTTCTGTAATAGTTTAATGGAGAGCTTCTCCATGGAAATAATGGGGTGGTACGTGTGAAAATTGTTCAAATCAAAATGGAGTCATTAATGTTAAAACAAACCTTGACAAACGGAGCCAGGGAAGGCCTTGAAGAAAGGGTTCTCATGTTTGTATGTTTGATAAAACTGTCACAAAAGATTCTGCAAAAAACACAACTGTACACAAAGCCCATCACAATCTTACACAAAAAATACTCTTGCAAGGACGTCTGCACAGCAACTGCCTGTCCAGACTCAGACTGGCGTGATCCTTGTTATTGATCTTTGTAGCCAATGAAAATTATTTTAAAACAATTGTATATTCTTTATTTTTTTTCTTTAAAAGGATTTGTCTTTCTTTATCTCCCTGAATACACACATAGTTTACTACGGCATGCGTATTTCCATTGCAATGCTCTATTCCCTCAACATGTTTTTTTTTTTTTTTTTTTTTTTCTGTGTTTGTTATGTAAGTTGATGTATATGGTTGCAGAAGTGGACATGAAAAAGATCATTCACTGAAAGAAATTGGCGATTCTTAGAACTGGTATGCAATACTCACTTGAGACCTTTGAGCTCTCTGCTTCTACGACTCACCTTTTCTGCCCTGGTGGGTCTTCTCTAAGGCTGAGCCTCCCTCTTATTGGTAGCAACTCTTGACTTTACTTGGAATCTGGACCTGGTAAAGCTACTTTAGCCCCATATGTCCCTCCTAAAGTGATAAAAGTGTTCTGTCTTTTCCGAAAAGACCTTTCTGGTGTAAAGATACATGTCTTTCTGGATTGAGTGTTCTTATTTCTACAAAATCTACTTTCTGTTCATGAGGCATGTCTTTTCTGGTGAATCCACTTTTGGGCTGCAGGTTTAGTTTGATATTTTTTTCAGTCTGTGTGCCTGGGTTAAGATTTTTGCAAATACTTGATTTCTTTTGGTTTGGCTTGAACATTTTTGTTGTGTGTTTCTAAAAATCTTCTGATTGCAAGGAAGGTTAAGAAGAAAAGAGAATAATTTTGTATGAGAAAAAATCTTGGGTAGAAAATTTTTGTCCTAAGGTAAAATGACTGGTTATTTAAGAAAGAAAAAGTACAGGACAGAGCAGAGAGTCCAAGAATATAATAAATATTGTGAGTTTTGGTAAGGTTTTTGAAGGGGGATTTATAAAAATAATTTTGTGTGTGATCAAATTGGTTATAATTAAAAGAAAATTATAATAATTTTTAAAGAAGAGTCAATATTTTAAAAAAAGACATGCAAAACTAAAAATCTGGTTGCCTATGTAGGAACAACAAAGTATTGATTTATGTTTATAATAGTTGCAAGTGGTTTTGATTTTCGATTCTCAAATCTGTTTAACAGCTGTCTTTTTTTTTGTTTTTGAGATGGAGTCTCACTTTGTTGCCCAGGCTAGACTGCAGTGGCACCGTCTCAGCTCACTGCAACCTCTGCCTCCGGGGTTCGAGAGATTCTTCTGCCTCAATCTCCCAAGTAGCTGGGATTATAGGCACATGCCACCATGCCTGGCTAATTTCTGTATTGTTTAGTAGAGACAGATTTTTGCCATGTTGGCCAGGCTGGTCTTGAATGCCTGACCTCAGGTGATCTGCCTGCCTTGGCCTCCCAAAGTGCTAGGATTACAGGAGTGAGCTACCATGCCTGCCCACCAGCCATCTTCTAAACTACAGACAGTTTCTATTTCTGCTGCATTTCTTGCTGAGATATATTTAATTTTCCTACTTTCAGATTTGAAATGCTGTCTTTTTTATTCAGAATGGCAGTTTCATTTCTTCAGGTAAAATTATTTTTTTGAAACTTCTCATATTTATATGTTAGAATTCAACCTTTCCTGTATCTTCTGCATGAGATTTGCAGGTCATGCGTCATCTTTGCCTTCAGCTCTCCTTTTTTCCCTTATAAAGCTATATCCTTTTACTAGACTAGAGTGACCACCCTTTTAACATTTTTGTCATCCCCTTTAACATTTTTTCTCTTCAGTTTTAGCTCTGAATTTGTTGCCTGACATTAAAATATTTTTCTCAAATACTTTGAAAAGCAAAGTTTTTCCTCTAGTATAACTTGATTCTGTGCTCTTGGGTTTTCTTGATGTGTCTGAATTGTTCCACATAACCAGGAAACTTCCCATACTGTTAGTAAAAACCATGTATTCTGCTGTTCAACGTACCAGTTTTCTTGTTTACGTTCCTCTGTAATATAGTGTGTTCATAATCCTGAACACATTCTTTCTGTGTCTGATTAAATTTAATTACCCTTCCATCAAGATTTATTTCTAGGTTATCTAAATGGGCTTCCCATAAGGAGAAGCAATCACGCTGCAGAACATTTTTCTTTACCTTTCTGGCAACTAACCTAAAAAGCAAAGATATTTCGGGAGGCTGAGGAGGGCTCATCACGCGGTCAGGAGTTCGAGATCAGCCTGGCCAATATGGTAAAACCCCATCTCTACTAAAAATACAAAAATTAGCTGGGCATGGTGGCACACGTCTGTAGTCCCAGCTACTTAGGAGAGGTTGCAGTGAGTTGAGACCATTCCACTGCACTCCAGCCTGGATGCCTGGATGACAGAACGAGACTCCATCTCAAAAAAAAAAAAAAAAAAAAAAAAACCCAAATATTTTAAATTCTATTAAGATAATTTCCTGTGTTGTCTTTTTTTTTTTTTTTCCTCCTTAGAGACAGGCTCTCATTCTGTTGCCCAGCTGGAGTGCAGTGGTGCAATCATAGTTCACTGCAGCCTCAAGATCCTCAGCTCAAGTGATTCTCTCACCTCAACCTCTGGAGTAGCTGGGACTACAGGCATGTGCCACCATACTTGGCTAATTTTTAACAAAAAAAATTTTTAGAAACAGTGTCTTAGAGTTGTCCAGGCTGGTCCCAAACTCTTGGCCTTAAGCAATCTTCCTGTCTTGGCTTCCCAGAGTGCTGGGAATTTATAGGCATGAGTCACTGCACCTGACCCTGTGTTGACTTTATTAGGGTGTTTTTCTTTCCTTAGGAAAATTAACCTTTTAAAAAGGATAAGGATTTTATATTCATTTGATTTTCTGATTTGCTTTTGAAGATCTCTGATTATCATTCTGGTTAAATGAATGACTATTATTTTCAGGGATCTTTAATTTTGTATTTATCAAGTGTTTTGAACTTTTTGACATCTTTGACAGGTTTCCCCAAGATCAAAATCCTAAATTAAGGCTTTTTTGACATCTACAATTAACTTTGCAATTTTACAGTTGGGCTTCTGTGGAGCTTCAAAGAATATAACTCTCATCCTGTAGATATATTAAATGATAAGGCTTATTTGGCAAATTGTATGAAAAGCATTGTCAGATGATGTGATACTAGATCTTCTTTCAGTTATATTTATTGGTGTATTCTTGGCATAACTGTTTAAAAACTGTATAAATTCATAAAAAATTGATGTTATGCCATAATTTTGGTTTTCTGAAATATTTTCTAAAGTTTTATTTGAATGGATATGTTATGAATTTAAGTACTCTAAAGCATATATAAAATTTATAAAACTGTGATGGTACTAATTTGACACAGTCAAGATTCTGGTTGATATCTTAAAATGCCGCATATATAAAAATAACTACATTTCCTTGTCAACTTTGAATTTTCATCAGATTTTTTTAACCATGGTTATTTTAAACTTTTGTCATCCACAGTTATTGTTTTAAATTCTTCTCTAATAGCATATGTAATCAGCCACAGCTCAAAACTGCTTTTCAAGAAAAAGTTTCTAAGAAGTACTCTGAAACACAGATTTCTGATAACTTTAAGATCAATGGACTGAATAAAAATTTCCAGAACTCCAAGAAAGAAATGTATGAGTTTATAAAAATGCTCATTAAGATCAAGCAAAATAAAAATTTAGTTACATGAAATTAAGTAATTGATAACGCTACTGTTTTTATGATTTTTATGTAAAACAATGATTGATTATTCACTTAAATATTTTCAAGATTTTTTAAAAAGTTATCTCTTAAGCTTTACAACACTTAAGCTTTACAACATAGTTTACAACACTGGTAAAGTATACTTTTGTGAAGACATGGAAGTATTTACTTTTTCTCTGTAATAGTAAGGGTTCTCTAGAGGGACAGGACTAAGAGGATGAATGCATATATGAGAGGGAGATTTTTAAGGAGTATTGACTCACATGATCACAAGGTGAAGTCCCACAATAGCCTGTCTGCAAGCTGAGGGGCAAGGAAGCCAGTCCGAGTCCCAAAACCTCAATTTCCCCCGCTCGATTCCTCCAAAAATTGAAAAATATTCATAATATTTTTAATGATAATGTAGTTATTTGCATAAGTTCAACAAAAATCTGTTCTCTCTTTATTGAAGGATAGAATTGAAACGAGTGGTTATGTTACCAAGGCTTTGACTAAAGTATCGTATTTGAGAATGTGCATAAAACAACTGGCTTCAGTGGTTCCTAGCATCACAGTGAATGATTAGAAATTGTCACTTCCTGGCAGGCACGGAAAACTAAAGAATATAAGTGGAATCTAAAGTCTGCCCCCGTTTGGCTTCCTTCCCTCAAGAGGTATTAAAATCTGAGACTCCTATGTGATGAATGTATATTATTTTGAAGAAAAAAAATGAAATATCATATACTTGTTATTAGATTGTAGCCTTATTCATGGGTTTCAAGTTCTTATTTACCCATAGACTGCACTAGATCCTGAATCCTCCTAATTTCATCCAAAATTTGGCTACAACTCTCCAGCTAGTAACAAAAAACTGCTCTGATCCTAAAACCCTGTAAGTTGAAACTAGATACATTTTAAAGAACAAGCCTTATGTCTGATGTATGGTCACCACAAGATCATCAAACTGCATATCATGATTAGAGATACTCAAACTGAAAACCAGGAGAGATTGGTGTTTTCATGCTATAGAAAACTTTTCCCAAGATATTGGAACAAGTCTTCATATCACAATGAGACTATTACCTACCTTAATGCTACTCTAACCCCCGTTTTTCACATGGTAAGATAATAGTGTAAAGTTTAACAAAATTAACAGCTTCTGCTGGTAACTTAACAGAACCTAAACATTCTTTAGTATCCATTGGTTAAATAAGAAAATGTCCTTGCTATTGCTAATACTACATGCTGTCCCTGGTAAAATTCCTCTGGAAAATTGAGAATCATTTGCATAAAATAAGAAAACAGACTATATTCTTACTATAGGTCTTACCTAATTTCCTGTGGTCATTTGATTTATTCGATTGGTTATTTTTAAGTTGAAGTTCATGGCTCAAAATCATTATGAAAACTTGAATTGTCATATTACCATTTATTTTACCTTTCTAAATTTTGTATCTGTTACTTATTAAAGTTCTATGGAAGTACTAACTCCTAGCAAAATAATGTTGGCCCAGCACTTTAAGATAACAAAAGACTACAGAGCAGACAAAATTGAACATAATAATGAACTCCACGTAGACATTAGCTTGAGAGCCACTCCCTGAAGGACTAAAGGGTTGACCCTGGATCCTAGTCTCCAATGAATCCCTTTCAATATGAGATGAGACCAACCCCTTGGACAAGTCTGTCATGGCACCAAGAGACATCAAAAACTAACTATAGGATGATTCATTAGTGATGCTTTTGAAATAAGATCTTGATCAAAAGGGAAACTGAAAATTGTCTGAGTCAAAATGGAGTCACTAATGTTAAACCAAACAAACAAAAAACAACCAACCCTGATAAATAGGGAAATAGAGCTGGGGAAGGCTATGAAGACAGGGCTCTCACACTTATATGCCGGATAACAAAAACTATCACGAAAGACTGCAAAAACTACAGTCTTGCACAAAAATCATTGCAACTTTACACAAAAAGTACTTCTGCAAGGATATCTGCACAGCAACTGCCTATTCACCCTCAGACTGGCATCACGCTAGTTATTGATCTTTGTAGCCAATGATAATAATTTCAAAACAATTATGTAATCTTCCTCATTTTTTCTTTAAAAATATTTGTCTTCCCCTACCTCCCTGAATATGCAGGTAGTTTACTATGGTACACACATGCTAATTGCAATACTTTAGTCCCAAGTAAGCATTATTTTCTTTTAGAGAGTGTCGCTGTTGGCTATTTAGGTTGGCACGTGTGTCACAGTGACCTTCCTAAAAGTTTGTCGGAATCTCTTACTAGATTTTGTGAGATCTTTGAGCACAGAAAATGGGACTTGTTCATTTTTGTATCTCTACCACTGAATACTTAGTAGGTGCTCACAATATGTACATTGAATCAAAAAGTAAATGAATAAATAATAAAGAAAAATAAATGCCAGCATATAAAAATAAAAATAAAATGGTTAAAAATAAGATTATTTAAATCTTTGAGCAGTCAAAGGTACATTAAATCTACTTTTTTTCTAGAAATAGAAAGATGAGCAATTTTTTACCTCTTCCTTTAAAAGCTTATACACTCGAGGGTCACTAGAGTCAAACAATTAATTCATCTTGTAAGGGTGCCTGCAAAGTAATTTTGGTTAAATATAAAAGTAAAGATATATTGTGTGTGTGTGTTTTTTTTTTTTTTTTTTTTTTTTTGATGGAGTCTAGCTCTGTCACCAAACTGGTAAACTGGAGTGTAATGGCGCTATCTCGACTGACTGCAACCTACACCTTCCAGGTTCAAGTGATTCTCCTGCCTTAGCCTCCCAAGTAGCTGGGACTACAGGCACACACCACCACACCCAGCTAATTTTTAAATATTTTTAGTAGAGAGAGGGTTTCACCATTGGCCGGAATGGTCTCGATTTGATCTCCTGATCTGCCCACCTCAGCCTCCCAAAGTGCTGGCATGAGCCACCATGCCCGGCCATCCTTTATTATTCTAAACAACCAGGCAGAATGAACAGAGTCTTGGGGAAAGTGAATAAATGAGGGATGAGGATATCTGAGCAAATGTTCCAGGCAGATGAACTGCCAGTTTGCAGACCCTGAAGTCTTTTAAGAAACCATGGCTGGCACAGAGTGAGTTGGGGAGAGTACAAGGAGAGTCTCTCAGAAACCAAACTCAGTAACAACTTGGTATTTTACCCTGAGTGAGACAGGAAGACTTTGAGGAAGCTGAGTAGAGGAACATGCTAATATGGCTACTTTGAGTGACATCAGGGTATAGACAGAAGAATGGAAGTCAGAAATCTTCCCTTTAGGGTATACAGAGAATTTTCAGTGGGAGGAGATACATAGCAGGTGAAAAGAAGACCATCTCAGGAAATGACAAACATGGGGAACCACAACATTAATGTGACAGAGGCTGGGGACTGAATGGCCCCTTTTTCTGCTCTAGATTAGGCCATTAGAGCCCATCTTTTTTAGGAGGTGACATTTTAGCTTAGATCTGAAGATGAAAAAAAAATTCAGTTATACAAATATGTAGGGTCAGAGAATCTTGGCCGAAGGGATAACAAGGGTGAGAGTGCTTAAACAGCTCCCGCAGTGTTTAATGAATTTCCGTTTAACACTAAATCATCAAGGGCCTTTAATGTGGTTCAAATTTGGGAAGTGTGGGGCATAGTTGAAATGCACACTCTTTTGAGATATGCTAATTTTACTTTAATTCTCAATTTTTCCCTGATCATGGGTATCACTTAGGATCAATTACTAAATCTCTCTGAGTTTCACTTTCTTTATTTGAAAATGGGGATACTAAAACCTACCAGACAGTGCTGTTGTGAGGATTACATGAAATAATGTACATAAAGCAGCTAGCACATTTTCTGATGTATATTTTGTGTTCAATAAATATTAATCTCTTCTTAAAATGAAGAAAAGAGAAAGTATCATCATAGTTGAATTTTTAAAGATTTTTTTTCTTTGTATTAGGCAATACTAATCTGGGAAATTGCTTTTCCCTACTTCTCAGTGTCTTGTCTCGCACACAGATGGGATGGTGTCCACTCTGTCAGAGGATGTGAGTTTGCAGTTGAGGATCTTAATTAGAAATGTTGAGTTGGCCATCTTAATTTAACCCAACCCTCTTTGTAATTTTTGTTTTGTTTTGTTTTGTTTTTTTTTGAGACAGAGTCTCGCTCTGTCGCCCAGGCTGGAGTGCAGTGGCGCAATCCTGGCTCACTGCAAGCTCTGCCTCCTGGGTTCACGCCATTCTCCTGCCTCAGCCTTCCGAGTAGCTGGGACCACAGGTGCATACCACCATGCCTGGCTAATTTTTTTCCTGGCTAATTTTTTGTATTTTTTAGTAAAGACGGTATTTCACCGTGTTAGCCAGGATGGTCTCGATCTCCTGACCTTGTGATCTACCCGCCTCAGCCTCCCAAAGTGCTGGGATTACAGGTGTGAGCCACTGCACCCAGCCCCTCCTTGTAATTAACAGTTCACTTTTGTATAATGCCTGGCCTATGCTAGATGATTCTTTGTTAAGGTGAAGAGGAAATATCCCTAGGCACAAGCTGATGAAATGCAGGGTGTGTGGAGGCCGTAGCAGATGTGGAGTTAAGTGCTGACTGCCTGCAACAAACTTAATTAACACAAAATCTTAAGCTTAGTGATTCATAAATTTAAATGCAAATGTTGAACAAATGGTTTTGAAAGTTTTTTTGGTTATTTTACCCTAAAACTTATTTTAAATATTTTGATAGTATGACTGTTTGTCTACCCACTCACTCTAGTGCTTAAGAAATGTAACCTTTGCTTTCTATAGTTCAATATAATTTTGTTTCAAGGCCTCATTCTCCTTAAGAAAGTGTCAAAAAAATTACAGCAAATTTAGTTTAAAGATTTCATTTGGCTTTATTCGCAATTCTAGAATTGGGCAACACTTCATTCTATAAAATAGAATGAGTGTTCAGAGAAGTTGAGTAAAAGGGGTGACTTTGTAGACAGAGAAGGGCTAAAGAAGGCAGAAGAAGAGAATGAAAAGTTCATTAGTCATTTCAAAGCTATTTTTCTTTAAAATCTGGTCTGTTGGGGCCTAGTGCAAGAGTTTAGTCCAAAACAACAGTCTCCTATAATTTGTACGTAACAACAGGAACAAATATTTCAATCTATTTAAGGTTCTGCCCCTTTTCCCCAGGATGGTGGCTAAATTCCTTAACCCATGTTGCAGGGCACAGTGATGTCTGGTTCCTGACTGTCATCTGACTATGCAGGCATCTTCTGTGACATCAGTTATCTGTGCCAGTCCTGGGTCATCAATCCCCGCAGATTGCTGCTGTGCTATTGTTTGTGCCAGGTCTGGCTCTTTCCACTGCCTCAAAACTTCTCTTGGGAGCATGGAAAACCATTGGCTTCTCTCCCTGCCTACTCTGAAGCTATGAAAAACTGGGTGCTGGGTGGATCAGGAGCTTTATCAAGCATGTATCACTTAGTCACTTGTACTCTGTTTCTGAGGGCCTCTTCTCAGCAATCTCATGCACTTCTCAGCTCTCTTCAGTTCTCTCCGATGTTCTTCTACCTAGTCATTTACAGCTCCGAAGCTAAAAACTGAATTAGGCATTCTACTGGGTCACCCGATCTCTGCAGTAGTAAAGACAAGATGCCCAGTTGCTCTAATTAGGAGAAGTGGTTAGGTAAGGGGAATTATCTTGAAAAAACATTGATTAATAATTCAAAATGTTACTCTGTCTCACTTGTACAGCAAAGCAATTTTTGCATGGTCATCACTTACATAAAAAAAAACCCAATTAATGAAATAGCCTTTTACGAAATTTAATCAGAGCTACTCATAAGTGTTGAAACAGAAAGATAATAATTTCTTAAGCAATGAGAAGATCAGTACTTCATCCTGTGTATCTGGTGTGTCTCCTGAGAGTTTGTCCTCAATGTTCTTTTAAAGGCAATTAAACTTTTGTGAGTGACTCAGACACTATTTAAATATGGCCGATGTCTCATATTCTCGGAGAGTTTTGTTTAAATAATGTCCTCTATTTAAAAGAAGCACCAAAAGCAAATTGGTTTGTATTTGTTTTGCACTGGTTCAATATGGTCCTATAGATTATGGTCATGAAATATTTTACTATATACTGTACTAGGCACTATTTTAACCCCAAACCACAGAAGTCAAACTTAAACTCTTGAAACTCAAAGGAGAATCTATTAACTTACATATCTGGAAGTTTAGGTTCAGCTTGATTCTACATAGCAAGATTCAGTGACACAAATTATAATATTGGAGTTTGATTTGTTGTCTGTTTCTTTTGCCTTCAACTTTTAGCATTTCTACCTTCTGCATGTGGGTCCTGTTCTCAATAAGACTTTCTATGATAGGAAAAAATTCCCAAGCTTATATCCTTGTAGCTTGTGATTCAGAAAAAGGACTCTTTTTTGTTGTTGTTGTTTTTGACTCTCTAAATATCAAATATCAGGAAAGGCCTGGACTTCTGTGGGCCATGTGTACACTCTTTGCTCACTCACTGCAACAAGGGAGATGGAGCACACTATACTGACTGGCTGTCCTGAATCACATGATCACAAGCAATGATGGAAAGAAGGGTCACGGTAGTTGACAGCCCCACCAGGACAACATGCACACAGTCATGATTCCTAATAGGAAAAGTAGTGTGCTGCTCTCAGAAGAATGAAGAAAGGCTAAAAAATAAAATAAATCTGCAGTATAAATGGGGGAGTGGTGGGTAGACTGAAGCACTCTTTGTGTGTTCCTTTCCAGATCTGGATTTGGGGCTATACTCACATTTATGATACTAAGACTGGGGTCCTATAATGCTCAGTCTGCTCACAATCTCACAAGATTGTGAGAAAAGACAATGGATGTTTCTGTATATTCTAAGTAGATTTTTAACTACTAATAACTACCAAGTTTTAGCTACCAAGTAGATTTTTAACTACTAATAAAATTCACCTTATTTTTAAAGAAATTATGCCTTTTCTCATGAAGATATATTTTATTCTTTCCCCTCCCATTTCTTCCATCTTCCTCTGTTACCATAAACAAAGGAGCTTTTGTGACTAAGTTTGCACAGCTGTTTCAACAGCCTACTTAGTAAGTAAGCCAGATAAAGTGGTGACAAATACCAGTTTGAGTGGGATTTGATACTTTGTGTAAAAATTTGTTTCTACATTTCTTTTGAAGTAATGCCATTCTAGGTAAAAAAAACAAACAACATCCCCACAAACAACCAAACAAACAAAACCTGGAGCTGAACTGCAGAACCCTTCACAATATATCACATTTGATGTATTGTGTGTTATGTATCAGAATCAGGTTCTCTTCCTCACATTGTTTCTCTGGCATGACAGATGCTTCTGCCAAAGTCAGAATTATCAGTGATATGGAGAATAAGACTAAATCACATTTACTGTAGCTGTGGATAAAACATCTCCAAACCAGGCAGAAAATGTCAATATCATTGACCTCAAGGGAGATATGTGGTTTTTCCACAGTGTGGAGTTTGGGGGCTCTCCAGCAAAACAGCACAACAGCAACAGAGAAGGTTTTTCTTGTGACCAGAATGTAAAGTGCTGTCACTGATCCAGATTTAGAAAGGAATGTAACAGTTCTGAGCCTGTGCAGGAAAAGAGAACTAGACATGAGGCCAAAAATCTGAAATTTTAGCCCTTGTTCTTTCACTGCATCCCTGAGGGTCCTTGTCTACCCGCTGGACTTCCTTCTCCATCACTTTCTATTTATTTGATATAAAACTGAGGATAGTAGTTCTCATAGAGTCTGGAATACACATTGTTGCTTATTTTATTTACAGCTGTAAGGTGCCCATTGATACTATCATCAACTAACATTTCTTATATGATATGTGTACCTTTCCAAAGACTTTCACTTCAGTTATGCCACTTGATCTTTACGACATCCCAGCCAGGAGCCAGAAGAGTATTGTATTCCAACTTTTAGAAAAAACTGAGGTCTACAGAAGTGAGGTGACTTCTTTACAAGCCCTAGAGTAACATGAAACAATCCAGCACTTAAAACTTCTGCCTCTGTACTCTTGACACAGCTTGTTCCTTTCCTTCCCTAAAGTTCATAGCCATTCTCTATATGTATTTTTTTGCTAGTAAATCCTTTATAAAATCTTTAAAGATTTATAAAATCTTTAAAAATACACATTTCCCTTTCATGGTTTTTGTTTTTCTTTGTAAAAAAATAGTGATCTAATATTTAATTAACACAATGTATGATAAAATTGGTGCAAAGTACATTATTCCTATTATCTCATTTAATCTGGCTGCAACTTTATATTTCAGGAACTATTCTTATTTCCATTTTACAGATGAGGTAATTGAACCCTGAAGAGTTTAAGAGGCTCGCTTAAAGGTATACACTGAGAGTTTGAGCTTTTAAACACTTTGAGATACAGCCTCCATGATCTATAATGGCTAAAAAAAAATATGAATGTGGCAGAAATGTCCCGAGAGAGTTAGTTTCTTCCCTATGCCAGTTTTTTTCTGTATCTTCAAATTGAACAGGAATCAGATATATATATCTGCTTTAAAAAACTAAATAACTGAGCCAAATTTATCAAGAAACAGTTTTCAAACTTTGGACAATAAGTAGCACAGGACTTTGGCCTCTGATAGAAGAAAAGCAAACAAGATTAGGTTTGAAGTTGCATCCTTATTCTGCCTAGAAGCAGTTTTCAAGCCATAGATACAGAAACAAGAGAACCCAAAGAGCACGTAGTAGTCTTAATAAACTGAGAAGATTGAGATAATGTTTGGGGAAACCAAATTGGTCAGTATTTATTTGCAAGTTTTAAGACAAGAGAAGAGACAACTGCCTATAAAGATAAGGAACTCCAAAGATCTACAGAGAGTTTATCTTGTGTATTTGGTAGTAATTTTCATCTGAACGTGGAGCACCATGCAAGGCCGGAGAAGGAAACCCTGGGCATAAGTAAACTGAGTAATTTCAAGAAGTCAAACAGAGCTAGGAATATTTTGTATAGCCACCAATCAGAGTAGGAAGAGTCCATGATTAAGGGCATCAATTATAGTACTCAGAAGTATATTGCCTTTATAGCAGGAATAAACAAATTTCATATACTACTCTGGATCTGCCCCAATGAAACTTAAAAACAAACCTAAAACAAAATCAAACTAATTCCAAGCAACTTAACAATGTGCCAGAACAAACTTCAACACTATTCAAAGGCATACAAGAAAATCCAGCACATGTAACATTCAAAATGTCTGGCATCCAATCAAAATGACTAGGCATTGGCTGGGTACAGTGGCTCATGCCTGTAATCCCAGCACTTTGGAGAGGCTGAAGTAGGATTACCTGAGACTAAGAGTTCAAGGCCAGCCTAGGCAACAAAGGAAAATTGTGTCTCTACAGAAAATTTAAAATTTGGCCAGGTATGGTATTGTGTGTCTATAATCCTAGTTACTCAGGAGGCTAAGGTGGAAGGATCATTTGAGCCCAGCAGTTTGAGGCTGCAGTGAGCTGTGATTGCACTCCAGCCTGGGTGACAGAGTAAGACTCTGTCTTGAAAAATAAAAAATAAATTATCAGGCCTACCAAAAACTATGCAATAGAACCCCTAACTGGGAGAAAAACTAATCAATAGAAATAGACCCAGAAATTACAGGGAGAATGAAATTAGCAAGCCAGGACATTAAAACAGCTACAACAAACATGGTTCCAATGTTTAAGTAGGTAGAAGAAAATATAACCATAATGACATAAATGAAAATTATTAAAAAGACTTAAATTGAACTTCTAGAGATTAAAAATATAGTATCTGAAATAAAAATACATTTGCTGCAAGGGACTGCAGATTATACGTTGTGAAGAAAAGATCAGAGAATCTGGAGATACAGTAGTAGAAACACAGAAAGAAAAAAAGCCTGAAAAATAAATATCACTGACTTGTGAGATAGTATCAAATTATTTAACATGCATATAATTGCAATATATTTAAAAAGATGTGAGGAGAGAAAAAAATTGAATATTTTATTTTAGCTGGGAAATTTCCAAGTATGATGATGAAAAATATGAACCCACATATTGATAAGGCCCAGTGATTCCTAAGTGGATTATATAAATAAAACTACACCAATGCACCCATAGTCAACTTCCTAAAAACCAGAAGAAAATTTTAAAAGCAGGTAGAGAAAAATAACACATACTCAAAGGAACAAAGATAGGAGTCAAAAGCAGAAGACATTGTAGGGCAACATTTTTATCGTGCTGAAAGAAAAGAACTGTCAACTTAGAATTCTGTATCGTGTAAAATAATAATTTAAGAAAAACCAGTGAAATAAAGCCTTTTCTCAGACAAATAGAAGCTGAGAAAATTTCTTACCAGCATACCTGCACTTATGAAATTTTGAAGGAAGTTCTTTGGGCAAAGAAAAACAGTGCTAGATGCATATTTGTATCTACAGAAAGGAATTGCACAGGAAATGGTCAACAGGTGGAAAGAATAAAACAATTTTTCTTATTTTGGTCTCCTTAAAAATCGTTGGCTATTTGAAACAAAAATTATAACATATGAGGTTTATAACTATGAAAATATGAAACATATGATAATACCACTAAGGCAGTGAGGAAGAAAATGGAGATATATCATTGTAAGGTTCTTATTCTATACACGAAGTGCTATAGTATTATTTGAAGATAGAGACATAAGTCTAAGATGTGTATTGTACACTTCTCAATTATTCAGAATAATAAGTGAAAATACAGAAGCATGATAAGAGCCAATAAAGGAGATAAAATGAAATCATTAAAAATACTAATATTTCAGCTTTTCAGCTTTTCTCCATCCAGGACATAGGCATGAGCAAGGACTTCATGTCTAAAACACCAAAAGCAATGGCAGCAAAAGCCAAAATTGACAAATGGGATCTAATTAAACAAAAGAGCTTCTGCACAGCAAAAGAAACTGCCGTCAGAGTGAATAGGCAACCTACAGAATGGGAGAAAATTTTTGCAATCTACTCATCTGACAAAGGGCTAATATCCATAATCTATAAATAACTTAATCAAATTTACAAGAAAAAAACAAACAACCCCATCAAAAAGTGGGCAAAGGATATGAACAGACACTTCTCAAAAGAAGACATTTATGCAGCCAACAGACACATGAAAAAATGGTCATCATCACTGGCCATCAGAGAAATGCAAATCAAAACTACAGTGAGATACTATCTCATACCACTTAGAATGGCGATCATTAAAAAGTCAGGAAACAACAGGTGCTGGAGAGGATGTGGAGAAATAGGAACACTTTTACACTGTTGGTGGGACTGTAAACTAGTTCAACCATTGTGGAAGACAGTGTGGTGATTCCTCAAGGATCTAGAACTAGAAATACCATTTGACCCAACCATCCCATTACTGAGTATATACCCAAAGGATTATAAATCATGCTGCTATAAAGACATGCACATGTATGTTTATTGCGGCACTATTCAAAATAGCAAAGACTTGGAACCAACCCAAATATCCATCAGTGATAGACTGGATTAAGAAAACGTGGCACATACACACCATGGAATATTATGCAGCCATAAAACAGGATGAGTTCATGTCCTTTGTAGGGACATGAATGAAGCTGGCAGCCATCATTCTCAGCAAATTATCATAAGGACAGAAAACCAAACACCACATGCTCTCACTCATAGGTGGGAATTGAACAATGAGAGCACTTGGACACAGGAAGGGGAACATCACACACTGGGGCATGTCATGGGGTGGGGGTAGGGGGAGATATAGCATTAGGAGATAAACCTAATGTAAATGATGAGTTAATGGGTGCAACACAGCAACATGGCACATGTATACATATGTAATAAACCTGCACGTTGTGTACATGTACCCTAAAACTTTAAGTATAATAATAAAAAGAATAAAAAAACTAATATTTTAAAAAGACATGAAAAGAGTGGAAAGACTATTTCAATAGTCTGGGAGAGATATGATCATCTATTGGATTGTGGTGGTTGTATCAGATATTGTGAGATGCAGTAGAGTTTGAGATATATTCCAAATGAGAGTCAATGGAACTTGTTAACGGAGTTGATGTAGGGTGTGAGACTAAAAGGAGCCAAGAATGTCTCCCAAGCCTTTTGGATAAAGCCGTGGGTAAAAAGAGTTACCATTTACTAATATGAGGAAAAGTGGAAGGACAGGTTTATAAGGTAAAATTGTGAACTGAGATTGGAAAATTTTAGCTTGAGATGTCTATTAGAGTAGAAATGTAGAATAGGCCATTGGACACTCAAATTGGTCTTTTAGGTGAGAGAATGGTGCTGGGGATGTACATTTGGAAGTCATTCATTTATAGATATTAAGCTTAAATATTTTGTTTGGCAGAAGCTTGTATTTTCCCTTTATATACTAAAGTCACTGAGCAGAGTTTTAAGCTGGGAAATGATATAGTCATATTTGATTTTTGAAAAAAAAAACTGCTATGGTGGTGTTCAGAATGATATTTTTGGAACAGAAAATGTAGAAATACCATTCGGGAAACCTATGCCAGTAGAAAAATGGGATGAGGGATTACATAAAGGCAGTGGCAATGTAGTTAAAGAGGATGGGGTGAATTTGAGATATAATTAGAATGTATAATTGACCAGGTTTGGTGATATATTAGATTTCTGTTATGTTGGGTGGAGGAAAAGCTAGGATTTCTGGCTTAAGCAACTGAGTGGCTGGTTCACTGAGATGGGAGATACACAAGGCAATTATATAATTTATATCCAAGTTGGGACACTTTTAAGACTAAAAGAGCAACCTAGGACATATATTGAAGAAGAAACGGCATCAGTTTTGCGGGGGGTTGGGAGTGAACATAGTATCTTCAGTGATCAATACACAAAGTTCGAAGGACTTGTGGGACATCCAAGTTTGTATGGCTAATATACCATGGGATAAACAGGTCTGGACTCTGAAGAGTAATTTTGACTTCAGGTTTATTGGAGAGGAAGTAGCTGAAGCCATAGAGGTAGATGTATTGGACAGCAAAACATTTATGTAAGGAGTCAAGCAATGGTGCGAGGATTACTTCTTAAATGATCTTGTTATTTTGTGTTTGTTTTGGTTTGCTGGGGCTAGGAATACGTGGTGGATGGTTTGTGCATACAGTGACAGTTACTACCAGATAATAGGACTCCAAATGAGGAAAATTTAATACAATATCTTACAAGAGGCTGGGGGCAATATAACTGAACCAGATTGGTACAAAGTACTTTATTTTATAGAGTTTGAACATCATTTAGCTGAAGCTTGCCTGAGAGAGACTAACCTTTACATGTGATAATGAGTTAATACTTATGTGATGTTTACTATGTAATAGGCACTGGTCTAGGTGGTTTATATACATTAACTCATTTGATTATTACAACTGCCTTATAGTTACTGTGTTTTTATCCTTATCTTCTAGATGAGAAAAATGAGAGTCAGTTTATTAGCTTGACTATAGTCACAAAGCTAGTAAGAGAGGTGCTGAAATTGAAATGAGTCGATCTGACTTCTGAATTCAAGCCCTCCACATGAACCTCTACTCTAATCCTGCAGGTTCTTTAATGTATTGATCCAGAGTCCAGTTTTCTCTCATGGGTTTTCCTTTTCTTCCTAACTCTGGTTTAGTACAGCCCAGTCTGTCTTGCCAGTAGAGGAATGATTTATTCCCTGACCATTTTGTGTCTCACCTGATTTTCCTGTTCACTCAGAGTGAAAGCAGGGGAAAAGAACACAAGTATACAATGATTCATCTTTATTCTTACCTCTCCGCTCTGACAACCAGACTGCATTTGCTGACTTAGCTCCAGGCTAGTGCAGATTTCATTCCTGGCTCCACTGTCAACTTCAAAGACCCAGCTGGCCTCCTCCTGCCCAACACTTATCCATGGCAGTCACAGATCATGGTTCCTATGAAGAGAATGTCCAAGGCTCAAATTGTAATTAGGAAGGACATTGTTCCTGAACCGGAGGTTTCTAAGCAACAGATAAAAAGCCAATTAAATGCTATTTGCTGCACATCCTGTCCTCTAGCCACATGCATGGTGCTTGTTACAGAGACTCTTGGCTACTTCTCTGCATATCCATCTGCTAAAATGGCAAAATGCCCTCTTGGTCTATATTTGAAATCTTGCCGATAGCCATGGTTGCCAGGCCACAACAGACGCTTGCAGATCAACAACAGTGTTAGATCTTTTCCAGCTATGTCTCCTGTGGCAGCCACAGACCTTGTAAGACATGGTGCACACCTGTTGAATGTAATCTTTCAAACAACATGATTGCCTGGGAATGGGATTAGTGGAAAGCAGCTGCCATGAAGACAGGCTGCACCACATGTGAAATTTGATGTCAAGAACCCCAATACATTTTATAAAGAACAGGTCTGTGTTAGAAGACATGAGGAAAGTTTAGGATGCAAAGGGTGCCAAGAGATTTTGAAACCTCAGACAAACAAGATCGTGGAATAGTGGGTATCTCTGTGAAACATTCCCAACATGAGCAACTTGCTGGAAGCAAAATCTAGTAAGGTTGAGAGAGAAGTCTGTGTAATGAACTCACTGGCTTTTATAATAGAAAAGTAGAGAATCCAAAATTTCAGCTTTATGTCTGAAACCTATAAGAAATGTTTTCTCACAGGCTTAGATCTGGGCATTTGAAGCTCAGACAAGTGTACTTATGTGCATTGCTTGTAAGTTTCCTTTTTATATGATAAGCTATAGAGGGGATTTAAATGGGGTACAGAGAATATAGCATCTTGGGATATTTTCATTCTCATAGACCAAGAAAAAGATAAGGAAAAAAAAGGATGAGAGTTTACAATAAAAAATTTGATAATTCAGTAATAATTTTGATAACAGCAAGCAAATATTTATCAAGAACACTATAGGTAGACACATTTAAAGGGTGTAATTTGGGGAGATATTGTAGCATTATGTTGATTTGGGACATTTAGTATTTTTTATTCATCTTTCCTAACAATAAGAGAAAATATATCAACTTTTTTTGTATCAACATTTTTGAGCATCAACCACATGCTGGATATTACGTATGCACATCCACATTTACTCCTCACACCCACTCTATGAGATATCATTACTTTCATTAATAATATATTATTACTAATTAATATATGATGACCGTTACTAATTCCAATAACCTAAAGCCATTTTGTGACGTCATTTAACATTTTTTGACCCCTAGGTACTTAAACTCTAAACCTGGAAATCAAGAGACTTGTTTGGTATATGTGGAGTGTCAGGCAGATTTGGAGCATATTTATTTTACATTTCTGTTCTAGTAAAGATAAACATTGTGTAGGTTTCTGAGTTAAAGAGTTTTAGATTTTATATATTTAAATGCAGGTTGAACTGTAGGCTTAATATTGACAGGTATTGCTTCTACCTTGTTTTCTGCTATAGCCCTAGTGTCTGGCACAGGAGCCAGACATGATTTGCTAAATGAATAAAGAAAAAATAGTGGTGATGAGAACAATAGTGGCAATTCCTCTACCCACCAATTTATTTGTTGTAAAATTAATATTACACACACACACACACACACACACACACACACACACACACGTTTTGCCCCTGGAAAAGGTGCCAAGGATAAAGAGATCCATTAGGAAGCTAAGATGAAAACAGTTCAGATCAATAAATATGATCTGTGGCAGTAGGGATGGAGAACAAAAACTTACGGCATAGCATCTTCTGAAGACTTGAAAATATTTGTTTGCCCAGGAGGTGTGTGCTGTAAGGGCAGATGGAGAGAGGCAGGGCAGTATAGGGTGATTCCAAGGTATTCAGTAGATTTCTGGGGAGACAAGATAATGCCTTGACCATATCATGAAATGTCTGGAAATGTTTTGAAAAAGGAATATTAAGCTCATAACTCAGTCTCAGGTCTGGAAGGCTTATACAATCATCAAGGGTGTGGATGACTGCTAGAACCACTTCGCCTTCTTATTGTCTCTGTTATTAAAGACAGCGGCTTCCTAAATAGGCTAACAGATTGTGACTAGGGGCTTTTCAGTTTTTTAAAAGCTAAGATTGATGGAAAACCAAATTAAATGATAAATGCCAGAAGAGATCTTGTTTCTGCAGACTGGTGACATTTATTTCCTGCATACTTTGATATTGCATTAAAGTTCTTATTAATTTTTGTTTTCATTACTGACTTTTAAATGATAACATTCCAGATGACATTTTACAATAAGAAAGTTTTTTGCCATCTGAAAGTATAACTAATTACCCAACATATTTCATGTTATCTAAATAGTACCTTCCTAGTTATATATATTTTCTCAGTATTTAATAAAGCTATTTGAATAAAATAGCTTTATTTCTAATAAGACTTTTAATTGAGCTGTGACAGATGTGTCCTTTCAGGTTTTTCTTTTATTTACTCACATTGCTTTGCAATCTCCACCTTAACAGTCACCAAGAGCCCAAAAGACTTGACTCCTTCACTACAAGTATTAGGTTGTAAAAACAGAAAAAAAAAAATGGTTGCAAGTTACTGTTTCTCATTAGAAAGAAAAATGTACCCCTGTGATTAAATTGGCCGGAGATGACAGATTCTAAGGCCATCCCTATCTCTGTACCCGGACTAAACTAAGTGTCCCACTGCCGTGCCAAGTTCATTCTGTCTTCCGTGTCTTTTTTCATGGCACTCTCTACATATTCTTAGGAGTTCATGAGCACTGAGTTCAGTTCCTAGAACCATTACGAAACTTTCCATGCTCATTACAATCCATGAGATGTTATTTGTTCATTCATCATTTATCAGCCAGTGAACAATATTTACAATTCAATATACTAAGGATGGGAATAGAGGTTTGGAAACGTGCTATGAAAATACAGCAGAGGTTCATCTTCCTCCTGGTTACCATTTTTAGCATTTTTGTTATATCTTTCTCATCACATCTTTTCAGTTGAATTTAACTTTTATAAAACAGACTCTGTTTTTATGAAAGAAAACGTGTACTACTCTCCACCCCCTCACTCTTACTATTCCTGCTACACTTTTTCTGTCGTGGTTAATTATTGTTGAAGTAAGGTTAATTATTGTTTAAGAATTGTGGTGACTTAATTTAAAGTAATTTTTAGAATTAAAAAAGAAAAGAAATGAGGTGAATCTGTTACTCTGGCTAGGATTTAGGGCCTAAGGCTCTAGATGACTTTGGTCACTTTTTTTTCTTAAGAAAAAAGATGGAATTTAAGTCTTATTAAGGACAACAGAAAGCTCCCACTAACCACCCCTCTACACACACACACACACACACACACACACGTATTGAGTAACAAAGATGGTTTGGGCCTTGTGAAATGAAGGGACATAAAATCCATATGGATTTCCAGACATCTCTTCCTAGTGTATTATACTAGCTAAATCTTGATGCTTCACTTCTCAATTTCCCTTAAAGAAAAAGGGGATCAACGCAGCCCATCTTGACTTATAACAAGGACATAAAAGACAGGATCAGAATGACCATGCTAGAAACTTTTAGACAACATTTGTTTTGCTTCCTCACTTTCTTCAATAAGATCACTTTCTTTCTAAAAATAAATTTAGCCACTGATAAAACAATGCTAGAATAAATGGGAGCATTTGTAGTAATGGTGCTGCTATGGAACAATTTTTTTGAGGTGCAGAATCAAAAACTCCTTATTCTGAGCCCACATATAATTTTTTTGCCAAAAGTTTTGTTTAAGGAAGATGTGAAGACCTGGGTTGAAAAGGGCCGTAATAAAATCATTTTCACTGATGGTCAGAGGTATATAGATGTGAAAAGTCCTTTTAGGAAGGTGGTTTGTTACAAGTCAGCTGTAGTGCACTGATGTCAGTCAAACCCTTCAGTATTGGACCAACCATGAAATTTAAATGATGCATAAAAAATGCTTTAGAAGCAACAGAGAATGCATATTATTACTTTGACATATAGCAGATCGAATGTTAAGCAGAGGGCTTTGCAATATTTTATGTAAGTGAGTACCTCTTGCTGTGAATAAAGCAAAAAGGGTAGCATAAGATGGAAATGGCTCATTTACAGAAACATGAAAGATCTCTGTTAAGAGAAGGAAGTAATATCACGAAATGTTATACCCAGTAACGATGGATTACTGAAAGGAGACTAAGAAAATAGTGGAATATCCTAAATAAATGTAATCTGCAAGTTTGGGATGAAAATTCTAGAAATTAAAGTGTGCCCAAGAATAGGAAAGATTGATAATCACTATATTAATAGTCATGAGGAGGTTTTTGGGGTGAAAACATTAACTTGTGGCAGGAAAATATGAACATATAAGACTTAAGGTAATGGATTACATTTCCTTGAGGCATCTTACTGTTACCATATTCCATGGCCACCAGCGCTTTTGCCAATAAGTAATTCTGATCATAAGAAAGCCAGATTAGAAAGGGTATGGCAAGCTCATTAATTTATCAAAGAAAAGTCCATTGAGTCCCTAAATATGAGGACATAAGACATGACACAACCTTATATATTTTCGTGTCCTGTTGAAAATACACGCAAAGACACGCAGAGTGCTCTGTTATAAATAATATATTAAGGGGTAACTCCAAGACTATGCAATGACACAGGAAGGTGCTTAACAATATTGGTGGCATAGTAGGTGTCTTGGAAGGCTCCTAGAAGAGAGAAATTTAAAAGGAAACCAACTATAAGAAATTATAAGAGAACAATTGAAGGTTTGAGTACAGTGCTGAAGTGTCTAGATGAGGAATAAATTATTTCAGACAGGGGAATTTCTTTTAACATCTTTCCAGAATATATAATCATTAAATATGATCACCTTGCTGTACAATAGATATCCTGAATTTATTCCTACTATCTAATTTTGTATCTGTTTACCAACATCTCTTCAATCCCCAGTAACGGAATTGCTAGATCATATGGCAGTTCTATTTGCAGTTTTTTGAGGAACCTCCAACTGTCTTCCACAGTGGATATACTAATGTACATTACCATCAACAGTGTGGAAGGGTTGCTTTTTCTTTTGTCTTTTTGATGATAGCTACTCTAACAGGAGTGAGGTGATATCTATTTGTGGTCCTAATTTTCATCTCTCTGATAATTAGTAATGTTAAACATTTTTTCATGTACCTGTTAGCCACCTATATGTCTTCTTTTGAGAAATGTTGATGGGGGTTCTTTGTCCATTTTTAAATTGGATATAAGTTTCTTACTATTGAGTTGCTTCAGTTCCTTGTAGTTTGTGAATATTAACCCACTATCAGATGTATAGTTTGCAAATATTTTCTCCTATTCTTTAGGTTTTCTCTTACTCTGCTGATTGTTGCATTTTCTGTGCATAAGCTTTTAAATTTGATGTGATTACATGTTTCTATTTTTACCTTTGTTGCCTGTACTTTTAAGATTATATCAAAAAAAATTGCCCTGATCAATGTTATAGAATATTTCCCCCATGTTTTCTCCTAGTTTCGTAATATCAGGTTTTATATTTATGTTTTTAGTTCATTTTGAGTTGATTTTTGTATATGGTGTGAGATACGAGTCTAATTTCATTTTTCTGGATATAGACATTTAGTTTTCTCAGCACAATTAAAGAGACTATCCTGTCTCCATTGTGATTTCTTGACACCTTTGTCAAAAATTAGTTGGCTGTAAAAAGAAATTATTAACAGAGTAAATGGACAACATTTAGAATGGGAGAAAATATTCACAAACTATACATTCAACAAAGGACTAATATTCTTTGTCAAATTTACAAGGAACTCAGTAAGAAAAAAACGATAAAAAGTCAAAAAAGGACATGAAGAGATTATTCTCAAAATAAGACATACAAGTGGCCAGCAAACACATGAGAAAATGTTTATCATTACTAATCATCAGATAAATAAAATCAAAACCATAATGAGATAATATGTTACACCAGTCAGAATGGCTGTTATTAAAAAGTCAAAAATAACAAATGTTGATGCGTATGCAGAGAAAAAGGAATGCTTATACACTTTTGGTGGGAATGTAAAGTACTAAAACTTCTATGGAAAACAGTATGGAAACTTCCCAAAGAACTAAAGATATAGCTACCATTTAACCTAGAAATCTCACTATTGGGTATCTACCCAAAGGAAAAGAAATCATTATATAAAAAGACACCCGCACTCATATGTTTATCATAGCACTAGTCACAGTAGCAAAGTCAGGAAATTAACCTAAGTGCCCATTAACACAAGACTGATAAAGAAAATGTGGTATATATACATCATGAAATACTACACGGCCATAAAAAGAATGAAATACTGTCTTTTGGAGCAACATGGATGGAGCTGGGGGTCATTGTCCAAAATAAAATAACTCAAAAACAGAAAATCAAATATTACATATTGTCACTGATAAGTGGGAGCTAAACAACGGGAACACATGGACATAAAGATGGAAATAATAGGCACTGGAGAATCCAGTGGGGGAAGTATATGGAGGGTGAGGGTTGAATAATTACCTGTTGGGTACAGTGTTCATTATTTGGGTGATGGGTACACTGGAAACCTAACCCTCACTATTATGCAATATATCCACGTAGCAAATCTGTACATGTATCTCCTGAATCTATAATAACAATTTTAAAAGAGAATCATTTGGCTATAAATATGTGTATTTATTTCTGGGCTCCTCATAGTGTTCCGTTGTTTTTATGCCAGTACCATATTCTTTGCATTACCATATCTTTTTAATTTATTTTGAAGCCAGGTACTGCTATTCCTCCAGCTTTATTCTTTTTGCTCAATATTGCTTTGGCTATGCTGAGTGTTTTGTGGTTCCATACAAATTTTAAGATTGTTTTTCAATTTCTGTGAAGAATATCTCTTGTATTTTAATAGAAATTGCATTAAATCTATAAATCTCTTTGGGTATTCTGGGCATTTTAACAATATTAATTTTTCCAATTGATAAACATAGAATATCTTTCCATTTACTTGTGACTTCTTTAATTTCTTTTTTTAGTATTTTACACTTTATAATGTAGAGATCTTTCACTTTCTTGGTTAAATTAATTCCTAAGAATATTATCTTTTAAGAAATCTTTTGTAAATATTAATGTGTTCTTAATTTATTTCTCAGATAGTTCAATGTTCATTTATATAAACACTACTAATTTTTTTTTATTGTCTCCTGCAGCTTTACTGAATTTGTTTATTAGTTTTAACAGTTTTTTGGTAGAGTGTTTTTGGTTTTCTATATATAAGATCATGTTATCTGCAAATAGGGTCAATTTCATATTTTTCCTTTCCAATTTGAATGCCCTACATTTCTTTCTCTTGCCTAATTACCCTGGCTAGGACTTCCAGTGCTATGTTGAATAGAGGTGGTAGGCGTGGGCATTCTTGTCTTGTTCTGGATATCAGAGGAACACTTTGCCATTTTCTGCCATTGAGTATGATGGTAGCTATGGGTTTGTCATCTATGGCCTTTATTGTGTTGAGGTACATTCCTTCTCTACCTAGTTTGTTGAATCTTTTTATCATGAAATAATTTTGAATTTTGTCAATGCTTTTCTTGCATCTATTGAAATGATCATATGGGTTGTGTGATTTGTTATTTATTACATTTATTTATTTTTGTATATTGAACTACCTTCATATACTGATATGGTTTGGCTCTGTGCCCCTACCTAAATCTCATGTTAAACTGTAATTCCCAATGTTCGGGGAGGGACCTATAGGAGGTGATTGGATCATGGGGGTGGATTTCCCCCTTGTTCTCATGATAGTGAGTGAGTTTTCATGAGATCTGGTTGTTTAAAAGTTTGCAGCACTTCCCCCTTCTCTCATTGTCTCTCCAGCCACCTTGTGAAGGCCTGGTTGCTTCCTGTTTACCTTTCACCATGATTGTAAGTTTCCTGAGGCCCCCCAGCCATGTCTCCTGTACAACATATGGAAGTGTGAGTCAATTAAACCTCTTTTCTTCATAAATTACCCAGTGTCAGGTAGTTCTTTTTAGCAATGTGAGAATGGATTAACACATATACCTAGAAAGAATCCCGCTGGATCATGGTGAACACTCATTTTAATCACCGTTGAATTTATTTTTAAAATAATTTGTTAAGGATTTTTGCATGTACGTTCACCAGGGAGGTTGACCAGCATTACCCTCATCTTAAAACCAGTAAAGGACACCAGAAGAAAGGAAAACAGTTCTGGTGTCCTTTTCTGGTTTTAAGATGAGGGTAATGCCTGTCTCATAAAATTAGTTTGGAAGTATTCTCTTCTTTTCTGTTTTTTGGAAACATGTGAGAATTGGTATTCGTTCCTTAAATGTTTGGTAGAATTTAGCCTTGAAGCCATCTGGTCTTGGGCTTTTCTTTGATGAAAGAAATTTATTACTGACTACTTAGTCATTATGGGTCTGTTCAGATTTTCTGTTTATGATTCAAACTTGATAGGTTGTATGTGTCAAGGAATATATCTGTATCTTCTAAGTTATCCAATCTGTTGGTGTACAATAATCTCTCATGGTCCTTTGTATTTCTGTGATATCAGTTGTAATATCTCCTCCTTTATTTCTGATTTTGTTTATTATAATCTTCTCAGTTTTTTTTATCTAGTTAGTCCAGCTAAAAGTTTGCAAAATTTGTTTGCAAATTCTACAGTTTGTCTGTTCACATTGTTGATAGTTTCTTTTGCTGTGCAGAAGCTCTTTAGTTTAATTAGATCCCATTTGTCAATTTTTGCTTTTGTTGCAATTGCTTTTGGTGTCATTGTCATGAAATTTTTGCACGTTCCTATGTTCAGAATGGCATTACCTAGGTTGCCTTTCAGGATTTTTATAGTTTTAAGGTGTAAATTTAAGTCTTTGATCCATCTTGAGTTGATTTTTATATATGGTATAAAGAAGGGTTCTAGTTTCAGTCATCTCCATATGGCTAACCAGTTATCCCAGCACTATTTATTGAATAAGAAGTCCTTTCCCCATTCCTTGGTTTTGTTAGCTTTGTCAAAGATCAGATGGTAGTAGGTGTGTGGCCTTATTTCTTTGCTCTTCATTCTGTTCCATTGGTCTATTTGTCTGCTTTTGTACCAGTACTCTGATGTTTCAGTTACTATGCCTCTGTAGTATAGTTTGAAGTCAGGTAGGGTGATGCATATAGCTTTGTTCTTTTTACTTAGCATTGGCGTGAATATTTCAGATCATTTTTGGTTCCATGTGAATTTTAAAACAGTTTTTTCTAGTTATGTGAAGAATATTATTGGTGGCTTGATAGGAATAGCATTGAATCTGTAGATTGTTTTGGGCAACATGGCCATTTTAATGATACTGTTTCTTCCTATCTGTGAGCATAGAATCTTTTCCAATTTGTTTGTGTCATCTCTGATTTCCTTGAACAGTATTTTGCAATTTTCATTGTAGAGATTTTTCACTTTCCTTATTAGCTATATTCCTAGGTATTGTATTCTCTTTGTGGCAAATTATAAATGGGAATGCATTCTTGATTTGCCTCTTAGCTTGGCCTTTGTTGGTGTATAGGAATGCTGGTGATTTTAGTACAGTAATTTTGTATCCTGAGATTTCACTGAAGTTGTTTATCAGCTTAAGGACCTCTGGGGCTGAGTCTATGGGAGTTTCTATATGTAGAACTATGTCATCTGCAAACAGGGATAGATTGACTTCTTCTATTCCTAATTTGATGCCCATTATTTGTTTAACTTGCCAGATTGCTAGCCAGGACTTCCAATAGTATGTTGAATAGGATGGTTAGAGAGGGTATCCTTGTCTTCTGCTAGTTTTCAACGGGAATGCTCTCAGCTTTTGCCCACTGAGTATAATGTTAGCTATGGGATTGTCATTGATGGCTTATTATTTTGAGGTATATTCTTTCAATACCTAGGTTATTGAGAACATAAAAGTATGTTAAATTTTGTCAAAAGACTTTTTTGCCTCTATTGAGGTAATCTTGTGGTTTTTGTCTTTGGTTCTGTTTATTTAATAAATTACATCTATTGATTTGCATATGTTGAACCAACCTTGCATCCTGGGAATAAACCCTACTTGATCATGGTGTACGAGTTTTTAATGTGCTGCTGGATTCAGTTTGCAAGTGTTTTACTGAGGATTTTTGTATCAGTGTTCATCAAGAATAGTGGCCTGAATGTTTTGTTGTTGTTGTTGTGTCTCTGTCAGATTTTGGTATCATGATGATGCTGGCCTCATAGAATGAGTTGAGAAGGAGTCCTTCCCCCTCAATTTTTTGGAATAGTTTCAGTAGTAATGATTTCAGTTTTTCTTTGTACATCTGGTAGACTATGGTTGTGAATCTCTCTGGTTCTGGGTGTTTTTGGTTTGGACTGTTTATCACTAATTAATTTTGGAGCGCATTATTAGTATTTTCAGGGATTTAATTTCTTCTTGGTTCTGTCTTGTGAGGGTGTATGTATCCAGGAATTTGTCTATCACTTCTAGACTTTCAAAGATGTTCATAGTAGTCTCTGATGGTTATTAGCATTTCTATGAGGTCAGTGGTAATATCCCCTTGCCATTACTAATTGTGTTTATTTGGATTTTCTCTCTCTTCTTCTTAGTGTAGCTTGTGGCCTTTTTCTTTTTTCTTTCTTTTTTTTTTTTTTTTTCCAAAAATCCATCTCCTGCATTTGTTGATCTTTGAATGTTTCTTTGTGTTTTTATGTTTCAATCTCTTGCAGTTCAGCTCTGATTTTGGTTATTTCTTGTGTTCTGCTAGCTTTGGGGTTGGTTTGCTTTTGCTTCTCTAGTTCTTTTACTTGTGATGTTAGGTTATTAATTTGAGATCTTTATAACTATTTAGTGCTATACATTTCCCTCTTAACACTCTTTCAGCTGTGTCCCAGAGATTTGGGTATGTTGTGTGTTTATTCTCATTAATTTCAAAGAACTTCTTGATTTCTGCCTTAATTTAATTTACCCAAAAGTCATTCAGGAGCAGGTTGCTTCATTTGCATATAATTACATTGTTTTGAGAACTTTTTTTAGTCTTGTTCTCTAATTTTATTGTGCTGTTGTCCAAGCGTGTATTTGATATGATTTCATTTCTCTTACATTTGCTGAGGATTGTTTTATGTTTGATTGTGTGGTTGATAGTAGAGTATGTGTCAGGTGGCAATGAAAGGAATGTGTATTCTGTTATTTCTGGGTAGAGAGATCTGTAGATATCTATTAGATCTATGTTGTCCAATATTGAGTTTAGGTCCTGAATATCTTTGCTAATGTTCTGCCTCAATGATCTGTCTAAAACTGTCAGTGGTGTGTTGAAGTCTCCCACTATTATTATGTGGGAGTCTAAGTCCCTCTGTAGGTAAATATTAACTTATTTTATGAATTGGAGTGCTCCTGTGTCAGGTACATATATATTTAGGACAATTTGGTCTTCTTGTTAAATTGAATCTTTTACCATAATGTAATGCTTTTTTTAAAATTTAATCTTTGTTGTTTTAAAGTCTGCTGTGTCAGAAATTAGGATAATAACCTCTGATTTTTTCTGATTTCCATTTGCTTGGTAGATTTTTCTCTATCCCTTTATTTTGAGCCTGCGGGTGTCATTGCATGTGAGATGGGTCTCTTGAAGACAGCATGCCATTGGATCTTGGTTCTTTATCTAGTTTGTTACTTTGTGCCTTGTAAATGAGTTACTTCACTCATTTAAATTCAAGGTTAGTATTGATATGTGTGGATTTGATCCTGAAATTGTGTTGTTAACTGGTTATTATGCTGACTTGTTTGTGTGGTTGCTTTGTAGTGTCATTGGTCTGTGTACTCAGTGTGTATTTTTTTTTTTTTTTTTTTTTGAGACGGAGTCTTGCTCTGCCGCCCAGGCTGGAGTGCAGTGGCCAGATCTCAGCTCACTGCAAGCTCCGCCTCCTGGGTTCACGCCATTCTCCTGCCTCAGCCTCCCGAGTAGCTGGGACTACAGGCGCCCGCCACCTCGCCCGGCTAGTTTTTTGTATTTTTAAAGTAGAGACGGGGTTTCACCATGTCAGCCAGGATGGTCTCGATCTCCTGACCTCGTGATCCGCCCGTCTCGGCCTCCCAAAGTGCTGGGATTACAGGCTTGAGCCACCGCGCCCGGCCCTAGTGTGTATTTTTTAAACAGCCTTTCCATTCCATATGTAGTACCCCCTTCGAGATGTCTTGTAAGACTGCAGTTCTAGGGTGATCTCAGGGAGATTTGAAACTGCTGCCATCCAGAAAACACCAGCACGGGTAGCTGGAGTCCCTGGTTGGCATGTCCTACAGTCCTGCTTAGTAAGGAGGAAGATCAGGGACTTGTTTAAAAAAAAAAAAAAAGTAGTCTTGTCACTCTATTGTAGAGCAGCTGTGGTGCATTGGGGGTCCATTCTAGCCCCCAGTTGCCTCTGACTCTCCAAATCCAGAAAGCAAAAAAAGTTAAGTTTGTGAAACAGTAAAGATGGCAGCCTACCCCCCCTCTGGGAGCTCTGTCCCGGGAGGTTTGTATCCACTGTTGGCTAGAAAACATTGACAAGGGTGACTGAAGACCCTGCCCTGGTTGGGAGATTCCACTCAGTGAAGACAAATGATGGATGAGAAGTCTGGCCACTTTCCCATAGAGCTGCTGAACTGTGCTGGAGGACTGTTCTAGACTCTAGTTGCCTCAGTCTTCCTAGAGCTTAAGAAACAATAATTAAGTCTGTGAAACAGCAAAAGATAGTGGCTTGCCCCTCCCCTTGGGAGCTCCATGTCAAGGAGGTGCAATGCTCCTACCAATGGCTTGCTAAACGCCTATGCCAGTGAGCGTTATTCTGTGGGTTTCCATAGAAGCAGGGTTTTCAGCCTGTTGCTGATCAGCCTCCTGAATTAAGCCTTTCCTAGGGGTGTATATGAAGGTCTAACCTCCAGCTTTGCTGGAGCAAAGTAACTTTACTTTGCTGGAGCTCTAGTAACTTTTCCTGGGAAGCCCAGGTATCTAAAATTCCTGGGCCTCTGCATGTGCCTGAGTAGCTGCTCAGCTGAGACTCCACATAACTACGAAGGCCTTGGTGGAGTGCGTTCTTGAGGTGTTCTTGGGACTGCAAAGATCAGTGGAAGAAATATGGGTCCCCAGGTTTGTTCACTCACTCACTACTTCCCTGGGTTGTGGAAGTTCCCTTGGCTCTGTATCACTTTTGGGTGGATGGATGTCCTGCTTGATTTTCTCTGTTGTCTGTGGGTCAAGCTGTTTCCTTGATGAGTCCCAGTTTGCATACCTGGATATTTCCATTGAAGGTGCTGCATTTACTTACCCTTATATTTCTCTGTATGAGAGTGGCACACACTAGCTGTTTCTAGTCAGCCATGTTGGCCAACCCCTTCAGGTATTTCTTTATAGCAATGCAAGAATGGCCTAATACAGAAAATCAGGCTGGGGGTGGGATATTGTTATAAAGATACCTGAAAATGTGGAATCAGCTTTGGAACTGGGTAACAGGCACAGGCTGGAAGAGTTTGGAGGGCTCAGGAGAATATAAGGGAAAGTTTGGAACTTCTTAGAGACTGGGTAAATGGTTGTAAATAAAATGTTGATAGTGATATGGATAGTGAAGCCTAGTCTGAAGGGGTCTCCAATGGAAATGAGGAACTTATTGGGAACTAGAGCAAAGGTCATGCATGTTATGCCTTAGCAAAGAAATTGGCTACATTCTGTTCATATCCTAAGTACTGTGGAAAGTTTTACTTCAAAGTGATGATTTAGGGTATCTGATGGAAGAAATTTCTAAGCAACAAGTGTTCATGAAGTAGCCTGACTGCTTTTAGTGGCCTATCTCAGATATAGGAGGAAAGAAGTGACTTCGTGTTAAAATTTACATTTAAAGAAAATCAGAGGGTAAAAGTTTGGAAAATTTGCAGATATGGCAGAGAAAGAAAACATTTTTAGGAGAGAAATACAAGCAGGCTGTGAAGCAACCACTTGCTGGAGATATTTGCATAACTAAACGGGAGTCAAGTGCTACTATCCAATACAATGGGGGAAAAAGCCTTGAAGGCATTTCAGAGAACTTTACAGCAGAGGCTACTGTCACAGGCCCAGAGGCCTAAGAGGAAAGAATAGCTTCATGGGACAGGCCCAGTTTCTGCTGCCATGTGCAGCCTCAAGACAATGCTGCCTACATTCCAGCCTCTCCAGCTCCAGCCATTGCTTAAAGGGGCTCAGGTACAGGTTGTGCTTCCACTTTGGATAATGCAAGCTGTAAGCCTTGGCATCTTCAACATGATGTTAAGCCTATAAGTGCACAGAATGAGTGTGAAGAATGCTTAGCAACCTCCACCTGGATTTCAGAAGATGTATGAGAAAGTTTGGGTGCCCAGGCAGAAGCATCCAACACAGAAGAAAGATGAAGACCAGAAGATTCAGCAAGTCTCCTCATTCCACTTTCTTCTGCCTGCTTTATTCTAGCCAGGCTGGCAGTTGATTAGATGTTTCCCACCCTGATTGAGGGTGGGTCTGCCTCTCCCAGTCTACTGACTCAAATGTTAATCTCCTTTGACAGTACCCTCACAGACACACCTAGAAACAATACTTTGCATCCTTCAGTCTAATCAAGTTGGCAATATTAACTATCAAACTTTACATTCTATTTTCTTTTTTCTCCTCAGACTGTATTTTTAAAAATAAGTTGTCTTCAAGTTTACAGATTACTTTTTCTACCTCATCAATTCTGCTGTTGATTATTTTCTTAATGTGTGCTGAGCTTCCTTAAAACAATTATTTTGAATTTTTTGTTAGGTCATTTATTTATCTCCATTTTGTTAGGGTCAGTTACTGCCATTTTATTTTGTTGGTTTGTTGATGCCATATTTCCTGATTATTTTTGATACTTCTGCCCTGTGTAATAAGCACATTTTAGGAAACAGATACTCATTCCAGTCTTCACAAACTGGGTTTGTCTAGGAAAATATTTTTTTAAACAGTAAACCTATCCAGTGATTCTTTGCAGGCTGTCTAATGTATTTCTTAAGCCCAGGGCTGCTGCAGCTAACATGGTGCTGAGCTGCAATCTTATGACTCCTGAGGCTGGCATGAAGTTCTTTCAAGCCTAGAGTTTACAAGTCCAAGGTTTTTTAGGTCTGCTTGCTACTGAAAGTTTTCTGGAGAGCAAGGTCACTGAGGTCAGCTGGCAGTAATGCAGATGCAAACCAAGTTTACCTCAAAGGTTCTATGGGTTGCTGCCTAGTTTTGGGGCACGTCTGGAGGCTCAGTCTACAGGTACCAGCCTAGAATCAAGGCTTTTCGGGGTCTATGCAGGCTTGGGTTTAACTACGGCAGCCTTGGTGTTAAAGTTCAAAGCAAAGTTCTGCATTCAGTTCCCTTTCTTTCCTTCCATTGGATAGTATCTCATTTCATTGTGCTTATTACAATGCCTGGCTCTTGATTAATTTTCAGTATATTTAGTTATCACTATCAGGAATAGTAAGAACAACTATAATATTACCTTGTGGTATTATTGATACTATTGATTTTTATTTGAGAATAAGTTTAGTCTAACAGGAATAAGGATTATTCCCCAAGTTAGTTCATTTCATGGGGTTCTGAAAGATAACTGATTAATGATATATGCAACCATTAAGATGCTAGTTATAACAAGACTCCACTTGGTGTAATGATTTGAACAGTTTTTAAACATATAATCTGATACCATTATCTGAAACCAAAAATTTATGCGAACAAACGCAGAATAATGATACTATTATCATTGTGTTATGATGATTTTTTTTTCTTCTTTTCTCAATGTCTAAATTTTTCTCTGAGGTTGTTTGCAATTGAGCTATAATTCTGATTCTGTTGTTTACTAATTCTAACACCTTAGTAAGTTATTTATTATTTGCTAACCCTGAATTTAATAATTTAAAAGTTAATAATAGCAATTCTCTCATAAAATTGTTTTGAGTAGTAGATAATTAAATGCCCATTAAAACTTAGTATAACAGTTGGTGCATAGTTTATGCTCAAGATATGTTGTTTTAATAATAAAACTTCAGTAATAGAGAAGAATTCTGAAGTAAAATAGCATATTAATATTTTAAATAATATACAATTAAATAAATTTATTTGGTTTAGTTTTAAACTTATAAACTCACTCATTCATTCAACAAGTATTTACTATCCATTATTTTCTGGCATTATTTGACATGCTGAAAGTTTTAAAAACAGGCAAAAACTTTGTCCTCATGAATATTAGATTCCTACTAAATTGATTTTGATGTACAAAAGTATAACAAAATAAATATAATTAAATGTATTGCCTACAAAATCAACATTAGTGAACATGTGCCACTGTGGGAAGTATATTTGGATATGAGGGTTTTCCTTCTTCTCCTCAGGAATGTTATGCTTTAGGTGTCAGCTGCAGTAGGTCATGGGAGGGTGATGTATGATATACATCTGAATAGTGTCAAAAACATGTCTGGGATGCTGACATATTTCTACTGGCTAGAATCCCCTTAACAATACTTAACTCTCCTGAATTAAATCATTTCTAGGTAATTCAAAATCTTTGTGACTCTCCTTCTAAAATGTTGTTTAAGCAAGGTATTATCACTATCAGGAGAAGGAGAAAAAAGACATAATCAATACACAAGAACAAAGAATAATGAATCAAAGGTGGCACAAAAGGGTGAGAGGGGCTCAAATTAAAAGGAGCATGACAGCTGCCAAGCCTATAAAGGGAAGGGCAAAGATTTACATTTATGAGTTTTTTTTAAAAACCCATCAGACAAACTAATTAAAACTACAAATTTTAATTGGAGTTAATTGGATAGGGTAGTTTAATAAAAGGAGTGGGAGAAAAAAGTATGTCACTCTTTTCCCTGCTATCAAGCATACTAATGGATGATGAGGCAGAAGCTATTAATCAAGGCAAAACATTCATTCCCTTATTGAATCCTAGAATGTTGGGGCTGATGGGTGTTTTAGATCAAACATCTAACACCATCATTTGATGGATGAGGATGTTAAGAACAAGGACCGATAAGTTTCAGCCCAGGGTCACCTACAGTGGCAATCCAGGGAAAAGAGTTGTCTCCAGTTTCCCTAATAAGAATTTTTCCAAGCACACTCTGTTATAGCTAAAGGCTCATGCCATCCAAGGAATAGGTAGAAGAGATTTTCAGGTCAAGGCTATTTAGAAACCAGGTAATTAGGTATATTGAGAAATAACTGTTTTGATCAAGGAATCCATACAATTAAAACAGCAGTTTGAACGCTCCTTATAGATATTGTGAATGAGAAACAGAGAGAAAAGAAATGAAGAACAGATCAGTGAAGCTGCTTTTGATTGCAAAGCTAATGTGAGGTCCACCTTGCTTAGAACCCTAAGTTGACCTCAAATTCTTCCTGCTCTCCATTAAGGACGTTTTGTGCTGAATTGTATAATGAGTGTTTAATGAAGCCCTTTTACCTCTTTCTTTTGTTTTAAAAAAGAAATAATTATTCTGACAAAGACATTAATGCAGTTCAGTGGAGGAAAGAAAAGTCTTTTTAATAAGTAGCACTGAAATTACTAGATATCCCTTGGGAAAAAAAATTGATCTTTGACACCTGCCTCACATCATATACAAAAATTAATTTAAGATAGATCATAGATCTAAATGGGAGAGTGAGAGGGAACCTAGGAGGATATCCTTGTGACCTTAGCATGGGTGAAGATATTAAGCAATGTCAAAAGACAAAATTACAGCAAATTTAGTTTAAAGATCCAATTGGATTTTATTTGTAATTCTAGCACTGGGTAATGACTCATTCTAAAAAGCAGAAAATAGAATGAGTGTTTCAATGAGCTGAGCAGTAGACATTAGTTTTATAGGCAGAAAAGGGCTTAAGCAAGCAGAAACAGAACAAAAAGTAGATTGGTCATTTTAAAGTTATTTTCCTTGTAAAGGTTAACGCAGAGAGAACTTCCTTATTATGCCGACTAACACTGATCTGTTTGGAGATCTGGTTATTATCTCTAACTTGCTGGATTTCTCGGAAGGTCAGATAAATAACTTAGTTTTGGCTTGGTGGCATGGTACTTTGGCATGGGTAACTCCATGTTGGTTTATGTGGTTTGTTGGATCTACTGCAGGGGCTCAGTCTGATCCAACAGCTTGCTATGCATTTTATTTAACAGCATCAAAAGAAAAAAAGAAGAAGAAATGATAGCTTGAACTTTATCAAATTAAAAACTACTGCTTATCAAAAAGTACCATTAAGTAAGAGAAAAGGAAAACTATAGACTGGGGAAAAATATTTATAATTTAGTTAAAAATACTTGCATCTGACAAGGGACTCATAGACTGAAAATACATAGAACTCCTACAGGTCAACAAGCAAGAGACATCATCTCCATTCCCCATAGCAGACTTGAAAAGATACTTCAAAAAGAAGGTATTCGAATGAACATTAAGTATATGAAAAAAGTGCTGAATAATATTGCTCATAAGAGAAGTGTAAATTAAAACTACTCTTCCATCATAATGGCTAAAAATTAAAACAAGACATACAAAAACAAAACTAACGATATTGAATATTAGTAAAGGTGTAGAGCAACGAACTTGTACTTATTGCTCTTAAAAGTAAAATCACTCTTAACATTTGAAAAACTTTCAGGAAGTTTCTAATTAACTAAATATACACCTACCCTATGACCCAGCCATTCTATTGTTAAATATATACCTAAGAGAAAAATGTTCATTTGTTCACCAAAAGATGTGTACGAAATGTTTATATTAGCTTAATTGTAATAGCCCTAAAATGAAAACAACCTAAATGTTTATAAACAAGAGAGTGGATAAATAGTGATATATTTCCACGGTGAGATACTACACAGTAATACAAAAGAAAAAAAACACAATATGGATAAATAATAAAAACATTATTTTCAGCAAAATAAATTGTACACAAAAGAGTACTTAGCTATATGTTTTTATTTTAATTTTAGTTTCAAGAATAGGAAAAATTATTCTATGGAGAAATTAGAATAGTGACTCCCTCTGGCTGTCTGAGAAGGAGGTCATATTGACTTTGATGGACAAAAAAGAAGTTTCTGGGAGATTGACTAAGTAATGGTCACGTGGTGCATACATAGATACCAATTCATAGAACAATATGCAGAGCAGTACACAGAGCAGATTTTTGTAATAGACTATATATAAATTACATCTACATTTAAAAATAATTAAAAAGAAAGAACAAATCAGGTTGAATATTCAAAATGGTGTAGACTTTTGGCCTCCCCCCTCACTCCAGAACTATTAATGGCTGAAACCTTCTCCTGCTCTGATTTCTCTCTCTCCCTCTCCTCTCTCTCTTCTTCTCCTCCACTCCCTTCCCCATGACTTCCCTTTTCTTTCCCCTTATTCCTCCTTATAAGATACTTATATAATTAAGGTCTTTTTTTCTCCACTGGCTGAATCCAATTTATGAGACGAGGGTGTTCAAAAAGAGAGTCATCCTAGGCAGGATAACCATGTAACTTATTGTCTAGACCAGGACACTTCTAAGAATAAAGTACGTAAGAATGCTCTGTCTCTCTCAATCTCTGTGTGTGTGTGTGTGTGTGTGTATATACACAATTGTATTTATTAAAATAATTAAAATAATTTGTATATTTATTAATATTTAACACATATTTATGTTACAATAAATCATATATTTATTACATAAATTATAAGTTATAATTTAACATGTAAGTTATAAATAACATATATATATTAAAATAATTAAAATTAAATTAGTGTTGAGCACAAAGAAATTTGGAAGTAATATTACTTTCCAAATTGCTTTCATTGTGTTCAAAACTATTTTCAAAAGTAAAGATGTGCCATGTGCAGTGGCTCACACCTGTAATCCCAGCACTTTGGGAGGCCAAGGCAGGCAGATCACTTGAGATCAGGAGTTCAAGACTAGCCTGGCCAACATGGTGAAACCCTGTCTCTACCAAAAAATACAAAAATTAGGCAGGTATGGTGGCACATGACTGTAGTTCAGCTATTTGGGAAGCTGAGGTGGGAGAATTGCTTTAACCTGGGAGGTGCAGGCTGCAGTGAGTTGAGATCATGCCACCGTGCTGCAACCTGGGCAACAGTGAGACCCTGTTTCAGAAAAAAAAAAAAAAAGTAAAAATGCAAAAAAGTTAAAAATAACATAGATCTTTGAATGTTAAATACATAAACAGCAACCCAACCGTTTATTTTGTTGATTGAGCATTAAAAATTACATAAGCATAATAATTTTTCTTAGTATATTTTTACATACTTTAATCGTTTCTTGCTTACATTTAATACTGTGTCATGTATATTTATCTGAAAAGTATATTTTAATAGTCTTATTAAAGTTTTAGTAAGATTGCCTACAATCTTCTGGCTAGTAAATTTGAAAGTGCTGACACTTTCAATTAATGCTTACTCTTTTAATCATACCCTTAATAGAAAAAAAATTCTCTCTACCCTGTGCAAAGATACATGTTAGGCTCAGAGCATGTTATTGTAATGAAGTGTATTGTCAGTTCTAACTTTTATTTTGTAAAATGTATAAATGTTTCAGCCAAACGTCTTCCTTGTACTCTTATTATACCTTAATTCATAGTGCTTCTCTTTTTTACATACTTTTATAAGACAAACTCATTCAATTAGTGGTCTCTATTATTATTTTGCATACTTAGTGGAAATTACATATTGTAACATAGTAGGACTTCTAGTTTCATTATAATTTGGCACAGAATATAAATACAGTATATATACAGTTGAAATTAAGATCACTATCCAAAGACTTTCTCCAAAAGGCAAGATCTTTCCAAGTGCCATTGTAAAAATCTAAAAATTACATTAGTGCATAATTTGCATCCTTATTGTTTGATTTGTTTAGTTTCTTGCTTTTATAATGTTCTTTTATCATTTTGATAATTCATTGTTGAATATTTTAATTACAATTTTCAAAAAAGATTTTTTAGAAGATATCAATTTTTAGAGGACTTTTTTTTTTTTTTTTTTACAATAAAGCTAAATAATATTAAGGATTTCAGATTTATTTACAAGATAGTTCTTAAAAAGACTCTTGTTGATAAAGGACAGTATAGAGAGCAGTTATGGTCTGCCATCCTAAAGCATTATTTTTGTATTTAACATAAAATTTATCTCAAAAGTGTTGTAGTTTATCACTTTGTACATCTTTCTTTCTGTGTATGTGTATATACACACATATGCATTGGTAAATATATGCAATTACAACTTTTATTTGAATTAGTGGAATAACACAGTTTAAGACACATGTAAATTATATTATTAGTACAATTAATTCCAATTATATTTCTGTCCTAAAAATCTCTACAAACCTTGTTTGTTATCATAACATTATGGTTCTATCAAAATTTCTATTCATATTATCACCACAATAATGTTTTTTAAATTTTGAACTTTTAAGTTGAATTTGCAATATTAAAAGTAATGTCAGATCCTTCATCTTTTAGAGAACAAACACCAAAATGCCTTACTTTGATTCCATGAATGGGTTAAAATTATTGAAATATTATTGAACTTACATGACTTTCTATTTAAAGTTGATATAAATGTTTCATCATTTAAAACTGTTTGTAAAATTCTTCTGCTAATGGAGCAAATGCATTAGCTACTCCTTGAATTTCATATATGTCCAAGATAACTTGGAATTGAACATGAGCAAATTTAATTTTGAAGAATAGTAATGCAATCTAACTGAACAGTCATGCTTCATATAGTGATATATAATATACAATTTACATATCACAAACTTACATTACATAAATTTGCTGATGATAAGTTGTCATCTTTGTGTACATTTTTTCTGACTGACTTTTGAAGGTGACATTGATACCTCAACAGATTTATGTTTTTTGTCTGGTCACTAACATCACCCTGGCCCCCATGATGGTTTGTAAATATTGACATAAAACTTGTGCAAGTAATATAAACACAGTCAACTTTTGTGAGAAAATGAAGTTCTGTGTCTAAAATTTTTTACAAACATCTTTTTATTGTTAACACATTGTTGCCAAAGGGATTATTACAAAATAAATATAAATGTTACAAAATAATAAAATAGTTTTAGAATTATAACATTATGTGTGACAAAACCATTTTAGCAAGAATATTCTGGATACTCTATCTAATCTATGGCAGAATTTCTCAGCCTGTATTTCACACACAGGTTTCATGTATAATCCAGTTATAATATTTATTGATTTGTACTAACCCTACCAACTGTTGATCTGGTGGACATAAACATTTTGGATGCCATAGTACAGTAAAATTGGCTAACTCATCTAGTGGCAGGCATAACAGAACCAAAAAGTAATCCACTACTACCTCAAACTGAAGAGTTAGTTCTCCCAGGCTGCTTCTGTCTGAGGTCACTTTGTTTTATGAATGAGTATCCCATATAGTGTTCTTGAAATGGAACTCCTTGAAAAATTTAAGAAAGAACCAGAGAGGGGTCTTCACAGGTCGTATTTGAGATTTATTCTCCTATTACAGTGAGAATTCTGTTAACTGCCCATCTGTCTCATACACTACAGGGAGAAACCTCTGCAGATGCTGGGAGCACAAAGCAAAGGTCTACTAAACCTATTCCAGCATTCTTTAATACACTTGTTAATAATAAAACTTCATAAAAATATGGACAAATGTTTAACAATGTAAGAGGCCAGACACATCCATGGATACAGTTTCAGGTAAACTGGAATGTATGGTTACTTTACTTACTTTTAGTTTCTGTCTCACTTGGAAGGTTATCATCTTTAGACTTTTTGTGACTGTAGTGAACCAAAGAGGACAGAAATAAAAGCATAGTGGTGGGTAGCCACGATGGCCTAAGAGAGGCAGCTGTGGTCTGCCTGGCTGTCATGGAGAACAAAAACATTAGTGAATTCTACATTTTTAACTGAGGTATCCAGGTTCTAGCACTGGAACTGACTAGATGATCGGTATGATCCATGGAGAGTGATGAAAAGCAGGGTGGAGTGATGGCCCACCCAGGAGCAACACGGTACCAGAGGGACCCCTACACCCAGCTAAGGGAGGTGGTGAGTAATTGTGTGACCCTGCCCAGGAATACATGCTTTGCCACCAATTTGTACAACCCGCAGATCAGGAGACCCTCTCATGAGCTCACGCCACCGGGGTCTTGGGTCTGCAGCACAGAGCTGTGTGGAGTCTCAGCAGCCACTCAGGCCTGCACAAAGTCCCAGGAGGTTTGCATTCCCCAGCCCCGGGAATAATAGTGAGACAGTAGATCCTCTCTTCATTCCCCTAGGAAGGGACTGAAGCTAGGGAAACAAGCAGTGTCCTTCTACGGGCCCCACTCCCACAGCACCTCACAAGTTATGACCCACTGACTTGGAATATCAGCCGGCCGGAAGCACCAGACTGGAGACTGCTTGATATAACTGAGTTCCTGGGGGGATAAGCAGCTGCTGCCTCTGTGGCTCCAGTTCACAATTTTGGCCTGCCAGCTCTGGGGAGTCTAGCTGTTCCAGACAGGGAGAAATTCCCCACAACACAGCACAGCACAGCTGTTGTGACAGATCGTGGCCAGACTGCCTCTTTAAGTGGGACCCTGATGCATCCCTCCTCACTGGGCAGGTCCTCCCTGTAATAATGTCAGCAACACCAGCTTGGGTTTTACGAACGGAACTCTGATCTCTTCCTGAGACAGAGCCACCAGGGGGATGAGTGGCCAGCATATCTGCAGATCAGCTGGCAGCCTTTCCTGCCTGCTGACTCTGGAATGTCCCAGAAATCTGGATGAGGAGGGTTCCTGCCAGCGCAGCACACCCACTTTGGCAAGGGTCAGCCAGACTGCTTCTTTAAGTGAGTTCCTGATCCTGTTTCTCCTGACTGGTGTCTCCAGACACCTCCTACAGGAACATTTGGATTGGCATCAGGTCAGTGCTCCCCTGGAACAGAGCTCCCAAGAAAGGAGCAGGCTGTTTTGCAGCCTTCACCAGTGAGACCTCCAGATGTGGGAAAGTCTAAGGCAACTAAAATCTGGAGTGGACCCTCAGCAATCTGTAGCAGCACTATGGAAGAGAGGCCTCACTCTTAAAAGAAAGACAAAGAGAAAACAACAACAGCAAGATCAACAAAAGAAGAACCCACAAAAACCCCATTCAAAGGTCAGCAACCTCAATAACCAAAAGTAGATAAGCCCACAAAGATGAGAAAGAATCAATCCAAAAATGCTGACAACTCTAAAATGCCAGAGTGCCTCTTCTCTTCTAACTGATCATAACACCTCGCCAGCAAGGACACAGAACTGTGTGGAGGCTGAGATGGATGAATTGACAGAAGTAGGCTTCAGAAGGTGGGCAATAGCAAAATTCACTGAGCTAAAGGAACATATTCTAACCCAATGCAAAGAATCTAAGAATCATGATAAAAGATTACAGGAGCTAATTACCAGAATTGCCAGTTTAGAAAGGAACATAAATGGCCTGCTGGAGCTGAAAAACACAAAATGAGAACATCACAGTAAAATCACAAGTATCAATAACCATATAGACCAAGTGTGGGAAAGAATCTCAAACTTAAAGACTATCTTTCTGAAGTAAGACAGGAAGACAATAATTGAGAAAAAGTAATGAAAAGGAACAAACAAAACCTTTGAGAACTATGAGATTATGTAAAAAGACTGAATCTATCACTTATTGGGGTACGTAAAAGAGACAAGAAGAATGGAACCATGTTGGAAAACATACTTCAGGATATCATCCAGGAGAACTTCCCCAACCTAGCAAGACAGGTCAACATTCAAATTCAGGAAATACAGAGAACCCCAGTAACATACTCCATGAGAAGAACAACCCCAAGACACATAATCATCAGATTATCCAATGTTGAAATGCAATAACAAATATTAAGTGCAGTCAGAGAGAAAGGCCAGGTCACCTGTAAAGGTAAGCCCATCAGCTAACAGCAGATCTCTCAGCAGAAACCCTAAGAACAAGAAAAGATTGGGGGCCAAGAGTCAGCATTCTTGAAGAAAATCGAATTTCCAACCCAGAATTTAATATGTGGCCAAATTAAACTTCATAAGCTAAGGGGAAATAAAATCCTTTTTGGAAAAGCAAATGCAGAGGGAATTTGTTACCACCAGACCTGCCTTGCAAGAGCCCCTGAAGGAAACACTAATTATGAAAAGGAAAACCTTAGTAGCCTCTACAAAAACACACTGAAGTACTCAGACCAGTGACACTATGAAGCAACTCCATAAACAATTCTGCAAAATAGCCAGCTAGCATCATGATGACAGGATCAAATTCACACTTAAAAATATTAATCTTAAATATAAATGGGCTAAATGCCTTAATTAAAAGACACAGAATGGCAAGCTGAATAAAGAGTCCAGATCCATTGGTGTGTGGTAAGAGACACATCTCACATACAAAGACACATGTAGGCTCAAAATAAAGGCATGGAGGAAAATTTACTAAGCAAATGGAAAACAGGAAAATTCAGGGGTTGCAATCCTAGTATCTGATAAAACAGACTACAAACCAACAAAAACCAAAAAAGACAAAAAAGGAGATTACATAATTGTAAAGGGTGCCATTCACCAAGAAGAGCTAACTCTTCTAAATATATATGCAACCAATATAGGAGCACCCAGATTCATGAAGCATGTTCTTAGAAATTTACAAAAAGATTTTGACTCCCACACAGTAATAGTGGGAGACTTTAATACCCCGCTGACAATATTAGACAAATCATCAAGACAGAAAATTAACAAAGATATTCAGAACCTGAACTCAGCTCTGGATCAAGTGGACCTGATAGATATCTACAGAATTCTCCACCCAAAAACAATAGAATATACATTTTTCTCATCACCACATGACACTTACTCTAAGATTGATCGCATAATTGGAAGTAAAACACTCCTCAGCAAATGCAAAAAACAAAAACAAAAACAAAAAAAACCCCTGGAATTATAACAAACAGTATTTCAGATCACAGTGCGATCAAATTAGAACTCAAGATTAAGAAACACACCTAAAACCAAGCAACTACATGGAAAATTGAACAACCTGCTCCTGACTCTTGCGTAAATAATGAAATTGAGGCAGAAATCAAGAAGTTATTTGAAACTAAGGAGAACAAAGAGACAACATGCCAGAATCTCTGGGGCACAGCTAAAAGCAGTGTTAAGAAGGACATTTATAGCACTAAATGCCCACACCAAAAAGCTAGAAAGATCTCAAATGGACAATTTGACATCACAACTAAAAGAACTAGAGAGCCAAGAGCAAACAAACCCCAAAGCTAGCAGAAGACAAGAAATACCCAGATCAGAGTGGAATTGAAGATCAGAGTGGAACTGAAGAAAATGGAGACATGAAAAACCCTTCAAAATATCAAAAAATCCAAGAGCTGGATTTCTGAAATAATTAATAAAATAGATTGACCACTAGCCAGTCTAATAAAGAAAGGAGAGAAGAATCAAACACATACAATCAGAAATGATAAGAGGGATATCACCATTGACCCCACAGAAATACAAACAACCGTCAGAAAATACTATAAACCCCACTATGCAAATAAACTAGAAAATCTAGAAGAAATTGATAAATTTCTAGACACATACACCCTCCCAAGACTGAGCCAGAAAGAAGTTGAATCCCTAAACAGACCAATAACAAGTGCTGAAATTGAGGCAGTAACAAATAGCCTCCCAACCAAAAAAACCCCAGGACCAGACAGATTTATAGCCGAATTCTACTAGAGGTACAAAGAGGAGCTGAAAGCTTTCCTACTGAAACTATTCCAAACAATTGAAAAGGAGAGACTCCTCTGTAACTCTATGAGGCCAGCATCATTCTCATATCAAAGCCTGATGGAGATACAACAAAAAAGGAACTTTAGACCAATATTCCTGATGAACATCGATGTAAAAATCCTTAATAAGATACTGGCAAACTGAATCCAGTAGCCCATCAAAAAGCTTATTCTCCATGGTCAAACTGGCTTCACCCCCAGCATGCAAGGTTGGTTCAAGATACACAAATCAATAAATGTAATTCATCACATAAATAGAACTAAAGATAAAACCACATGATTATATCAATAGGTGCAGAAAAGGCCTTCGATAAAATTCAACATCCCTTCATGTTAAAAATTCTCAGTAAATTAGGTATCGATGGAGCATACCTCAAAATAGTAAGAGCCATATACAACAAACCCACAGAGAATATCACACTGAATGGGCAAAAGCTGGAAGTATTCTCCTTGAAAACTGGCACAAGGCAAGGATGCACTCTCTCACCACTCCTGTTCAATACAGTATTTGAAGTTCTGCCCAGGGCAATCAGGCAACGGAAAGAAATAAAGCGTATTCAAACAGGAAGAGAAAACGCCAATTTACCTTTGTTTGCAGATGATGTACTTCTATATCTAGAAAACCCCATCATCTCAACCCAAAAGCTTCTTAAGCTGATAAGCGACTTCAAGAAAGTATCAGGATACAAAATCAATGTGCAAAAATTTCCTATACACCACCAACAGGTATGCAGAGAGCCAAATCATGAATTAACTCCCATTTACAATTGCTACAAAGAGAATAAAATACCTAGGAATACAGTTAACAAAGAAAGTGAAGAACCTCTTCAAGTAGAACTGCAAACCACTGCTCAAGGAAATCAAGAGAAGACAAATGGAAAAATATTCCATGGTGGTGAATAGAAGAATCAATATCGTGAAAGTGGCCATACTGCCCAAAGTAATTTATAGATTCAATGCTATTCCCATTAAGCCACCACTGACATTCTTCACAGAATTAGAAAAAAAAAACTATTTTAAAATTCATATGGAACCACAAAAGAGCCCACATAGCCAAGACAATCCCAAGCAAAAAGAATGAAGCTGAAGGTGTCACACTACCCAATTTCAAAATATGCTACAAAGCTACAATAACCAAAACAGTCTGGTACCATTACAAAAACAGACACATAGACCAAAGGAACAGAATAGATAATTCAGAAATAGGACTGCACACCTACAACCATCTGATCTTCAGCAAACCTGACAATGAGCAATAGGGAACAGATTCCCTATATAATAAATGGTGCTGGGAGAACTGGCTAGCCATATGCAGAAAATTGAAACTGGATACCTTCCTTACATTTTATATAAAAAATAACTCTAGATAGATTAAAGACTTAAATGTAAAACCCAAAAGTCTAGAAACACTAGAAGAAAATCTAGGAGATACCATTAAGGACACAGGCACAGGCAAAAATTCCATGACCAAAACACCAAAAACAATTGCAATAAAATAAAAAGTTGACAGTTGGGATCTAATTAAACTAAAGGGCTTCTGCACAGCAAAAGAAACTATCATCAGAGTGAACAAACAACCTACAGAAGGAGAGAAAATTTATGTAATCTATCTATCTGACAAAGGTCTAATATCCAGAGTCTACAGGGAACTTAAACAGATTTACACACACACACACACACACACACACACACACACACACACACACAAATAAAAAAAACAACCCCATTAAATAGTGGGCAAAGGATATGAACAGAGAGGTCTTAAAAGAAGACATTTATACAGCCAACAAACATATGAGAAAAAGCTCAACATCACTGATAATTAGAGAAATGCAATTCAAATCCACAATGAGATACCATCTCATGTCAGTCAGAATGGTGATTATTAAAAAGTCAAGAAATAACAGATGCTGGCAAGGTTGCAAAGAAAAAGGAATGCTAGGCCGGGCGCGGTGGCTCAAGCCTGTAATCCCAGTACTTTGGGAGGCTGAGGCGGGTGGATCACGAAGTCAGGAGATCGAGACCATCCTGGCTAACATGGTGAAACCCCGTCTCTACTAAAAATACAAAAAACTAGCCGGGCGTGGTGGCGGGTGCCTGTAGTCCCAGCTACTCGGAGGCTAAGGCAGGAGAATGGCGTAAACCCGGGAGGCAGAGCTTGCAGTGAGCCGAGATCGCGCCACTGCACTCCAGCCTGGGTGACACAGCGAGACTCCGTCTCAAAAAAAAAAAAAAAAAAAAAAAAAAAAAAAGAAAAAGGAATGCTTTTTTACTCTTGGTGGGAGTATAAATTAGCTCAACCATTGTGGAGGACAGTGTGGTCATTCCTCAAAGACCTAGAAGTAAAAATACTGTTTGACCCAGCAATCTCATTACTGGGTGTATAAGTGCATGCATATATGTATATAAAGATACATGCATGTATATGTTCATTGCAGCACTATTCATAATAGCAAAGACGTGGAATCAACCTAAATGTCCATTAATGACACACTGGATAAAGAAAATGTGGTATGTATACACCATGGAATACTATGCAGCCATAAAAAGGAATGAGCTGATGTCCTTTGCAGGGATATGGATGAAGCTGGAAGTCATTAACCTCAGCAAACTAACCCAGGAAAATAAAGCCAAACACTGCATGTTCTCACTTATAAGTGGGAGCTGAATGATGAGAACACATGGATACATGGTGGGGAACAACATACACTGGGTACTGTCGTTGGGAGTGGGGGAGGGAGAGCATCAGGAAAAATAGTTAATGAATGCTGGATTTAATACATAGGTGAAGGGTTGATCTGTGCAGCAAATCATATGGCACATGTTGACCTATGTAACAAACCTGCACATCCTTTACATGTACCCTGGAACGTAAAATAAAATTTGATGAAAAAAATGTTAAATAATAAAAAAGCATAGTTAAGGAGAGGGATGAATTGAATACTTAGGGTAAATGTTCCCTAAATTAGAAAATGCATTATGCAAAAGGAACACTGATAAAGTACAGACAAACATATGATTCATATCTAATTTAGGGAAATACTGAAGAAACATAGTGAGGTGTATGTGTCAGGGTATATATAAGATTGGAAACTTAGTCTATGAACCCTGAGCATTAAATAGGATACAGTGAACTTTAATGATAGATAACAATAACAAAAGAATTTACTCATTGAGATACTACATGGGCTAGGCACTCATTAAGTAGCTAATTTATACAACTAATGGAGGAGATTTATATCAATTTCTCCATTACCTAGATGAGAAATATGAAGATAAAGAAGGAGTAAGAAACTACTAGGTAGAAATACTAGAATTGAAACCCAGATCTGTTATGTTCTAACACACACACATTCTTCTACTATGCCTCTCTAACCTCACTACTCCTTTTATGTAGAACTACACTGCTTAAATTTTATGAATTAAAAACAACCCAAAGCTTCCCATTCAGCATTTCATCCACTCTCCCAAATTTGTCATTTATATCGACTCATGCTTGCATAACCAGAAAATTAAAAGCAGTTGAGTCACTTGAATATGTGAGCCATCTTTGCTCACTCCAGAATCTGTGTCTCTTGTCTCACACTAACTCCATTCTATGGCCACTGATGGCAAAATCTGCTACCTTATAGAGTCTAAGATGTATTGCCAGATCCTTGTTCCACTACTGAGTTCCCTTGTTTTGGGTTTTGTAACAAACAACAACAACAAAAAAAAAGCAAAAAAAAAACAAAAAACAAAAAAACAAAAAAACAAAAAAAAAATCTCTTTCTCAAATTATGGAATTTAACATTTTTGTTCAAACCGAAATTGAATCTTAATTATTGAGCTCTGTACTGCCCCTTTAGAAAGTTTTTTTCTTTCTCAATAACATAGGAAAGGCACCATAAAAAAGAGAGCAAAAGAATTCTCAGCATACCTACCATTTTAAATCTAAACTTCACTTTGTCTTGCTCTTGAAATTTTCAGTATCTCACTTTATTAGCTGCTCCTCCTATTTCTTGCTTTACTTTTGTATTTAGGGCTCAGTATTATTTTCCTGGACCTAATCAAGGCTTCCTCTTAATAATATTAGTTTATTTTCTCATTAGAACACTCATAAATTGACTCCTCTCTATGGGTATATTTGCACAATTTGCTCCTACCTCACAGACCCAATATTTCCTAAGCAAATACAACATGATTCAAAATTAATAGTTCTTATTCAGAGACTGTATAATTTGACTTTAGCACAGGAATATTAAAATTCAAATAGTGCCCTGCCCCAAAGTAGCTTTAACTCAGTTTTATCTGCCTATGTCTAAAGGCCTGAAGAAAATGCGCTTATAAATGGTTGGGGGTTGAGACTTTTGGTCTTGTCTACATCCACATAAAGAAAATTAATGAAACCATAAACTTTTAGGGGTGATGACCTGGCTGACTGCAGATAGAATTCAGTCTTCTCAAAGAGTGAGTGATGATATTATTAAACCACATCTGGCAGAGATTTAAAAATCTGCACCCTTTCTTAGTTCCTCGTAAACTATGGAGGAATAGTAATCTATCCTTTCGTAATTTCTTTTAAGCAGAAACAACCACCTTGATGGACTTCAGGGGCCTATATGGCAGGCTGATTGACACATGCACAGCAGGAGAAACTTGCATCTGCACAGTCTGGGAATTGTCTAGGCCCTTGCCCAAGGAAGACATACAAATTGTCCATATGAAGGAGTTGGAGTCTCATCTCCACCATTTCTCTGCTTCTAGAATAAAAACAAATTCTTAATCATATAATTTTATATTTTTGCCATGTACTAACTGTGTCACTGTTGCTTACTCTTTGTCACATAATAATTGTTCAATGTTGGAAAAGAGTTGCAATCTCTTCGACCCTATTTTTTAAAATCTTTTTACCATAATTTATTTTTAAAATAGCAACATGAAATTTACCATCTTAACCATTTTAAAACGTATAGCCAGTAGTGTTAAGTATATTCTCATTGATTTATGCATCTTGGGAATTGAATTTTATCAGGTTTTCTGAAACTTGGTATTTTTTGACATTGAGAGGTGGATAATTCTTGGTTATTGGGCAGGTATTGTGCATTGAGGTATGCTTAGCAGCATCCCCAGCCTCTACTCAGTAAATGACAGTAGCAACCCCTTTTCCAATTGTGACAACCATTGCCAGATATCACTGGGGCAAAATCAGCCCTGGTTTTGTACCACTGAACTAAAACATCTCCAAATTCCTTCCACTCTGTGTATTCTGTCGTCTTCTGTTGTCTGGAGTGACATTTTTGCTTTTTCAATAGATAAAAATAATTTCTAGAAATATAGTTCAGGAGGATAAGACAGGCATGAGGGGAATGGTGACCTGAGTTTATAATAATAATTTATGTTTTTTGGGGAGATCTAGATTTGAACATTTGGTTTTCATATAAAGTTTATTTTTTATTTACAAAGTAATACTTTGTTTAAAGTATTAAAGTATTCTAAAGAAAACCATCAATTGTTTCTAAACAACCAAGGAAAGTTACACCAACATGTTGGCATATTTCTTTGTAGTTTTTGTTGTTGTGGTGGTGGTAGTTGTTGTTAAAGGATAACCTATGTTTTTCAATACAGAAGCTACAATCATATTTAGTGGACTTTTGAACTTGTTGGTAAATCTACTTGAAATAATGGCTTTTGTAGAAGACCTGTTTTTGCGGCCTTAAAGTATTACTGCCATTGAAGAGTATGACAATCATGAGATTGTTTATTTGAAGCTTAATTTTGGTGTCACTGTGAAAGGAATTCTAAACACATCACTTTTTTGCAGGCAAAATGCTGTGTTGAGGTTAATCTGGTTTGGTACTCACTGGTATCAGTGCTGTTCTGGTGATTTGGATATCATATATTTTAGAGTCCCACAGGAATGTCTTCTAGGCTGTTTTTCTTCTAGCAATTTCTCTCTTGTGGTTTCTTATTTTGACTTCAGCTTTTGTTGGTCTAAGTTGAGTGGCATATTCTTAGCTCCTGTATGTTTAGAATGTCTTTCTTCTGTCATTAATATTTAAGAACTAAGTTTCTTAACTATACCCTGTAAATATCATATCATTTCACTTCTCAAATTCTCTATAAATTATTCCATTGTTTTCTGAAACTATGTATCTTAAGTTGTTGGGGTCTGAGGCTAGCATGGTTCTTATTTGTAGATGAACTTTTTCCTGCATAGATATTTGAAAGATTTTTTTCTTTATTCATCTAATTCAGATATATTGCTGGGATATGTCTAGATAGGCCTTGTGGTTTATTAATTTTTCATTCAATATATTGAGTGGTATATACTTGGGGTATTTTGTTGTTTTGTTTTTAAATTGAGAAAAAATCTCTACAACTGGGAAGAGTATTTTGGACTTTCTCTTTTGTTTCATCTTTTTGGATTTCTTCCTCAAAAACATTGTTGTAATTACGTTTCAGATAGGATGGAGGTGGAAGATAAAGGGAGAATCAGGGTGATCATATACACCAATTTCCTTATGTCAGGCATAGTTTATACCAGTTGTACCAAGGTTACTATAAACTAAAGTTTTAATATTCACTCTCAATAATGTCCAGTTTGGCCTGTGTTCATTGCTATTGGCTCTTCATAGATGGCTGAGTATTATCCTATAATCTGTGGGTAGTGAGGCTCTGCCTTTACTGTTTCATTGGAGAAACGGAATAAGAAATTGTTCACCTAGGTTGTTGACACACCTGGAGGAAAAACAATAGATATCTATCCCTGGCTCACTTCTACTCTGATTCACTCTTCCCTTTATTATAGGACAAACCCATTTATTTTAACTGTTGAGCCAGTCTTTGCATTTCATTAATCTTCTCTCATATTTAGAGCTGCAGCACATGGAATGTTTGAATATGAAAGATGATATAAAGCTGTAGCAGACAAAGAGCAGCTAAATGAAATTAGGTAAAAGTGTAATGTTAGACAGAAAAAGAAATTCAGGCACAAAAATGTGAAAGCATCAAAGAAAATTACAACATACTGAATATTATCAAGAATAGTTAAAGTTCCAGAGTACATATGCAGTTAACAATATAGTCTCAAAATATACAAAGTAAAATCTGTATAATAATGAGAAAACTGACAAAATAATAATTGTAGACAAAAGATTTTAATACCTCCTGTCAGAAAATAATAAATCAAGGTAAAAAAAATAGGCAGAGCAATATAAAAGATGCCTATAACATTTTACACCAACAAACACAGAATACACATTCTCTTTAACATGCATGCTCCAGTCACTAACATTTCTCTGGAAACAGAATCTAAGATGGAGAGCAATAGGCAGAATATTCTTGAGGATGTGCTTTTAGGAGATATACTTGTACATATGTGAACACACTAGTTTCAGGCAGAGAGGGAGCCTGCCACACAAAATATTGCTAGTGAAGCTCAACCAATCCTAATGAGGGCTCTTCCAAGATTTTCCAAACTGAGAGAAAGGGACTTTGCATGTCACTGTCTGTAGTCACTGGCTACAGGCTGAACCAGGGAAGGGAGAGATCCTTGAAATAGGCATTTCCTTGCATCTGAGGATTATTTCCTGTGAGGGACAAGCTGGGAGCAATCAGCAACAATGCTTCTGGACACTGGAATATAGGCAAGTCATCCCTGAAGAAACTTTCTAGAAAGACTGTCACAGTTTCCATTGCAACTAGATAACAAAAGAAGCTTCAATATATTCCAACAAAATAGTACAAACTACGTTCTCTGGTAATAATGCATTAAAATTAGAAATTGGTAACCAAAGAATAGCTTAAAATCCCATATGCCTTGAAACTTAAAAAAGAAATTATATGAGATTATCACTTGGTTAAACAGGAAATCATAAAGATAAAATAACTACTTAAAACTGAATGACAAAAACACCACATGTGAAAATTTGTAGCATGGAACTAAAGCGGTACTCAATGAAAATTTTAAATTTTAGCTCTTTGTGAAGAAACGGCAGTCACTGAAAACAAGTAAGCAAAGAGTTTGACAAGAGAAGTTATAAAAATAAAGATAGATGAAACACAAATAATCAAGAAACAGATTGTGAATTTCAGGGCACTAGTCAATTAAATAGGTAATAAAATATAGATAAAATTAATAAAACTAAAACATGATTCTTTGAAAAAATCTAATAATATTGATAAATCTCTGGTAAGACTGAAGTGAAAAAAAAAAGGAGGAAGAGGAGAAAAGATGGAAATTGAGCTCAAAAAAATGACAAAGGAGGAAATAATTTCATCTATAATAATAAGAGATTAATCACTATAAAATGTTATATTTATTAATACATTTAAAAGGTGAAATAGATAAGTAAAAATAAAATGTAATAATTGACACAAGAAGAAATAGAATAAGAACAATGGAAATAAAATTATATTTTCCCGGAAAAATTTTAACATCTAGATATTATAAGGGAATTAATATTTCTTTAATACAAGTTGTTCTGGAAAGTAAAAAAGTAATAAAGGAGAAAATTACCCAGCTGTTTTTTGTTTTGTTTTGTTTTGTTTTTTGAGGCAGGGTCTTGCTTTGTCACCCAGGCTGGAGTGCAGTGGAATGATCATGGCTCACTGCAACCTCTGCCCCCCTGGGCTCAAGTATTCCTCCCACTTGAGCCTCCTGAGTAGCTGGGACTATAGGCAGGCACCACCATGCCAGCTAATTTTTTAGTTTTTTGTTGAGATGGGGTTTAGTCATGTTTGCCAGACTGGTCTTAAACTCCTATGCTCCAGGAATCTGCCCACCTTGGCCTCCCAAAGTGCTGGGATTACTGGCGTTAGTCACCAAACCTGGCCCAACCCAACTCTTTTTATGAGGCTGATATAGCCTTGATGCTAAAATGGAACAAGGAAAATGTGAGGAAAAAAAGAGCAAATTTACTCATAAAAACATATGCAAATATCATAAGCAAAATATTACAAGCCCAAAACAACTAACATAAAATACACATATTTATCAAATAAGTATGTAAAGATGGGCTCAGTTTAGAAAATGTCAAGCTCAAAACATGAAAAATGAAAGTATAAAGTCAATAAAATAAATAATAGGATACAATCTGTGAGAAATATTGGTGAGAAAGATTGCTTAAACACAATTTGAAAAATACTAGCCATGAGGAGAGAAACAATGATGGATTTTACTATAATTACCCACATTAGTATACCTAAAGAGAAAAATTCAAATGACCAACTCTATAGATTCAGAAAAAGCATTTGGAAAAAAAGGCCTACATTTACTGATGATGAGAAAGAATTCTTAGAAAACAAAAACTAGGCGCCTGAGCAAGATGGCCAAATAGGAACAGCTCCAGCCTCCAGCTCCCAGCACGAGCAACACAGAAGACAGGTGATTTCTAATTTTCAACTGAGGTACCGGATTCATCTCACTGGCAAGTGCTGGGCAATCGGTGCTGGTCAGCTGGTGCAGCCCGACCAGCGAGAGCTGAAGCAGGGCGAGGCATTGCCTCACCTGGGAAGTGCAAGGGGGAAGCGAATCCCTTTTTCTAGCCAAGGGAAACTGAGATACACAACACCTGGAAAATCAGGTAACTCCCACCCTAATACTGCACTTTACCAAGGGTCTTAGCAAATGGCACATCAGGAGATTATATCCCACACCTGGCCCAGAGGGTCCCACACCCACGGAACCTCCCTCATTGCTAGCACAGCAGTCTGAGATCTAACTGCAAGGCGGCAGTGAGGCTGGGGGAGGGGTGCCTGCCATTGCTGAGGCTTAAGTAGGTAAACAAAGCCACCTGGAAGCTCGAACTGGGTGGAGCCCACTGCAGCTCAAGGAGGCCTGCCTGCCTCTGTAGACTCCACCTCTGGGGACAGGACATAGCTAACCAAAAGCAGCAGAAACCTCTGCAGATGTAAATGACCCTGTCTGACAGCTTTGAAGAGAGCAGTGGGTCTCCCAGCATGGAGGCTGAGATCTGAGAACGGACAGACTGCCTGCTCAAGTAGGTCCCTGACCCTTGAGTAACCTAACTGGGACACATACCCCACTAGGTGCAGACCAACACCTCACACCTCACACGGCTGGGCACACCTCTGAAAAGAAATTTCCCGAGCAAGAATCAGACAGCAACACTCGCTGTTCAGCAATATTCTATCTTCTGCAGCCTCCACTGCTGATACCCAGGCAAAAAGGGTCTGGAGTGGACCTCAAGCAAACTCCAACAGGCCTGCAGCTGAGGGTCCTGACTGTTAGAAGGAAAACTAACAAACAGAAATGATACCCACACCAAAACCTCATCAGTATGTCACCATCATCAAAGACCAAAGGCAGATAAAACCACAACGATGGGGAAAAAGCAGGGCAGAAAAGCTGGAAATTCAAAAAATCAGAGCACATTTCCCCCTCCAAAGGAACGCAGCTCATCGCCAGCAATGGATGAAAGCTGGATGGAGAATGACTTTGATGAGCTGAGAGAAGAAGGCTTCAGTTGATCAAACCTCTCAGAGTTAAAGGAGAAACTACGTACCCAGTGCAAAGAAACTAAAAATCTTCAAAAAAGAATGGAAGAATGGATAACTAGAATAATCAATGCAGAGAAGGCCATAAACAAACTGATAGAGATTAAAACCATGACACGAGAATTACGTGACAAATGCACAAGCTTCAGTAACTGACTCAATCAACTGGAAGAAAGAGTATCAAAGATTGAATATCAAATGAATGAAAGGAAGTGAGAAGAGAAGTCTAGAGAAAAATGAGGAAAGGAAGTGAACAAAGCCTCCAAGAAATATGGAATTATGTGAAAAGACCAAATCTATGTCTGATTGGTGTGCCTGAAAGTGAGGGAGAAAATGGAAGCAAGCTGGAAAACACTCTTCAGGATATCATCCAGGAAAACTTCCCCAACCTAGTAAGGCAGGCCAACATTCAAATTCAGGAAATACAGAGAATGCCACAAAGATACTCCTCAAGAAGAGCAACTCCAAGACACATATTGTCAGATTCACCAAAGTTGAAATGAAGGAAAAAAATGTTAAGGGCAGCCAGAGAGAAAGGTCGGGTTACCCACAAAGGGAAGCCCATCAGACTAACAGCAGATCTCTTGGCAGAAACTCTCCAAGCCAGAAGAGAGTGGGGGCCAATATTCAACATTTTTAAAGAAAAGAATTTTAAACCCAGAATTTCATATCCAGCCAAACTAAGTTTCATCAGTGAAGGAGAAATAAAATCCTTTACAGACAAGCAAATGCTTAGAGATTTTGTCACCACCAGGCCTGCCCTACAAGAGACCCTGAAGGAAGCACTAAACATGGAAAGGAACAACCGGTACCAGCCATTGCAAAAACATGCCAAAATGTAAAGACCATCGATGCTAGGAAGTAACTGCATCGACTAATGAGCAAAATAACCAGCTAATATCACAATGACAGGATCAAGTTCACACATAACAATATTAACCTTAAATGTAAATGAACTAAATGGTCCAATTAAAAGATACAGACTGGCAAATTGGATGAAGAGTCAAGACCCATCAGTTTGCTGTATTCAGCAGACCCATCTCACATGCAGAGACACACATAGACTCAAAATAAAGGGATGGAGGAAGATCTACCCAGCAAACGGAAAACAAAAAAAGGCAGTGGTTGCAATCCTAGTCTCTGATAAAACAGACTTTAAACCATCAAAGATCAAAATAGGCAAAGAAGGCTATTACATAATGCTAAAGGGATCAATTCAACAGGAAGAGCTAACTATCCTAAATATATATGCACCCAATACAAGAGCACCCAGATTCATAAAGCAAGTCCTTAGAGACTTACAAGAGACTTAGATACCCATACAATAATAATGGGAGACTTCAACACCCCACTGTCAACATTAGACAGATCAACGAGACAAAAAGTTAACAAGGATATCCAGGAATTGAACTCAACTCTGCACCAAGCAGACCTAATAGAAATCTACAGAACTCTCCACCCCAAATCAACAGAATATACATTCTTCTCAGCACCACATCACACTTATTCCAAAATTGACCATATAGTTGGAAGTAAAGCATTCCTCAGCAAATGTAAAAGAACGGAAATTATAACAAACTGTCTCTAAGACCACAGTGCAATCAAACTAGAACTCAGGACTAAGAAACTCAATCAAAACTGCTCAAATACATGGAAACTGAACAACCTGCTCCTGAATGACTACTGGATACATAATGAAATGAAGGCAGAAATAAAGATGTTTTTTGAAACCAATGAGAATAAAGATACAACATACCAGAATCTCTGGGGCACATTTAAAGCAGTGTGTAGAAGGAAATTTATAGCACCAAATGCCCACAAGGGACAGCTGGAAAGATCTAAAATTGACACCCTAACATCACAATTAAAAGAACTAGAGAAGAAGAGCAAACACATTCAAAAGCTAGCAGAAGGCAAGAAATAACTCAGATCAGAGCAGAACTGAAGGAGATAGAGACACAAAAACCCTCCAAAAAATCAATGAATCCAGGAGCTGGTTTTTTGAAAAGATCAACAAAATTGATCAACCACTAGCAAGACTAATAAAGAAGAAAAGAGAGAAGAATCAAATAGACACAATAAAAAATGATAAAGGGGATATCACCACCGACCCCACAGAAATACAAACTACCATCAGAGAATACTATGAAAACCTCTACATAAATAAACTAGAAAACCTAGAAGAAATGGATAATTTCCTGAACACTTACACTCTCCCAAGACTAAACCAGGAAGAAGTTGAATCCCTGAATAGACCAATAGCAGGCTCTGAAATTGAGGCAATAGTTAATAGCCTACCAACCAAAAAAAGTCCAGGACCAGATGGATTCACAGCCGAATTCTACCGGAGGTACAAGGGGGAGCTGGTACCATTCCTTCTGAAACTATTCCAATCAATAGAAAAAGAGGGAATCCTCCCTAACTCATTTTATGAGGCCAACATCATCCTGATACTAAAGCCTGGCAGAGACACAACAAAAAAAGGAATTTTAGATCAATATCCCTGATGAACATCGATGCAAAAATCCTCAATAAATTCTGGCAAAATACAGCAACACATCAAAAAGCTTATCCACCATGATCAAGTGGGCTTCATCCCTGGGATGCAAGGCTGTTTCAACATATGCAAATCAATAAACATAATCCAACATATAAACAGAACCAAAGACAAAAACCACATGATTATCTCAATAGATGCAGAAAAGGCCTTTGATAAAATTCAACAGCCCTTCATGCTAAAAACTCTCAATAAATTCGGTATTGATGGAACGTATCTCAAAATAATAAGAGCTATTTACGACAAATCCACAGCCAATATCATACTGAATGGGCAAAACCTGGAAGCATTCCCTTTCAAAATCAGCACAAGACAGGGATGCCCTCTCTCACCACTCCTATTCAACATAGTGTTGGAAGTTCTGGCTAGGGCAATCAGGCAAGAGAAAGAAATCAAGCATATTCAGTTAGGAAAAGAAGAAGTCAAATTGTCCCTGTTTGCAGATGACATGATTGTATATTTAGCAAACCCCATTGTCTCAGCCCAAAATCTCCTTAAGCTGATAAGCAACTTCAGCAAAGTCTCAGGATACAAAATTAATGTGCAAAAATCACAAGCATTCTTATACACCAGTAACAGACAAACAGAGAGCCAAATCATGAATGAACTCCCATTCACAATAGTTTCAAAGATAATAAAATACCTAGGAATCCAACTTACAAGGTATGTAAAGGACTTCTTCAAGGAGAAGTACAAACCACTGCTCAGTGAAATAAAAGAGGACACAAACAAATAGAAGAACATACCATGCTCATGGATAGGAAGAATCAATATTGTGAAAATGGCCATACTGTCCAAGGTAATTTATAGATTCAATGCCATCCCCATCAAGCTACCAATGAGTTTCTTCACAGAATTGGAAAAAATTGCTTTAAAGCTCACATGGGACCAGAAAAGAGCCTGCATTGCCAAAACAATCCTAAGTCAAAAGAACAAAGCTGGAGGCATCACGCTACCTGACTTCAAACTATACTACAAGGCTATAGTAACCAAAACAGCATGGTACTGGTATCAAAACAGAGTTGTAGACCAATGGAACAGAACAGAGCCCTCAGAAATAATACCACACATCTACAGCCATCTGATTTTTGACAAACCTGAGAGAAACAAGAAATGGGGAAAGGATTCCCTATTTAATAAATGGTGCTGGGATAATTGGCTCGCCATAAGCAGAAAGCTGAAACTGGATCCTTTCCTTACTCCTTATATGAAAATTAATTTAAGATGGATTAGAGACTTAAATGTTAGACCTAATACTATAAAAACCCTAGAAGAAAACCTAGGTAATACCATTCAGGACATAGGCATGTGCAAGGACTTCATGTCTAAAACATGAAAAGCAATGGCAACAAAAGAGAAAATTCACAAATGGGATCTAATTAAACTAATGAGCTTCTGCACAGCAAAAGAAACTACCATCACAGTGAAAAGACAACCTACAGAATGGGAGAAAATTTTTGCAATCTACTCATCAGACAAAGGACTAATATCCAGAACCTACAAAGAACTCAATCAAATTTACAAGAAAAAAAGAAATAACCCCCCCATCAAAAAGTGGGCAAAGGATATGAACAGAGATTTCTCAAAAGAAGACATTCATACAGCCAACAGACACATGAAAAAATGCTCATCATCACTGGCCGTCAGAGAAATGCAAATCAAAACCACAATGAGATACCATCTCACACAAGTTAGAACGGCAGTCATTAAAAAGTCAGGAAACAACAGGTGCTGGAGAGGATGTGGAGAAATAGGAACACTTTTACGCTGTTGGTGGGATTGTAAACTAGTTCAGCCATTATGGAAAACAGTATGGTGATTCCTCAAGGATCTAGAACTAGATGTACCATATGACCCAGCCATCCCATTACTGGGTATATACCCAAAGGATTTTAAATCATGCCGCTATAAAGACACATACATGCACACGTATGTTTATTGTGGCACTATTCACAATAGCAAAGACTTGGAATCAACCCAAATGTCCATCAGTGACAGACTGGATTAAGAAAACGTGGCACATATACACCATGGAATACTATGCAGCCATAAAAAAGGATGAGTTCGTGTCCTTTGTAGGGACATGGATGCAGCTGGAAACCATCATTCTCAGTAAACTATCGCAAGAAGAGAAAACCAAACACCACATGTTCTCACTCATAGGTGGGAATTGAACATTGAGATTACTTGGACATGGAAATGGGAACATCACACACCAGGGCCTATTGTGGGGAGGGGGGAGGGGAGAGGGATGGCATTGTGAGTTATACCTGACGTAAATGATGAGTTGAAGGGTGCTGACGATTTGATGGGTGCCACACACCATCATGGCACATGTATACATATGTAACAAACCTGCACATTGTGCACATGTACCCTATAAATTAAAGTACAATTAAAAAAAAAAAAAAAGCTAAATCTTAAATATGTAAAGACTCTGAATAAAGCCTGCATCAACATTTTCCTTAACTTGATACACATTCCCTTTGAAGCTGGCATTAAAACAGTGATTGTCTGTCAGTTCTACTGTTCATCAAAGTGCAGAAAGATCTGACAAGAGCATAACTTATAATTGTGCAAGAAAAATAGACAAGATAACCATAATCATTTTTTGCAGATGAGATAATTTCCCTACAAAACTCAATAGAACTAATAATAATCTGTAACAACTAATAATAGAGTTTGGAAAGTGTTGAATATAACATCAACCTACCAAAAATTTAGTGAACATTTCTGAAAATCAACATTAATGAAATAAAATAAGAGAAAGGTATCAATTACTAAATGAATAAAAAAATTAAGAATTGCCCCAACTAAAGACACATATGACCTTTAGTACAGAAAATAATTTAAACTCTATTACAGAGCACAAAAGAACATCTGAACAATATATTTATGGATGGGATAATTTTACATGTAAATATGTTAACAATCAACCACTCACCTTTAAATTCAATTTCTATCTTAAAAAGGATATTTGATTAATTCAAATACAACAAAAAAAATAAATATCCTCAAATATATCAGGCAATTTTGAAAATAAGGGGAAAAAGAGAATACATTTTCTAAAAGATTTTAAAACGTAGTATAAAATCATAATTAATAAAGCAAGATCTTAATAAAGAAACAGAGAAAGAATTCAGAGGTCAGAATAGAGAGTCCAGAAATAGATTTATGGAAATATAGGGATATGGTATCTAATAGGAATGACATCATAATTGCTGGGGAATCAATGAATTATGCAATGGTTGGTGTTAGGAACATTTAGTTACCATGTAGAAAATTAACATTTAGTAACTAACATTTAGTTACTATGTAGAAAAAAATAGAGCCCATATACACCACACAGAAAAAATAGAGTCCATATAGACCATATAGGCCTTATAGTCCATATAGAAAAAAATAGCACATAGAGTCTAAATTACTAAAACCCCAAATGTGAAAAGCAAAACTGTAAACCCAATAGAATATTCCTAAACTATTTGTGAAAAATCCAGGAGAATTTTCCTAAACATGTCTACAAAAGCACTAGCTATGAGTAGAAAAAAAAGAATTACTTTAAACTAGTGAATTTATATTCAGGGAAAGACACTGTGATCAAAGTTAATGAATAGGTGACATACCAAAAGAAGATATTTGGAAATTTAAGAGACAAATAATTAATAACTAGAATTAACTCCTGTGAGTTAGAAGATCAATACAGAAAACCCAATAGAAAAATGGATACAGAGGACACAAAAGGACAACTCACATAAGGGGATACTAAATGTTTAATATATGCATGCAGGAATGTGCAACTTCATTAAAAATTAGAGGACTGCAAATTAGTGTGAAGCCACTTCATACTGATTAGTTTGAGAAAAAGAAAGATGGTTATGCCAAAGGCTGTAGAGAATGTCAGGGAAGGTAAACCTCATTTCTTGTGAGAAAGTGATCAGGTATGTAGCCATTCTGGAGAGCTTCCAGGAAATTCTTAATGAAATTAGTGTGCATATGCACAGTGACCCAGCAATTACATTTCTGGGTGTATATATCCCAGAGAATTTGTTGATTTCTAAAGTACAAATAGATGAGATTCTTTATCGTTTGTTACAGCAAATAGTTTAATGAGGCTTTGATGTCTAGTACTAAAGGAATAGAAAAAGGTGATAGATTTTGTTACTTTTCATCAATACTTGCTTCCCCACCAAGAGGGAGAATTGTATGTCTCTGTCCCTTTGAAGTCATGCTTGGCCATGTGATCAGCTTTAGCCAATGAAATGCAAGCATAAATTGTGTGTGTCACTTTCTAGCAGAAGCTTAAAGAGTAGGTGTACTAGTTTCCTAAGTCTTTCATAACAAAGTACTATACAGTGAGTGGCTTAAGCTTCATTTATTTCCCACAGTTCTGGAGGCTAAAAGTCCAATATTAAGGTACAGGCATGCTTGGTTTCTCCTGAGGCCTTTCTCCTTGACTTGCAGATGGCCACCTTCTCTCTGTGTCCTCACATCTCTGTGTCCTTTCCTCTGGGTACATGCATCCCTGGTGTCCCTTTGTGTGTCTAAATTTCCTCTTATGAGGACTCCAGTCAGATTGGATTAGTGCAGATTCTAAAAACCTCATTTTAAAGGTATTATTAATCTTTAAAGGCCTTATCTCCAAATACAGTCCAATTCTGAGGTCTTGGGGTTAGGGATTTAATATATACATTTTTGGGGGTACACAATTCAGCCCATAGTAGTAGGGTTGCTAGCATTAATAAGTAAAAATACTAGACACCTGGTTAAATTTGAATTTTAGATAAACAATGAATAAGTTTTATAAGTGTACCCCATGTAATACTTGAGATATACTTATGCAGAAAATATATCATTTATCAGAAATTTAAATGTAATTGAATGTTCTGTATTTTATCGAACTGACAACATTGTTAAAGATCCAGTTTGTATTTTATTACATTTATCCTTTCTTTTCTTTGCCATGATGACTTGCAATTTTTATAGAGCTTAACCTTTTATTCTTGGCCCCAGAATGAAGACATCCAGCCTAACCGAAAAATAAATTTCTTCTGCTGTAAGCAAATTAGACTTGGAGATCATTAATTACTGCAGCACAACCTAGCAAATCCTGAATAATGCATAAATTGTACCATGAGTATGATTTTTCAATAATAGAAAATCTAAACTATGTGTCAATGGCTTCAAGGTTGGAAAGGGGTAGGGAAAAACTGGTTAGAATCTGGGAAGATGGTGATCCATGTTAATCACGGGCAACAATTTGGTATAACTATTGAATGAAATAATTTGTAAAGTATGTAATGAGATTTTTAGCTTTTGGAAAAGAGATTAATAACAACAAGAAGACTATTGGTACAGTGATTGGTTGGTTAATATTGTTCTGTTTAACCAGTTAATACAATACAATAAATATTTGTAATTGGCAAATAATGGTCAGATTTCATACAGGAGTAAAAGGGAACTCAGCTAGTTTGAATTCTCCCAATAGTTGATCTTGTTATCTAAGGATTAAACTGAAAATAATTTATTTGGGATGAACAGGAAACACAAGTAGGGAGTGGGAGGAATGAAAAAGGAAAGTATTCAAGCCAGCTGCTTCTGTTGGCACTGTATCATAACCCCACTTGAAAGCATTCAAAAATAGTGTAGAAGGCATATTTCAGAGTCATCCACTGCCATACACTTAGGCAAAACATGCTTCTAGAACTTTGGAGAAATGTATCAGGTAAAGAGATGCTGGTGCTATCCATTGAGAGACAGCCAATACTGGTGTGGCAATGCAAAAAATGGTATCCTGTAATGTCTGCTGTAAGAATAAATTCCAGTACTTGAGAAACTCTCAGTTGTGGAAGACAACAGCAGGCTCTCATTCTCAATTGGTAAAAAAAAAAAAAAAAAAAAAAAAAAAAAATTCAAAAATTTGAGTGACTTGAAAGCTTAGAGGTCAAATTCCTATTAAGAATCAAATTGACAGTGTTGTCCTTGTACTTGTTGTTAAAACCACAGAATTGATTACGTTTGTACCCAGTAAATTTTCCTGGTTGGAAAAAATTATTTTAGCAAAACATTCTAGGTTGTGGTTTTTCCAGTGAAGTTTTATAGGCTCAAGGTGGCAGTAACTGAGAAAGGGATATTTTTGAGAGAGTTGTACTAGTAGAAGCACTATAAACCTATATATCAATCACTTGTGATATTTAACAAAACATAGGCCCCAAATCCTCTGGAAAGCAGACTGAGAGAGCTGTTCAGCTCCTTAGGAAGAAATATTCTTAAATGCTTTCTTGAGATGTAGCCAAAGAAGATCATGGAAGAGAAAAATAACTCAAGAGTGGAGCCAAAATTTATTAGTGTAACTGATTGTGGAACTAATCTTATAGAGTAGAATCTCAGCCTAGAAAAGAATATCCCTCACCCTGAGGACAGGGGCTTTTTGAAGTTTCTACCCAGCAAGATTTGGAAATTGCTACAGACAAATGTAGGGTATTCTCCCAGGCCCTTGGAGACATTCTCTCATTCTTCCCATGTCTGAATGAGCTTATCTCTGTCCTGTCATCATGTTTAGGGATGTATAAAGTCCTAAACATTTTATTCATATCAGAATTGTTTTAACTAAGAAGATTCATCTCTGAAGTGATAAAGAGACCCAAAACCAGTCAGGGATTCTGGATTTCTGCTTAGAGCACAGAATGGTTAGGACTTTGGGGCTTGTCTCCCTTGAAGGATTACTGAATGAGTGCTACATATCAAAATGAGAGGAAATAAAATGTTGGGCAGTTGAAAGGGTGGAGGATGTGGAAGATAGAATAACTGTTTACCAAAATTTGCTTACCCTTTCTAGAAAGGATTTTTTTTTTTTTTTTTTTTTGAGACAAGATCTCACTCTGTCACCCAGACTAGAGTGTAGTGGCATGATCTCTGCTCACTGCAACCTGTGCCTCTAGAGCTCAAGTAATCCTCCCACCTTAGCCTCTTCAGGAGCTGGGTCTACAGGTGTGCACTACCATGCAAAGCTAATTTTTGTATTTTTACTAGAGACTGGGTTTTGCCATTTTGCCCAGGCTGGTCTCGAACTCCTGGGCTCAAGCAATTTGCCAACCTTGACCACCCAAGTGCTGGGATTACAGGCTTGAGCTACCCTGCCAGACCCCAAGGAAGAATTCTAATTTCTCACTCCAGTAAGGACAGGTTTGTCCACAACACTTTCTTTAGCCCATGGAATGTGAAAACTGCCATTTCTATCAGCGGCTGCTGGGAAAGATGACTTTCGATGGACATGTAGCATGTTAAAACATAAATCTTTGTGGTTGTAAGCAAATGAGATGGAGACATTTGCTACCACAACATAATCTAACCTACCCTGACTAAGTAAAACATGATATAAGCCTTACATATGACAAAATGATTAATTGAATTCAGACATATAAGTTGAAGGTAAATGAGTAAAACTATATGAGTTGAATACAAGTATGAAAAGATATATAGAAATTATAATTTATTTAAATCTAAAACTACATACAACGACACTATTTTTTGTTGAAGAAATTCATTAAATACAATAATGTGGCTGTGGAAAAGGTAACTGTGGCCATTTTTCATAAGCAGAAATTGGTGACAAAGCAGAACATGCAAAAATGCAGATATTGAAATAATAAACTCAAAGCAAATTAGACAGTTTCCTCATCTATAAGATGATAAACGGCTTATGCTTTTTGTGATAATTCAATGAATTAACATATAAAAAGGGTTTCAAAGAGTTTTTGATACCAAGAAAGCTTTTTAAAAGTATTTGCTCTTTATTATTATTTGAAGAGAGACTTACTGAACTTGAAGGCAGAACAGAAAAAGTTGGCTATCTTGTAGCAGGAAAAAGTAAACAATATGTAAGTAAGATTAAGGGACATGAAGGATGGCATAAAAAAGTCAACATATACCTACAAGAATTCCAGAAACAGAGAATGTAGAAGAGGCAATATTTGAAGAGATAATAGCCAAGAGATTAAAAATAGATAAATATCCATAATTTGAAAATTATACAAAATTTTAGGAGGATGAAAAGAAATACAACTTAGGCACATCATAGTGAGATTTCAGAAACCAAAAGTAATGAGAATATAATATCTTTAAAAATTGAGAAAGGCTGATTACTAAGGAACAAAATTTTATTTTCTTCAGTAAAACTGATGCCAGAAGATAATGAAACAGTATCTTTATGTATTAATGCGAACGTACCCAACTAGAATGTAATGCCCAGCTAAACTTCCTATTTAAGAGTAATGATGAACTATATAGATATATTTAGATAAATACTTAGATCATATATACATATATATATATATTTTTGAGATGGAGTCTCGCTCTGTCGCCCATGCTGGAGTGCAGTGGCGTCATCTCGGCTTACTGCGAGCTCCCGGGTTCACTGCCATCCGGGTTCAGGCCATTCTCCCGCCTCAGCCTCCAGAGTAGCTGGGACTACAGGCCCCCGCCACCATGCCCAGCTATTTTTTTTTTTTTTTTTTTTTTGTATTTTTAGTAGAGATGGGGTTTCACCATGTTAGCCAGGATGGTCTCGATTTCCTGACCTCGTGATTCATCCGCCTCCGCCTCCCAAAGTGCTGGGATTAAAGGCGTGAGTCACCGCGCCCGGCCTTAAATCATTTTTCCATCCTCAGACCATAGCTGATAAAGACCAAGAATTCTTAGGTCTCTCTTACTAGGTTTTGCACTGAAAGTACTGAAATATTTGTTTTAATTATGCTTGTTTTTCTCAAAATTCCCTACAGGATAGTTTATTACTATATTAGTTTATTACCATATTAGTTTATCATTTAGATCTGGAGTCGCCAACTCCCCGGCCATGAGTCCAGTACCAGTCCCTGGCCTGTTAGGAACCCGCGGCACAGCAGGAAGTGAGCGACAGGCGAACCTTATGGCCTGAACTCCGCCTCCTGTCACATCAGCCAGGCATTAGATTCTCATAGGAGCGGGAACTATTGTGAACTGCACATGAGAGAGGTCTAGGTTGCACTCTCCTTACAAGACTCTAGCTCATGCCTGATTATCCGAGGTGGCAGTTTCATCCTGAAACCATCCCTTCAATACCTGTCCGTGGAAAAATTGTGTTCCATTAAACAGGTCTCTGGTGCCAAAAATGTTGGGGACCGCTTATCTACATTAAAACAACAACGACAAAAACCCAGGAAGATGATTTTGTCAGTTATCTTTTTAGAACAATAAAAAAGGGAAAGGGAAACTTATATATGGACTTGGTAAACATGAACATATGTTCTCTTCCTCACCATTTCTCATTTAATTACTTGACCAAATTACTTGCCTACATTTCCATGTTCAATTACATGGCCTTCTAGCTGTTCCTGGAACTTACCAAACTTGAATCCATCTTAGATCCTTTCTGTGTTCCTGAAATGCTCTTCCTACTGTCTTGCAAGATCTCTTATTTCAGATCTCCTTGCCATTCCTGGAAATTGAGTATGTTACCCTTCAGCTTTCCTCCTCAGAGAAGCAGTCCTTGTTCACCCTAACTGAAGTAGCTGCCCAGTGTTCTTTCAGTTACATGACCTATCTTTTCATTAAATCTCTACAACAGTCAGTACCTTGTCTATTTGTTCACCACCATGTCTGTAAAATGTACAATAGCATTGGACACATAGTAAGTATTCAACATTTACTTAGTGAGTATATGAATTAATGAATAAGTTAGCAAATTACAATACAAATCTGGGACTAATATAACCTGATTTCTAAAATGCAAATAACTTCACCTTCATTACCTTACACTTTATGACAAATCTTAGGAAAAGGGACAAAGAAGATAAAATAAAGGAAGGCCACCTTAATCAGCAGAGTGATTAATTATCACCATTTTGCTGAAGAGGAAGCTAAGAGTTAAAGTGCTTAATGATTAACTAAGGTCATAAACTGATATGAATGAATCTGGTAGTAGGCAAAATAATGCCCTCTGCCAAACATGTTCATGTCTAATTCCTAGAACCTGTGAATATGTTACCACCAAACATGGAAAAAGGGACTTTGCAGGTTGTGATTAAAGTTAACAACCTTGAGAGGCAGAGGTAATCCTGGATGATCTATGTGGGCACTATCTAATTACATGAGTCCTTAAAAGTACCTTTCACAGCTGAGAGAAGAGCCAGAGAGTGTATGATTGAGAAAGAATGGTCAAAGAGATATAAAATTGTTGACTTTGAGGATGGAAGAATGGGGCCCACAAGACCAGGACGGGGTTAGACTCTGTGAGACCTGTGTCATATCTATAATCTATAGAATTGTAGTATTAAAAAATTGTATTGTTTTAAGCCCTTAAATTTGTGTTAATTTGTTACAGCAGCAGTAGGAAACTAATACAGGGCTGAAACTAGAACCTACATCAGCTGACTCTTTCTGTCTGTTATACTACTCATCATCTTTAGTAATTCCAAATTACCCTAAACTCAATGGCAAACAGATTAAGTACTCACGGAACAGTGCTGTGACAGGAAAATATCTCCTAAATTAAAGAGATTGTAGCATACAAGTGTTGTGACAGATTTCTTAAACTGTCAGCTAATTTTTTTTTAATTTCACAAAGAGATAATGACATCATGAAACAAGGCTATATACAGCATCTAAGGAGGAGATAGAAAGCTTAGAAGTGTGTTTTGAATAGGTTTTATTTGAACTCATTTATCATTCTCATTATATTCATCTTAATGAGAAAATAGCTCTACTCTGGTTATAATCTGTGTCATTGTAATATAATATACAACATTGTTCTGAAGAGCAATTCAATGCAGCCAAATGGCACTTTTTCTTTCTTTATATCTCTTCGTTAGTTTGTTTCCGACTTTTGCTTGCATTTTCATGCAGCCTCTAGAAGATGGGCTAGACCAATAAGGAAAAGGAACAAGGAGAGTAAAATGAATAAAGGAAGAGCCAAAGGGGTCAAGGAAATGCTTGAACCAAAAGTATGTAGTAATATGGAATAACACATAGGTGTTTTAGCTAAGATTGCATGGGCTGAACCCTGCTTGTTGGTTACCATCTTTCCGAGACAAAGCAATTAAGCAATTCATCTTGTTTGACAGGTTAGTTTTACAAGTGAATATATTAATGTAAAAAACTAAAAAAAAACCACAAATTACATCATATTCAGTTATAAATATTGTTTCATTGAACATTTAGTAAATCTATGGCTATTAGTCAATAAAATAAATTCTTCAAATAAGGTCTATTAAAAAATTGTGAGATGTATAATCACATTAAAATTATCGCTAACTTTTGTGTACTGAAAGCAAGAACACAAGTTTCTTTGGTATAACTTGCATATTTGAATATACACGCATACCATCTCTGTACCCATTATCATAATGTTTGTGTTGAAAATTATTTTTTAAGTTAAGATTTTAAAATACTTCAGGTTAAGCAATGCAGTTTGTGTCTATATAAGTAAATTCTAACCTGCAACTTAGTGGTTCTTAGTTAAGATTTGAAAAACCCACTGAAGATGTAGTACCTCTAGGGATATTGTTGTAATCCACACACAAGTATGATCGCTTTACTCCACAACAATAGCATTATCAAGATCTAAACGAGAAGCTTTATTAATAGTATAATGAGAGTTAGAACTATCTTTTCATTGGGGAGATAAATGATGATGAAAATGAACAATTATAGAATGGAGGTGTGGGCAAGCTAAATGAATTTGTATAATAATTCTAACACCAGATTTAAGTATTTCCAACTTTTGATAAAGCCAAAGATACACTGTATTTCATTTATTTACTCAACAAATGACTGTATTGTTTTACAAATTACTTACTCTGAGTTGGGCACTATGTTGGGCTCTAAGATTACAGAGATGAGCAAACCATAATAATTTTACTCATGGAACTCATTGTCCAATAAAAGAAACATTTGGGGGAAAATAACACAGAACATCTTGTCTTAATTTGACCAGTGGGTTTCCTCCAAAATCAAATCTTATAAAAATATGGGCAAATTATTGCAAGATTACTGAAGGCTAGACTGCATAGCTAGCCTTCTTTATATTCCAGGATTCCACCTATAGTTTTCCATCAATGTTGCAATTTGATGCTTTCGTATTTTTTTATACAGTTTATTTCTTTTTCTTTTTTTATTGTACTTTTAAGTTCTGGGGTACATGTGCAGAGCGTGCAGTTTTGTTATGTAGGTATACATGTGTCATGGTGGTTTGCTGCACCCATCAACCCGTCACCTACATTAGGTAATTCTCCTAATGTTATCCCTCCCCTAGTCCCTCACCCCCCTGACAGGCCCCGGTGTGTAATGTTCCCCTCCCTGTATCCATGTATTCTCATTGTTCAACTCCCACTTATGAGTGAGAAGTTGCCGTGTGTGGTTTTTTGTTCTTGAGTTAGTTTGCTGAGAATGATGGTTTTCTTTACAGACAAGCAAATGCTGAGGGATTTTGTCACCACCAGGCCTGTCTTACAAGAGCCCCTGAAGGAAGCACTAAACATGGAAAGGAAAAACCAGTACCAGCCACTGCAAAAACATAGCAAATTGTAAAGACCATTGACATTATGAAGAAACTGCATCAACCAATGGGTAAAATAACCGGCTGGCATCATAATGACACGATCAAATTCAAACATAACAATATTAAAGTTAAATGTAAATGGGCTAAATACCCCAATTAAAAGACACAGACTGGCAAATTGGATAGAGTCAAGACCCATCAGTGTGCTGTATTCAGGAAACCGATCTCATGTGCAAAGACACACATAGGCTCAAAATAAAGGGATGGAGCAATATTTACCAAGCAAATGGAAAAAAAAGCAGGGGTTTCAATCCTAGCCTCTGATGAACAGACTTTAAACGAACAATGATCAAAACAAAGAAGGGCATTACATAATGGTAAAGGGATCAATGCAACAAGAAGAGCTAACTATCCTCAATATATATGCACCCAATACAGGAGCACCCAGATTTATAAAGCAATTACTTAGAGACCGTACTACAAAGAGCAATTTGTTGCTTTCTATTGATGCTTATCTGTTCTAGCTTGAATAAGGGTGGAGACAGTAATGGTATTTTGGTTTTCTGGAGACAGTTAGTGATTCAGGAAGCTCTCTGTTACGTTGAGTGAGGAACCCATCTATTCACAAATTAGAGGTGGTTCAAATCAAGGAGCACAAGAGATGCCTTGTCTACCCCTTGCAATGCATCCCATAATGGGATTGCCTACAGCATCTCTCCCCCAAATCCTGCCCTTTCCCCCAGGCCAAGATGAAACTTTAGCTTGCCTCCTGCTCCACTATAAAAATGAGGAGCAAGTGAAGGAGCTAATTACCAACCAAGCAATATCCAGTTTCTTGTTACTGTGGGGTTTCACTGTAATTCAATGTAGCATGAGTACTGCAATAGGAATAAATACACAGTTACATGAGAGCACAATTCCATAGAGGAATGACTCTTTAACTCTGTCTGAAGGAGTGGAAATTTATAGAAAGGGGGCTGTGTTTGAGCTTTGATTTGATACATGAGTAGATGTACAATCAGCAGAAGGTGGGAAATGCAGAAAGAAGAGCTTGTTCCAACCTAAGGAACATTATACAAAAGCTAAGATGTGGCTGGAGCACAGATTTCCAAGGAAAGAAATACGTTTATTTGTGTGTTTTAAAAGAGAAAGAATAGTTAAAGCAGTAGAAGCAGGTTGAAGCTAAATTGTTTTGAAGGATGCTATATATTGACATTATCATCCATGGAGAGCAAAATAACATTCTTTGCAGTTTGGAGTGGGAACTTCCAATTATGGGGATAAGGTTGAGAACATGGATTCCAGGGCAAAGACAGTAAGCACATGGATTATCTGAATGTACTGCATATTAAGTAGGGTTGTCAGATACAGACAAATCAAACAGCAAAAACAAAACAGAATGCTTGGTTAAATCTGAACTTCAGGTAAACAATCAGAATGTTTTTAGTATAGCTATGTTCCATGCAACATTAGGGAAAAACTTACACAAAAATTTATTTGTTTTTTACCTGATATTCAATTTTATTAGGGTATCTTGTATTATATCTAGTAAGCCTAATATTGAGGGAAAGAAGAAAAGAGTTTATAAAATTGGTATTTGGTCTAACTTTATTTCTAAATGTAAATCCTTTCTTAAACTCCAGAAATGTATGCGGTTCAAATTAAATTGCATCAAAACATTCTGTGCTATTTGAATGTAGTTAATTCTGATATTGCTTAAGCTATGTTCCTTCCTTTGAAAACTTTGGAGGCTTTTTAATTTATTGAAATGCATTCTTCCCATTCTTTCTTAAAGTTTTCTCTCTTTCCATCTTTGTTTAATTGCAGACATAACAGAATTTACAAAGTCCTTAAGGCCATAAAAGTACAGTGTGTCTGTGGGCTGAATTTATTTTCACTTTGAGTATTTTTTTTTTGCAGTGTATGTGCTCACAGTGACATGACTACTTCAGAACTCAGAATTTTTTTTATTTGTTTAAGTTTGTAGTCATATGCTGCTTAATGACCTCATCTTCATAGAATTGTCATTATTTAATTTGTCTTGCAGCTCCCTGGAAAAGCTCAATTCACAATGCTTATCTTCATTTGATCTAACTCAAGGCTCACTCAGTGATAAAAGCCGTATCTCTAGTATTTTTATTGCCAACGATCATTTTCTTTTTTTTTTATTATTATTATATTTTATATTCTAGGGTACATGTGCACAACACGCATGTTTGTTACATATGTATACATGTGCCATGTTGGTGTGCTGCACCCATTAACTCGTCATTTACATTAGGTATATCTCCTAATGCTATCCCTCCCCACCACTCTACCCCTCAACAGGCCCCAGTGTATGATATTCCCCTTCCTGTGTCCAAGTGATCTCATTGTTCAGTTCCCACCTATGAGTGAGAATATGCAGTGTTTGGTTTTCTGTTCTTGCGATAGTTTGCTGAGAATGATGGTTTCCAACTGCATCCATGTCCCTACAAAGAACACGAATGCATCCTTTTTTATGGCTGCATGGTATTCCATGGTGTATATGTGCCACGTTTTCTTAATCCAGTCTGTCATTGATAGACATTTGGGTTGGTTCCAAGTGTTTGCTATTGTGAATAGTGCTGCAATAAAACTAGTTCAACCGGAAGACAGTGTGGCAATTCCTCAAGGATCTAGAACTAGAAATACCATTTGACCCAGCCATCACATTACTGGGTATATACCCAAAGGATTATAAATTATGCTGCTATAAAGACACATGCACACGTATGTTTATTGCGGCACTAGCCAACAATCATTTTCTGTTGTTTAATATTATAGCTGCTTAAGGTAGCAATACAAATTCAAGGAAACAAGAGGTTGATCAAACAATTTAAAAAGAAAATTTTGGAAATAAGATTTCCATGGGTATTTGAAAAGTTCAGAAATATATTTAAGGACCTGGAAGGGAACATGCACATGCAGTATTGGGGGTATTCCCAGCAAAGACCTGATAAGGTCTTGGTCTTTAACCTCTGGCTCACATTAAGCCTTTGTGTAAGCAGAATATGAAGGTTAAAATAGAGTCATAGGCTGGGCGCAGTTACTCAAACCTGTAATCCCATAACTTTGGCAGGCTAAGGCAGGCGGATCGCCTGAGGCCAGGAGTTCGAGACAAGCCTGGCCAACATAGTAAAACCCTGTCTGTACTAAAAATACAAAAATTAGCCAGGCATGGTGGCGCATGCCTGTAATCCCAGCTACTTGGGAGACTGAGGCAGGAGAACTGCTTGAACCCTGGAGGTGGAGGTTGCAGTGAGCTGAGATTGCAACACTACATTCCAGCCTGGGTGATAGAGCAAGACCCTTTCTAAAATAAATAAATAAATACAAAGAGAAGAAAAAAGAAAGAAAAGAAGAAAAACAGTCATAAACTGCTGGAAAATGGAAGGCATGCTCCAACACACACAAAGAGAGCCTTTACAAAGAGGAGGAGATTAACTAGTTCAAGGTGTTTAAGCAGATCTCTGCCTAATTTTTTGCTGACTTCTACATTAAATGAGCAGAGACGTCAGTGGCCCCAAGCAACAAATAGTACAGAAAAAATTATTTTTTAAAATTTATTTTATTATACTTTAACTTCTGGATTACATGTGCAGAACCTGCAATTTGTTACATAGGTATAAACGTGCCATGGTGGATTGCTGCACCCATCAACCCATCACCTACATTAGGTATTTCTCCTAATGTTATCCCTCCCTTAGCCCCCCCACCCCCTGCAGGCCCCGGTGTGTGATGTTCCCCTCCCTGTGTCCATGTGTTCTCATTGTTCAGCTCCCACTTATGAGTGAGAACATGTGGTGTTTGATTTTCTGATCTTGTGATAGTTTGCTGAGAATGATGGTTTCCAGCTTCATCTATTCCCTGTAAATGACATGAATTCTTCTTTTTATGGCTGCATAGTATTCCATGGTGTATATGTGCCCTATTTTCTTAAGCCAGTCTATCATTGATGGATATTTGGGTGGTTGCAATTCTTTGCTATTGTGAATAGTGCCACAATAACATACATGTGCATGTGCCTTTATCATAAAATGATTTATATTCCTTTGGGTATATGCCCAGTAGTTGGATTGCTGGGTCAAATGGTATTTCTAGTTCTAGATCCTTGAGGAATTACCACACTGTCTTCCACAATGGTTGCACTAATTTACACTCGCTCCAACAGTGTAAAAGCGTTCCTATTTTTCTACAACCTCTCCAGCATCTGTTGTTTCTTGACTTTTTAATGATCACCATTCTAACTGGTGTGAGATGGTATCTCCTTGTGGTTTTGATTTGCCTTTCTCTGATAACCAGCGATAATGAGCATTTTTTCATATGTCTGATGGCTGCATAAATGTTTTCCTTTGGAAAGTGTCTGTTCATATCCTTTGCCCATTTTTTGATGGAGTGGTTTGATTTTTCTTACAAATTTGTTTAAGTTCTTTGTAGATTCTGGATATTAACCCTTTGTTAGATGGATAGATTGCAAAAATTTTCTCCCATTCTCTAGTTTGCCTGTTCGCTCTCGTGATAGTTTCTTTTGCTATGCAGAAACTCTTTAGTTTAATTAGATCCTATTAGTCAATTTTGGCTTTTGTTGCCATTACTTTTGGTGTTTTAGACATGAAATCTTTCCTCATGCCTATGTCCTGAATGGTATTGCCCAGGTTTTCTTCTAGGATTTTTATGATCCTACGTCTTACATTTAAGTCTTTGATCCAACTTGAGTTGACTTTTGTGTAAGGTGTAAGGAGGGGGTCCAGTTTCATTTTTCTGCATATGGCTAGCCAGTTTTCCCAACACCATTTATTAAATAGGGAATCTTTTCCCCATTGCTAATATGTGTCAGTTTTGTCAAAGATCAGATGGTGGCAGGTGTGTGGTGTTACTTCTGAGGCTTCCATTCTGTTCCATTGGTCTATATATCTGTTTTGGTACCAGTACCATGTTGTTTGGATTACTGTAGCATTATAGTATAGTTTGAAGTCAGGTAGAATGATGCCTCCAGCTTTGTTCTTCTTGCCCAGGATTGTCATGGCTATGTGGTCTCTGTTTTTGTTCCACGTGAAGTTTAAAGTAGATTTTTCCAATTCTGTGAAGAAAGGCAGTCATAGCATGATGGGATCGCATTGAATCTGTAAATTACTTTGGGCAGTAAGGCCATTTTCATGATATTGATTCTTCCTATCCATGAGCATGGAATGTTTTTCCATTTGTTGGTGTCCTCTCTTATTTCCTCGAGCAATGGTTTGTAGTTCTCCTTGAAGAGGTCCTTCACATCCCTTGTAAGTTGTATTCCTAGGTATTTTATTTCCTTTGTAGCAGTTGTGAATGGGAGTTCACTCATGATATGGCTCTCTGTTTGTCTGTTATTGTTGTATAGGAATGCTTGCGATTTTTGCACATCGATTTTTATATCCTGAGACTACGCTGAAGTTGCTTATCAGATTAAGGAGATTTGGGGCTGAGACGATGAGGTTTTCTAAATATACAATCATGACATCTGCAAACAGAGACAATTTGTCTTCCTCTCTTCCTATTTGAATACCTTGTATTGCTCTCTCTTGCCTGATTGCCCTGGCCAGAACTTCCAATGTGATGTTGAATAGGAGTGGTGAGAGAGGGCATCCTTGTCTTGTGCTGATTTTCAAAGGGAATGATTCCAGTTTTTGCCCATTCAGTATGATATTGGCTGTGGGTTTGTCATAAATAGCTGTTATTATTTTGAGATACGTTCCATCAATTTCTAGTTTAGTGAGAATTTTTAGCATGAAGGGCTGTTGAATTTTGTCAAAGGCCTTTTCTGCATCTATTGAGATAATCATGTGGTTTTTATCATTGGTTCTGTTTATGTGATGGATTATGTTTATTGATTTGTATATGTTGAACCAGCCTTGCATCCCAGGGATGAAGCTGACATGATTGTGGTAGATAAGCTTTTTCATGTGCTGCCGGATTTGGTTTGCTAGTATTTTATTGAGGATTTGTACATCAATGTTCATCAGGGATATTAGCCTAAAGTTCTCTTTTTTTGTTGTTGTGTTTGTGCCAGGCTTTGGTATCAGGATAATGCTGGCCCCATAAAATAAGTTAGGGAGGATTCCCTCTTTTTCTATTAATTGGAATAGTTTCAGACGGAATGGTATCAGTTCCTCTTTGTATCTTTGTTAGAATTTGGCCGTGAATCTGTATGGTTGTGGACTTTTTTTGGTTGGTAGGCTATTAATTATTGCCTCTATTTCAGAGCCTGTTATTGGTCTATTCAGAGATTCACCTTATTCCAGGTTTCGTCTTGGGAGGGTGTATGTGTCCAAGAATTTATCCATTTCTTCTAGATTTTCTAGTTTATTTGCACAGAGGTGTTTATAGTATTCTCCAATGGTAGTTTGTATTTCTGTGAGATCAGTGATAATATCGCTTTTGCCATTTTTTATTGCATCTATTGATTCTTCTCTCTTTTCTTCTTTATTAGTCTTGCTAGCAGTCTATTTTGTTGATCTTTTCAAAAAACCAGCTCCTGGATTCATTGATTTTTGAAGGTGTTTTTGTACCTCTATCTTCTTCAATTCTGCCCTTAGTTATTTCTTGCCTTCTAGATTTTGAATTTGTTTGCTCTTGCTTCTCTAGTTCTTTTAATTGTGATGTTAGGGTGTCGATTTTAGATCTTTCCTGCTTTCTCCTCTGGGCACTTAGTGCTATAAATTTCCCTCTACACACTGCTTTAAATTTGTTCCAGAGATTCTGGTACATTGTGTCTTTGTTTTCACTGGTTTCAAAGAACATCTTTACTTCTGCCTTCATTTCATTATTTACCCAGTAGCCATTCAGGAGCAAGTTGTTCAGTTTCCATGTAGTTGTGCAGTTTTGAGTGAGTTTCTTAATCCTGAGTTCTACTTTGATTGCACTGTGGTCTGAGAGACAGTTTTTTATGAGTTCTCTTCTTTTACATTTTCTGAGGAGTGTTTTACTTCCAATTATGTGGTCAATTTTAGAATAAGTGCAATGTGGTGCTGAAAAGAATGTATATTCTATTGATTTGGGGTGGAGAGTTCTGTAGATGTCTCTTACATACACTTGGTCCATAGCTGAGTTCAAGTCCTGGATATTCTTGTTAATTTTCTGTCTCATTGATCTGTCTAATATTGACAGTGGGGTGTTAAATTCTCCCATTATTATTGTGAGGGAATCGAAGTCTCTTTGTAGGTCTCTAAGAACTTGCTTTTTGAATCTGGGTGCTCCTGTATTAGGTGCATATATATTTCGCATAATTAGCTCCTCTTGTTGAATTGATCCCTTTATCATTATGTAATGGCCGTGTCTCTTTTGATCTTTGTTGGTTTAAAGTCTGTTTTATCAGAGACTAGGATTGCAACTCCTCCTTTTTTTTTGATTTCCAATTGCTTGGTAGATCTTCCTCCATCCCTTTATTTTGAGCCTGTGTGTGTCTTTGCACGTGAGATGGGTCTCCTGAATACAGCACATCAATGAGTTTTGACTCTTTATCCAATTTGCTATTTTGTGTGTTTTAGTTGGGTCATTTAGCCTATTTAGATTTAAGGATAATATTGTTATGTGTGAATTTGATCCTGTTAATGGGATGCTAGCTGGTTATTTCACCTGTTAATTGATGCAGTTTCTTCATAGTGTCAATGGTCTTTACAATTTGTTATGTTTTTGCAGTGACTGGTACTGGTTGTCCCTGTCCATGTTTAGTGCTTCCTTCAGGAGCTCTTGTAAGACAGTCCTGGTGGTGACAAAATCTCTCAGCATTTGCTTGTCTGTAAAGGATTTTATTTCTCCTTCACTTGTGGAACTTAATTTGGCTGGATATGAAATTCTGGGTTGAAAATTCATTTCTTTAAGAATGTCGAATATTGACCCCCACTTTCTTGCTGGGTTCCTGCAGAGAAATCTGCTGTTAGTCTGATGGTCTTCCCTTTGTGGGTAACCCGGCCTTCCTCTCTGGCTGCCCTTTTTTTCCCTTCATTTCAACCTTGGTGAATCTGACAATTATGTGTCTTGGGTTGCTCTTGTTGGGGAGTATCTTTGTGGTGTTCTCTGTATTTCCTTAATTTGAATGTTGGCCTGCCTGGCTAGGTTGGGGGAGTTCTCCTAAATGATATCCTGAGGAGTGTTTTCTAATTTGTTTCCCTTCTCCCCATCACTGTCAGGTACACCAATCAAACGTAGATTTGGTCCTTTCACATAGTCCCATATTACTTGGAGGCTTTGTACTTTCTTTTCACTCTTTCTTCTCTAATCTTGTATTCTTGCTTTATTTCCTTAATTTGATCTTCAATCACTGATATCCTTTCTTCTGCTTGACCAAATTGGCTATTGAAGCTTGTGTATGCTTCATTCAGTTCTCATACTGTGGTTTTCAGCTTCATCAAGTAATTTAAGCTTTTCTCTACACTGGTTATTCTAGTTAGCCATTCTTTTAACCATTTTTCAAGGTTTTGAGCTTCTTTGCAATGGGTTAGAACATGCCCCTTTAGCTTGGAGAAGTTTGTTATTATCAGCCTTGTGAAACTCACTTCTGTCAACTCATCAAACTCATTCTCCATCCAGTTTTGTTCCCTTGGTGGCAAGGAGTTGTGTTCCTTTAGTGAAGAGTCATTCTGTTTTTTGAATTTTCAGTCTTTCTGCTCTGGTTTCTCCTCATCTTTGTGGTTTTATGTACCTTTGGTCTTTGATGTTGGTGACCTATGGATGGGGTTTTGGTGTGGATGTCCTTTTTGTTGATGTTGATGCTACTCCTTTCTGATTGTTAGTTTTCCTTCTAACAGACAGGACCCTCAGCTGCAGGTTTGTTGGAGTTTGCTAGAGGACCACTCCAGACCCTGTTTGCCTGGGTATCACCAGTGGAGGCTGCAGAACAGTAAATATTGCTACCTGATTCTTCTTCTGGAAGCATCATCCCTGAGGGGCACCTATTTGTATTAGGTGTCTGTCAGCCCCTACTGTGAGGTGTCTCCCAGTCAGGCAACACAGGTGTCAGGGACCCACTTGAAGAGGCAGTCTGTCTGTTATCAGAGTTTTAACGCCATGTAGGAGAACCACTGCTCTCTTCAGAGCTGTCAGGCAGGGACGTTTCTGTCTGGAGAAGCTGTCTGTTGTCTTTTGTTCAGATATGCCTTGCCCCCAGAGGTAGAATCTAGAGAGGCAGTAGTCCTTGCTGAGCTGAGGTGGGCTCTGCCCAGGTCGAGATTCCTTGCCACATTGTTTACACTGTGATTATAGAACCACCTACTCAATCCTCAGCAATGGCAGACACTCTTACCCCAGCCAGTCTCCAGTGAGCAAGTCTCTGTGTGCAAGGAACCCACCGAACCAGGCAAGGGAGGAAGTCTCCTGCTTCACTGGTTGCAAAGACAAATGGAAAAGCTCAGTATTTGAGCAGGAGTGTACTGCTCCTCCAGGTACAGTCACTCACCACTTCCCTTGGCTAGGAAAGGAAAATTTCACGACCCCTTGTGCTTCCTGGGTGAGGCGATGCCCCACCCTGCTTAGGCTTGCCCTCCATGGGCTGCACCCACTGTCCAACCAGTCCCAGTGAAATGAATCAGGTACCTCAGTTGGAAATGCAGAAACCACCTGTCTTCTGTGTTGGTCTCACTGGGAGCTGTAGACCAGAGCTGTTCCTATTTGGCCATCTTGGAAGCGACCAGAAAAATTATTAAATAAATTAACAGCAACAAGAACAGACAACCACAACAATAAAATCCAGAGGGGGAAAGATGTCTTATTTCCAGCATTTATATATCCATATTATTTAAAATATTAATAGAAATACTCTTTAAGGTAGCATCAATCCTGGACTTTCTAGACAAGGGCTTTAAATCAACTATTACAAGTATGTTCAAAGAAATAAAGGAAACAGTTTTCCAAGAACTAAAGGAAAGTCTTCAAATAATGTTTTTCCAAATGGAGAATAAAAGTAAAGGGATAAAAATTATAGAAAAGAACCAAATAGAAATTCTGGAGTTAAAAATTATGATAACTAAAATAAAAAATTCACTAGAGGGGCTCAACAAAAGATTTGACTTCTCAGAATTATCAATAAACTTGAAGATAGGTAAGTTGAGATTATCCATTTTCAATGGCAGAAGGAACAAAACAAACAAACAAAAATAAACACAGTCTCTGAGCTTTGTCATAAACCATAACCATACCAATATATGCCTAATGGGATTTACAGGAGGAGAGGACTAAAGAAAGAAAAAATATTTGAAGAATTAATGGCTGAAAATTTCCAAATTTTGATTAAATATCTTAGTCTAAACAATCATGTAACAAATCTGCACATGTACCACTGAACTTAAAGATTAAAAGAATCAGGAAGTTTCACATTTAAACAGGGTAAATTCAGAGGAATCCCACCTAGAATCATCATTCAAATTATTGAAAGACAAAGACAAGAGGAATCTTGAAAACAATAAGAGAAAAATAACTAATCAAATATAAGGAATCATCAATAAGATTAACTGTTGACTTTTCATAAAAAAATGGAGACTAGGAAGCAGTGGTATGATATACACAAAATGCTGAAAGAAAAGACTATAAACCAATAATTTTTTATCTGATAAAACCATATTTCAAAAATGAAAGATAAATTAAGACATTCCCATATAAACAAAACTTGAGAGAATGTACTGCTAACAGACATGCCCTATAAGAAATAGTAAAGGAATCCTTCATAGTGAAATAAGAGAATACTATACAAAAACTTAAGACCAAATGAAGAAATAAAGAGCACTGGTAAAGAAAATGTGAATAAGGAAACTAGTTCCAGATGGTTTGAAATGACAGGGCTTTCATTATACTGATTTGTCAAAAATTAGACTGTATTTCAAAAACTCCTGAAAAAGAAAAAATACACCAGAAAATATGCCCTTTTAGATATGGTCCTGAGAAAGAAGAGGAAAAAATATTGTTACTGTATTTTATTGCTTCTATTTGACTATAGACAAGCAACAATTTAATTTTTTCAGTAATTTTTTATTTCTCTATAACAACTAGCCATAATGTATATTATTAAGAAAAATGCCTTTTTCTAATAAGAATATATCTTCTAAAAATTACAGCAAAGCAGTATTGGCTTTCTAAGAAACAAAATGCCTTTATCAAGGGTCATCTTTGGTTCATATTTTATCAACACAAACATTTCTCTTTTGGATGAAATAGTTGATTGTTCAGTTGAAGAATCTGAGCTTTCAAATAAGAAGGTTTCCTAGGCATTTGATAAACCAATACTTTTCAATTTAGACATAACTCCAAATATACTAAAATCTTGACTATGTTGTTTATGAGAGTAGACTAAGATACTGAGACCTTAGTATAGTTTTAAAATTTACCCCTATTGGGTCTATTTCTCCAATGAATAGCAGTTTCTTTGATAAGAAGTAGAAGAAACCAAATGGATTTTAATTATCTTGAATTTAAATATCATTGAAGACTGACTTTATCATGCTTTTAATAATTTACAATCAGGTTATTGAGTCCTAAGAAGGATTTATTACTTATCATTATTGTTTTATATAAAATGAATTATATAACCTAACTGTATAAGTAACCATTTAGTACCAACAAATAAAACACTGAATTATTTATCATTTATAATTGCAATTATTTAGGAAGAAGAATGTTAAAATAGTCATGTTGTATTTTTATCTCTGTGATCTAAATGTGAAATTACCACTAGATCATTGAATGTCTTATCTTGTGAAATTATTCTAAGCCAATAAAAACTTTCTTACAAATAAAATAAAAAAAATTCAAGGCATGTTTTCAGAGAATCTGGAAACTTTTTCAATGAAAAAGAAGTATGGATACTTAAAGGTTATGCTAAAATCATATTTTCAGTAAGTCAATTTGTCAAACCAACAAATCAGTCTATTGCTACCTTGAAAATACAAAACAGATATAATGCAAATATCCAGGGATAATTACAGAGTGTAAATGAGTGTTGTATCTTAAAATAATACTATTCAAGAAAGTTCTTATTAACTGTATATTTATTTTGCATTTGTTGTAAAACAAAAACAAACGAGAACTAGTTTTATAAATAAGATTAGAGTAACTTTAACAACAGCTCAATTCATTTTTTTAAAAAACTCAAATGAGAAAATTGTTTTAAGAAGCAGAACATCATATTTAAGGGTAACATTGGAAGCATAAACTGCAAGCAAGAATCCTAATGTCTGAGAACACCAAAGTATAAAGGGACTATATAAATCAGCAGTCACTTATGATAAATCTGTGTATTTATTATAAGACAAAACAAACCCAGAGAGGGTAAATAACTTGTGTATTGCCACACAGAAATTTCAGAGGATAGCTCAGACTAGAATACAGTTTGCTTATCTCAGTTTATGGTTCAGGTTCAATTTACTAGAATTCTAGTAAATTGTGTTGTTTCTCTTCTTTCATATCTCACAGATACTGATTGGTTTCCTTCTTGAATGATCAGTGGTATTTTCTCTGTGATTATCATAATGATCTTTTTCTTCTATGACATAGAGTCTATGTTATTAATTTGGATAATATACTATATTATAGAATGATCTGGCAGCCTCAAGACAGCCTCAAGGAAAGAGTTTTTAGGGAAAAAATATCCTTGAAAATATGTAATTTAATTATTATGTTTCCCAATACTTTTCATCTTCAAAGATTGAAGGAACACCAGCCCACAAAAAGACAAAAATAAATAAAAATAAAAAGCGCAAGAATTCTGACAACTCAAAAAGCCAATGTGCCCTCTGTCCTCCAACCAACTTAACCACTTCTGCAGCAAGGATTCTGAACTGTGCTGATATAGCTGAAATGACAGAAATAGAAGTCAGAATATGAATAGCCTGAGGATCATAGTGATGAAGGAGTATGTTGAGATCCAATCCAAAGAAGCTAAGAATCACAACTGATATGATTTAGCTCTCTGTCTCCACCCAAATCTTATCTTCAATTGTAATCCCATAATTGCCATGTGTTGTGGGGAGGACTCAGTGGGAGATAATTGAATATTGGGGGCCATTTCCCCCATACTGTTCTAATGGTAGTGAATAAGTCTTATGGGATCTGATGATTTTATCAGGGGTTTCCGCTTTTGCCTCTTCCTTATTCTCTCTTTGCCTGCTGCCATACATATAAGATGTGACTTGCCATGACTGTGAGGCCTCCCCAGCCAGGTGGAATTGTAAGTCCATTAAATGCTTTTTCCTGTATAAATTACTCAGTCTTGGGTATGTCTTTATCAGCAATGTGAAGATGGACTAATACAACAATAAAACAATATAGGAACTGACAGACAAAATAGCCCATATAGAAAAGAATGTAGCCAACCTGATAGAGCTGAAAAACACACTACAAGAATTTTATAATGCAATTGCATGTATTAATAGCAGAATAGACAAAGTTGAGGAAAGAATCCCAGAGCCTGAAACTGGCTTTCTGAAATAAGACAGTTATACAAGAATAAACAAAAAAGAACAAAAAGGAATTAACAAAACCTCTAAGAAATATGGGATTGTGAAAAGAGAGAATCTACTCATTGATGTTCCTGGAGAGATGGGAAGAATAGAAGCAACTTGGAATGCATATTTTAGGATATCATCCATGAGACCTTCCCAAACATAGCTAGAGAGGTCAATATTCAAAGTCAGAAAATGCAGAGAACTCCAGTAACATATTTCACAAGAAGGCCATCTCAAATACACATAATCTTCATATTCTAGAGGGTAAAATGAAAGAAAAAATGTTAACTTACCTTCCCGTTGTAGATCACCTACAAAGGAAAACCCATCACACTAACAGAAGAACTCTTAGCAGAAACTCTACAAGCCATAAGAGATTGAGGGATAATATGCAACATTCTTAAAGAAAAGAAATTCCAACCCACAATTTCATATCTGGCCAAATTAAGCTTCATAAGCTTCATAAGGAGAAATATGATCCTTTCCAGACAAGCAAATACTAAAGGAATTTGTTACCATCAGACCTGCCTTACAAGAACTCCTGAAAGAAGCACTAGATATGAAAAGGAAAGACCATTACTGTCTACTACAAGAAACGTTCTTAAGTACAAAGACCAGTGACACTATAAAGCAACCACACAAATGAGTCTGCATAATAATCAGTTAACAGACTGATTATTATTAACAGACTGATTATAACAGACAATTGCAGGATCGAATCCATATATATCAATACTAACATTGAATGTAAATGGGCCAAATGCCCCAATTACTGAAAGGCACAGAGTGGCAAGCTGGTTAAAGAACCAAGACCCAATGGTATGCTGTTTTCAAGAGACCCTTATCACATACAATGATATCCATAGGTTCAAAACAAAGGGATGGAGAGAAATCTATCAAGGCAGTGGAAAACAGAAGAAAGCAGGGTTCACAATCTAATTTCATATAAAACAAAACAGACTTTAAACCAACAAAGATCACGAAATGAAAAAAAAAAGACATTATATCATGGTAAAGGGTTCAATTAAACAAGAAGACCTAACTAGTCTAAATATATATGCACCTAACACAAGAGCACCAAGATTCATAAAGCAAGTTCTTAGAGACCTTCAAAAAGACTTAAGACACCCACACAATAATAGTGGAAAACATCAATTTTCCACTGACAGTATTAGATAGATCATAAAGGCAAAAAATTAACAAAGACATTCAGGACCTGAAATCAGCACTGGATCAGATGGACTTGATACACATCTACAGGACTCTCCACCCAAAACAACAGAATATACGTTCTTTTCATTGTCACATGACACACATACTAAAATTGACCACATAATCAGAAAAAAGAATCCTCAGCAAATGCAAAATAACTGATATTATACCAACCACTCTTTTGGAAAACAATGTAACAAAATTAAAAATCAGACCAAGAAAGTCTCTCAAAACCATACAGTTGCATGAAAATTAAGCAATATGCTCCTGAATGATGCTTGAGTAAATAATGAAATTAAGTCAGAAATCAAGAGGTTCTTTGAAACTAAAGATACAAGGTACTGGAATATCTGGGGCAAAGCTAAGGAAGTGTTAAGAGGGATTTATAGTACTAAATGCTCATATCAAAAAGTTAAAAGCAGCTTAATTTAAGGAGCTAACATCACAACTTAAAGAACCAGAGAAGCAGGAGCAAACCAACCTCAAAACTAGTGGAAGACAAGAAATAACCAAAATTAGAGCTGAATTGGAGGAGACTGAGACATAAAAAAATTCAAATGATCAACAAATGCAGGAGTTGGTTTATCAAAAAAAATTAATAAGACAGACTGCTAGCTAGACCAATAAAAAGAGAAGTTCCAAATAAACACAATTAGAAATGACAAAGGAGATATTACTGCTGACCACACAGAAATACAAATAACCATCAGAGAATATTATGAACACCTCTATGCACACAAACTAGAAAATTCGGAAGAAATGAATAAATTCCTGGACATGTATACCCTCCCAACACTGAGTAAGGGAGAACTGGAATCCTTGAATAGACCAATAGCAAGCTCTGAAATTGAATCAATAAGAAGTAGCCTACCCATTAAAAAAAAGCCCAGGATCAGAAGGATTCATAGCCTAATTCTACCAGATGTACAAAGAAGAGTTGAAACCATTCCTACTAAAACTATTCACCAAAAATGAAGGAGGAGGGATTCTTCCCTAACTCATTCTATGAAGCCAACATCATCCTGATACCAAAATCTTTCAGAGACACAACAAAAAAAGAAAACTTTGGGCCAATATCCTTGATAAACATTGAAGCAAAAATCCTCATCAAAATTCTGGCAAACTGAATCCAGCAGCACATCAAAAAGCTTATCCACTACAATAAAGTAGGCTTTAACCCTGGGATACAGGGTTGGTTCAACATATGCAAAGGAATAAATGTGATTCATGACACAAACAGAACTAAAGACAAAAACACGTGATTATTTCAGTAGATGAAGAAAGGGCTTTTGATAAAATTCAATGTACCTTCAAGTTAAAAATTCTCAATAAACTAGATATTGAAGAAACATACCTCAAAATAATAAGAGCCATCTATGACAGACCCACAACCAACATCATACTCTACGGGCAAAAGCTGGGAACATTTGCCTTGAAAACTGGCACAGGGCATGGATGCCCTTTCTCACCACTCTTATTTCACATAGTCTTGGAAGTCCTGGCCAGAGCAATCAGACAAGAGAAAGAAATAAAGGAATCCAAATAGGAAGAGAGGAAAATAAAAAAAAATAGATAAAACAAAAGGAAGACGGGAAATCAAACTCTCCCTGTTTGCAGAAGACATGATTCTATGTCAAGAAAAACTCATAGTCTCAGCCCAAAACCTCCTTAAACTGATAAACGACTTCAGGCAAATCTCAGGATATAACGTCAACATATAAAAATTACTAGCATTCCTATACACCAGAAACAGTCAAGCAGAGACCCAAATCAGGAATTCAAGCCCATTCACAATCACCGCAAAAAGAATAAAATACTTAGAAACACAGTTAACCAGGGAGATGAAAGATTCCTAGTCTGAGAACTACAAAATGTTGGCCAAAGAAATCAGAGATAACACAAACAAATGGAAAAACATCCCATGATAATGGATAAGAAAAATAACTATCATTAAAATGGCCATACTGCCCAAAGCAAATTACAGAGTCAATGCTATTCCTATCAAACTATCAATGATTTTCCTCACAGAAGTAGAAAAAATACTGACTTAACGTTCATATGGAATACAAAAAGAGCCCAAATAGCCAAGGCAATCCTAAGCAAAAAGAACAAAGCTGGAGGCATCATGCCACCTGACTTCAAACTATACTACAAGGCTACAGCAGGCTGGGCACCATGGTTCACGCCTGTAATCCCAAAACTTTGGGAGGCCAAGGCACGCAGATCACTTGAGGTCAGGAGTTTGACACCAGCCTGGCCAACATGGTGAAACCCTGTCTCTACTAAAAAAATACAAAAATTAGCCGGGTGTGGTGATATGTTCCTGTAGTCCCAGCTACTCTATAGGCTGAGGCAGAATTGCTTGGACCTGGGAGGCAGAGGTTGCAGTGAGCCAAGATCATGCCACTGTACACTCCAGTTTGGGTGGCAGAGTGAGACTATCTCAAAAAAATAAAAATAAAAAAGACTAGAGTAACCAAAACAACATTTTCTAGTACAAGAACAGACACATACACCAATGGAACAGAGACGAGACCCAGAAATAGGGCTACCTACAACCATTTGATCTTTGACAAAGCTGACAAAAACAAGCAATTGGGAAAGGGCTCCCTATTCAATAAGTGTTGATGGTGTAACTGGCTAGCCATATGCAGAAGATTGAAACTGAACCTCTTTCTTATACCATATAAAAAATCAGATCAAGATGGATCAAAGATTTAATGTAAAACTCAAAACTATTATATAAAAACCTTAGAAAACAACCTCATAGGCAATACTAAGACACAGAAGTGGGCAATGATTTTATGATGAAAAAATTTCTCATCAAAAGAAAAAATTGACAAATTGAACCTTATTAAACTAAAGAGCTTCACACTGCAAAAGAAACTATCAACAGAGTAAACAGATCTTTGAGATGTCTTTAGGAAACCTGAAATGTGCTTCTAAACATTCTGGGAAAAAAAAATCTAAGAACTACTCATAAGACAGTAAATAGTTTAGAGTTGTGCCTTGTGTGCAGTTTTCTTACAACAGTATGCAGCATATTAGGAGTGGAGCTAATATGGATTAAGCAATGGTTATCAGTGCAGATCTTGTTACGTAGCTATTGGGATTGTGACACCACGGCTTGGGCTGTTTTACTTCAGAATATGTATATAGAGTTCTGAACAAAAGTACATTTTAGGACTACATCTAAATGGAAAGAAGTTCCTACACCACCGGTCTCTCCTAATCAATCCACAGATCTTCTAATGTAGCAACAGTGTTTTTATTGCACATTGGAAAATTGGAAGAAGAATGTACTCAGGTTTTTCCTTTGCCTAGTTAGTCTTAGATTCTTCCCTAAAGTAATGCCAGTTATCATTGTGTTCTGCACAAGGTAGGGAACCCAGGAATAGGCAAGTGGGCCGGGCACAATTGAATTTTCCAGGTACAGTGAGCCAGGCTACCACTCTTGCTGATACCACCCATGCCTCAGGCTCACGGTAGGTTTTTGAATAAATCAAAACATAGAAAGTAAAGCTACATGAAATTAATATAATAAATTTGTGGTCTTTACATAGTTTCTTTCAAGTGTTCACAACAATGTGTGTCAACCTGAATGAAAGTTGATTCCCAGATCTCGTGGCAGAAGAGAAACATTTTGTTCTGAAAGCACATATATTTTGGCTTATTTTTTTCTATCTCCAGGAATTTAGCAGTTTCAGGCCTTTACATGGTGAATTATCCCATAAGTAATCCCTATAGATATGTATGAGAGAAGGATTTGCAAAGGATTCTGAGATGTGACATATCAGGCTTATATGGTTTAATCTTTAATTATTTAAATGTGGAAAATTGAGATATTTATAAGAAACCACATACATTCTTTTCACACTATTTTGAGGTGGATCCTTCAGTGATCAAGTACAAATGTCACAGTCTTCTTTTCCTGTAATATCATTTAAAAGAAAGTATATATGAAAAAGTAAATCAATGCCATTAATCTTGAGGGAGATATGGTAATTATCGATTTAAGATTTTTCGGGGATTGTGCACATCACTAAATTTCATAATGTACAAAAAATAAAGAGCAGTCAGGAAAACCTCTAATATATTTCAATCTATGACACTCCCAGAAGGAGGCTGAAAACCATGTCCACAATATTGTGCACCTCTTACCATCAAGGAGTGTTGTCTGCCTCCCTATCTCTTCAATCTGTACTGGACTTCTGACTTGCCTTGACCAATAGCATGCAACCTAGGTGATGTAGCCTCTACCTTTGACCTCCTGAACACTGCCCTGAAGTTGCCATGTTGGAAAATCAGCCAAGAACAAAAATCCACATAGGAGGAGAACTGCAGCCATTCTAGGAGTACCTGTTAAGTCCATTCCCACACTGACATCCTCAGTTGAACGCAACACACACGTGAGCTCAGGTGAACACAAGAATTACCCAATCGATCCACAGAATTGTAAGATATAATAAATAACTCACTGTTGCTCAAGGTTTTGGTTTATAATATTATACAGCTAAAAGATATTGATATCTACAAGTGGGATATAATAGGTAATGGACACAGTCAGATCTTTTGATTGAATAGTTATATTATTTGAAATAATATATTAAAATATTCATTGCCAAGGGTCATTGAAACCTTACATGTTTCAAAACATTATGGACATTTTGCTATGTGTATTCTCATATTTTTTCCTTTGAACACTTATCTATAAAACAATTCGTATTTTCTTCATTTCTTGTATATTTGAGTTTTTCTTCTAATTTTTGTGTAAATTTTCAAATAAATTTCCATTCCTTTTCTGGGCCAGCTTATCATATGTGCCCATATTGCCTTTCAAAGTTTTCTATGGTTTCTTAAAAGCAAGGATGATTTCTGATGTGCCTCAGCCCGCAATATTCTCTCCATCCTTCACTAGTTTAATGTTTAGAAGCAAATGAGCCATTTAGATAATAATCCCTATTCTTACTTTTTTGCCCTGAGGCTCGTTAACTTGTATTTCTTTTCACTGAATCTAGTCATTGCTTTCATCAAGTCAAGTTATTGAAACAGTTTAAAATTTCTTTTCCCCTTTCTTAGGCTCACCATTCTAACTTCATTTTCACTGACCCTCTGCTTGGGTCTCATTGCCAGAAATAATTACATTTCTACTTTAGGATAGCTGAATTTGAAATCCCTGGCTTTGGAATCAGAACCAGTCCCTACTCCTTACTAGCTGTGGTATCTTGGTTAAATAATTAACCTTCTAACTTAACAACAGAATATTAATATTAATAATAATAATAACAAAAATAATCATTAAGCACCGACTACGTGTTTGGTACTTCTGTATACAGATCCATCAAATTTTCTAGTAACCCTGTGAATTGAGTACTATTACCATTCTCATTTTATAAATGAGGATCATAGGATCAAGAGACATGGATGTATTTATACTGGAGTTGTTGGAAGTACAGTGGAAACTAGTTTCCAGCGTCCCATGTGGCACATAGAGATCATAAATTATATTCACTTAAACCAGTCAAAACCATGATAGTGAACTTTGAAATTAAGCAGTATTATTCAGTGGTTACAGAGCAAGTTGCCCCTGGAACAAAGAAACTAGAAAAATGGAATATCTAATGCATACATCTGGCCTCAAATATCCAAGGGTTTCCTAGCATATTCTTCCAGGCCTGAATCTGGTAGGTGGGGTGACATGAAACTACCACTATTGCAAGGATTTATTTACTTTTGAAGTATAAATAATAGGAAGAAACCCTTAACACACAATTCACTTTCTTCTTTCTCTAGAAAAATATTTGTGAACTGTTGGCCCCTGCAAGTCATTACTTTCAAGAAGGCATAGTTTATATTCAAGAGATGTCTCATTACAGGATATAGCATGGAGCCAGACAATTAGTAGGTCCTCAATACATACTTGTCGAATGAAAGAACTAGTAAGTTTTAGACCAGTGGTCAGACAATTTGAATTTGCATTCTGCTTTGCTTTTCTACTGAAAATAGAACTTATTAAAGGTTGTTGGGTTTATTTCAAATAAAAGGGAAGAATAATCTCTGTCTTATCCTAATAATAGGCATAGCATGAAGAATAAATGAAATAATGGATGGGAATATATTTGTGAAAATGTAAAATGTCTATTGTTAATTGAAATAAGTATTAATATACACTCAGCCTTTTAGTTTGCCTCATTACCATGACAAGTGCCACAGATTTTTGCCTGCATTGCTTCCCCTTATTTTTCTTCTCTGTGGAATAGTCTCAGTCTATAATCCTGATTCTATATGATACTATATCTCTGCTAAATGTGTTACAAAATAATACTATATGTTCTGCTGGTTATACTCTTGCAGTTAAAAAAAATCATAAAAATAATAATGTCTTGATCTTTTGTCATTTTGAAAAGATCACTAAAATCGAAATTAAGGTAGAATCAGTGTTACTAAGATTCTAATCAATTCTATGCCTTTGGAAACCTGTTGCTTTATTCTCAGTTTTACTAATACCTGGGGATTTCTACCTCTAGTTCTAGTTCTTGCCTCTAGTGCTAGCCTCTGTGCCTTTGTGTTGTTGTTTGTTTTCTGTTCCTGGCATCCACCTGAACCCACATAAAATGTCTTTGAACTTTCCAAAATAATTTCCTCACACAAAAGCATTAGTAAGCAATGTGGAATTTATTTTAGATTTTGTAGTGGAATGAGGATGGGGTCAGTTTTGACACACAACTTAAAAATCCCTTTTTAGACAATTCTATGAGCTTTCTTTGCTGCTGTTCCTAAGTTCCATTTCTCTACCATTTCCCCAATATTCCTCTACCTTTCTGATTCCTGTTGTCTTTCACTTATATATCCACTGCCCCTCACCCTTTGGAATCTCATGTTCTTCTTCCATTTTGTAGAAAAATTTCCAATCTCTCTCTCTCTCTCTCTCTCTCTCTCTTTGAAGCCATCTGTGGAAGCTCTTACATTTCACATCAACTCATTCTTATGATCAAATATGGAGTTTTCTCTTGAGAAAATTTATTGCGAATGATTTTTTTTTTAAATCTCATGTCTGGTATAGTTAATTTTAAGTCTAGTGAGCTATGCTTTCCCACAGGAACTGAAGAACAGATTGAGTATAAAGAGTCACAGATCAGAAAAAAAGATCTATTATGATGTCTAAAATTTATTGACACTATTTAGCCAAGCATCATCCTAAGGGCATTATATTAAATAACTCATTTAGCACTTCCAATAGCCCAGGGGGGTAGGAAATATTACTGTTATTTTTAAAGATGAAGAAACTGAGGCATTTGGGGTTAAGTAGCTTGCACACAGACACAGAGTTAGTAAATGGTAGAGCCATCATTCAAACCCAGGCTGTTTGGCCCCAGAGTCAAAGATCATAATCATTAGGCTGTGTGACCTTTCATACACTACCAAAATATACCATTGTTCTATCCATTGTGTTGATATTTCTCCCATCAATCTGTGGTTGCCAGGACACCACTATAATAACATACCATTTCAATAGCAACAATTCCATCAGCAGTTCCTCTGAAACGATGGGGCTTTTTCTTTTAGGCCACTGGGTCTTTTTAAGGTCTTTATTGATCTGTTTATAGGTCTTGGCACCTAAGGCTAAGTCTTATTGCTCTGTGGTCTAACATACCCATATAGATAAATATACTACTGTCTAAAAAGTAAGCAACATTGCTGTAGAGTCATAGATAGTCCTGTATCACTTAATGACAGGGATACTTTCCAATAAATGTGTTATTAGGTGATTCCATCCTTGTATGAACATCATAAAGTATAAACACAAACATAGATGTAAACACAAACCTAGATGGTATAGCCTGCTACACATCTAGGCTATAGGCTATATGGAATGTGAGACCTGGGGCATTATTGTATACTACTATAGACGTATAAACTGTGTACACCAAGGCTACATTACATTTATAAAAAAGTTCATTCTTCCTCAGCACTTTGGGAGGCCGAGGCGGGCGAATCATGAGGTCAAGATCGAGGCCATCCTGGCCAACATGGTGAAACCCCGCCTCTACTAAAAATACAAAAATAAGCTGGGCATGGTGACACGTGCCTGTAGTCCCAGATATTAGGGAGGCTGAGGCAGGAGAATAGCTTGAACCCGGGAGGCAGAGGTTGCAGTGAGCCAAGATCATGCCACTGCACTTCAGTCTGGTGACAGAGCGAGACTGTCTAAAAAAAAAAAATCATTCTTCAGTAATGAATTGACCTTAACTTCCTATAACATTTTTATCTTATAAACTTTTTAATTTTTAAAAATGTTTTGACCCTTTCATAATAACACTTAGCTTAAAACACAAACACATTTTATAAGTGTATAAAAATACTTTTTAAATTGTTATTCTATGAGCTTTTTTTCTATTTAAAAACCTTATTTATTTATTTTTTTTTACTTTTTAACCTTTTTTAAAAAATATGAAGATGTAAACACATTAGCCTAGGCCTTCATAGGGTCTGGATCATTAATCCATCACTAGGTGATAGGAATTTTTCAGTTCCATTATATTCTTACAGTCATATATGAGGTCCTTCATTGGCTGAAACATTGTTACATGAAACATTACTGGGAAAAGTTCTACTTATTAGAAGCGCAATGACTTTCTTATTTTGTTTATTAATTGACTTATTTGGACTATGAGTACAGGTTATGAAATAAGTTTTAGTTCCTGACACACAAGAGTTAAAATTCTGGTTTCCTCATTTATCAGTTCAACTCTCTGAGTCTCAGTTTCACATATGTAAAATCTGAAAAATATCATTTTTTGAAGACAATAGGATAAAGCAAAGTAATAGATGAGGTAATTAACAGCATTTCTTATGAAATAACTACCATTTATTGGGTCCTGACTATATGATAGCTACTCTGCTCAACATTTCACATACATAATACATCCCATACATAATAAACTCTCACACACACACACACACACACACACACACACACACACACACACACACATTTCTTTAGATTTTGCCTTTGGGAGAGAAATTGACTTATAATGATTAGAAACCAGAAAGCATGAGGATAGAATTATTGAGGTAAGTCAGATTAAGGAATTTTAAAACATGTAAATGTTTAAAACTTATCTTCAGGGAAGACAGAGTAGGAAATTCCAAATTGGTACTTCTAGTGAATTTGCTGGCTGCTTCTCAGATTGCCACAGTGTCTCCCAAGCCTCCTGTTATTTAATTCACCAGCTGAACCTGATTCTGAAAGCAAGGACACATGATGGTACCTTTAGATTTCTGAACATGATTTGTGATAGTTTAAAAAGTGTTTCAACATTTCCAATTTTTTTAAAGTTTCTTTTTTAAAAAATCACTTACATCTTGGCTGTGGGCCATGACTAGAACTAGTGCCCATGTAAAGCATTCCTAAACTATTCTTCTCTGCCTAGGGTGGAATGACAGTAAATGGGAAAAAGGAAATCCTTGCAGTCTTTATGGAGAAGTCTAGGGTAGGGGAGTAGATTCATTTATTCCCTTTGCTGAAAATATGAAAATATGAATGAAGGATTGTGTGGGATAGAGCATAGAGGAGAGTCTTCTCCAATCTCCCGTTCCACAATTAGTTGGCAAATTAATTGGATAGTATAAATGAATGTCGTATTTGTTTAGCTTGAATTCACTTGAGAAGTTAGGTTGACCCACTCTATCTTCGGTTTTCTAATACTTAAATGGAAGCAGTAATAGAACCCTCTTCAAAACCCTGAGGATTAAATGAGGTGATGATGATGAAGATGATGACAAGGATATTGTTAGTTAACAATTCCTAAAATTAACAACTTCCAAGTGTGTTCTTTGTGCCAGACAATGGGTGAAGGGGTGATTTTAATTCATTTCATTAGATGAAGATGCATTCTTCTGGGTTTAGACCAGCGAATTATCTTCTCACCTAGCCTCGTATTTTCTCTACTGTCTATTTATCATGCTTACACACCAAATAAAACATAATTAAATGATGTAAAACAATACACATCAAAGAACAAAACAAAGAAAGAGAAGGTACAAGTAGCATCACCTAGACATCCTCAATTATATTTGAATCCTTTTATAAACTCTCATTAAATTGAAGCTCTTACTCTTCTTGATGCAAATTTTTAATTGTTGGATATTTTATCATTAGAATTTTTTTTTCTTTCAAGAGACCTTGAAGCTCAGGCATACTGAATTTGGATGTGACCAATTTATTAGAGCTACACTCTTCAGAATAATATGTATATTATTGATCTCATGAAATGCAATCTAAAAGATGAATGCAGAGAAAATGATAGTACAATGATATCAAAGAATACCAGACTTGAGAATACAGTGGAGGAATGTTACTCCTAAACTTCTAACCACTGACAGTCTACTCTCTGAAACATACATTGTCTTTCTGATATTCTATACTGAAGGTATACACATAGACTTCCCTGTTTCTGCTTTGTTTGCACAGAACTCTATTATCTCTTGGCAAAAAGGAGATAAGAAAGAAATAGCAAAATTAAATTTCCCACTAGGTGGCAAAAAGGCACTACATTGATTTCAGCCTCTGTGCAACATAAAAACAGGAGAGAAAAAAGACGTCAGCTGTAAGCTGCCTTGGAATGAATATATATAAATGTCTATAATGTGTATGTGTGTGTGTATGTATATATATACACCTTACACTTCTCCCTATCTCAAAATGAAATAAATACTTCCACTAAGCATTTGTATCATGTCCATATGATGGCATATTTCATATTGAACTTAATTGATTCAGTCACTTTACTACTTGTCTACCTAGATGATCAGCCATTTATAAGGGACTGAGATAATTTAGCATTCCCTCATAAATCCATAGTACTTGGCACATAGTAGTTGCTCAAAGGTAAATGAATGAATAATTATGTGGCTGACATGAATAAAAAGTCAGAGTAATATGCTTCTCAGAGCTTTTTTTGAGACAATATTTGGTCTTAATCATCTAATTATTAAACATGTGAAAGGGAATGTATTGTACATAAGGTCTTAGTTGAGACATTGGAAAACCTTTTTGAAAATCCAGAGAGTATGGTGCTGAAGGGGTGTCATAACTAACTTGTGTAGTATTTGGTCTTAATTTTCAGAATACTGTATAGTTACAACATTCTTCAAGTTTAAGCTGAACCATATCCTCCAGGAATCTTCTTTTATACCTGACAAGGATTCTGAGCTGCCTCTCTTTGATTTTGCCTGCAATGCTGCACTATAAGGCTTGCATATGACTTCCTTGTGGTCACTTAAATACTTTCTAAGTGGGGTTAGAGAGAAGGTTGAAGCCAGAGATTCTGAGGACGGTGTAGCTGATAAATGTTTTCACTCATGCTCTTTTTAGCCAGTTTGCTATTATATATTAGTAAGTGAATTCTTTTCTGGAAAAGTCCTACCAAACACAATAACAGCAAATAAAGTTGCATTATCTTAAATTATCATTGTAAAAAGATAGTAGAATGAGTCTCACCTGGGCTTCTGTGTCACGCAGAATATATTTGTGCCTTAGTATTATTATTTGCAAATCAGACATATGTGACACTCCTTTATCTTCTAGGGCATGGTGCCTCAAACTCTAATATGAAAGCTAGCTCCTGGGATTTTGTTGAAATGTAGATTCTAATTCAGTCACTCTGGGGAGCAACCTGAGATTCTGCATTTTTAACAAGCTTCCAGCTGATGCTGATGCAAGTGGTCTACAGATTACACTTTGAGTAGCCAGGCTGTAGAGCTATAGGGTGAAGGACTTCCAGACTGAAGATGAGAGTTTATGCAGACCTCTAATTTTTAATGGTTGCTTAATAGTTTATCCTATGGTTGCATCATAACTTAGTTAATAATTTCCATATTGTCAGAAATGTACTCACCCTTTGGCTTTCATACATATTAGTCTAATAAATTTTTATACATAAACATCTGTCTAGGATTCTGGTTATTTTTATTTATTTTTGGATATATTACTAAAAGTATAATTGGTTTTTCTAAGGTACACGTTTTGGTATGCATGTTAGGATATATTACCAGATCAGCAAGAAGTTTCAAATAAACTCTTTGATGAAGTTATTCTTTTTTTTTTCCTTTAGATTCCTTTTATTGTATAATGTTTTTTTTTAATTTATTATTATTATACTTTAAGTTCTAGGGTACATGTGCATACTGTGCAGGTTTGTTACATATGTATACTTGTGCCATGTTGGTGTGCTGCACCCATCAACTCGTCAGCACCCCTCAACTCGTCATTTACATCAGGTATAACTCCCAGTGCAATCCCTCCCCCCTCCCGCCTCCCCATGATAGGCCCTGGTGTGTGATGTTCCCCTTCCCGAGTCCAAGTGATCTCATTGTTCAGTTCCCACCTATGAGTGAGAACATGCGGTGTTTGGTTTTCTGTTCTTGTGATAGTTTGCTAAGAATGGTGGTTTCCAGCTGCATCCATGTCCCTACAAAGGACACAAACTCATCCTTTTTGAGGGCTGCATAGTATTCCATGGTGTATATGTGCCACATTTTCTTAATCCAGTCTGTCACTGATGGACATTTGGGTTGATTCCAAGTGTTTGCTATTGTGAATAGTGCCGCAATAAACATACGTGTGCATGTGTCTTTATAGCAGCATGATTTATAATCCTTTGGGTATATACCCAGTAATGCGATGGCTGGGTCATATGGTACATCTAGTTCTAGATCCTTGAGGAATCGCCATACTGTTTTCCATAATGGTTGAACTAGTTTACAATCCCACCAACAGTGTAAAAGTGTTCCTATTTCTCCACATCCTCTCCAGCACCTGTTGTTTCCTGACTTTTTAATGATCGCCATTCTAACTTGCATGAGATGGTATCTCATTGTGGTTTTGATTTGCATTTCTCTGATGGCCAGTGATGATGAGCATTTTTTCATGTGTCTGTTGGCTGTATGAATGTCTTCTTTTGAGAAATGTCTGTTCATATCCTTTGCCCACTTTTTGATGGGGTTGTTTGTTTTTTTCTTGTAAATTTGTTTGAGTTCTTTGTAGGTTCTGGATATTAGCCCTTTGTCAGATGAGTAGATTGCAAAAATTTTCTCCCATTCTGTAGGTTGCCTGTTCACTCTGATGGTAGTTTCCTTTGCTGTGCAGAAGCTCTTTAGTTTAATTAGATCCCATTTGTCAATTTTGGCTTTTGCTGCTGTTGCTTTTGGTGTTTTAGACATGAAGTCTTTGCCCATGCCTATGTCCTGAATGGTACTACCTAGGTTTTCTTCTAGGGTTTTTATGGTATTAGGTCTAATAATTAAGTCTCTAATCCATCTTGAATTAATTTTCGTATAAGGAGTAAGGAAAGGATCCAGTTTTAGCTTTCTGCTTATGGCTAGCCAATTTTCCCAGCACCGTTTATTAAATAGGGAATCCTTTCCCCATTTCTTGTTTCTCTCAGGTTTGTGAAAGATCAGATGGCTGTAGATGTGTGGTATTATTTCTGAGGACTCTGTTCTGTTCCATTGGTCTATATCTCTGTTTTGGTACCAGTACTATGCTGCTTTGGTTACTGTAGCCTTGTAGTATAGTTTGAAGTCAGGTAGCGTGATGCCTCCAGCTTTGTTCTTTTGACTTAGGATTGTCTTAGCAATGTGGGCTCTTTTTTGGTTCCATATGAACTTTAAAGCAGTTTTTTCTAATTCTGTGAAGAAACTCATTGGTAGCTTGATGGGGATGGCATTGAATCTATAAATTACCTTGGGCAGTATGGCCATTTTCACGATATTGATTCTTCCTATCCATGAGAATGGTATGTTCTTCCATTTGTTTGTGTCCTCTTTGATTTCACTGAGCAGTGGTTTGTAGTTCTCCTTGAAGAGGTCCTTTACATCCCTTGTAAGTTGGATTCCTAGATATTTTATTCTCTTTGAAGCGATTGTGAATGGAAGTTCATTCATGATTTGGCTCTCTGTCTGTTACTGGTGTATAAGAATGCTTGTGATTTTTGCACATTAATTTTGTATCCTGAGACTTTGCTGAAGTTGCTTATCAGCTTAAGGAGATTTTGGGCTGAGACAATGGGGTTTGCTAAATATACAATCATGTCATCTGGAAACAGGGACAATTTGACTTCTTCTTTTCCTAACTGAATACCCTTGATTTCTTTCTCTTGCCTGATTGCCCTAGCCAGAACTTCCAACACTATGTTGAATAGGAGTGGTGAGAGAGGGCATCCCTGTCTTGTGCCAGTTTTCAAAGGGAATTTTTCCAGTTTTTGCCCATTCAGTATGATATTGGCTGTGTGTCTGTCATAAATAGCTCTTATTATTTTGAGGTACGTTTCATCAATACCGAATTTATTGAGAGTTTTTAGCATGAAGGGCTGTTGAATTTTGTCAAAAGCCTTTTCTGCATCTATTGAGATAATCATGTGGTTCTTGTCTTTGGTTCTGTTTATATGCTGGATTATGTTTATTGATTTGCGAATGTTGAACCAGCCTTGCATCCCAGGGATGAAGCCCACTTGATCATGGTGGATAAGCTTTTTGATGTGCTGCTGAATCCGGTTTGCCAGTATTTTATTGAGGATTTTTGCATCGATGTTCATCAGGGATATTGGTCTAAAATTCTCTTTTTTTGTTGTGTCTCTGCCAGGCTTTGGTATCAGGATGATGTTGGCCTCATAAAATGAGTTAGGGAGGATTCCCTCTTTTTCTATTGATTGGAATAGTTTCAGAAGGAATGGTATCAGCTCCTCCTTGTACCTCTGGTAGAATTCAGCTGTGAATCCATCTGGTCCTGGACTTTTTTTGGTTGGTAGGCTATTAATTATTGCCTCAATTTCAGAGCCTGCTATTGGTCTATTCAGGGATTCAACTTCTTCCTGGTTTAGTCTTGGAAGAGTGTAAGTGTCCAGGAAATTATCCATTTCTTGTAGATTTTCTAGTTTATTTGTGTAGAGGTGTTTATAGTATTCTCTGATGGTAGTTTGTATTTCTGTGGGGTCGGTGGTGATATCCCCTTTATCATTTTTAATTGCGTCGATTTGATTCTTCTCTCTTTTCTTCTTTATTAGTCTTGCTAGTGGTCTGTCAATTTTGTTGATCTTTTCAAAAAACTAACTCCTGGATTCATTGATTTTTGGAGGGTTTTTTGTGTCTCTAACTCCTTCAGTTCTGCTCTGATCTTAGTTATTTCTTGCCTTCTGCTAGCTTTCGAATGTGTTTGCTCTTGCTTCTCTAGTTCTTTTAATTGTGATGTTAGAGTGTCAATTTTAGATCTTTCCAGCTTTCTCTTGTGGACATTTAGTGCTATAAATTTCCCTCTACACACTGCTTGAAATGTGTCCCAGAGATTCTGGTATGTTGTATCTTTGTTCTCATTGGTTTCAAAGAACATCTTTATTTCTGCCTTCATTTTGTTATGTACCCAGTAGTCATTCAGGAGCAGGTTGTTCAATTTCCATGTAGTTGAGCGGTTTGATTGAGTTTCTTAGTCCTGAGTTCTAGTTTGATTGCACTGTGGTCTGAGAGACAGTTTGTTATAATTTCTGTTCTTGTACATTTGCTGAGGAGTGCTTTACTTCCAATTATGTGGTCAATTTTGGAATAAGTGCGATGTGGTGCTGAGAAGAATGTATATTCTGTTGATTTGGGGTGGAGAGTTCTATAGATGTCTATTAGGTCTGCTTGCTGCAGAGATGAGTTCAATTCCTGGATATCCTTGTTAACTTTCTGTCTCGTTGATCTGTCTAATGTTGACAGTGGGGTGTTGAAGTCTCCCATTATTATTGTATGGGAGTCTTAAGTCTCTTTGTAAGTCTCTAAGGACTTGCTTTATGAATCTGGGTGTTCCTGTATTGGGTGCATATATATTTAGGATAGTTAGCTCTTCTTATTGGATTGATCCCTTTACCGTTATGTAATGGCCTTCTTTGTTTCTTTTGATCTTTGATGGTTTAAAGTCTATTTTATCAGAGACTAGTATTGCAACCCCTGCTCTTTTTTGTTCTCCATTTGCTTGGTAAATCTTCCTCCATCCCTTTATTTTGAGCCTATGTATGTCTCTGCATGTGAGATGCGTCTCCTGAATACAGCAGACTGATGGGTCTTGACTCTTTATCCAGTTTGCCAGTCTGTGTCTTTTAATTGGAGCATTTAGTCCATTTACATTTAAGGTTAATATTGTTATGTGTGAATTTGATCCTGCCATTATGATATTAACTGGTTATTTTGCTCATTAGTTGATGCAGTTTCTTCCTAGCCTCGATGGTCTTTACATTTTGGCATGTTTTTGCAATGGCTGGTACCGGTTGTTCCTTTCCATGTTTAGTGCTTCCTTCAGGGTCTCTTGTAAGGCAGGCGTAGTGGTGACAAAATCTCTAAGCATTTGCTTATCTGTAAAGGATTTTATTTCTCCTTCACTTATGAAACTTAGTTTTGCTGGAAATGAAATTCTGGGTTTAAAATTCTTTTCTTTATGAATGTTGAATATTGGCCCCCACTCTCTTCTGGCTTGGAGAGTTTCTGCCGAGAGATCTGCTGTTAGTCTGATGGGCTTCCCTTTGTGGATAACCCGACCTTTCTCTCTGGCTGCCCTTAAGATTTTTTCCTTCATTTCAACTTTGGTGAATCTGGCAATCATGTGTCTTGGAGTTGCTCTTTTCGAGGAGTATCTTTGTGGCGTTCTCTGTATTTCCTGGATTTGAATGTTGGCCTGCCCTACTAGGTTGGGGAAGTTTTCCTGGATGATATCCTGAAGAGTGTTTTCCAACTTGGTTCCATTTTCCCCCTCACTTTCAGGCACCCCAATCAGACGTAGATTTGGTCTTTTTACATAATCCCATACTTCTTGCAGGCTTTGTTCATTTCTTTTTCTTCTTTTTTCTTTTGGTTTCTCTTCTCGCTTCATTTCATTCATTTGATCCTCAATCGCTGATACTCTTTCTTCCTGTTGATCGAATCGGTTACTGAAGCTTGTGCATTTGTCACATATTTCTCGTGTCATGGTTTTCATCTCTTTCATTTCGTTTATGACCTTCTCTGCATTAATTACTCTAGCCATCAATTCTTCCACTTTTTTTTCAAGATTTTTACTTTCTTTGCGCTGGGTACGTAATTCCTCCTTTAGCTCTGAGAAGTTTGATGGACTGAAGCCTTCTTCTCTCATCTTGTCAAAGTCATTCTCTCTTCAGCTTTGATCCGCTGCTGGCGATGAGCTTCGCTCCTTTGCCGGGGGAGATGTGCTCATATTTTTTGAATTTACAGCTTTTTTGCCCTGCTTTTTCCCCATCTTTGTGGTTTTATCTGCCTCTGGTCTTTGATGATGGTGATGTACTGATGGGGTTTTGGTGTAGGTGTCCTTCCTGTTTGATAGTTTTCCTTCTAACAGTCAGGACCCTCAGCTGTAGGTCTGTTGGAGATTGCTTGAGGTCCACTCCAGACTCTGTTTGCCTGGGTATCAGCAGCAGAGGCTGCAGAAGACAGAATATTGCTGAACAGCAAGTGTACCTGTCTTATTCTTGCTTTGGAAGCTTCCTCTCAGGGGTGTACTCCACCCTGTGAGGTGTGGGGTGTCAGACTGCCCCTAGTGGGGGATGTCTCCCAGTTAGGCTACTCAGGGGTCAAGGACCCACTTGAGCAGGCAGTCTGTCCCTTCTCAGATCTCAGCCTTCATGTTGGGAGATCCACTGCTCTCTTCAAAGCTGTCAGACAGAGTCGTTTGCGTCTGCAGAGGTTTCTGCTGCTTTTGTTATTTAGTTGTGCCCTGTCCCCAGAGGTGGAGTCTACAGAGACAGGCAGGTTTCCTTGAGCTGCTGTGAGCTCCACCCAGTTCGAGCTTCCCAGCGGCTTTGTTTACCTACTTAAGCCTCTGCAATGGCAGGTGCCCCTCCCCCAGCCTCGCTGCTGCCTTGCGGTTAGATCGCAGACTGCTGTGCTAGCAATGAGGGAGGCTCCGTGGGCGTGGGACCCTCCCGGCCAGGTGTGGGATACAATCTCTTGATGTGCCCCTTTGCTTAAAGTGCAGTATTGGGGTGGGAGTTACCCGATTTTCCAGGTGTTGTGTGTCTCAGTTCCCCTGGCTAGGAAAAGGGATTCCCTTCCGCCTTGTGCTTCCCAGGTGAGGCCATGCCTCCCCGTGCTTCAGCTCTCACTGGTCGGGCTGCAGCAGCTGACCGGCACCGATTGTCCGGCACTCCCCAGTGAGATGAACCCAGTACCTCAGTTGGAAATGCAGAAATCAGGGGTCTTCTGTGTCGCTCGCGCTGGGAGTTGGAGACTGGAGCTGTTCCTATTCGGCCATCTTGCTCCGCCCCCAAAGTTATTCTTTATAATTTTATCTTTGTAGCTTTGCCAGGCTACAGACCCATGTGACACCCTGACATTCTGACATTTTAAATAATGGCTTAAGTAATATTTTTCCAGCTATGTGATCATATCCCATCTCTTCTCTGCTAGTTAAATATTTTAAATGTTGAGTTTGTAAAAGTCTTAGCTGTTGCTGAGGAAAGAATTTATAAATGCATTCCTGGTGCAGAATACATATACAGTATATATCACATAGATAATGTATGGAACTTCAAATCAGACAAAATGACTTTATATCTTAAGACATGCACCCAACTTCATCAGTTGATTAAACATATACAGAACAGCTGGAAGCTGACAGGAATGACTTCTTTTAGAATAACTTGGATTCTCTAGATTCAAATATATACAGGAAAAATATGAAGAAAAAACTCTTAATTACATCTTTTTTTTTTTTTTTTTTTTTTTTTTTTTTTTTTTTTTTTTTTTTTTTTTGAGACAGAGCCTAGCTCTGTTGCCCAGGCTGGAGTGCAGTGGCACGATCTCGGCTCACTGCAAGCTCCGCCTCCCAGGTTCACGCCATTCTCCTGCCTCAGCCTCCCGAGCAGCTGGGACTACAAGCACCCGCCATGGCGCCCGGCCAGTTTTTTGTGTTTTTAGTAGGGACGGGGTTTCACTGTGGTATCGATCTCCTGACCTCATGATCCGCCCGCCTCGGCCTCCCAAAGTGCTGGGATTGCAGGCGTGAGCCACCGTGCCCGGCCTTAATTACATCTTAACACATAAAATAAAAATAGCTCAGAGGCCCACTGTGTTTAGGGTTTATTTGAATAGCATAGTGTTTATTTGGCCACCCACTCCAATAACATTTGCTTTATCTTGTTTTCATTCCTTCTTGACATCTAACATCCAGGTCACTTCTGCTGTACCTTATCCAAGAGTAAAAAGTGGGACATCAAATGTTATTTTAAAAATTATAATGCTTGCGCAAGGCCATGTGGTGGCAATAACTTGTTTTGGAGTCAGTACACTTAGGTTGCTGTAATATAAATTATTAGGAGGTGAATACTATGATCAAGTGAATGTTAATGAAAATATTTTATAACCTGAAATGTTACCCATAGTAGTAAATACTATTATTTATCATTTTGAGATGGAGCGGGGGCATATAAGCCACGTAAGGCAAGTACTTCACTTATATCCTTGTTCTTATCCAGTGTCCATATTGTCCTTCCTGTGAGGAAGCACCCACTCTTTCATTTCTCTCTACTTCAAAACCCACCACAAATCTCATTTTCTCTAAAAAAGTTCTCATAAGTCTCTTCAATCCTTGGTAATTTTCTTTTATCCGAATTTATACAGCATAGTGTTCTGTCTTTTCATCTTTGTCACACACGCATTTTTAGATTATCTTTCTGTTATGAGCTGAACTGTCTCCCTTCCAAAGTCATATGTACATTGGAATCCTAAAACCAGGTACCTCAGAATGTGGCTGTATTTGAAGATAGGGCATTTAAAGAGGAGATCAAGTAAAAATGAGGTTTTCGGGGTGGGCCCTAATCCAATGTGACTGATGTTCCTATAACAGGCGGAAATTTGGACACACAAAGAGACACCACAGATGCATGTTCACAAAGAAAAGACCGTGTGAGGACACAGGAGAAGGTGGCCATTTGTAAGCAAAAAGAGAAGCCTCAGAAGAAACCAAACCCTGAGCCTCCAGAGCTATAAAAAATAAATTATAATAATAAATATTCAGAAATAGATTGTAGTTACCTTGAAGTGACTCCCAACCTCTTATACTCTTGTATACATTTGATGACCAGTTCATATTGCATGTTGAATAAAAGTTTTTATCATAATCCAATTTCGTGACTGGATGAAGAATGAAGCCCTTAATTCTGATGAATACTTTTATCAGAATAGCTGATAAATATATTTCATACTTACGGCTTTCTTGATCCAGGTATTTTGAAAAAAGTCGTACCTCTCAGTCATCTCGGGAATTTAGAAAATAAGATTCTTAGACAATTTTGTATGGAAAGTTAACAACTTTCTGAGATAGGCTACACAGGTATGGAACACACCATTTTACAGAATCTAAGGTTCAGTGACTTATTGAAGTAAGAAAGCTAAGAAATGACTTGGAACCTGACTCAGGTCTTTTTATTCTAATTCTGGTCTTGATTTCCCTCCCTATCCTTCCCTTGTCTGGGGCAACTGCATTTTAAGAAAAATATCCATCACTACTAGAAGTTGGACAACTTAGATTTTAGAAATAGTTCTGCTCCATACACTTAGCCTCATTCATTCAACTCAATTTTGTTAATAGCTTACTATTTAAAGTGTACCAGACAAATAATATTGAGCCTCAGGATTCTTCCCCATTAAATGGAAAATAATATCTGATTTGCATACCTCACAGAAAAGTTTTGAAGATAAGCATAAAAAATAAATATGTTCAACTCGGAGGGAGAGGTGATTCATTTCCTTAGTTAAGGCCTTTCTGATTACATAAACCCTAGTTGTCCTAGCAGAGCTCAGAGCACACTGTGGAGCCCAAAGGCTACAAATGCGATATGTTTCATTTTGGGCACATTAGCTACGGGAGAGGGTGACAAGTGTGTTGGAACCTAGACCTCTAGGCAAAAATCAGTATTATATTTCTGAAATGATAATTGTAGAGGAGTTAGGGCCAACAAGAGAGAATCCATTTTTCTCTAGATTCTTCATATCTCCTTTGATCTTTGGGGCTCCAAGCTGGTCATATACTGAGATAATAGGCCCCAAATAAATAAAAATACAAATTATAAATGGTAAATTAATGTATAGCACATTCCTTCAAGTGTGTAAGGATGATTCACTTGCTATGGGGAGAAAAAGATAAAACTCGTCTATGTTTTTATATCTCAAAATTTAAAATGGTTGTTTTTCTTTTACAGTGTATGTGATAGATGAATATTACATATAAAGCGAGTGAACAAATATTTAGATGTTGGGGGATGTATACTCAAAATGTAGTTATTGTTAAGAGTTTGCAGTCCTCAAAATATAGAGTCCACTATTATAATGGAGAAAGCCCTTGGCTAGGAGGATGTGTTTTGTATCTCTTATCTTCTAGGTTCACCACTTATTACCTGGTGTTTGCAGTACCTTTTTCATGAGATTAAAATTAAATAACATAATTTTAATTTCTACCCAATAGTAGTAAACACTGCATGTTTGTCCCCTCTATTATATTCTATGCTTGATAATTAATGGGAAGCACTTCAGAAATTCTAAAGCATCATATCCATGGTAGCCCTTAAGTCTTATTTCAAGGTCTTAGCTCACAAACACACAGATATAAACTTAGTATTTCCTTAGAAGGTCCATTCCCTATGTTGCATTTTGTAGGAGTAATATTGGCTTCTCTGATATATGAAAAAACAGCATAAGAAGTTTAGAAACCTCAGAGTAGCTGAGCTTTTCATGATAAAACAAACCCAAATCTTATTTAAAAATAAAGTATATACTTGTATTATACTTCATACTGATAAACTTATGGAAAAAATGTATACATATCTTTTATTTTTTAAAAAATAAAAATTACTAAACTGATTTGATGTCTACAAAGATTCACCTTAATTATGTGAACTTCTATTATTAAGTAAAAATGTTTCTGAGTTAGCAATTTCTAGGGATTTTTAAAGTCTAGAATATTTAAACTATAATATTTCAGTTTTATTATTTCTTTGAATTTGGGAAACATTAATTTCTATAAAAATGTATTTATCTCTCTATGAGAGCAGAATTTCTTTTAAAATGTTATAGTCTAATCTATCAATATCTTCTTAGGGTAGGAAAACATTTCATACCTATACAGTGAAAGATATAAAGTTTTCATCAATTACAGAAATACAGAGAAAGCTCTTATAGTTTCAGTTCTGAGGTTAAAAATAAACAGAGCAATATGTAAACTTACCAGTCCACATCCTAAAGATGTATTCTTTTTTCCAGTAGGCACACAAATTCTTAATTGATTTGAGCTCACAATTGATACAGAGGCAAGCCAAGTATATCAAATCAGATTCTCTACCTTTATCTAATAGAAAATGAATATTAACATTCGACAGCGATCCCAAATGGTAGCATCATAAAAACAAATACTTTATCAATTTTGCTACCAATAGAGACAAACTTGTAGTCCATCTGAGAATCAGAAAAAAGAAAATACTACAAATCAGAAAAAAAGTAACAAATGAACTTAGAGAAACAGGGTAAGCAATGTTAATGTTGTATTGCTGCTTATTTGGGGAGCCAAGAAGAGATGCGCCTAAGATTAAAAAGCCCATGAGGTAGTCCTTTCAAGTCATTCAGTTTCGTTGACTCGGGTATTTTTGTTTTAATTCTAGTCTTGATTTCCCCCCCATCCTTCCCTTATCAGTCAGGTGAGTCTACTTAAGTATCTCGGTGGAACACTTTCTAAAACTGCTAAAGCATAATCTTTAAGAAGTTAAGACCATGACCCTCATGTTTTATTATTATTCTCTGATAGAAATAATAAAACAAATATGAAGTGAACACATCATAGATTTTATTCAGTTCATTAGAGAAACAGTAAGATGTTGAGACCAGTTGAAAGTGTATTTATAGACAATTCAGCAAAAAATTCTTAGGATGAGATTTCCAGGTTAGATGCAAAATGAATGTCCTGCAGGGCAAAATGTAACTTTTGGTTTTACATTTTGCACAGAAATAAATTAGTTGTATCTTTGCCAGATAAAATTCTACAAACTAACATGTCAGATCATTAAGCCTGGAACCTTAGTTTAAGGCAGTGAAATAAAGAGAGCTATCTTTTAAATGACCAAGATCTCTACAATAGCAATTTGGTAAACAGATTTTATCTTCTACATGGATTAGCCAAGGAACATGTGGATACATCGAAGTTTTGTTGAGTGACAGCCTTTCAGTTCAGCTGAAATTGTCCCCAAATAAAATAAATAAGTTGTTGAGGTCAAGAACGATAACTATGTTTTCTCACTATGAAAGCTCTTGCCTGAATTCTTGTTCTTAGCTTCATTTCAACAGGGAACAGATAATGTATAATTGAGAACTGGGCAGCAAAGGGCAAAAGGTATTTGGAGCAAAAAAGACACCAACAATTGTCTAAAGCCACAGTGACTGGGGACCCTGCTGTGGTTTGGATGTGGTGTGTCTCTGCCAAAACTGATGTTACTGTGTCATGTTAATGTGTCATGCTAGTGAGACAGCATTAGGAGACAGGAAATAGCGGGAAGTTTTTGGGTCATAAAGGCAGGACCCTCATGAATAGATGAATGCCCGCCCACCAGGTGGAGTGAGCTCTCTCTTATGGGAATGGAATAGTTATGGTTCTACAAAAGGAATTCTTAGCCTCTCCCGTGTTGTAATCTCTCTTCATACACTCCCAAGCTTTGGCTTTCCACCATGAGTGGAAGCATCATGAGGTACACACCAAATAGCTGTTCAATTCTGAACTTTCTGCCCACACGAATCATAAGCCAAATAAGTCTCTTTTTAAAATAAATTATCTCGCCTCAGGTATTCTATCATAACAACTCAAAACAGACTAAGATAGTCCCATTTTTGTCTTTATACATGGTATGGTATTCTTAGTGTATCAGTATCTTTTTGTTGTTGTTTACAATAATGATTCTCCTCTTGCTTAACTGGCAAGTAGTTTGGACTGTTACACGGACTTGCAGAGAACCCACAGGAGGAAAAGCAAACCTACATAGACTGAAGGGGAAAATGTAGTTTATATTCTAAAATTTCATTCTGACCCTGAATAGACAGTTCTATTGGAGCGATTGTTATTCTGTCCTAATCTCATATGTCTTTAGATCACATCTCTCGGTTCCAATACCAACAGCAATTTTCCCCTAGTTTTAATTGTGATTGTATACATATTTTGTAAATTCTTTATTATCATCAGTCATTATTCAATCACTTTTCCTTAAACATTTACTTTTTGTAAACTGCTTTTATATCTTAATTATTCCTTATGATGGAGATAATGGTAGATTTTGAAGTTTTTATTTTGTTTTATATACTACATAAATTGTCATCTCAATGTTCTATTTAATTGCCTGTTATTGTCATAATGTATGAATCAGCATTGTTATACCAAGCTTATATGAGAGAGGAAAGAAAATAATCAAGGCAGTACTTGGATTCAGAAATTTTGGCAGGGAAAAGGGTTAGATGTCTAAATTTTTAGAGTCAGGAATTCGAAGATTAGAAAATACCAGAAGAACATGATAAGGATTTTCTGATCTTCCTTTCCTGCATAAATTGGGACCTAGGCTGATAGGCTTAGACTGGGGTGTACAAACCTTGAGTTTAGGTCAGATATCAGGTAAGGTTGCCATTCGCACACTGTGCAAACAGTGTGGTGTATGGAGTTGGTGAGCTGGAATTAGAAGCAGTGAGTATTAGAACAATGAAGATACAGGGGCAGTGAGTAGTGAGGACAAAAGGTAGATAAACAAGAGCTTGTGGAAATGATCCTATCAATATTTTAAACAATTTTTACGTCATTCCATTCACTGAAGAAATCAGCTGTGATAAACAAGTTGTAGCTGTAGTCTTAAACAGATGCAGAACAAATGTGACATCAGAAGCTCTAGAATGTTCTTTTATTTTCCCCAACTCCTCCTATTGGTGGTTGATGCCAGAAATCCTGCTGTTGAGGGTGGGGAGAAATGATACCTATCTGATATCTATTTGCGAACAGTGAGGTTATCTATCCTAAGTGATGCAGGGAAGCTGCAGAAAATTGGGAAGTGATGTAGGGAAGCTGCAGGTTATCTATCCTAAGTGATGTAGGGAAGCTGAAGAAAAATGTTCAAATAGTCGACAAAAATAGGAAGGCCTTGAGTCACATAGGAGGATCCACGTTATGATGCCATGGGAGGCATGCACTATAAGAGCAGGTCAAAGTGACAAGCAGGAGGGCAATCTGGGCCAGCCCCTGGTCCAAGGATCTTGACCATAGTGAGCTGACTCTTATAAGCTTCTTATATCGTGACATGTGACACACCAGCTGCACTTTAAGACTGGGAAAGACAATGAACAGCCCCAGATTGTGTAATACATTCTGCTAAAAACAAAACTCCCAAAAGAGGTCACTATTAAGCTGTGATTTGGTATGACAACATTTCTCAGATCCTTTCTGAGAAGAAGCTTTGAGGAGAGAATAGGTAAGAGGCAAAAGTGTTCAGAGGGCTTCACACAGGCTTCACTAGAAACTCCCAAGGTAGAAAAGGGTGTTTGAATGAGAGGGTTCGGAGGGCAAAGAAAACCTGTATCTATTCACAGTTTTTCTTAAATCAAGTAATTGTTTTTAAAGCAATGTTGAAGATTATGCCTGATGCAGTGGAGTGGTTATGAAAAGATCTGTATTTAAATTCCTTTTATCCATGATCAGATGCAGGATCTTCCCTGATAGGGATAACAAAATCAAGCCCATATACTTCACAAGATATTCAAAATATTCAAATGAGATTAAAGATGAGATTATTCAATTCAGCAAATAGTTCAAGTGGTATAGAAATATAAAGGATTATTATTACTTCTACTAGCCACTCAAATTGTTCATTTGGTCAATTCATACCCACTGAGTATCTCCATGTGTGAACAGTGAATAAGATAATTCTTTTCCCAAAGAAGCTAATTATATGATGATCATTATATGTAAACATCCCCCAAATTTTTCTTATCTACATACATACAAATCTCTATCATGATAACCTATTTTAAATTCAAACATTTTAATGCATTGAAGACTTTCAGTAACCATTAATGAATTGCGTTGTACATTTTTTTTTTGTTTTAACTAAAACAAATCTTATCAAAATTATACCAGAGAAATGCACAGTTAGTACTTATTTTAAGACATCATAAATAGCTGATCAAACACTGGAAGCTGCCAACGTTATTAACCTGGACCCCTGGTAAGCACGAGGGAAAGTGCAGAGGCAATTGAAAAAATTGAAAACTAGCACTTTGATTCAAAGGCAGCTTCTGAGAACGACTGGAGTCTCAAATGAAGGACAGTCTTGCACTATGTATTTGAACAAATGACACCCCCATGAGCAACAATTTTGAAAATCAATCTTAGAAAAGATTGCAATGTGATATATGGAAATCAACTTTAGTTCTATCTCATCCTTGGATTGTGGAACTAAGGGAGGCACGGAAAGTGAGCTGTCCTCTTTACCGGCTTGTCAGATCTCACTGTATTTATTCATCCAGGCCTTTTGCTATTTTGAGCTGTGAAAGGCAAGAGCCATCCAGGCTGGTCTTTAGTTCCTAGATTGAGCAGACACTTCTGACAAGGAGAAAAATCTCACTGTTCACTTGAAGCAGTGCCCATTATAACCTCATTTTTTCCCTGAGAGTTTCCTTCACTAAGAGCATTGCTACTCTTATCCTATGACCTACAGAAACTGAAGAGGTCATGGGGCAGTCACCTCATCCCTTTCAAATACTGACCCATTCACCCAGGGTAAATTAGGTAAAATGTCAAGTATAAACACTTTTATGCCAACTTCCCCTGTGAATTAGAGCCACTCTTTGGTCAAGAGATTAGGTTGTAAGTTCATCATGATGGAAGCACTTCTTATACTCTTATTATATTCTAGAATGATCAGGAGGCAACATCATAACGTGAATAGTGCATGGACTTCGATAGTAGATGCATTTCAGGTTTTGAGTCTCTTCTCCTCTCCCTTCTCAATGCATCAGCTTAACAACCTTATGATCTTTTTGAAGATACTTACCCTTTCTAAAACTTTGATTTTTTTTTTATCTGTGAGGTGGAAATAATCATAACTACCCAGTGATACATTAAGTACAGGAAGCATCTTGCAAATAGAATACTGTCACCCCCTACCACAATCCACCTTTCACACTTCGAAGAGAGGTCTTTTTCTTTTTTTTTTTTTTTTGAGACGGAGTCTTGCTCTGTGCCCCAGGCTGGAGTGCAGTGGCGCGATCTCGGCTCACTGCAAGCTCCGCCCCCTCCCCGGGTTCACGCCATTCTCCTGCCTCAGCCTCCCGAGTAGCTGGGACTACAGGCGCCTGCCACCTCGCCCGGCTAATTTTCTTGTATTTTTAGTAGAGACGGGGTTTCACCGTGTTAGCCAGGATGGTCTGGATCTCCTGACCTCGTGATCCGCCCGTCTCGGCCTCCCAAAGTGCTAGGATTACAGGCTTGAGCCACCGCGCCCGGCCGAAGAGAGGTCTTTTTCAAATCTAGCAAATGGTCCCTCACTGTTCTCAGGATTAAGCACAAACTCATCAGTGAGGCTGACAAGGCCTCTGCATGATTTGAGCAATGCTTGCTTCTCCAATTTTACCAAGCACACTTCTCCCCAACACCGTTATCCAGCTATTTTTAATTGGATCCTCTAACATACTTTGTCTTTAGGTGTTTTCAGGTCTAAATTCCTATCGGTCCCTGTCTCAATTTCTTCTTTATTAAATTACATTTGTACTCATCCTTCTGGCTTTACCAGTTTTTCTTATAAATCTTTTTTGACTATTCCAAAAGTCTGAGTTAGGTGTTCCTCCCAAAGATCTTCTTCCCGTATCATAGCACTGACTGTACTGATCATAACTGCTTGTAAACTTGCCTGTTTTCACCTAATTACCTATGTTCCAAGTTCCATAAAGTCAGACATGGTATTAATCAGTATTGTCTATTAAATATTCCAATTGACCTGCCAAGTGTGCCAGAAGATTGAACTTCGTTCAACTTGGAAGATAGTTGTGGTTATATTTCTTGCTTTGGGCCATCATCCATGAACAGATGTGATATGGTCATTCTGGGTAGAAGCTTCAGTAGCTGATTCCCCTGTCCAATTCTCTTTGTCTTGCTCTAATGATCATGGCAATGTAGTTGACATGGAGCCTCCATCAGTGTAGGCCCCTGAGTGACTACATGAAGTAAAATTGCCTGATGTCCTGCACTGGACCTGTGGTAAGTGTTAGAAGTAAATTTTCTGTGTGTTAAGCTACAGAGATTTGGGGTTGCATAATGTCATCTATCTTGGTTACTACAACAGACACCATGTTTACCTTCTTCATTGTCACATTCCCAAGTCCTAGTGACTGTCTGAAATAATAGTAGGCATTCAATAAGTATTTACCACAAAAAGAGTACCATTTGATACATAATAGCTGTTGACTTCATCTCTTCCTCCTTTACCTTCTTTTCCTTCAAACTCCTCCCCTAAACTACTTTCCTAGATTCTCTGGACTTATCCAATTAAGTCTTACAAGTAAATCTTCCACTATAATCAGAACATTACCCCTTAATGTCTCAGGAAGGCATAGTGCTCATTCCTGGCTCTGTGCCTTTCTTCATGCAACAGACTAGTTCTATGCTACTCCAGATGGCAAAACTAGGGACAATGACAGCAAATTATAGGGAAATCAGAAGCATTTTCTCAGAATGATAGTTATGAACAGTGTCCAACAGTAAAGTTAAAAGCTACAGAAGGGAGTTTTTTAAAATTGTTGAACATGTACAAGCAAAAGGTTTTATGGGTATCTGTATAACAGTAGCATGGGGAAAATCATTGCTTTAGAGAGAATACAGACTGTGACCAAGAAGACGTATGCCAACTCAGAGACTCAGTAAGTCTATTTTTTCTCTCATCTCTTATCCCTTAAGCCTTTCTTGTTTATTCCACTTATCTTTAAAGTCTCAATCTAAATTTGAACTCTTCCATAGAGTCTTTAAAAATCACTTTAGTCCTCATGGAATCTCTATCTTAAACTTCTGAAACCCCAGGCTCATAATTTCATATTTAATCATCTACCATTTCATATGTCTTACTGTTTAACCCATAGGCTGATCTTCAGCAGACTGTAAGTTTCTTCCCAGCAGGGCCGTGTTGTATATGTCTATTGTATTCTCCGGTAAGCAGGAGTCCTGGTCCAAGCCTGACTATCTTAGCAGCCTGATAGCTGGGGAAGCTCTATTTATTTGGAGGGGCTCTGTGGGGAAATCCGACAGGGAAGTCCCTGGAAGGGACTGCAGGGAGAATGAAGGCTGGATTTGGAGTCAGGCTAGGAAGCTAGTGTCTAATAGCAAATTGTGCTTAAGATCATAGACTGATAATCAGTCTGTCTTGGGTTTTGTTACTTACTCTGTATGATAGTTGTCAAGTTTCTTAAGCTCTTGAATTAATTTGATAATTAATTCCAACAAAACTGGATTTCTGTGTTTTCAAAATGCATCTCAATCTCTGGCTCAGCCACTGGCAAAAGCAGAGGGAAATGCTGTGCCAACTCCCTAAGATTATTTTAATCAATTATGTAATACTTCCCTGGTAGATGAACAGTTTCCTCCAGACACCACTGCTGTGTGTCATGCAAGCATGCACTGCATGTGTTTGACTGTAACATCTGCAGATCTAATATAGCAGTTAATTATTTAAGGACTCTTTCTGCCTTTTCATTCATATGGTGTATGGCAACTTCAAAGCCACATGCACTTGTTCTGCACACACAGAAGACCTGCACTGTGGGAGCCAGAACTGGGCTCAATGGCACAGGTCCAAGGAAAAGATCAGTTCTCAACATCACAAACCAGGGCTTCTTTATGAAAACTTCCACTATATATCAGGTAATATTCCTTACCAAGACTGTTTCCACCTTTATTATATCAGGTCTTCTCTTTTTAAGAGGATGTACTCTGCAGTGAATCTTAATAGGGCATATTTTCTGCTGCTTTCATATGAATCATATGTAAAGAATAGCTCATTAGCTGGTTAGTTATGACCTGTTGATGGGAAGAATTTAAAAAATAATAAACAAAGCACCCATAATGAAGAGAAAGTTACTGCTCATGAAGGCTGTCTGAACAGAATGCAAATTAGGAGGAAAAATCTAAGCTGGGCCTACTCTCTAGAAAATATGTTTTCAAAGACATTGCCAGCTTTGCAGCACACCCAGCTTAATTACTGGATTTGCATTCCAGAGTACATTTACTATTGTGGTATGTTGGAAAATTATATACAGTAAAATCTCAAGCAGAATATTTAATCTACACTGCATTTTAGAGAGGGGAAGTCAGAATCATATCATAAGATACAACTATCTATCAAGAATTGCATTTTGAAAAACAGTGGACATGGTTGGTGCTCATTCATATCTTCTGCATGTATTAGAATCCATGCCCGTAATCAATCAATAAGCATTTAGTGAGTGCTCATTGTGTGCTACTCACAATGCTAAGCACCAAACATATTGTATGAATAAAGCACTGCTTCCTCAAACAGTTCAGGGCAGGAGAAACAGCCAGTAAACCATCTGAGTGCTGATGGGAGCCAAGACGGGGAGAGATAAACTCTTCGCTTCTGTAAGAGCATTGTCTCTCTCAAGAAAGAAACACAGCTCCTACATTTGGGGATTTTTTCTAACAATTTTGTGCACTGTTTAGTTGTTTAAAAAACCCATTTGTAACCCTGGGTCAGGGAAAATCTTTTGTCCCAAATGGAGAGCTTTTATCTTAGTCTGTGTAGCCTTCGGCACAAGATATTTGAGTGACGGGGAAGATGCTTCCAGGGAGAATTTACTTGAAATATAATTTTCTCCCATTTATAAACCAGAGGTGCTTATAAAAGGAATCTTACCATAGCAGGCAAAGTGAGTCCCCATAAATACCTCATAGGGCAATAACTCTTTTTTGCAGTTCTTAAGTTTATGATTTTCTACCATAGTGAATAGGAACTTTGTTTATAGGTTCTGTTGTATTCAAGGAAAAATCCACAGCCTAGATGGCTGAACTTTGAACAATTGCAGTTCAAGAGACTAAGAATGCTATAGAGGTAAATCAGACTTGATATTCAAACTCACCAGCTAGAATTGAGGTACGGGAAGACGGATAGCACAAAGCAGAAGCAAAAAGCAAAGATGAACTAGATTGAGACATGATCACCTACATCCACTTCACAACTCCTGGTTATACCCTGCAACAACAGAGAGATTGATAGTTAAAACCACATCACTCTAGAATAATTTTAATAAAAAAGACCACATTATTTCCATAAAAGATAATCTTTTGTGGAAGAGTTCTTGTGTGTATAAATACGCACTTTGTGCATAAGGCAGGAATATCTTCAGATCTAATACGCTGGATAATTAACATGCCATGGCTACAGCTGTGTTCTACCAGGTATCTTTGTATTTACGTTAAGGATTAGTAAATGGCTTGAGTTTACTCCTTGATGTGGAGTTATACCTTCTTTGTTTCCAGTAGAAGAACAAGTGAAGAAACCACTCAGGTGTTGTTAAGGCAATCTACTTGAGTCCAGGTGTAGCCAATATGTCTTTTTGGTTAGAAACCGTGACCAAACTGGGTAGACCAGATATACTACTCTTCTTGACATTGTGTGAGGTATTAAATAAGGTAAGAATCATTATTCCTACTTTACAGATTAAGAAATCAAATTCTTGAGTGGTTAAGACACCAGTCTAATGTTTAAAATCTAAGAAGGCTTATTCCCATCTTAGGAGCAAACAGATCTTAGAAAGGTGAAATGACTTGCCTAAAGGTTAGTATTAAACCTAATAAGTAGAGGAGAGAGTGCTTTAATTCAGATCCTTCAACGTGCTGATCAGGGCTCCTTTTTCCGTTACTCAAGAGTGATGATATTGATTAGGATTTTGTTGTTTAACTTTTGCTAAATTGCTTAGTTTCTTTTACAAAATTCTGTTGAAACATTTTAGGGAATCTTGATTTCAAGTTATTAGCCATACATAGTAATAAAGTACTCTGCTGGGACTTGATCTGTGCAATTTTGGCTTCCAGTAAATATTCATGGTTGCATTGTGAAGAGTTAGAAATCTCTGGAAGGTAAGAACTGATAAAGAAATTGCTGACACACACCTCCAGCAGCCCTGGGAGCCAAGTAAGTCGGATTACCACAGATACACCATAGATGTCAGCTTGGCTGCATTTTATAGAGATGTAAAGTCAGCAAGAGACTATTTTGGCACTTTCTTAATTTACATCTTACAAAGTAATTATCATAATATTAATCTTTTAGCAGTAGAAGTCTCTTTGACAGTTTTATTTTTCCTCTAGGATAGGTCTCAGAAAATTCCCTTTTGTACTTTGGTGGGAAATACACATTCAGTATTTTTGTGGAAGTGAAAACATTTGCAATTAAAAAAGAACAAGTAGAAAGGATTAATGATCTGAGAACATTTTTTTTTTTTTTCTCACTCTCCCCCCGACCCTCTTCCCTTAACAGCAGTGCCTCTGTCATCAAAACAGTGCCTGTGTTCATGGTAGGTACTTAAGATTCTCTGATATAGAGAGGAATATTATTCTGAAGCAGAAGAACAGGAATCCTGGTGATGGAAGGCACTTAGTTATTGGAAATGAATTATGAAATATATTTGTATGTATGTTTATTTACAATTCTGCTGTACTCTCAGTATACTGTTGCATATTAATGATTGAACTTTGTTATCTGATGACTACCGGTGATATAATGAGGAATGGGAGGGAGATTTTTGTAACATACTTTAAGATCATAAGGCTTATTATTAAAACAATGAAGCAAATCATGCAGACAAACAAGAATGTTTAGCAATTCGTCTACCTTCTGACTGTGGGAATTCAACACTTAGCTAAAAGGAGAATGGCTTGAATGTCCTGATGTTGGCATATATACTGTCTTTTAATAAGGTCCTTCTGTTGAGCTGGTGTAATTTTTTTGGAGTATCTTTTTTATTCTCTGTTTTCTTTTTAATTAGTTAAATGTAGATAAGATTTCAGTCTTGTTTCAGAAACCCAAGATGGTTGGGAATTATCCACAGATGCTGTTTCTGTTTTCCATGGACATTAGAAAGAAGGCATGATTTCAGAAAAGTTAGATTTAAGAAAGACCTCTATGTCTATTTAGTGAGGAAAGGAGGTTTTGAGGTGATAAATACTGAACTTCTAGAAGAGGCTTGAGGTGTCACATTTCTCTCCTCCATATAGAGGTCTTACTTCACAACATTAATAAAATGTCCCAAATGACTATGAACTATGTTTGTATTTTCTGGATAGTCTCACATGCAATGACTGCTAAAGGAAGAGACCTGGACTGTAATGGGATTATTCTGTGTCTTTGTTTTGTGCTGCTGTATCAGAATACCACAGACTGGGTAAACTCTAAAAAATAGAAATGTATTTTTCACAATTCTGGAGACTGAAAACCAAGAACTCTCTGGTTCCAAGATGGCTCCTTGTTGCTGTATCCTCTAGATAGAGGGAACACTGTGTCCTCCCCTGGCAGAAAGGAGAATGAGAGGAAGCCCATAAGTCCTTTTTATAGTGTCATTGATACATTCATGAGGGCAGAACTCTCATGACCTAATCGCCTCCTAAAATATGACAACTCTCAACACTGTTGCATTAGGGATTAAGTTTCCAAAACACCAATTTTGAAGGGGACAAAAGCATTCAAACCATAGCAGTCCAGTTTTTATGGATGCTACCATTTACTGTGTGTCTACTAGGTGCCAGGGGGCCTGCTGGGCCCTTTATTCATTACTCCTACTCTTTAAAATAATCCGGTAAGGTAGGTGTTAATATTTGTTATATTTTTCTACTTCCAGGATGATAAACTGATGCTCAGAGAGGTTAAGTTATATAAGTAAGGTAGAAATTATATAGCCAAGGTGATATGGTTTGGCTTTGTGTCGCCACCCAAATCTCATGTCAAATGGTAATTCCTAGTGTTGGAGGAGGGGCCTGGTGAGAGGTGATTGAATCATGGAGGGGGACTTCGTCCTTGCTGTTCTCATGATACAGTTCTCATGAGATCTGGTTGTTTAAAAGTGTGTAGCACTTCTCTCTCTCTATTTCTCTCTCTCTCTCTCTCTCTCTCTCTCTCTCTCTCTCTCTCTCTCTCTCCTGTCAGCAATATGAAGACGTGCTTGCTTCCCCTTCGCCTTCTGCTGTGATTGTAAGTTTCCTGAGGTCTTCCAGAAGCAGAAGCCCAAACAGCCCACCAAACTATGAGCCAAATAAACCTCTTTTATTTTAAATTACCCAGTCTCAGGTATGACTTTATAGCAGTGTAAGAACGGAGTAATATACAAGGCATATAACTACTAGTAAATGTTGAAGCCAAAATTTGATCCCACATCTCTCTGATTCCAAAGGTATGTGTTTTGTAACATAATCCTCTCACGTAATTAGAGGACTGTATGTGTATTTTAATAGAAGGTTTCATTTAGTATGAGTAGTCCAAAGAGAAACCTAAAGACTCATTTATAAAATCCATCTAATCTCTCTATATATCTATTGAGAGGTCAATTAAAAGCTTATTCCAGATAGTTACTTTTTCTGAGTAATAAACCAGTCTTTAATGGTCATGAAGGGAGAATGACTTTGGCATCGTCATAAGTTACTTGTTTCTGAATACCGTAAGGATCCTCATTCCTTCAGTGGAGATGCCTGGAGACTGTGATAGGATGAGATCAGTAACAGGCTTGTGCCACCTGAGCCAGCCTGCCAGGATTCTCTTGAAAACAAAAAGAAAGTCTCATTTATGCCTGGGAGCCAGAATCTAACCCAGAATAAATCAGTCTCACTGTCTCATTCGTCAGCCTGATGGTTTTAATTGTTAAATCGGAAGTTTAATTTGCCATGCTTGGATAACAATCCAATTCCAGAAAAACATATGCATCAAGTGATCAATGAGGGACAAGTATAGAAAGTTAATTGTAAATAATTCCTGAATCCTGATGTAAATCAGAACAATAGAAAAATTCTAACTTTGCTTGTTTCCCCTCATTATTTGAAGTCTTAAAGGCCAAGGGGAATAATGAAATTTATCAAATTACTTCTTACTTCATTTTTAATCTACTAATATTTATGTAGACCAGATACAGATAAATATACGCAGACCTTTTTTTTTTTTTTTTTTGAGAGGGAGTCTTGCTCTGTCATCCAGTCTGGAGTGCAGTGGCACAGTCTCGGTTCACTGTAACCTCTGCCTCCTTGGTTCAAGCGATTCTCCTGCCTCAGCCTCTCTAGTAGCTGGGATTACAGGCATGTGCTACCACACCTGGCTAACTTTTTGTATTTTTAGTAGAGATGGGGTTTCACCATGTTGGCCAGGCTGGTCTCGAACTCCTGACCTCAGGTGATCCATCTGCCTCAGCCTCCCAAAGTGCTGGGTTTACAGACGTGAGCCACCACACCCAGCCAACAGAGACATTTTCATTTATTTTAGTTTTCTGATGACTGAACTAGTGAAAACCACTTAGGATTATAATTTTGTATTCAATCTTCACAGTAACACTGCTAGGTATTAACATTATTCCATTTTACAGATGAGAAAACTAACACTCAAAACTGATCAGAATGTAGCATTTCTGCATTTGAAATTAGTGAATTCCATTAGTACGTAGAACTATATTTGGCTTTGAAACCCTGTCCTATGTGGGTGAAGAGAGAAATTTCAAATTTCTCAAGTTATAAATACAATAACATTGTGGAAGTGACTCCTAATTCAATCTTCTTATTTTTAAAATGAAGAAAATGAGACCCAGAGCTGTTAAGTGACTTAGTCAAGGTCACACACATAAAAAAAAAGTGTTGTCTGGCTCAAACTAGGAATTTGGACTCTCAACCCTCAGTTCAATGATCTTTCCATCAGATCACACTGCTACTCGAATCACCAAAACTCATCCGTAATGTCTATGGAAAGATATGGTTTCTAAGAATGTCTGAAATTTCAGATGGTAATTGATGAAGTTTACAGTATGTAAGTTTCAGAAGTGAAAACCTTGGTTCAAATTCTGGCTGAGCAACTTACTAGTTGTAGAACTTTGAGCAAGTGGCCATTTCTCAGAGCTTCATTTTCTCATCTGTGAAGTGAGCATGCCTACCTAATGTTGTTGTAATAAATAAATTGTATAATATGTGTAAAATACTCAGCCTAGACCCAGGTACATTGTCAGTGTTCCATGAATGTTCATTTTTATTATCACATTCTACAGTTCCATCAGAAATTTTAGAAGTTTAAACTTCAATGGCGAATGTCTCATTTTATCCAAAGAAATCATAGAGAGTGTAGTGAATAACAACAACAACAAAAAATGTCCATAGTCGAGGATTAAAACCAGCTTCTCTGTATTGACAAATTTCCTATGATAAAGTTTGTATCTATGCACATATATGTATATAACGATACTAAAAAAGTATGAAGTGCCATACAGTGTTATTCAAAATATTTTGCCAAACTCTTCTGTTCTCTATCCAAATTAAAAACCCAAGATTTATCAAAAATTATGTCCATTCCTGTGCACTGTATAGAAAATTAATCTCCATGTTCAATTGTAATTCCTAAACATATTTTGAATTTGTGCCATTATTTCCATATCCTGGGCAAATGCCTTGGTTCCAGGCCTCCCTGGGAATCACTTTACTACCTCAAAAGCATAATCACGACATACTTACTTTAGTCGTCTCCTCCTGTGGTTCATCCTCCCAACTGCTGCCAAGATGGTCTAATGTAAAAATCTAATCTTGTCATTTCTCTACCAAAAATTCATCAACGACTCTTCGTTACCCAAAATATTACCCAAAATCTTGTACAAGTCATGAAGAGAATCTTCTTGAGCCATTTTCTTTGTGCTTATCCGGTTTCATCACTCCTCGTTCTTCAGCCGTATTTTGTTATCTAGCCCAGTGCTCGGCGTATAGTAGGCATTTGAAAAGTGATGGCTGAATGACTAGATGAATAAGTAAATGAATAATGAATGAACAAATCAAAGTCTTACACATTTTCATTCCTCTGGTCTCCTTTTGAACAAGTAGAGTAGTTTCCTTGTGACCTAGTAGAAATCAATGCAACACACAATCAATATTTTCAGGCATCCTTTGGCAAAGTTGTATTTCTTCCTTCCAGTGCATTATATATGACTTCTAGACTCTTCACACTTTTCTAGTGCTGTGAGCTCTAGCACTATGAAATAGCTACCCCATTTATTTAATTTATTATGACAATTTCCCATATAATCTTCTGTAACCTTTATTTAATAGCGACAGATTATTCCATCTTCTGAATATATTATAGATTATTTTTCTAATTTTCTATCATCACAATTTTAGGTCACTTCCATTTATTCATATTAGAAAACATGTTTATGTGGTGTGCATGTTTCTTCAGGAAAAAAGAATTAGAGTGAACAAAATATGCTGGGTTTTAAGGCTTTGTGTATATTTTGCCAGATGCCCTCAAGAATGGTTTTACCAAATTATACAACTGATAGCAACAGGAGACAGGATAATTCTAGGCAGAGAGGGGTGGGTCCCTGATGAAATTCCACCCTCAAGCTAAAAGGCCTGAGACGGGGCCCAAAGTGAGAACTTATATCCATGTTTTCCCACTGGAATGTTGCCTTTTCGTAAACCACCCGTGGCCCTGACCCACCCCATCCTGTGCCTTATAAAGGTCCCAAGTTCAGCCAGCAGAGGGGAGAAGCAGGTGGACAACAAAGACTATGGCTGGACATCAGAAAATTTGATCCCGCGGGTGACAGAGTGGCCAGGCCAGCAGGTTCTAGCACTCGTGCACTCCAGTTCCTGCCTCGTTCACTTGTGCACTCCCTCCTGCAAGGAGTTGAGAGCAGCGGACTGAGTAAAGGAGGCACTCCTGTTGCGAGTTTCATGAAGGAATAGGGGAAATATCCTGCTTCACTAATGCCAGCAAGTTAAGAGAATACCCCCAAAATATTTTTAATAAGAGAATATTAAGTAACACAAGAACTACTAGGCAGGTATTTTTTGGTTTTATGATAAGCCTAATCACTGGTTCATCTGATACCTAGTAAATCTGTGCTTAAGCTTCAGTGCTTTTTCAGTATCTTCTCCTGGTCTCCCTCTTTTTGTCGTTGTTTTCCCCCTATAATGGCTTTTTCTTCTCTTTTCCTAGGATTAATAAGTCCACAGAAGTGTGTTTATCTTGCTAAAAAATATATTTGCATAATTAGTGCCTATTTGCTATTTTGGGTATATTCATCTCTCAAGTGATGTTTAGTACCCTGTAATCTTTGGGTTATATACAAAGAGGAAACCATAGCATGAATCAATGTTTTCTTTCAAATAAAACTTATTTAAATTCTTAACTATTATTATTTGTTAGGGCCTCTCAAATAATTCTTACTTATAAGCAGTGTCAGAAATTTAAGCCATTAATGAAAGTGTTTTTCCTTCCAAAATGGTGCCTCACTCTTAAAGTTTTGCAAAATAGACATTTCAAAAATAATAGATACAAATGACACCTCATTTACTCTTCTTATGAGACCCATGCTGTGAGAACTTTGGTTTAAAGATAAAATAATATTTAATTAATCATGTAAAATATTCTGCTAAGCTGTTATTTTTCTAATGGCCCTAATTTTTTCATTAAAACTGACATGGTGCTTGCAATTGTGTTAGTGAGTTTTAGATGTAGAGGCACCACAAGGACTTTATGAGTGTCAAACTTCTTGGTCTATTGCTCAGCCCACATCCACCAGCCTCTTCTTTGTGAGCACAAATGACTCAGCTTGTTTATGTTCTCATTCTCATTCTTCCAGCAGTCACCATCACTCTTTCCTTTAGAGATTAAATCCTTTCAAGTCTAACTGTAGGAAGACGCAGGGTACCCAAGTTCTTCTCCTTTAATAAGTTTTCTCACCCAGGTATACAAACAGAGTGATAATAAAAATAACAACAAAAAAAATTGGAAGTAACAAAGCTTTCAGAAATCTTACCAAAGTCTCATAATGTGGGGACTGTAGTTTCCACTCCCTTTCTTCAGTGCAATCCCAGACTCCAGAAGCCTCTTGTCTCCTTGTCAATACTGTCTTAAGGTATACCTTGGCTTCTGTCTTTCACCTGTTAGGACTTGGTGAGTCTTCTAAGACTCCACTAAACTTCCACTTTAAGTGACTGTATAATCCCATGATTCCCTGAGATATACAATTGCTTGGGGTCCCCTACATTTATCCATCCCTATAACCTCATTAAAAAAAAGCGTCCGTAATCTGGTCCATTCTCTCTGCCTGGTTACACATAGGTGTTGCCTGTTTGGGTCCGTGCTAGGGTCCCTTTGAAATGAATTACAGAGGAAAGACATTTTTCATTAGAAGAAAAATAGTATCAGTTGGACCAGCAAGAGCCTCACAAAAGATTCTGAAGGGGGAAAATTGTCAGTATTTAACAATGAAGGACAAGACCTTTTAATTCTAGGCTCTTTGTGGCAGGGAGTGAATGGTAATAAATTCCATTACTGTGGATGTCAGTCTAAAGGTTGATAAGAACACTTACTGTAATTCCACACTGCCAATGCCCACTTTGGATAGAGTCTATGTCTTCTGTCCTCAGCCTTTAATAACTCCAACTGTGACCAAAGTTGGTCAACTCTTAGAAGTTCATAAAAAGCACAGCTGTCTATTAACAAGAAGATGGAATATTCACGAAACCTAAGGATTTAGAATGTTCCCACTTGTAATACATATTTCTTGTCTAAAATGAAATGATTTTTTCTCTTTCCCATAGAACTCATTTTTCATGATATCTTTTGTTCTGTTACATTAGACTACAAATGTCTATGACTGCAATTAAAACTGAATGATAACATGTGTTAATAGGAACTAAAACCTTTTTTCTTACAGAATACAGATAACTAATTGGCAAATACATGAATGGAAATCATCAAGGCCATTTTACTAGAAAGTTCAAATTATTTATTCATGATAATCAACCCCAATCTAAAGGGAGTAATAATTCCTATTTCTTGTATATTACCTAATTTTTCCCAATCAATGAATCAGAGCAAACTGACCATCAAAGAAAACATTAAGGATCGAAACTATTTAGAATCTACATCATTTGGGGAAACTCAGATGAATTTTGCATATCTCAGCAAAGGCTAATATCTAGTGACATTCGAGTTACTTGTTTCAAAATGACCCACTAGGTATATGGACTCTTTCCCAACTTAATTTAGCCTGAGTGGAATCTGAAAAATTGACTATTAGTTAACATTTAATTTAGGCATCAAAGGAACTGCAGCTTCAGTCTTTGAAAAAAAATCTGCTTTGGACATAACATGAGATCTAAATTGATGTGACACATTATGATGGAAAGAGAACACTGTCACATGGCACACTGAAGGGAGAGCCATGGGGGTATAGATATGAAGTGTATCCAGGTTTGACTCCCTCACAACTGGAAAAAACAAAATAATTAAATTTGAAGAGACTAGCAAAAGAAAAATTGGGTTGCCATATGCTCTGCTATAAATCAAAGATGTATTAGCCTAAGGGGAGTTCAGAAAATTAGAAACACTGTCAGCCTCTGCCACATACTTGTAAAAAAGGAAGAGAGAAACTGTAGCAATAAATAGCAGCATGTTTTAAGAAAAAATATTTTTGATTAAAAAGAAAGAGTACTAGCATGATTTACTGAAGGGACTATCCTTTCCTCATTGTTTCTTCTTTATGGCCTTATTGAAAATTAGTTGACTATATATGCTTGGGTTTATTTCTGGGCTCTTTATTCTGTTGGCCTATGTTTCTGTGTGTATACGAGTACCATACTGTTTTGATTACTATAACTTTGTAATATAACTTAAAATCAGGCAGTGTGTTGCCTCCAACTTTATTTATCTTTCTCAAGGTTGTTTTGGACATTTGGGTTTTTTTGTGGTTCCAAACGAATTTTAGATTTGTTTTTCCTGTTTCTATGAAAAGTGCCCCTGAAATTTTGGTAAGTATATTGTTGAATCTGTATGTGGCTTTGGATAATACAGACATTTTAACAGTATTAATTCTTATAATCCATGAACACAGGATGTCTTTCCATTTGTTTGTGTCTTATTCAGTGTTTTTCATCAATACTTTGTAGTTTTGTTTGTGAAGATCTTTCACTTCCTTGGTTAAATTTATTTCTAAATATTTTAATTTTGATGCCATTTAAATAAGATTGTTTCTTTGATTTATTTTTCGGAAAGATCCTTATATAAAGAAAGGCAACTGATTTTTACATGTTGATTTTGTATGCTATTTCTTTACTCAATGCAGTTGTTAGTTCTAACAGGTTTTTTTGTTTTGTTTTATTTTGGTGGAGACTTTAAGGTCCTAGATATATAGAATTATGGCATCTGCAGACAAATAAATTTACTTCTTCCTTTCTGATTTGTATGCTATTTATTTTTTTTCCAACTACTCTGGCTAGAACTTCTAATACTATGCTGAATAAAAGTGTTGACAATGGGCATCCTTGCCTTGTACCAGATTTTAGAGAAAGTACTTACAGTTTTCTTCTATAGATTATGATACAGATGCACATTACTAACCATCAGGGAAATGCAAATCAAAACCACAATGAAATATCACCTCATATCTGTTAGAATGACTTTTATCAAAAAGATAAGTGTTGGTGAAGGTGAAGAGAAAAGAGAACCCTTGTACACTGTGGATGAGAATATGAACTGGTAAAACATTATAGAAAATAGTATGTAGGTCTCTCAAAAAATTAAAGCTAGAACCACAATATAGAACCATCATTTAATCCAGCAAGTCCACTATTGGGTGTGTATCCAAAGAATATGAAGTACGTATGTTGAAGAGATAGCTGAACTTCTATATTCATTGTAGCATATTCACAATAACAAAGATATAGAAACAATGTAAGTAACCTCAACAGATTAATGTATAAAGAAATATTATTCAGCCTTTAGAAGGAGATACTGCCATTTGCAACAACTGAATGAACCTGGAGGACATTATGCTAAGTCAAATAAGCCAAACACAGAAAAAGAATACTGCATGATATCATTTATATATGTAATCTTCTACAAAAGACAAATACGTAGAAACAGAGTAGAATGTTGGTTACCAAAGGCAGGAAGTGGGAGGCAAGGAGAAATAGATCAAAAAGTACAAATTGCAGTCAGGTAGAATAAATAAGTCTAGAGATCTAATGTATGGGAAGAGGACTGTAGTTAATAATATTGTTTTGTGCACTGAAAATTTGCTAAGAGAGTAGATTTCAGGTGCTTTTTACCACACACACACACACACAAACACACACACACACACACACAGTAGCTATGGAATGTGATGAAATGTTAATTTGCTTAGCTGTAGTAATTATTTCACTATGTATATGCATATCAAAACAATATGTTGTATACCTTAAATATACACATTTTTTAAAGGAAAGTAAACAAGAATGTATGGTACTTTTCTGAGTATTTATTGGTTCTAATGATAGCCCATGAAAAGGAGGAGCAAGAAGAAAAGGAAAAGAACCCTTTGGTCAGAATTTAAGGAGTGCTAACAGTCTTGTATTTCTATTAGTAAAGAACACATTATGGTCATTTTTTGTTTTATAGCACATTAGATGTCTAAAAGGTAACAATCAGAGGTAAATGGCATGGTGGTAGCTTGCATTACAAAATACATTGATGCATTTCTCAGTTCTAAGGCTCTGGATCAGCAAGAGAATTTGGCACTAGCTTCATTTAGTTCATTATTTTATCCCTTATGAGCATTAATAATTTCTCCTCTTATTTTTTCCAAAATGACTCTTTCAGAAGGTGATAGGTCCTATTTCTCAGTAGCTGAGAACAGAAGGAGGTCACTTAATGTGAATCCCTATGATCAGCCCTCAATGCCATCCTGGAGGGTCTTTCTACTAAGAGAGACCTGAAAAATCTAGCAGTATAATTATTCATACTCAGAGCTCAGAATTTCTCCACAGAAGTAAATTCAAGGGATGTAACTTGACATTCATGAGCAGCCTAAAGTCAGCCATAAAAATGGGTATATTTGGCATTAAATCAATAATAAAAAATAACTTGATGCTTTTAGATGTGGTATGCACATTTCCATTTGATAGAGGATCCACTTGTTTCTATCATTTTGGCTTCATGTGTTGCAGATATTTTAGGTACCTGCCAAAGAAGCCCTTAGAGACATTTTAGTTTGAGCAAGCCAAACTCTGTCCACCTAGTTCTCTCTCTTTCTCTCTCACTGTCTCTCTTGCTCGCTCTCTCTCATTCCCTCTCTTTCTCTCTGTGTGCTCAGTTATTTGCTTTGTGTTTGTCTCAGCTTACCCTCATTTCTCCTCTTTCTTTCTTCCACCCCTCTTAATCTCAGCCTGCATTCTAAGCAGTAACTTTCCTATCTAGAATGACTACCACCACAAAGGTAGACTCTGGGATACTGAGACAAACAGGGAGATTTAGGGAGAAAGGAACAGTGTCAAATATACATGTTGTGCTCTATGTTTGCTGATTATTATTCTAGACTTTGGAAAATAATTGAGAAAAAACCTTACTCTTATTTTTTGAAATAATAAACATTATGTTGCTGGTTCTTCCTTTTTCTTTTTCCTTGATCACTAGGAGGCTCAAGGTTAAATTCTATGCTTATAGTAGAAGGTGTCATTAACCTCTTTTTCTAGGATAATTGTTTGTCTCCTCAATGGTACAGCTCCTCTTACTTTAAAATTCTCATTGCTAATCACCTTATGCCTATGGTGTAAATTAAGATGACCGTATATTTGGGGCTACTCTTTTCTACTGAGAAGTATTGTCTAATTTCTCTCCTTTGAGTCAAGGCTGACTTAGTGATCTGTTTGACCACTAGAATGTGGTGGAGGATACACATGGAGGGTTCTGGGACTTCAGAGGTTCACTCATTAGAAGAGTTCCAGCTTCTGCTCATACCTCTTGGATCATGAGGGACAACTAGCTGCCATGTTAAGCCCAACCATCCCAAGATGACATACTATGAGGAAGCTGCCTGGGAAGAGTCCGTGACAGTCCTGGGCAGCCCCAGCTGTCCTAGTCATTCCAGCAGAACCAGAGACATAAATGATGGGCCACTTTGAGCATTCCGTCCCTAGCAGGGGTGGCATGGAGAAGACCCAAACAACCTGAGGCTCTACACATATGATCCCAGAAATTTATAGTTGTTCAAATCACCCCCAGTAAATTGTGGAGCAAGGGCAAACCATCCTGCTGTTTCATTTCCCAAGTCTTGACACGTAGAATTGTGAGCAGAATAAAGTGCTTGTTATTTTATACCATTAAGTCTTGGATTAGTTTGATACATAGTATTAGATAAGTGGTTTTTTGATTATATATGGCTTTTATTGTAAGCCACTTTAAATCCTTTTAAGAAGTAGACATTTCACAAGTAATTAAATAAACTTTCTTTACTGATAATCAAGGGGAAGGAAATTCTTCAGCTGCTGATCATTGTACTTTAAGTTCATATTTTTTCTTGTTTTTAAATTTTACATCATTCTCTTAATTTTAGATTGGAAAGACAATTATTTGTACAAACTCCCAAAAGCTGTAGGCGTTAAAGAAAGTTTGCATAAAAGGTCAGTGAGTTGTTTGATTTATGCGAGAGCATAAACTGCAGTATTTTCTATGCCTCTTAAGTGTTGTGCAGAGGTACAGCCAGCACCTGGCATTGTGTCTAACAACGCTTTGTCATCGTGTTGGTTGTAAACCATGCCAAACTCATTGGGTAGCACCGTCTACAGTAGAATGACAATATGTAAGTCTCCATAAAGCAATTTTTCATTCTTAAAAATGTCCTGAATGTGGACAATTCTTTTCAGTTGGACAGTTATGGTTTCGCAACAGGAATATTACAATTGGGAAGTTTATTCAAGTAGCTTTTTAAACACATACAAAAATGAATAAGATAAACTGTACCCCACAGACAAACTGAACTGCATCTCTTGACCATTATGCTGATAAAATATTTCAGTAAATCACAGTCTTTACACTGTCCTTGGGCTTTTGCAATCTCAGCTGCTGCAACTGTATAATGTACATTGATTTCTGCTAGAAATTCAATGGCAAGAAAAGCTGTTTAATCATTTGACTCCTGACTAGTTAATAAAGAATCTGTCTCATTTAATAAGTTTATTTTAGATAAGACCACCATTATTAACATGATCCTATATTCCTTTCTACTTCATTTATGGGGGAGGGTAATAAATGAAGCTTCAGATGAGACAATGCCGCTGTTATCTTCCTTCTGCTTTCCTTGATCGTTTCTATGATTTGCAAGGCTGTCTCACCATCCACCAGTGAAAGTCACTTAATCATCTACTAGATAAATTGTAAATACACAGTGCTTTTCCATGTCTTAGAAATCACTGTTAAGTAAAAGAAATTCTGAGAGTCCCATTCCTAACTAAAGACTACGCTGCAATTATAGAAGGCAAGCACCCTATTGCTATAATTTTCCACCCAATCACATCTCATTATCATTCAATTTTGCTAAAACCACATGACATAAAAATCACTAATAAGCTACTGCATTTTGTAGGGTATTGGCTAAAAATTAAATCAGATACAACCACATTAATGTTCTACGATAGGAGCTTGCTAATAGGATTATAAGCAGCCAAAAAGGTTAGGAAGAAATCATCTGAGAAAGTCACCCAGTAATATTAAGAGGATCAATTAGCCAGACATATTTGGGGATAGAGGATACTGTGTAGTAACCAGGGGCTTATGAAGAAAAGAGGCAGGGGGACAGGATTTATTTTGGTTAGGGAGGCATTGTGGACTTACAACTAAAGATTCTAGAAAAGGACTTCTCAACTTCTGTTAATACAAAGTAAATGACTTTATCATCCTCAAAGCTTTTCTTGGCTCCCCACTGACTGATTTCTGGGCTATCTAAAAATAGGTTAAACCCGTTTCATGTGTCTTCACCTGAGAATTAATACAAACTGGGCCTGTGGTGGGACAAAGTACAGAGGTCTTTCACATATCTCTAGTGATCTCTTAGGACCTCAAAGTTGGAAGGGACTTTTGCAGTAGGTAAGGTCCCTGGATGTATTTTAAGTGAGAGCTGGCATTTACTCCCCAGCTAAGAGCATATATTCCTATCCACTGAGACATCTTTGATCAATCTCTGAGCTGACATCCCAAAGTCAATATCTTCTTTTACTTAAGCCATAGAAAAATGGAGAAATAGTGGACCAACATTGCATATAGGGTCTCCTCTTCTAGAAACCTCTGGTCAGTAAGGATGTGTGGGGTAAGGAGCATGTCCTGGCACATATTGGGTAGCTTTCTACAGGATAGGTTATACTGATGCTATACATTTTAATGCTGAGACTTGAACTCTGAGAATAAAACGATCAGAGTTGACCCTGTGAAAATCTGGTCATATGAGGTGGTTGTATTGATAAATCAGTTTTGATCTCTCTAACTTTCAAGGGGAGTCAGTTGCTGTGATCTGGGATAAAATACATACAAAAACTGAAAACATAATAGAGAAATCCATAAATAATCTTTCATAGCAATTATCCAGCTTCATTACATCCATCAATACTTCAGATGGATGTAATGCGGCATTATATACAAAGGAAGATCTGGCTTGGGATTCAAGCTCAGTCACTTCCTGGAAGACCTTTGACAAATTTATTTAACCCTTGTAATCCCCGCTTCTCTTGTATATACTATGGGAATAACAGAAATGGTTTATCTCATAGATCATTGTGAAACTTAAATGAGATGAAGCATGTAAATAAAACACATGGCATGATGGCAAGGGCTTCCTAGTCCTTTTCATCTATGAGATAAATTAGTTATCAAAGAAAAAAAATAGGAAAGAGAAAGAAAGAAAAAAGAAAGAGAGAGGGAGAGAGAGAGGGAGGGAGGGAGGAAGGAAGGAAGGAAGGAAAGAAGGAAGGAAGGAAGGAAGGAAGGAAGGAGGGAGGGAAGGAAGGAAGGAAGGAAACAGAAAAGAGAAGAAAAGAAAGAAAAGAAAAGAGAAAAGAAAAGAAAAGAAGTTCCTAAGAAGTATCAGCTTGGAGCTGGCCTGACACTAGCAGTTAAGCAGTGGCCTTCTGTTGATCACTAACAGGTAGGATAAAGAAAGACATAGCCCTTGCCCTTGAGAGTTTGCATTCTAGCAGGAGAGGCAGACACATAAACAATTATCTTACCCAATCATTCACAGCTGCCGAAAACGTTAATCCTAGAGAACACTAGCTAATCCTGGCCTGATCACAGGTCCTAGTGTATAGAGGATAAAAAAATAAAGATAGGGTCGAGAAACTTGGAGCAAAATAGAGTCTTTCTAGGTTTTTCTCCAGGTACAGATAGCTCAGCCAGAATGAGATAATACCTTTGAGGGCTCAGTAACCATTTTGGTCTTAATATTTCTGTCATGTAAAGGATATGAGTCTTTTTTTAAAATTACACTTTTGGTTGGGTGTTAATAAATGCCACATACTAGGCTAAGTGATTTATATACATTACTACAATTTAGTGTCACAAATATTCTATTAGATAGTTTTCATATTGCTTGCCATTTTTATTTTTATGGGGAAACTGAGGCTTAGAAATATAAGTAACTTCCCAAAGTATACATTATGTAGCTAGTAGAACAGAACTCTATCTGATTTTTATATCTGTGACCTTATCAACCCTGTATTCATCCTGCTTTTCCTGTGGTTGCAGTTACAGAAAGTCTTAACATCAAAGCCTAGCTGATATAAACAGACTAGCTGTTTGTAATGCTCAAATACAACCAAACTGAATTTCTCACAGCTTAATTTCTCACAGAAATGATCATTCAAGGATATTGTCACTCAGAGTATGCGACCTAATGATGTTTCACTTTTGTTAACACAATGCAGCTGCATGCGGTGCTTGATTGAATATGCCAATGTTGAGATTTTGGTGCTGTCTTCTGGGAAGTAAATTTGTGCTGTCAATTGAATCTGGGAGATGGAGTGTTTTCTGATAAATGTTGAAATGCATTTCTTATTTATGGGTTAGATGAGAAGCCATCAGAAGTCCTATAAACACATTTTGTGTTTCTCAGTCAGGTATTCACAGCTTCGTACGTTGGACACACTGGAAAACTGCCAAATCTTCAGGAAGTTGCAAAGGAGACCAATGAAAAGGAACAAAAGATTAGGTAGGAGCTGGTGTAGCTACAGATAGCACAATGGTGAGCATTCATACTTCGTTATTCAGGGATCCTGCCAATTGTCTTCCAGGGTCAGGGAAGAGTCTGTGTTCAACAAGTCAGGGCTCACAATTGGCCAAGTGCATTGCAGGAATGGGTTCTGTCCTTTAGGGATTGTGCCAGGGTTGAATATTTAATGATGGGGGTTTTCATTAAAAAATGGATGCTTTTCTTATGGTGAAATGACTCTGATTCTAGCCTCCTCTCCAAAGCAGTGGAAGGAAGCATAAGAATTGGAGAGTAGGAAGAAAACAAGAGTTTTCCACACTGTCCTTGTTACTGTTGAAGTATACATTGCTGAACATTCTTAACAGACTTCAGAAGATGATTTGCACAGACTGACACCACTTTGATAAAATTTACACATAAATGAAGAAACTGTGCTAGGAACTGGGTTGGAGGAAGGGGCAGGGGCAAAGAGGAAAATGCACAGAGATGGGTAAGAGAGGAGTTTCGGTTCTCAGATTCCACTCTCGACCAGACAGGGTAAAACAGATACATAACTGACTGTAATGGACAGCAGAGTAAATTGACAGGGGAAGATTCAGATACATTCATTGAGTTGCTACCAACCCATTCATATTATCTCCTTTAATTTGCACAATGGTCCTGTGAGGAAGAGATTACGATCAGACCTACTTTACTAGAGAAGAAAGTAAAGCTTAGGAAAGCCTGCTCACTAATCAGTGGCTGAGTCAAACTTCAAAATCAGGCCCCTTCCAAAAAAGAATGCATCTCAGGGGCTTCCAGGCTATGGTATTGTACAGGTAAATCAGGAAGTTAACCTGGAATATAAAGAATGGTGAGATCTTTTTTGTTGAGGGAAGGAAGCCTTTTGAAGGAGAAGGCATTTGAGGTGTGGGCTTTGAATCATAAATATAATTTTGAAAAATGAAAATGAAAGAGTATATGGGCAGAAGTAGTGAAGTAAAGGGTTATCTAATAAAACAAAGAGGTAAATAGCCCAATCTAACCTTCAATGGTAAATGTGATTGAATATCATATAAGATAATATTAAGATTTTAGTATTTCCTAGTGATGTTTTCAGTTAATTTTTGTCGTGATTCCCAACTTTTCCAGATACCCTCTAGTTTTAGGCCCCTTGAGGGTAAGGATTATGATTTATAGTCATATTCTTTTCCCTGTGTCTTATACAGAGTGAGCTCACTGTGATTAATTTTACAATTCTCTCAAATTTTAAAGCTGAGGACTGCCGAAATAGCCTGATCCAACTGTCTTATTTTACAAATAGAGGCAATATAATGAGAAAGGGTAAATGACTTGTTGAAAACTAGAGGAGTTTTCCAGCTTTCATGATGATGATGATGATGATAATGATGAAGGAGGAGAATTAGGAGGAGGAGGAGAAAATGTACTTGGTGTATCTCTTCCTCTTTTCACAGGACAAGTACCATGAGATAGTTTTCCTGAGAATGGTCACAGATTCACTCTGATCCATCCATCTGATCATTTCACAAAGTCTCTGTTATAGTAAAGAAGGTAGTTGGTAGGAAGAAGAGTACAGCTTCTCACTGTGGAAGAACAGAAGCAAATTAGTTTATTTAGGGAATGAACAGATGGCTTAAGCTGTCTTGAAATATGAATTATATGTCATCATAAGACTCATAGAAGTTGGACCTCTAAAGGTCTCAGGTGACCTCTCCAGGTCTCAAACATCAAATTATTTCTTCCTTGAAAATTTCTCATCCACTGTCCATTGTTGGGGTTCAGAAAATGATACCCCAGAGGCGGGGCGTGGAGACTCACGCTTGTAATCCCAGCACTTTGGGAGGCCGAGACAGGCGGATCACGAGGTCAGGAGATCTAGACCATCCTGGGTAACATGGTGAAACTCTGTCTCTACTAAAAATACAAAAAATTAGCCGGGCATGGTGGCGAGCGCCTGTAGTCTCAGCTAGTCGGGAGGCTGAGGCAGGAGAATGGCGTGAACCCGGGAGGCGGAGCTTGCAGTGAGCTGAGATGGCACTACTGCACTCCAGCCTGAGTGACAGAGCGAGACTCCGTCAAAAAAAAAAAAAAAGAGAGAGAAAAAATGATACCCCAGAATATGGCATTTTGACATGCTGAACTGAAGATGCCTCAAGGTCTCTCTGACCTCTCCCCCAAACTTTTCTCCCAAAGAAGTTGAAGTTCCTTTATCTGCCTAAGATCCAGACCCAAAGGGAGAAAAATTGTTTTTTTTTCTTCTTCTACCTGTAAGACCAAGAATGTAGCCACACCTAAACAGACCTTTTCACAATATAATACAGTTAATCTCTGTTTCCTGATCCATTCATTCTCTCTAGTATTCCCCTCAACAGAATTGCTTTCCTACCCTGTCCCGTAACCTGTTTTGCCAAGATTACATGCTTCCGAATCCTCTTGGGGAGGGAGTAATCATTCCGATTCTCTCCATTTGCATGTTAAATATATTTGGATGCTTTTTCTCCAATTAATCTGCCTTTTGTGAGTTGATGGTTTGGTGAACCTCCAGCGGCCCAAGGGGAAAGCTTTCTCTCCACCCTAAGACATCATGATGCTGCCCTGTTCCAGTTCACCCGTTTCTCTGACTCTTTCATCTGTCTCTTCCATTCCTTTTTTTTTTTTTTTTCTTTTGTGGTAGACTACATATAGATTTGAATTTCTGTGCTACAAATTACTAGCTGTGTAATCCTAAGAAAAATCATTAACCTCTTGGAGACTAAATTTTCTTATCAGTAAAATGGTAATGACACACAATCAGGGAAACTCAGAAGCGCCTAACACAGTGCAAAGCTTATTATATCCTGCTTTAAAGAAAAACTGTAGACAAATTAAATTTGATACAGTATATGTAAACAAAGAAATATATGTATGCACATACTATGTATATGTACACATACCTATATAGGTACACACACATATATGTATGTATATATAGTCACCCAGTAATTTCCTTAATGTACATATACATATATGTGTGTATATATAAATACATATGTATATGTGTATATACATGTGTATATATATGTATATGTGTATATATTGGGCAGCACTCAGAACCGGAAGAAGTTCAGAGAGCTCTGTGCTCTTCTCTGTAGCATGGGCAGTGAGCTTTTAAAGATGGAATGTGGAAGCAAAGAAGAGAAAGTACTTGGCTGGCTACACCTAGACTTTGCCTATACTTTGCCTTATTTAGGTATTATCTGGTGGAAAGTCCCTAGTTAGAGGTTAGTTTGCCGTTTATGAATTATTAAGTTTTGTTTTACTATTTACATTGAATTGGGTGTTGGTTTGCTTATCTCGAAGTTCTGATTACAGAAACAACCTCTGGCTAATGTTTTCCTTTTCATTAGATTTAATAGCTGTCAGTAAATGTGTCTTCCTAGACATATTCTGTACAGTTGACCTATCTAAAAGCAATTCCTTTTCCTTTTTCTTTTTCTTTTCTTTTCTTTTTTTTTTTTTTTGAGACAGAGTCTAGCTCTGTCACCAAGATGGAGTGCACTGGCTCACAGCAACCTCAACTTCCCAGGCCCAAGTGACCCTGTCGCCTTGGGCTCCAAGTAGTTAGGATCCCAGGTGTGTGCCACTTTACACCCAGCCAATTTTTAAAATTTTTTGTAGACATGGGGTCTTGCTATGTTTTCTTGGCAGGTTTCGAATAACCGGACTCAAGCAATCCTTCTGCCTCAGCCTCCCAAAGTGCTGGGATTACAGGCATGAATCACCATGCCCAACCAACTTATAAATTTCTTTCACAACTCCTTTCTCACATGAATGTCATATTAAGTTGTCAAACCAAGCAGGACAGATATGTAATTCGCAAGTGATAAGTGATCATGACAAGGTTAAAAGGCTTTTGTAAAAGGTCATCACAAATGAAACCAAAAGCAGTAATTGGAATCTGGGTCCCCTGCTTTCTGATCTTTGGGATTTTCTCCCACAGTGTGCCAACTTTCTCTCAGATGCTTCCAGGAAACGTTTCCCTCATTCAGGTATCTGAAAAACTTTAACAGATTTATGATTTTGATTTTGCTACACAGCACACCCTGTGTGGAGTAGTTCAAGCCTACTTATTTCTTTTCTGACAAAACATTTGGAATTATATGACTTTGAGTAACTAGCCTAGGTTGGCAGGCATTTAATATATTCTGCACACACCATCCTGCTTCTTGCTTATGCCGTTGTTAGTCCTGATTTGCTATAGTGTCAAACTCCTTGATTTTACGAACATGTCCACATAGGGTATGTGGTGAGAATAACCCAAGTATGGTTGCTACATTTCCCATTGAATGTATTTGTTCTCATGGACTCACAACAGTTCCTTTCAGCTATAGCTGCATTTTACAACATCAAAGTGCTGTCCTCTGGTAATTTCCTTAACCAAATTTTAGCTCCTAAAAAGCTAAGAGAAATAGTTGGGAATGGTGCTTGGGATGTGTTTCCACTCCTATTTTACTTCTCTTGCAAAAATATAACATGTGTATGACGGGAAATACCTTCTTCTAGAAAGAGTAAATGAATCAGTGAACCTAGAGGATTCTGACTCTAAGAGCTTAAATCAATCATCCTTTGGAGACTTAGCTATTTCTCTAAAGTGAAGATCTGAATAACTGTTCTAATAACCTTGGATGGTTTGTATCAGTTCCAGAGACAGAAAAGAATGAGAATGTTTTGTAAACACAACATTGCTTCACAAAGTGTGAAGTGTCTTCACAACTAGAAAAAAACCTGAAGCCAGTTTCCTGAATCAGAGAGCTTATATTTGAATTCTGACAGAATAGCTTACTAGATGTACAATTTTGGACAAGTTGACTAGTGTCTCTATGTTACACCCCCCCTCCAATTTTTTTTATTTGTGAAATAGATATTAGAAATATAGTAAGAGTAATTATAAGGTTGTTATAAGAATCAAATTAGAGAATATAGGGAAAGTACTTAGAGAGATGAAAGGCCTATAGTAAGTGCTCAATAAACACAAGCATCCAAGTCACATGGTCACTTTTATAAGGAGCAAATTTGTTCCTAGAGTAGAAAAAAATGACATAAAAATCTTCAATTGTTAAGTGTTTCAAGATTTATATAAACTGCTCCCAGATAAGATGATGTCTGCTGAAGTCTAGGGAACGCTTGTATGTAGGTTTTCTAACACTTTTCATCTAGACCCACAGAACCCACAGGTGAAAATACTGAGGTGGAAGTAAATAGAAAATAACCATAGGGAACATGAGGAAGCTCCCCTGTAACAACTGCTTAGACATTTGCTTGGGAACAGTTCTGTACTCAGCAATACTTCTTGTCATCCAATCTTTAGTACCATGGTGCAATTAGAAATCTTAAAACTTACACAGAAAAAGCTTAGACTGACCTATTTAACAGGTTGGTATACTTTCAATTAAACATAGTAGAATATTCTATCATTTATATTTTTCTAAAATTGGTAGGTAATAGTAAAATTATTTGTACTTGAAAGTAAAATATTTAAGAATCTATGAAGGTTAGAAATAAAAGGGACCTTACTTATCATTTCAAGACTAGGTAGCCATTTGCCTAAATATCACATCAAGTCAGAGCAAGAGCCTAGCTCTTCTGGAGTGTATGCCAAGTGATAATTGTGGCATGCCATTTGTTGCTAGACATGCTTATCTGATATTAGTAAATTTTAATTCTGCTTTTAATTGTGAATATCAAGATTTAACCTATCTGAACTTTATCTTTCAATTTCCTCACTTGTGAAATGTGAACATTACTTCTCTGTTACTTAAGGATGTCTCCCGCCTTAGTATCAAATCCGTGAAAAAGGAATTAAAGTTTATGTTTCCCATCAACATGTTTTTGCATTAATTCTCAGCTGTAAAATTGACATTCAGAAAAATGTATACACCATCTTTATAGCTGAACCAAACAAACATATCCTACTGTCCTTAATTGATGCCATGTTTTATTTTTTGGTTCATAATATACGTACACACAGAGAGCTTAATATCATGCCATGAGTGGATCTCAGAACTTCTTTGAAAGACAAACTCTATTTACTTCTATCCCTTCATTCTCTCCTCTTGGTCTCATGAGACATACTGGACCATTTTCGAGGTCCCAGGAAACCTTCTTCACCCTCATTGCTAGATAATGACTCATTGCTAGATAATGACTCAACTTAGAATAATTTTTCAGAAGACCTTTCTTTACCTCCTTTCTACCCTCAGCATCATGGACTCATCTAACATAGCATTTATCACAGTGAACTGCTATTAACAGGCATACCTCATTTCATTGTACTTCTCAGATGGTGTTTTTTCTTTTACAAATCAAAGATTTGGGGCAACCCTATGTCTGACAAGGATATCGTCACCATTTTTCCAACAACATGTGCTCACTTTGTGTCTTTGTGTCACATTTTAATAGTTCTCACAATATTTCAAAGTTTTTCATCATTATATCTGGTATAGTGATTTATGATCAGTGATCTTTGATGTTACTATTCTAATTGTTTTGAGGCACCACTAACTGCTCCCACATAAGACAATGAACTTAATCAGTAAGTACTGGATGTGTTATGACTGCTCCAGTAAAAAGCTGTTTCTCCATCTCTCTCCCTCTCTTTGGGCCTCCCTATTCCCTGAGATACAAAAATATTGAAAGTACACCTCTAAACGTTCAAGTGAAGGGAAGAAACACATATCTCTCATTTTATTTTATTTTTTTAATATTTAATTTTAATTTTTGTCTTTACATAGTAGGTATATGTATTTGTGGGGTACATGAGTTATTTTAAAATAGGCATGCAATGTGTAATAATTACATCATGGAAAATGAGGTATCCATTTCCTCAAGCATTTATCCTTTGTGTTACAAACCATTCAATTATACTCTTAGATATTTTTAAATGTATAATTAAATTATTTTTGATTATACCCACCCTGTGTGCAATCAAATACTAGCCTTGCTCATTCTTTCTATTTTTTGTACCCATTAACCATGTCCACCTCCCCATGATACCCCCAACTGCCCTTCCCATCCCTTGGTAATCATCCTTCCACGCTCTATCTCCATGAGTTCAATTGTTTTGATTTTTAGATTCCACAAATAAGTGAAAACCTGTAATGTTTGTCTTTCTGTACCTGGCTTATTTCACTTAGAATAATGACCTCCAGTTTCATCCATGTATTATTCATTATGGCTGAATAGTACTCCCTTGTGTATAAGTACTACATGTTCTTTATCCATTTATCTGTTAATGGACACTTATTTGCTTCTAACTTTTGACTATTGAAACACTGCTACAACATGCATGAGAGTGCAGATATCTCTTTGATATGCTGACTTTCTTTCTTTTGGGTATATACCTAGCAGTGGGATTGCTGGATCCTAAATTAGCTCTATTTTTAGATTTTTGAGGAGCTTCTAAACCATTCTCTGTAGCAGTTGTCTTAGTTTAAATTCCTACCAAGAGTGTAGGAGGGTTTCCTTTTCTCCACATCCTTACCAGCAGTTGTTATTACCTGACCTTTGTATAATGGGGTGAGATGATACCTTGTAGTGTTGATTTGTATTTCTCTGATAAACAATGATGTTGAGCACCTTTTCATATGCCTGTTTGTCATTTGTATGTCTTCTTTTCAGAAACGTGTATTCAAATCTTTTGCCCCTTTTTTAATATTAAGTTATTAGATTTTTTCCTGTAGAATTGGTTGAGCTCCTTGTATATTCTGGTTATCAATTCTTTGTCTGATGGATAGTTTGCAAATGTTTTATCCCATTCTGTGGACTGTCACTTCTCTTTGTTGATTGTTTCCTTTGCTGTGCAGTAGATTTCTAACTTGACATGATACCATTGGTCCAGTTTTTGCTTTGGTTGGCTGTGCTTATGGGGTATTACTCAATAAATTTTTGCCCAGACCACATCCTGGAGAATTTCCGCAATGTTTTCTTGTAGTTGTTTCACAGTTTGAGATCTTATATTTAAGTATTTAATCCATTTTGATTTGATTTTTGTGTATGGCAAGAGATAGAGGCCTAGTTTCTTTCTTCTGCATATGGATATCCATTTTTCTTAAAACCATTTATTGAAGAGACTTTTCAATATGTTCTTTTCACCTTTGTTGAAAATGAATCTCCTGTGAGTGTATGGGATTTTTTCTGGGTTCTCTATTCTGTTACATTGGTCTATGTATCTGGATTTGTAACAGTACCATGCTGTTTAGGTTACTATTGCTCTCTAATATAATTTGAAGTCAGGTAATGTTATTCCTTCAGTTTTTTCTTTTTGCTTAGGTTATCTTTGGCTATTCTGGGATATTTTTCTATTTCTGTGTAGACTGTCATTGGTATTTTGATAAAAATGGCATTGAATATGTAGATTGCTTTGGGTAGCATGTAGATTTTAACAATACTGATTCTTCCAATCCGTGAACATGAAATATCTTTCCATTCTTTGGTGTCCTCTTCAGTTTCTTTTATGAGTGTCTTTTAGTTTTTATTGTAGAGATCTTTCATTTGTTTGGTTGGTTTCTAGATATTTAATTTTATTTGTGGCTATTGTAAATGGTATTAACTTTAAAATTTTTTTCAGATTGCTCACTGTCAGCATATAGAAATGCTACTGATTATTGTACGTTGATTTTGTATTCTGCAACTTTACTGAATTTGCTTATCTGTTCTAATAGATTTTTGTGGAGTTTTTAGGTTTTTCCAAATATAACATCATGTCATCTGCAAACAAGGATAATTTGACTTCTTTCCCAAATTGGATGTCCTTTATTTCTTTTTATTGTCTGATTGCTCTAGCTAGGATCTCCAGTAATATATGTGGAATAATAGTTATGAAAGTGAGCATCCTGTCGTATTTCAGATCTTTAGAAGAAATGTTTCCAGTTTTTTTCCTGTTCAGTATGATACTAGCTGTGGATCTGTTATATATGGCTTTTATTATGTTGAAGTATGTGTGTTTTATCCCGATTTTTGAGAATTTTTTTTTATTGTGAAGAAATGTAGAATTTTATAAAATGCTTTCAGCATCAATTGAAATGATCTTTCTTTTTGTTTTTATTGATATGAGGTATCACATTGATTGATCTGTATATGTTGAACCATACTTGCATTCCAGGGATAAATTCCACTTGGTCCTAATGAATGATCTTTTTATTTCACTATTGAATTCAGATTGTTAGTACTTTATTAAGAATTTTTCAATCAATATTCATCAAATATATTAGCCTATAGTTTTCTTTTTTTGATGTGTTTTTGTGTGGTTTTGGTACCAGGGTAATACTGGCTTTCCAGAATGAGTTTGGACTCTTTCTTTCTTCTATATTTTTTGGAATAGTTTAAGTAGTATTAATATTTTCTGTTCTTTAAAATGTTTGGTAGAATTCAGCAATGAGGTCATCAGGTCCAAGACTTTTCTTTACTGGGAGACTGATTATTATGACTTAGATCTCATTACTTGTTATTGGTCTGCAAGGGTTCTGAATTTCTTCAGGTTCATTCTTGGTAGGTTGTATGTGTTTGGGAATTTGTCCATTTCTTCTAGATTTTTCTATTTATTTACATGTAGTTGGTCACAGTAGCCACTAAACAATCTTTGAATTTCTGCAATATCAGTTATCATGTTTCCTTTTTCATCTCCAATTGTATTTATTTTGATCTTTTTCTTCTTCATTTTCTGGCTAAAGGTTTGTTAATTTTGGTTAACTTTTCAAAGAACCAACTTTTCGTATCATTGATCTCTCCTATAACTTTCTTCATTTTGATTGTGTGTATTTTTACTCTGATCTTTACTATTTCTTTTCTTCTACTTATTTTGGGTTTGATTTGCTCTTGTATTTATAGTTCCTTAAGTTGCAGCATTAGGTTTTTATTTGAAGTTTTGTTTCTTTTTTGATGTAACCTTTATAGCTATAAACTTTCCTGTTAGTACTGCTTTTGCTGTATCCCATAGGTCTTGGTATGTTGTGCTTCTATTGTCATTTGTTTCAATAAATTTTTCAGTTTCCTTCTTAATTTCTTCACTGATCCACTGGTCATTCAGGAGCATATTGTTTAATTTCCATGTATTTATATAGTTTTCCAAAATTCTTCTTGTTATTGATTTATAGTTTTATTCCATTATAGTCAGAGAAGGAGCTTAATGTTATTTCCACTTAAAAAATGTTTTGAGACTTGTTTTGTGACTTCATATGTAGCCTATTCTTCAGAATGATCCATGTTCTGAGGAAAAGAATGTATATTCTGCAGCTGTTAGATGAAATGTTCTGTAAATATCTTTTAGGCCAATTATATTAAGTCCACTATTCTCTTTGTTGGTTTTCTGTCTAGAAGATCTTTGCATTGTTGAAAGTTGGGTGTTGAGGTCTCCAGATATCATTGTACTGGGGTCTATTTCTCTCTTTAGCTCTAATAATATTTTCTTTATATATCTTGGTCCTCCAATGTTATGTACCTATGAATTTTAAATGATTTTATCCTCTTGCTGCATTGACCTCTTTACTATTATATAGTGACTTTCTTTGTCTCTTCTTATAGCTTTTGTCTTGAAATCTATTTTGTCTGATATAAAAGTATACTACTCTTGTTCTTTTTAGTTTTTATTGACATGGAATAACTTTTTCCATCTCTTTATTTTCCATCTTTATGTGAAGTACGTTCTTTGTAGGTAACAGATCACTGGGTTTTCTTTTTTTTTCTTTTGTCCTTTCAGCCTCTCTGTGTCTTTTGAATGGAGAGTGCAGCCCATTTACACCCAGTGATATTATTGATTAGTAAGGACTTACTCCCTCCATTTTGTTGTCAGTTTTCTTGTGTTGTGGTCTTCTTTTTCTTCCTTCCCATCTTCCTTCTGTGAAGGTGATTTTGCCTGATGATATAATTAAATTTCTTGCTGTGTGTGTGTGTGTATCTGTTATATGGTTTTTGCTCTGAGGTTACAAATAGTAACCTTTGCTTTGAAGCTTGCAAATAGTATATTATAACCCATTATTTACAGCTAATAATAACACTGTTTGCAATACAAACAAACACACAAATAAGCAAAAAGAAAACAGATAAAGACTCTATGCCCTAATTTTATCCCTCTGCTTTGTAACTTATTGGTTTTTTTTTTCTATTTATATCTCCTTGTACTGTCTATTTTTTTGAAAAGTTGTTGTATTTGTGCTTATTACATTTGATTGGTTCATTAAGCCTTTCTGCTTAAGACGAGTAGTTTACACATCAGAGTTACAGTGTTATAACATTCTGTGTTCTTTGGTGAACTTACTATTACCAATGAGTTCAGCACCTTCAGGTGATTTCAAAACTAGATTTAGAAGTGAAGTCTGAAGATGTGACTGAATTGCTGCAATCTCATGATAAAACTAGAATAGATGAGTAGTTACTTCTTATGCATAAGCAAGGAAAATGGTTTCTTGAGATAGAATCTACTTTTGGTAAAGAGCCTGTGAAAACTGTTGAAATGATGACAAAAGGCTTAGAATATTACATAAACTTAGTTTGCAGTGGCAGGGTTTGAGATAATTCATTCCAATTTTGAGAGAAGTTCTACTCTGGGTAAAATGCTATCAAACTTCATCACATTCTACAGAGAAAACTTTTCTGAAAGGCAGAGTCAATTGATGTGGTGACCTTCATTGTTATCTTAAGAAATTGTCACAGTCATCTCAACCTTTAGGAGCCACCAGCCTGATAAGTCAGCAGCCATCAATACTGCAACAAGAACCTTCACCAGAAAAAAGATGATGACTTGCTTAGGGTTCAGATGTCCATTAGCATTTTTAAGAATAAAGTATTTTTAAATTAAAGCATGTATATTTCTAGACACATTGCTATTGAATACCAAGTAAACTGTAGTATAATATAAACATAACTCTTAATATGTGCTGTGAAACAAAAAAAAGTGTGACTCACTTTATTGCAATATTTGCTTTATTACGGTGATCTGAAAATGAACCTGTAATATCTCTTAGGTATGACTTCATTTACTTATCTTTCTGCCAGATTGGAGCATGAACTCCCGGAGAACAAACACTGTTTGAGCCAACAATGCAACACTAAAGCCTAGCACAGTGTCTGACACATATTAGGGTCTCAATAAACATATGTTAGGCCAGGCAAGGTGGCTCACGCCTGTAATCCCAGCACTCTGGGAGGTCAAGGCGGGTGGATCACAAGGTCAGAAGTTCAAGATCAGCTTGGCCAAGATGGTGAAACCCCGTCTCTACTAAAAATACAAAAAACAATTATCCAGGTGTGGTGGTGGGTGCCTGCAAACTCAGCTACTCGGGAGGCTGAGGCAGAGAATTGCTTAAACCCAGGAGGCAGAGGATGCAGTGAGCCGAGATCACACCTCTGCACTCCAGCCTGGGCGACAGAGTGAAACTCCATCTTGAAAACAAAACAAAACAAATAAATATGTTAAATAAAAATGTGGATGAATATGAGCACATCAGTTGTCCCCCGTTGGAATTTTAGGGAGTCAGGTCAAATTCAATAATTTTCTAGAAAAAAATGATTACTCTCTCTAGTCTTACTGTTCCCTATTTATTGACACATCTTTTATCCATCAATAGGAATACAAGCTGAACTTGTGATGGAATGTAATGGTAGAAGTAATCTTAATGGCTCAGGTTGTAGAATAGAGAGGTAGATTAATCCAAGCAAGAAATATTTTATCCATATCTGAAGATATTGAGGGTTGGGTAGGACTTGTGTACATTTTGCAGTATAAATGATTCTGACCTGCAAGAGCACGTAGCTGTTTTCCTAGATGGGAAAGTTGGAGGGAGTGACGGATGCTCTTTTGGAGCTATCAACTCCCACACAGAATTGACAGAGTAAACAAACACATTATCTGGTTCAACAGGTCTAGGGTTAGGCAGCTCAATCACTATAATGTTATAACTCCATAGTCTTCATTTTTTTCAACTGTATGATACAGTTAGAAATTACTAGAGAGTAGATTACCTTTGATTACTACCCAGGAAGTTTGTAAGATGGAGCAGTTTCTCAAAATGGTGTTGATTTCATGAAAGATTTGGGTGATGCTAGTTGACTTTTCCTGCTTTTAAAATAGAATTCTACTTTGTCTCCTGAAATTTTTGTCTATAGATTATGAATTTCTGGACTACAAACCAAAGCTACACTTAACCACATCACATAAGAACTTGAAGTATGTCAATTCTGTCTTTCCGACAGGAAGAGATATTTTAAGTTTCCATAAGAAGTGGTTGTAAAAGTTATTAAATTCTGTAGGTTGAAGTGCATTACCCAACAGGAACCTTTAAAATAAGGGCATATCATTTCAATTAACTTTAAAAAATATATACTTATTCCATATATGTGTTCTGTGAAGCCAGCAGATTCTTTAATAACAACAAATTCTTTAATAATCAAGCTTTAGAAATGGGGGTTGAAATATTTTTACTTATGAGAAATATCTCAGTGAGCTAATGATCAAGGTGGAATTGGAACAAAGGCTTCTGCTTGCCTATTTCTCATCTGCTAGACCATGATACAGTTATCACCACTATAACTGATGATGATAGCTGGTTAGTCTAATAGCGTGGAGATTTAAAATGTCTCGCTCTATTCAAATCCTCAGTGTCATTTTTCTTTCTAATATGTCCTAGCAGAAAGCTTTCTTAAAGAGTTAGTCCCAGCTACTCGGGAGGCTGAGGCAGGAGAATGGCGTAGACCCGGGAGGCAGAGCTTGCAGTGAGCTGAGATCCGGCCACTGCACTCCAGCCTGGGCGACAGAGCGAGACTCCGTCTCCAAAAAAAAAAAAAAAAAAAAAAAGGAGGTTGCATGTAGTAAAGATAAAGTGACAGGGAGGAAACCTAAAGTTAAATTTGGGCTTATTTGTGAGTATAGGGCTCCCTAGAGCCAAGTGTGAGTTAAAACTCTATCCAACGCCCTGCATTTTGGAACCCCATCTATGCTTGACTCATTCTGCAACACTGGTATTGAGATCACTCTCCATTAACAGCAGTTGGGATTCAGCTATTAAACCTTGTTTGGAAGTTACAAGCCAATCTGGAAAACCAAGAAAGAGAGCGTAAAAACTGCTTCACAGAGAAAATCCCACCAGAGCTCAGAGTTTCTGCTTTAATTGAAGCCATAATTATGGTAGTCATAATTGTGTGGGGAAAAACAAATCAAAACAAACTTAAGTTTTGGATTTGGATTTTTTCACTTTGACCCATTAGCTAGTTTACCTAGAAATGAAGTCTTGAATCCAAGTTAGTTTTTTTTTTTTTTTTTTGGCTGGAGAGATTTTATTATAAGGTACCTGGGATGTACGATGCCATCAGTTGGTCACAGGAATTATACTTTATTAACAATGGAAGCTAAAATCTCAAGGCTGGTGTGGTAGGAAAGGAGAAAGAGGCTTTGAAGTGCATGTTTTGATACATGTAGAAATGTCCTCTTCTAGAACATATTTTTTTAAATATTTAGTCCATTGGTTCAAGAACTTTAGTTTACCATCTCTAAAGCTTATATATTTAGACAATTTCCCTCCACAATGTATTGTGTTCCAGAATGTGCTGCCTACCTCTTACTCAAAACCTTTTTACTCAGTGTTATGATTCATTGCCATCCCCCTGCTACATTGCACTTCATATCTTATCTTGCTATTTTCCCCAAATGAGCAAATTGCCTCTGTCTCCTCTGATGTCATTTTATAATGTCCTATGTACAGTTTTACTATATTTCTTATGTTGGAAAGAATCATTCTATCTACTTCTTTATGCTTTTGAAAACTCTTTAGGAGACCTATTGTCACCTCTATAAGCCAATGGATGAGATGAAGAATCTTAGTGTGTCTGAACTGCAGGGTACTTAGAATTCCCAAATCCTTTTTATTTTATGGATGAGGTAGCAGGATCCTAGAGGAGGCCATTGACTTGCTGAATGAGAACAAATGCATTAATTGCAAAGCAAATGCTTGTGCTCAGTTTTCCAACTCCTGTATTTTTCTGAGTTTGATTCTGAAACTGCACAATAAACAAACATTCTATTAAAACTAATTTTTCCTAATTCTGTATTGTCATAATAGATTAAAAACAAGAGACATTGCTTCTTCCTTTTTATCAAAAATAAGCACTATGTGATGATAAGGCGATATGATTTATTAATGAACAAACTTCTCAGACTTTATAGATGATATAAGCCACAAATTTCTAGGTAGATCTCTTAGAAGTCTGTACACTTATTCAAGTGGCGTGGATTTTGCTTAGAACACTGTTTAACATGCAGATGATTCAAGTACTGTGAATATTTTGATCAAAAAAGAGAACTGTTTCTAATGCCTCTGAGGTTCTGCCACTAACAGATGGGTTATATTAGGATGAGGAGAGTTTTTCCATCTTCTCATGTGAAAAATACACGACTGGACCAGGGAAGGGATAAGGGAAAAACTCTTTTTCTTCTTCTGCTCCTGGGTGACGTTATCATTAATGACTTTCTGTAAGGCAAACATGGTTATGTTAGTAAAAGAGCTAGTGAGGTCACTGGCTTGGGCCTTCAATATAATTATCACATAGTGAGAAATGTAACTGAAAATGTATGAGATGTTTCTGAAATGTATATGTAATATTTTTTTTTTATTTATTATTATTATACTTTAAGTTGTAGGGTACATGTGCATAACGTGCAGGTTTGTTACATATGTATACTTGTGCCATGTTGGTGTGCTGCACCCATCAACTCGTCATTTACATCAGGTATAACTCCCAATGCAATCCCTCCCCCCGCCCCCCTCCCCATGATAGGCCCCGAGTGTGATGTTCCCCTTCCTGAGTCCAAGTGATCTCATTGTTCAGATCCCACCTATGAGTGAGAACATGCGGTGTTTGGTTTTCTGTTCTTGTGATAGTTTGCTAAGAATGATGGTTTCCAGCTGCATCCATGTTCCTACAAAGGACACAAACTCATCCTTTTTGATGGCTGCATAGTATTCCATGGTGTATATGTGCCACATTTTCTTAATCCAATCTGTCACTGATGGACATTTGGGTTGATTCCAAGTCTTTGCTATTGTGAATAGTGCTGCAATAAACATACGTGTGCATGTGTCTTTGTAGCAGCATAATTTATAATCCTTTGGGTATATACCCAGTAATGGGATGGCTGGGTCATATGGTACATCTAGTTCTAGATCCTTGAGGAATCGCCATACTGTTTTCCATAATGGTTGAACTAGTTTACAATCCCACCAACAGTGTAAAAGTGTTCCTATTTCTCCACATCCTCTCCAGCACCTGTTGTTTCCTGACTTTTTAATGATCGCCATTCTAACTGGTGTGAGATGGTATCTCATTGTGGTTTTGATTTGCATTTCTCTGATGGTCAGTGATGATGAGCATTTTTTCATGTGTCTGTTGGCTGTATGAATGTCTTCTTTTGAGAAATGTCTGTTCATATCCTTTGCCCACTTTTTGATGGGGTTGTTTGTTTTTTTCTTGTAAATTTGTTGGAGTTCTTTGTAGGTTCTGGATATGAGCCCTTTGTCAGATGAGTAGATTGCAAAAATTTTCTCCCATTCTGTAGGTTGCCTGTTCAATCTGATGGTAGTTTCTTTTGCTGTGCAGAAGCTCTTTAGTTTAATGAGATCCCATTTGTCAATTTTGGCTTTTGCTGCCGTTGCTTTTGGTGTTTTAGACATGAAGTCTTTGCCCGTGCCTATGTCCTGAATGGTACTACCTAGGTTTTCCTCTAGGATTTTTCTGGTATTAGGTCTAACATTTAAGTCTCTAATCCATCTTGAATTAATTTTCGTATAAGGAGTAAGGAAAGGATCCAGTTTCAGCTTTCTACTTATGGCTAGCCAATTTTCCCAGCACCATTTATTAAATAGGGAATCCTTTCCCCATTTCTTGTTTCTCTCAGGTTTGTGAAAGATCAGATGGCTGTAGATGTGTGGTATTATTTCTGAGGACTCTGTTCTGTTCCATTGGTCTATATCTCTGTTTTGGTACCAGTACCATGCTGTTTTGGTTACTGTAGCCTTGTAGTATAGTTTGAAGTCAGGTAGCGTGATGCCTCCAGCTTTGTTCTTTTGACTTAGGATTGTCTTGGAGATGCGGGCTCTTTTTTGGTTCCATATGAACTTTAAAGCAGTTTTTTCCAATTCTGTGAAGAAACTCATTGGTAGCTTGATGGGGATGGCATTGAATCTATAAATTACCTTGGGCAGTATGGCCATTTTCACGATATTGATTCTTCCTATCCATGAGCATGGTATGTTCTTCCATTTGTTTGTGTCCTCTTTTATTTCACTGAGCAGTGGTTTGTAGTTCTCCTTGAAGAGGTCCTTTACATCCCTTGTAAGTTGGATTCCTAGCTATTTGATTCTCTTTGAAGCAATTGTGAATTGAAGTTCATTCCTGATTTGGCTCTCTGTTTGTCTGTTACTGGTGTATAAGAATGCTTGTGATTTTTGCACATTAATTTTGTATCCTGAGACTTTGCTGAAGTTGCTTATCAGCTTAAGGAGATTTTGGGCTGAGACAGTGGGGTTTTCTAAATATACAATCATGTCATCTGCAAACAGGGACAATTTGACTTCTTCTTTTCCTAACTGAATACCCTTGATTTCTTTCTCTTGCCTGATTGCCCTAGCCAGAACTTCCAACACTATGTTGAATAGGAGTGGTGAGAGAGGGCATCCCTGTCTTGTGCCAGTTTTCAAAGGGAATTTTTCCAGTTTTTGCCCATTCAGTATGATATTGGCTGTGGGTTTGTCATAAATAGCTCTTATTATTTTGAGATACGTTCCATCAATACCGAATTTATTGAGCGTTTTTAGCATGAAGGGCTGTTGAATTTTGTCAAAAGCCTTTTCTGCATCTATTGAGATAATCATGTGGTTCTTGTCTTTGGTTCTGTTTATATGCTGGATTATGTTTATTGATTTGCGAATGTTGAACCAGCCTTGCATCCCAGGGATGAAGCCCACTTGATCATGGTGGATAAGCTTTTTGATGTGTTGCTGAATCCGGTTTGCCAGTATTTTATTGAGGATTTTTGCATCGATGTTCATCAGGGATATTGGTCTAAAATTCTCTTTTTTTGTTGTGTCTCTGCCAGGCTTTGGTATCAGGATGATGTTGGCCTCATAAAATGAGTTAGGGAGGATTCCCTCTTTTTCTATTGATTGGAATAGTTTCAGAAGGAATGGTACCAACTCCTCCTTGTACCTCTGGTAGAATCCAGCTGTGAATCCATCTGGTCCTGGACTTTTTTTGGTTGGTAGGCTATTAATTATTGCCTCAATTTCAGAGCCTGCTATTGGTCTATTCAGGGATTCAACTTCTTCCTGGTTTAGTCTTGGAAGAGTGTAAGTGTCCAGGAAATTATCCATTTCTTCTAGATTTTCCAGTTTATTTGCATAGAGGTGTTTATAGTATTCTCTGATGGTACTTTGTATTTCTGTGGGGTCGGTGGTGATATCCCCTTTATCATTTTTAATTGCGTCGATTTGATTCTTCTCTCTTTTCTTCTTTATTAGTCTTGCTAGTGGTCTGTCAATTTTGTTGATCTTTTCAAAAAACCAACTCCTGGATTCATTGATTTTTTGGAGAGTTTTTTGTGTCTCTATCTCCTTCAGTTCTGCTCTGATCTTAGTTATTTCTTGCCTTCTGCTAGCTTTCGAATGTGTTTGCTCTTGCTTCTCTAGTTCTTTTAATTGCGATGTTAGAGTGTCAATTTTAGATCTTTCCTGCTTTCTCTTGTGGGCATTTAGTGCTATAAATTTCCCTCTACACACTGCTTTAATTGTGTCCCAGAGATTCTGGTATGTTGTATCTTTGTTCTCATTGGTTTCAAAGAACATCTTTATTTCTGCCTTCATTTTGTAATGTACCCAGTAGTCATTCAGGAGGAGGTTGTTCAGTTTCCATGTAGTTGAGCGGTTTGGATTGAGTTTCTTAGTCCTGAGTTCTAGTTTGATTGCACTGTGGTCTGAGAGACAGTTTGTTATAATTTCTGTTCTTGTACATTTGCTGAGGAGTGCTTTACTTCCAATTACGTGGTCGATTTTGGAGTAAGTACGATGTGGTGCTGAGAAGAATGTATATTCTGTTGATTTGGGGTGGAGAGTTCTATAGATGTCTATTAGGTCTGCTTGCTGCAGAGATGAGTTCAATTCCTGGATATCCTTGTTAACTTTCTGTCTCGTTGATCTGTCTAATGTTGACAGTGGAGTGTTGAAGTCTCCTATTATTATTGTATGGGAGTCTAAGTCTCTTTGTAAGTCTCTAAGGACTTGCTTGATGAATCTGGGTGCTCCTGTATTGGGTGCATATATATTTAGGATAGTTAGCTCTTCCTGTTGAATTGATCCCTTTACCATTATGTAATGGCCTTCTTTGTCTCTTTTGATCTTTGATGGTTTAAAGTCTGTTTTATCAGAGACTAGTATTGCAACCCCCGCATTTTTTTGTCCTCCATTTGCTTGGTAAATCTTCCTCCATCCCTTTATTTTGAGCCTATGTATGTCTCTGCATGTGAGATGGGTCTCCTGAATACAGCAGACTGATGGGTCTTGACTCTTTATCCAGTTTGCCAGTCTGTGTCTCTTAATTGGAGCATTTAGTCCATTTACATTTAACGTTAAGATTGTTATGTGTGAACTTGATCCTGCCATTATGATATTAACTGGTTATTTTGCTCGTTAGTTGATGCAGTTTCTTCCTAGCCTCGATGGTCTTTACATTTTGGCATGCTTTTGCAATGGCTGGTACCGGTTGTTCCTTTCCATGTTTAGTGCTTCCTTCAGGGTCTCTTGTAAGGCAGGCCTGGTGGTGACAGAATCTCTAAGCATTTGCTTATCTGTAAAGGATTTTATTTCTCCTTCACTTATGAAACTTAGTTTGGCTGGATATGAAATTCTGGGTTTAAAATTCTTTTCTTTAAGAATGTTGAATATTGGCCCCCACTCTCTTCTGGCTTGGAGAGTTTCTGCCGAGAGATCTGCTGTTAGTCTGATGGGCTTCCTTTTGTGGGTAACCCGACCTTTCTCTCTGGCTGCCCTTAAGATTTTTTCCTTCATTTCAACTTTGGTGAATCTGGCAATTATGTGTCTTGGAGTTGCTCTTCTCGAGGAGTATCTTTGTGGCGTTCTCTGTATTTCCTGGATTTGAATGTTGGCCTGCCCTACTAGGTTGGGGAAGTTCTCCTGGATGATATCCTGAAGAGTGTTTTCCAACTTGGTTCCATTTTTCCCCTCACTTTCAGGCACCCCAATCAGACGTAGATTTGATCTTTTTACATAATCCCATACTTCTTGCAGGCTTTGTTCATTTCTTTTTCTTCTTTTTTCTTTTGGTTTCTCTTCTCGCTTCATTTCATTCATTTGATCCTCAATCGCAGATACTCTTTCTTCCAGTTGATCAAGTCGGTTACTGAAGCTTGTGCATTTGTCACGTATTTCTCGTGTCATGGTTTTCATCTCTTTCATTTCATTTATGACCTTCTCTGCATTAATTACTCTAGCCGTCAATTCTTCCACTTTTTTTTCAAGATTTTTAGTTTCTTTGCGCTGGGTACGTAATTCCTCCTTTAGCTCTGAGAAATTTGATGGACTGAAGCCTTCTTCTCTCATCTCATCAAAGTCATTCTCCGTCCAGCTTTGATCCGTTGCTGGCGATGAGCTGCGCTCCTTTGCCGGGGGAGATGCGCTCTTATTTTTTGAATTTCCAGCTTTTCTGCCCTGCTTTTTCCCCATCTTTGTGGTTTTATCTGCCTCTGGTCTTTGATGATGGTGATGTACTGATGGGGTTTTGGTGTAGGTGTCCTTCCTGTTTGATAGTTTTCCTTCTAACAGTCAGGACCCTCAGCTGTAGGTCTGTTGGAGATTGCTTGAGGTCCACTCCGGACCCTGTTTGCCTGGGTATCAGCAGCAGAGGCTGCAGAAGATAGAATATTTCTGAACAGCGAGTGTACCTGTCTGATTCTTGCTTTGGAAGCTTCCTCTCAGGGGTGTACTCCACCCTGTGAGGTGTGGGGTGTCAGACTGCCCCTAGTGGGGGATGTCTCCCAGTTAGACTACTCAGGGGTCAGGGACCCACTTGAGCAGGGAGTCTGTCCCTTCTCAGATCTCAACCTCTGTGTTGGGAGATCCACTGCTCTCTTCAAAGCTGTCAGACAGAGTCGTTTGCGTCTGCAGAGGTTTCGGCTGTGTTTGCTATTGCCCTGTCCCCATAGGTGGAGTCTACAGAGACAGGCAGGTTTCCTTGAGCTGCTGTGAGCTCCACCCAGTTCGAACTTCCCAGCAGCTTTGTTTACCTACTTAAGCCTCAGCAATGGCGGGCGCCCCTCCCCCAGCCTCGCTGCTGCCTTGCCGGTAGATCACAGACTGCTGTGCTAGCAATGAGGGAGGCTCCGTGGGTGTGGGACCCTCCCGGCCAGGTGTGGGATATGATCTCCTGGTGTGCCTGTTTGCTTAAAGCGCAGTATTGGGGTGGGAGTTACCCGATTTTCCAGGTGTTGTGTGTCTCAGTTCCCCTGGCTAGGAAAAGGGATTCCCTTCCCCCTTGCGCTTCCCAGGTGAGGCAGTGCCTCGCCCTGCTTCAGCTCTCGCTGGTCAGGCTGCAGCAGCTGACCAGCACCGATCGTCCGGCACTCCCCAGTGAGATGAACCCAGTACCTCAGTTGAAAATGCAGAAATCACTGGTCTTCTGTGTCGCTCGCGGTGGGAGTTGGAGACTGGAGCTGTTCCTATTCGGCCATCTTGCTCCGCCCCCTATGTAATATTTTATGTAAAGAATGAGTTAAGGCCAGGCATAGTGGCTCATGCCTATAATCCCAGCACTTTGGTAGGCCAAGGTGGGCAGATCACCTAAGGTTGGGAGTTCGAGACCAGCCTGACAAACGTGGAGAAACCCCGTCACTACTAAAAATACAAAATCAGCTGGGTGTGGTGATGTGCACCTGTAACCCCAGCAAGTCGGGAGGCTGAAGCAGGAGAATCGCCTGAACCCAGAAGGTGGAGGTTGCGGTGAGTCCAGATTGTGTCATTGCTCTCCAGCCTGGGTAACAAGAGTAAAACTCTGTCAAAAAATGATTTAAATAAGAACAACCATGAAGATATATATTTTTTCAGGGTCAGACTTCAAAGTGGAAAATTACAATGTATTCTATAGTCTGAATCAAATCTGACAGCCTAAAATGCTATACTTTCTAGGAGCTGCTCTTTTGGAACAGGTATGAAGATAGAAACCTAAGAGTTCAAGTCTGGATTTCCTGGAATTGAAACTTCCACGTAAAGAACTGTCATCAAGTGGCCACTTTCAAATCTTATGACCTGAGAAAATGATAGAGAATAAATCTCTGAGGTGAAGGTGTTTGTTTTATGGGAAAAAATTAAAAATTTAAAAATATACATGTGAGATATATATATATATGTGTATATATATATATGTCTTTCCAAATTATTTCTACCCTTAGTGGACTCCAATGGGTATAGCTTAATAAACTTTTGGTCGAGTAATACACATACAATTTTAAATTTATGTATTTTATGAAGTCTTCCTTTTACATAATGGATAACATAATCATTCATTTGTTTAGCAGTAAGGAAGAAACCATATGTTAATTTTTCCATTGGAGTTAGCACCAGAACATTGAGTGACAGAGAACAAGCTATCCTTGGATTTGAGGACTATCAGCTAGTTCAGAAATAATTTAGTTTAAACTCTTGATTTTGCGGATGAAGATACTGACACCTGGAAAGATGATATGATTTTCCCAAGGTCACAGAGTTGGCTAGTCACACAGCTGGGATGAGTCTGCATGTTTCGATGTTTTGTAGCAAAATAAGGTATAGGTATAGAGGTGTATGTACAGAGAAACATAGGGTATGGGTATGTATGTGTGCATATACATGTAATGATTTGTCAGCCTGTATCTTGTTATATGGTGTAGGGGGCCTTCAGAGTTTTGATGTACTATGGGGAGGAATACATCAATAATCCATAACTGGGATTAGCAATAATGGGAACAGGGTGGACACCCAGGATAGAGAGAAAAAGGATTATCATATGGAAAGAAATATGCTTCAAAAAGGGAGGTGGGAAAGCTTCACAGATTTCACATCCTTGTCAGTACCTGTGCCTATCCACATTTTACCAGGCTTTCTAGGCCCCTCAATTCCTCCTATACCTCAGACTACATATTAGTGAGTTAAATTAAAGATTTTCCAGATAACAAAACTGATACCTAGAAAGATTAAGTGACTTGCCAATGTCACTATACAGGACCATTTTTGAAAGTGGTTCTGGAGACTTCTCTCACCTTAGGGGTTGCGGCACAAGCCCTCATGGTCTGACCAGCCTTCCAGTATCCTGCATGTAATGTCTACCCTGCCAATATCACTATTTCGGACTTTGTGTTTTTGTTTCCTCAGTCCAGCTGCTTGTTCTGTTGATGATACAGGAACTATTTCCTGTTGATATCCACTCAGAGGCAAAATAATGCTTTAAACAGAAGCACACAAAAATATGGGTTTAGTTTCCTTACTCTTTAGCACATGAGTTTATTTTTCCACTAGGTGAACCAAAAAGTGCCGAAACAGAATCTGAAAAAGTCTTCATAGACTTGGAAGCCAAGTGATGTGGGATCTACTCCTAGATCTGACTGACCTGAAACAACCAGTTAATCTTTCTCCATCTCATCAATTAAATACATTAAATCAAAGGGTTGGTGTAAGGATAAAATGACAAAATATATGTAATCTAGTATATAGTAGGCACTCAGTAAATGTTATTTTTTCCTATCCTTTCCTGATGACTTCACAGGTTGTTTTGAGATTGGAATGATATAATTGATGTGAAGACATGTCAGAGTTGAAATACATTTAACAAGAATTAGAAATTGTTTTTATTTCTCTGATTTGGGAATGTTAAAAATTGCCTTCTCTGAAATGGCATTTAAGAAAAGTCTTCTTCTAGTTGTGAAGCAACTTTAATTCAAAGAACATTTGCCTACCAGATAAATACAGCAAACTCCATAGTAAGAGATTAGACTGAGTTTTTCTGTTTGGTCTATTGCTTCCAAACAAACATGGTAACGGTTCTGATGAGTTTTCCATATCTACAGTGTGCAGCCCCATCTATCTTCCCTGTCTTTGAACTTGGGAAACACTTTAATCAGGCCTATGCTTTTTGTGGAAAGGAATTTGCCTGTCACAAAACCACTTGGTTTCTTGCTGTGCTGTGGGATTCCGTTTTATGTTCTGAAGCCATCGTGTGTCCTGGGCTTCCAGTTATATTTATTTATTTACTTTTCATATTTGGGGGCTGGGCTTAGGGCATAAAAGCAGTCTTGATGTGCAGTGAGACTGTTGGATTTTTACTCTCTCTCTTCTAAATATTTTTGGGTCATTAATAATTATTACTGTAGGTGACTGGCTTGTAAAAATCACCATGACAATATTTCCTTGCATATATGCCTTGTGCAATTATCCATATTTTTACCAGAAAAAATTCTTAAATCATTCTTGTATATAATTGTGTGTGTGTTTTATAACAATAGCTAATGGTAACAAGATAAATTTCTCTGAGCAGAATATATATTATTTGTGCTAGAAAAGAGCAAAGATTAAACTAAAGGGGTTGTCAAGAGCTGGGAGTTTGCTTTTGTCTCTTTCTCTTTATTTAATCCCTCAGCATCTCCTGTCTCTGAAATGGGAAATATAGTTCTCTTTGGTTGCAATAAAACTTTGGAGAACACAAAATCTAAAGGAAGAATGAAAGATGAACCTTAACGAAATAATAAAAAGCCAAGAAGATATCCAGAGTATCAACTAAATTATCATCATTAAAAATAGCCTAATTTGAATATCACTGCTGCTGCCACTGGACACTGAGTGCCAGGACCCTGCATGATACCACTAGCAGGGAAATAAATTCTCAAAGCGGGAATCATAACCCTAGACCAACGAACCGCATGGGAAATAAATTCTCAACTATCTTTTATGTGCAATTTACTACAGAATCAAATCTTCCATGGTGGCATCTGATTGAAAAAGACTAAGTCATATGCCCAGACACTAGCTTTCACTTCTATAAATGCAAGGTAAGGCTCTGGCTTCCACCAAGACTTCAAAAATGGCAGATTCCATAAACCAAAATATTGCGTTCAGTAGTTGATTAGCCAATTGAATGTCCATCATATTCTGCTTAAAATAGCATTTGCAGAAACTTCAAATTCTGGAAAGATGAAATAAATTTAGTTTTTTGCATTTTTCTTTCTAAGCACAACTAAAACCCTGGATGTATTAGTCCATTTTAATGCTGCTTATAAAGACATACCAAAGACTGGGTAATTTATAAAGGAAAGAGGTTTAATTGATTCACAGTTCAGCATGGCTGGGGAGCCCTCAGGAAACTTACAATCATGGTGGAAGGGGAAGAAAACACATCCTTCTTCACATGACGGCAGCATGGAGAAGTGCCAAGCAAAAGGGGGAAAGCCCCTCATAAAACCATCAGATTTAGTGATAACTAACCACTCTCATGAGAACAAGATAGGGGAACAGCCCCCAAGATTTTATTATCTCCACCTAGTTTGTCCCACAACACCTGGGGATTTGGGTGGGGACACAGCCAAACCATATCACTGGATATTACAGATGAAATGAAAATACACCTCTGAAAAGTGAAAAGAAGAAGGAAAGCGACTAGAGACTTTAGGACTGGAGAAGCAACAGGGTGGTGAGATCCCTGGTTGCACCTTTTGTCTTATGTGTCTCAGACCTGGAGCTAAAGGGGCCAGCAACCCAGAAACACCAATGTGTGTGTATATGCCCCAAAACAAAGCCTCTTCTTTCTGGCCAAAGGATCAAGAAATAAATATCAGGGAGATCATGTGGAGAGACTTCGATTCTACACCCACCCAGCAAAAATGAGATGTCCCTCCTGGTCCCCTGGGGTTGTGTCAGAGGAGGCTTACTAATGGTAAGTAAGGATTTGCCCCATTGCTCAGTGGTAACAGGGCAGCCACTACTATAGTGTCAGTGGAGACCATGTGGAGAGCCAGAATGTCCACTCTGGTTTCCCATAGAAACCAGGGACAAAGATCAAATATAGTCTTTATTGAAACATATATCCATAGGCAACAAGCTGAACTTTGGCCTAACTTTCATACCTTATACAAATATTAACATGGAATGCACCACAGACTTATGTGTAAAACGTACAACGGCAAAACTTTTGAGAAAAATAAAGGAGAAAATCTTTGCCATCCAGGGGTAAGCAAAGAGTTTGTAAATTTGACACTGAAAGCATGATCTGTACAATAAAATTTGGTATGTTGGAGTTTATAAAAATTAAAAACTTTCTTCTGTGAAGGACCCGCTAAAGAGAATGAAAATACAAGCTACAGAATAAGAGAAAACACTTGTAGACCACATATCTGACCTATCAGGAATAAGTGAAGAACTCTCAAAACTCACCCGTTAAAACAAAATCCAATTATAAAGTGAGCAAAAGATATGAAAAGATACTTCACCAAAGAAGAAATATGTAATGCAAATAAACATATTAAAAGATGCTCAACATCAGTAGTCATTGGAGAAATTCACATTAAAAGTACAATGCAATATCACTCTAAACCTATTAGAGTGGCTAAAATAAAAGAGTAGCAATATCAAAAGTGGGAAAGGATGTAGAGAAACAATGTGTTAGTTGGCCAGGGCTGCTGTATAACAATATATGGCAGGCTGGGTTGCTTAAACAACAGAAATGTATTTCCTCACAGTTCTGGAAGCTAAAATTGTAAATCAAGGTGCCCTCCAGTTTGGTTTCTGTCTTCCTGGCTTGCAAACAGTTGCTTTCTCTTTATGTCTGTGCAAAGCATTTTCTCTCTGTGTGTATATGTTACAGGAACTCTGCGGTTTGGTCTAGATACTGCTGCTTACCACACAAAAAGCCAATCACTGAGCAGAGAATTACCAGGGAAGAGGCTTTATTCATGTGCTGCAGCAGAGGAGTTGGAAGATCAGTCTCAAATCCATCTTCCTGAAAATTGAAGGTTTATATAGCAGAAAAGGAATGTAGCTATGTGCAGGAAAACAGCAATTAGAGAGGGGTAAGGAAGAGGAGTTGGTCAGTAGGAAGCAGGTGGTCCCTTAGTAAACCAATAATTACAGTGGGTAAGAAAACAATCATGATGAATGAGGGGGTCTGGTGTCTCATTGCCCAGATGTGATGATCCGTTAAGTTTCAATTTCTTGATACTATCTGGGAGGCCTGATGGTTGGTTTCCTGAGACAGAAACTCAGATAAGACAGGTGTAAGTTCTCAAGTTTTAAGACTGGGAGGGCCAATTTTCATGATTTTCCAATAAAATATCTATGGCACAATTAGGTTGGTTTCATACAGAAGGAGAGAAAATGATCTTTGCTGTTGCTTCCTGTTATAATGAGAACACCATTCGTATAGGATTAGGGACCCACTCTCGTGATCTCATTTAAACTAATTACTTCCCTAAAGGCCCCATCTCCAAATACAGCCACATTGTGTGTTAGGCATTCAGCATATGAATTTTGGAAGGATACAATTCAGTCCATAACAACAAGTACCTTACAGATTTCTGGAAAGAACGTAAAATTACACAGACACTCTGAAAAGCAGTTTGGTAGTTACTTAAACTAAAACTTCAACAACTATAGGACACAGTGATTGTACTCTTAGGCATAAATCCCAAAGAAATAAAAACCTATGCTCACACAAAATCCCGCACATAAATTTTTATAGCAGCCTTTTTATTTTTCATAATGGCCAACGACTAGAAACAAACTAGATGTCCTTTAATGGGTGAATAGTTAAACAAACTGTTGTACATTCATACTATGGTATTGATAGGAACAAACTACTGATACCTGAAAAACTTGGATGAATCTCCAGAGAATTTTGCTAAGTAGAAACATCAATTTGAAAATATCAAATACTCTGTGATTCCATTTGTACAACATTTTTGAAATGACAAAATCATAGAAATTGAGAACAGATTAGTGATTTCCACAATTAACCGGGTGTGGTGGTGTGTGTCTGTGGTCACAGCTACTTGGGAGGCTGATGTGGGAGGATTGCTTGAGCCTGAAAGGTAGAGGTTGCAGTGAGCTAAGATTGGGCCACTGCATTCCATCCAACTTGGCTAAGAAAGTGAGACCTTGTCTTGAAAAATAAATAAATAAATAAAAATAAAAAGGCAACAAAAGAGTTACTTGTGTTGATAAAAAATATTTGTGTCTTAACTATTTAAACCTCAATATTCTAATTCTGTTATTATACTAAAGTTTTCCAAGGTGTTGCCTGGGGGGAGCTAGATAAAAGATATATAGGATTTCTCTGAATTATTTTTTACAACTGTGTGTGAATCTATAATTGTTTAAACATAAAAAGTTTAATTTTTAAAAAAAGACAGGTTTTGCCTTTCATGGAGGGAGGAAGTGCTGAGGTGTGCTGAGAAGATGGGGCTCATACAACCCTCATCTCAGTTTATTATAATTCAGTGTTCACACCAAGAGAGGTTAAGAAGACCAGAGGCTACATAGCCCCTGCTCACAACCCTGGGGCCAAAGCAAGAAAGTCATGAAGACAAAAGCAGGCCACTGGCTCTACATTCATCTCCGGATGCACTGTCATTTCAACAATATCCGTGAGTTCTTCACCAGGAGGAGATTCCATCTCAATAAATCACTTTCTGTGCTCATTCATAAGAAGCAACTCCTCATCCTTGCAAGTTTTAGTATGAGATTGCAGCAATTCAGTCACATCTTCAGACTCTACTTCTAATTCTAGTTCTCTTGCTATTTCTATTTAATAATACATGTGCAGTTACTTTCTCCACTGAAGTCTTGAACCCCTCAAATTCATTCATGAGTTTTGGAGTCAACTTCTTCCAAACTCCTGCTCATGTTTATATTTTGACCTCCTCCCATGAATCATGAATTTTCTTAATGGCGTCTAGAATGGTGAATTCTTTCTAGAAGGTTTTTAATTTACTTTGTACAGATCCATCACATAAATCACTCTCTATGGCAGCTATAGCCTTATGAAATATATTTCTTAAATAAGAAATGCCTTTGAAAGTTGGAAGACCTGAAAGTAGAAATTACTCTTTGATCCATGAGCTGCAGAATGGATGTCCTTTTAGCAGGCTTAAAAACATTAACCTTTTTGTTCATCTCCATCAGATCTCTTGGGTGACTAGGTGAATTCTCAATAGCAGTGATATTTTGAAGGGATTTTTTTTTTTTCTGAGCAGTAAGTATTGACAGTTGGCTTAAAATATTCAGTAAACCACGATGTAAATAGATGTACTGTCATTCAAGCTTTGTTCTTACATTTATAGAGAAGAGGCAGAATAGATTTAGGGTAATTTTAAAGAGTCCCAGGATTTTCAGAATGGCAAATGAGCATTGAGTTCAACTTAAAGTCACCAGCTGCATTATCCCCTAAGAAGAGAGTCAGCCTGTCCTTTGAACCTTTGAAGCCAGGCATTGACTTCTCCTCTCTAGCTATGAAAGTTATAAATGGAATCTTCTTCCAGTATAAGGCTGTTTTGTCTATATTTAAAGTTGTTGTTTAGCATAGCCCTCTTTATCAATTATTTTAGCTGAATTTTCTGGATGACTTACTGCAACTTCTACATCAGCACTTGCAGCCTCACGTTGTACTTTTATGATATGAACAAAACTTTATTCCTTTAACTTATGAACTGACCTCTGCTAGCTTCACTTTTTTTTCTAAAGTTTCCTCACTTTGTCAGTCTTCATAGAAGTACAGAGAGTTAGGGTTTTGTTCTGGATTAGGTTTTAGCTTCAGGGAATATTTTGAATGGTTTAATCTTTCTAGACCACTAAAACTTTCTCCATGTCAGCAATCAGGCTGTTTTGCTTTCTTGTAATTTGTGTATTTACTGGAGTAGCACCTTTAATTTCTATCAAGGGCTTTTTCTTTGTATCCACAACTTGACTAATTGTTTGGCATAAGAGGCCTTGTTTTTTGCCTATCTTGGCTTTCAACGTGCCTTCTTCACTAAGCTTACTCATTTCTGGCTTTTCATTTAGGGACCTTCAACTCTTTCTTTCACTCGAAAACTTAGAGACCATGTAGTGTTATTAATTGACCTAATTTTAATATTGTTGTGTCTCATAGAATAGGAATCCTGAAGAGAGAGAGATGAGGGAATGACAAGCTGGTGGAGTAGTCAGAACACACTCGCCATTTAATGATTAGGTTAGCTGTCCTGTATGTGCTTGATTTGTGGCACCCCAAAACAATTAAAATAGTAACATCAGAGGTTCTTGAACACAAATCATCATAACTGATGTAATAATAATGACAAAGGTTTAAATATTGCAAGAATTAATGAAATGTGACACAGAGACATGAAGTGAGCACAAGCTGTTCAAAAAATGGCACAGATAGACTTGCTTGATGCAGGATGGTGACAAATCTTCAACTTGTTAAAGAAACCTCAATTACCTTTGAAATGCAACAAAGCAAAATGCAATGAAGTGACATATGCTTGTAGTGGACAATGGAAACTGCCTATGATATGGTACAGATGTTGAATTTAACAAAGACTTTGACTTTGAGCAGCCACTGTAAGTATGTTCAAGTAACTGAAGGCAAATTAAAGAATCACATCAAGTTATGATTATAGCACAAAGGAGTTGAGTAGGAACAAAGCACTATTGGATTAAGGAACTCACATCAGACAGGAATTCAAATGTACAAACACGAATGCTAAGAACCAGAAATAGTAAATAAGAAGAGTACTATAATAAATGCTGTGAATATATGATTGCTGTTCTTTCTCCTCTCAGCTTTTCTGAAAGACACCAAGTTTATACAGAGAAAGAATTATAACAATGTATTGTTGGCTATGTTTTCTTGTATATGTGTATATATACGTGTTGTATGTTGGTGTATTCTTGTGTGTATGTGTAATATGTATTACAATAATAGCACAAAAGGGGAAAAGAGAATAGATCTATATTGGCATGATGTTCCTACATATCACTGGAATTAATTTAGCATATAAATCTAAAGGAGACTCTGAGAAGTTAAGGTATATATGGTCATCCCTAGAGCAACCACTAAGAAATAACTTTTAAAAACGGTAAAATTAGTTATTAAAGAAATTTGAAAATTTTCAGTTAGTGCAAAAGAAAGTAGTAAAACAAGAATACAGAAATAGAAACAACATGGGATATAGAAAACAAAAAATAAAATGTCAGATGCAGATCTAACTAAATACATTTTTAAAATAAATATAATTCTTGCAGTCTATCTCAAAATTAGTAAAAGTGTGAAATAAAAATACTTAATTTGTTGACTGTATCACAAAGTCATCATTTTGTCAATCAAAAGTGTTTTTTTTTTTCCCACATAGTCTACTAAAGTAGGAAAAATGAGACAATGTTTAATTTTAAAAAATGATTGTGGACAGAGTATGGGTTTATAATTAAAATTATCAATGACATATTTTGTTTTCTCTGCAATGAATCAAACTTTCACAAGCAGTGAAAAAATTACCAATGCTGCATAATTAGACAGAAAAGGATAAAACAATATTTAAATACTTATTTTCAACCACTGTCAAGATCCACTAATAATAAAGGTCACATGTACGTAGCATTCCCTATGTACCCAGCAGCATTCTGCTTGCTTTCCATTTATTACTTTCTTTAATCTTCAAAACTCTCTGAGGGAGAAACTGCTGCTGTACCTTTTTTTTTTTTCCCCCATATGAGGAAACTGAAGCACCGACAAGTTAAGTGATTTTTCAAACATCACACAGACATGAAATGGTGGGAGTGGAATTTGAACTCAGGCATTCTGGTGTGAAGGTCTGCACAATTAAACACTAGGCCATCCATTTTAAGATTTTTTTCTTTAAAATAATGTTATTATGTAGGCTCTGAGACAAATATTTTGATAAAGTCACATAAATATGGTGAAGAAACATTTTCTGAGCATTCAGGATTTCAGTAAAAGAATGATGTACAGATATTCTAGTTTTTCTCCTTCATTTCATAGATAATAAAAAACAAAGGGCCAGGAATTGACTTTGATTCAAGATCATGTTACTGCTTAATAGCAAGGCCTAGGGTTGAATTCCAGGTTTCCTGGGTCTTAACCTCACATTTTAAAAAATTCCATACCAAAAACAAAAAGTTGCAAGAAAGATTTTCCATTGCAATTTTCAGTTCAGCAAAAGAATGACTTGTTTTATAATTTGTTTTATAATTATAAAACAAATTGTTTTATAATTTAAATCAAATCTTGCTTTATTTCAATTACCCATTCTGGATATGAAAAGTAAGGAAGGAAGGATTCAACTAAGAGGAGAAGAGAAGAGCCACACGTAATGCTGCGGAAAGATCAAGGCAAACGAACAGCAAAAGAAAGCATTGGAGTTTTAGGGGGACAACAACAGAAAAGTTTATTGAGAAGTTTACTGAGGGCATCATACAAGTTTTCTAGGAGGAAGACAGAGGAACATTTCAGAAGTCAAGCCCGGTTGTTATAGTGGGAGAGGTGAGTAGGTATGGAAACTAGACTTCCCTTCTGAATATGTGAGTATATAAACTGGAATGATCATGAAATTTAGATATGAGGAAATTAAGATTTACATCCAAGTGCAGTTCACTGCCTATGTACAAGAATCCGGACATTAACCAGTGTTTATAGACTGTCTCTTACGTGGTAAGTATCAGTAATAATGAGGAGCTAAGGGTATCTCTCAACTTCTTCAAAGTTATTTTTCCGTAATCCTATTGTATCAATAAGAGGAGTCACAACACTTTTAATGAAAATTTAAAATAGAAGTAAATTCTATTCCTTCTTTTATCAACAAGGATCATTTTGGATAAGTCACTGCCTTTCAGGGTTCAAGTGAACTTTACGTTTTATTACTTCCAGACTTTTCAGAACATTTAATGTTATGATGTTCATTATCAGTCTCTAAGAGAGACCTAGAGCATGCACATTTGCCCAAGTCTGTTTGATCAGGGGAACTCTCTTCAGATAGACTAACCTGTTGGATGCTATGTTTTCAGCACATACTTCAGAAAACTCTTCCAGAAATAATTCACTTTCACTTCATTTAAAAAATTATTATACACTTATTTTTCTATGTTCTCACTGGACTTGGATTTTCTATATGATATGTGGTCATCTTTCCAACAAGTTAAGTGTGAACACCATCCCTACCTCTTTACATTTCTAGTTCAGTATCTTGAACTAGAAATTATCAACTTTGGATATTTAAAATCCAGTAATGTGTCATAGTTGAACAGCTTTGTCTTCTCCTTTATCAATCGTGCACTGTGTAGGCACTTATATCGAGGACCATATGAGAAGTTCACTATTGTCTTTCTGCTTCCTGGGCACAAAGTAGTCAATTCAGGAAGCCAGGGCTTTCCCTTTGTGGTTTCCAATGCAAAGGCAGCACCTATCTGGCCACTGGTTTGTGACATGGCTCCTGAACGTGGCAAAGTTTGACAGATCACCTAGTAGCAGCAAACACCTACCTTTCACAGTCGTGCTGAGTTTTGGTGCCCTGGGCATCTTCTTTTGCAGTTTTTATCTAAACTTCTTAGCTTAATATTCACATTTCAGCATCATTTTCAGTCTCATTCTCCCTTCTCAACCTGTCTCCAAGGACTCACTTTGATTTTTTGAACTTTTTAAAATTGATTTATTGAGCCATTAATTCATCCAACAATTGTTTTCCACCATAGGAGTTGTGATGAATAGAGACAAATCCAGAGCCTGCCAGCTAGAAGCTTTGGCTTAGTAGGAAGAAAACGACATGCAGAAAACATTCGCTGGATATATTGTAATAGATAAGAAGTACTATTAAATAGTAGGAGGTAAGGTGAGTTGAGAGGAAGATTTCTAAATGGGGCATCTGAGAAGGCTTTATAGAAGAAGTTACATTTGAGCTGATCCTGGGTCTCCAAAATTTTTTGAGCATCTACTATGTGCCAGCTTGAGATTACATTCATGAATAAGCCTCATTAAAATGAGTAACACTTACTGCATGTCATGCACCCTCTAAGCGCCTTTGCTGTGTTCTCTTTCACAACAATTGCAGAAAGTATGGGCTATTTTATTCTCATTTTGCAATTAAACAGGCTCATTCATTTAATTCATCTACAGACCCTCAGTAAGTGGTAAAGACAGGATTTACATTCGGGAAGCATAGGTGCAGGTTCCATGTCCTTACTACACTGTGGGAGATTAAACTATATTCTCTCTTCCACAGTCCTGGAACTCATGGTGGTCAGTCTAATACAGGAGACTGTTGTTAGACAGCTTAGCACAGGGGACTAGACTAGTACATAGGTGACTATGGTATAAATTTGTGTGGTAAAATGTGAGACATGCAAAGTGTTCGGGAGCAAATAGGGAGGGCAATCACCCAGTCATTGAAGATCATGGAAATGGCCATGTGTATTCTGAAACCTGAATTATAAGTTGGAGTTTGTCAGGCAAAAGAGAGAATAAACAAAAGAGAAAATCGGGATGGTCAGAGTGAGTGTTTCAATAAAGAGAATAGTATGTAGGAAAGCCCATAATAAAGGAACATTGGCAGATGAGGGAACTATTTAATGTGAGTCCAGGACAGAACTGTGGCTATAACAATTACTGCAAAGATTAGTTGTGAGAATTAATTACACACACACAGACACACACACACACACACACACACACACACACGTGCTTTGCTTAGCTTTAAGTCAGTATTTATGACAAATTCATGCTCAATTTCTTTTGTGTTGAGGGTTCCCTTGATCATGAGTCAATAAAAGTCATGTGAAACTGTGCTGTGAGTTACTTTGGAGTCTAAAAGAAAAGTTCATAAATGTGGAAAATCAAGATAAAATCCACCAATTATTTTATTTCCAGGAAAAATGTAAGACAAAGAACATTAACCCAAAGCAATATTTTGAGCCACACCCTCCCTCTGAAGAGGTCAAGTAATGCTAGAAGAAAGGAAAAAAGGAAGAAGAGAAGAGAAAAAGGAAGACAGAGAAAGAATATATCCAACTTGGACAATGACATAGGCCATGAAAGGAATCTTGACTCTGTGACACTGCTGAACTTCAGGGTGTGCTATGCATATTGTAATCTATGAAGCTGTGCAGCGCACTACCCGTAGTTCAATATATGGTAGCACTGTGCCACAAGTGAATATAAAATGTAGCTATGTCATAGTCCATTTTGGGGAGAAGTTTCTGACTCAGTGATGATCAATACTAGAGTGAGTTAGACTGTAAAAACAAACAAACAAAACAAACAAACAAGATTCCCATCACCAGAAATTTCCAAGTAGAGGTAGGTGTAGATTGTTCTACTAGGGATGTCACACAAAGGAGGGAGGCTGAGCAAAATTATCTAAGACTTGCCCTGACTCACTCTAAAGTTCCATATTCCCATGATATTTATATGCATTTTGATGTTTTGCTTTTAAATGTATGTGTGTATAATTAGAACATATTTTTAAAGTAGAATATATAGAAAAGTAGACAAATAAAAAATGTTTCTTCATTTAGTTGTGTAATGCACTACTTACAGTTAACAAATGTTAACCAAAATACATATGCCACTGCCAACTTTTTGGAGCATTTTCTTCCAGTTCATCTTTGCTGCCCATTTGCCTCCCCCTAGTGGCAATCGGATAACACTAATCCTGTTTTCCCCCATTTGTACTATTTTGAAGTATTACTAATAATTGGAAATATTTTAATGGTTTTACTTAACTTTATGGAAAAGCTACTTATACATCTGCAAAGTGAGGGCTTCTCTGTTGCTTCAAAAGTCTATTAAGTTATCTAAAAGACTTTAATACTAAATACACTTAGATTTTGTAGTTGTTGATCAATGTGCCTGTCTCAGTTCCTGAGAAGTACAGCGTTTTAGTCATAAAAGGCAGCAATCACGACATTCTGTAATGCGGCGGTCCCTAACCTTTTTGGCATCAAGGACTGATTTCGTGGAAAACAATTTTTCCAAGGGCTGGGTTGGGGATGGTGAGCCCGTTACGTGTATTGTGCACTTTTTTCCTATGATTATCACATAGTAATATATAATAAAATAATTATACAACTCACCATAACATAGAATCAGTGGGAACCCTGGGATTTTTTTCCCTCCAACTAGATCGTCCCAAATGGGGGTGATAGGAGACAGTGACACCCCAAGTGTGTTGCTTATGTCCAGTCTACTTTGTAATCTCATTTTGGTTGCTGTCACTGCAGAAAACCCTGCTTCACAAAGATAGGATGTTGGAAATGGAAGCACGTTTTTCAGTGCTTTCATGGCGATCTCAGGATATTTCACCTTGACTTTAATCCAGAATGTATAAAGACTTGAAGTTGTCTCAAACATACTTTTAAGGCCACCTCCATTTGTGATTTCAAGCAGTTGATCCTCTTCCAGCACAGACAAAGTCGATTCATCTGGCTTATTCACAAATGGGTTGCAGATCCATTCCTTCCCAGTTGGAGGGTCTTTTGTGGTTGGGAAATAATGCTCAGACTCTCTTGAAAGCTGAGATAGGTGATCATGCACCAGCTAGAATAAAGAAGGCCCTGGCTCAGTCTCTTTCAAAATTTCTTCTAACATTTGAAACATGTCAAATATCCCAACATTCATTCATCACCCCCATAATGCCAGTTTGGTATTGAATGCAGCCACTTTATATGCAGACTTGAAAACAGTTGTCGTTCTCCCCTGGGGTGACAGATTGAGTTCATTGAGCAGCTTGAATATGCCACACAAGTAAGTAAGTTTTGTGACCCATTCTGTGCCACTAAAATGTGCTACCAGTGGTGACTGTTTTTCTTAAAGAAGTCTCTGGAGCCACTCTCGTAACTTAAAAACTCTGATCTACCTTTAGAAAGTCATCTCACTTCTGTGTATATGAGAAGATGTATGTGCTCTGCATTCATCTCCTCACAGAGCTGCGCAAACAGAGCTAAGTTAAGGCTATGTACTTTAATGTGGTTGATGATTTTAATCACATACTATAAAACGTTGTTAAATTTAGGTGACATTTTTCTACTAGTCAGCATTTCTTTGCGGATGACCCAGCATGGAGACTCACATTACAAAGTGACCTCTTTGACCCAAGTAGCCAAACCAGAAAGTCATCCAGTCATGGCAACCACTCCATCTGTGCATATACCAATACCAAATGACCAACTCAGTTTTCCTGATACGTGATTATTCAGAGACTTCAGTAGTTCTGCAGCTGTGGTGGTGGTTGGCAACAAAAGTGCACATATCGTACACATCCTCCTAAAAAAAATGTTGTACAAAATCAAGCCTTGTTGCTTTGTTGTCAACATCAATAGACTCATCAACCTGGACTGCATACCATGGTAACTCCTTAATCCTCTCTAACAATTATGCCTCAATATCCTCTGCTATTTCATCAATTCATCTAGTTATGGTGCTAGATGAAAGAGGAACATGTGCCACCTTTGGAATTGCAGCCTCTCCTAAAAGTTCACAACAAATATCCTTAGCATCAGGCAGAATCAGCTCTTCACCAATAGTAAAAGTTTTCTTAGTTTCAACAATGCGATTAGCCACTAGGAATGATGCTCTCAGTGCAGACACATTTGATGAAGTGGTGGCCTTCAATAATTGCGTCTGTTCTTTGTGTTTGTATACTTTTCTTTTGAAAACTTCAAACATGTGCCTTGTAATGCAGGGTGCTTAGTCTCCATGGGGCGCAACAGTTTTGAAAGTTTCATGGCTTCATTGAATAGCCGATTGCCACACATGATACAAAGTGGGCTTGGACGATGTGAATCACCCTTTGCAATGAAACCATAATTTAAGTAGAACTCTTAGTATTTTCTTTTAAATGCAACTTTCTTTTTGTTGGCAGTTTTAGAGTCTTCTGCTGTCTCATCATTGAGTCTTTCCCCTTTTTCAAAGAAACTGTGCAGGGACGTTTGTTTTTTACTCATTTTAGCTGGAGTTTGCCAATACTGTGACTGAGACAAGTGCATAGTGCGGGAAAGAGGCACGAATGGAAGTGGTAAATAAAATAATGGGCAGGCCATGTGCAGATTAAAATAAGTGTCAGACTCTGACTTAAAGCCTGCCACCAGGTGCAACTCTACAATTGAAGTACATCAACTCACTTGCCAATACAAAGCCTGCCACCAGATGCAGCTTGTCATTTGCCACACACTTATAGGGTTTTGATATGAGTCTACAAGCAATTGATTTATGATGGTCTCTGTGTAGTCAAACCTCTCTGCTAATGTTAATCTGTATTTGCAGCCACTCCCCAGTGCTAACCAATCACCGCCTCAGCTCCACCTCAGGTCACTAGACATTAGATTCTCAAGGAGCATGCAACCTAGATCCCTTGCAAACACAGTTCACAATAGGGTTTGTGCTTCTCTGAAAATCTAATGCTGCCACTGATCTGACAGGAGGCAGAATTCAGGTGGTAATGCCAGCAATGGGGAGTGGCTGTACATACAGATGAAGCCTTCTCGCTCACTCACAGTTCACCTCCTGCTGTGTGGCCTGGTTCTTGACAGGCTCCAGTCCTTCGCCCCAGGGTTGGGGACCCCTGCTGCAGTGGAATGAATGGTAGTCCCCAAAAAGATAAGTTTATTTTCTAACCCCCAGAAACTGTTAATGTGACTCTATTTGGAAAAAAATATTTTTACATATATAATTCAGTGGAAAATCTTGAGATAAGATTATCCTAATTTATCCAGGCTGCCCTAAATTCAATGACATGTATTCTTGTAATAGGCAAATGAGGAAAAAGGCATTGCCATTGGAAAGAAAGCTTTGTGAAGACAAACCCAGAGATTGGGGTTTGGCAACCACCGCCAAGGAATACCTGGAGCCTGTAGATGGTGGAAGAGGGAAGGAAGGTTTCGTCCTTAGAGCCTCCAGAGGCAGTGGGGCCCTGCCAACACCTTGATTTCAGACATATGGCACCCAGAGGTGTAAGACAAGAGATTTATGTTGTTTAAAGCTGACTGTTGGCAGTGGTTTATTATAGAAGCTGCAGGAAAATAACACATGTTCTTACCTGTATTGTGTCAAAATCACAGCGGCCAATTGGTCACTTTCACCTGAGTAACACAAAAAATACCTTCGCATGTTAGATTGAAGCTATCTGGCCTAGATTTTGTTAATTTTGACTTTCAGTTTTAAGATGTTGCTTCAGAAATGTCGTTTGCTTCCAACAAAGAAAGTTTCTCTTTGCTCTGGAGATTGAAAATACTCAAATATAGGTTTGTGAAAAAGTTAAATTCTGATGCCAGCATGAGGGAAAATGCAAGGATCCCTGGCAGAAAAACATAATATTGGAAGCAATGTCTGGATTATTTAATAAAATGTAGGGCTTTCCCTTTCTTTCTCCCATTTCTAAATGATTACATACAAATAACAGCCCAACTTGATTATTGACTACGTATCCATATCATTTTCACTCATGCAGAGCAGTGTTTCTTATAAATATTTATGGAAAAAAATGTTCTTTTATGCACTTAAAATCCTTGCTTGATGGTTTGGAGTTGATTTCTGGCACTGTTCAATGTCAAGGGCACTGCAGTTTCCTCTGAACAAAACATCCTGGTTATCTGTAAAAATGCAGCTGCAGATGCAGGCTTTGCAGGGTTAGATCAAGAAGGCCAGCATTTCACAGAATCATGAAAGTTGACAGATGGACACACAGACACACACGCGCACAGATGCACATGCACACATCATCTTCTACATGCCAGCCTTTGTAGCTACGTTACTGTAGGTGGAGTATCTTGAAGCATATAAGGAGAGCCACAGTACTGTATGTGTGCTTGCACAATGTTTTTGGTTGTATTGATACACAGATGTGTCTTCAAATGCCATGCAGTCTTTTCAGACACTGGTAAGTAATAAGTAAGTGACACCTTCTATTACACTGATTGACATTTCATTATCTAAGTGCCTTGCCTTCTTTTGGCTTTGGGATTATTAGTCATCAGTTCCTCAAAGCAATTACATTATCTGTGTTACTCCAGTTATTCAAAGGGCATTGGGGGATATTTTTTTAAATATATATTAAAATAAAACTAGTCCTTGGAATAGTGTCCTGAGCTCAGATAATTCAGCCACTGGAAAATAAATAAATAAATAAATAAATAAATAAATATGCAACTCCTATGTTACTTGAAGTTAGGAAAGGCAAATAAGTTATTTGAATCCGTGTCTCACCAGTGAGGTACAGGAATTGGGCAAGATCAATGAGATTTTTTTTTCCAGAAGTGAAAGTTGTGATTTTAAGAGCTGGTGACACCTATCATTATGCTGAATATGAAACTTTTATCAAAGTGTAGTTACCTCGCCTAACCTCGTAACCTAGGAATAAATTACTGTTTAATTTTGCATAGCTGTATGATCAGGGTTTCTTAAAAATTTGTAGAAGTATCTCTTTTGCTATTAATATTTCTCTTCTTGGTAGCTTCATAGGACATGTAAAACATTTTATTTCTTTGGTTCTAGGGTTATTATTGAATTTTTAAGTATGTTCAAATTCACTCTGTAATGATCTGTGTAAAGTGAAAGCATTGGAAGAATGAAAATGCACATATAAACAATACACAAATATGAAACATGGGCAAGAGTGCATGGCATCAGGCTTGTGGGTTGATAACTGGAATTTATTTAAGCCTTGGTCACAAGTATAATGATGATAAATCAAGAGGAAGGGACTGACCCAAAAGGGAGGCTCTTGCCTGAGTTTCAATATAGGTCATAAATCGAGCTGCCTAGAGCAAGGACCTATGTGAAGGTGAGTATGTGCCAGAAAAGATACAACTGTAGAATGCTGGAGCTAATTGGGCCCTAGAGATCATCAAGTCTAGCCCCTTTCATTAAGACAACAAAATCTAACTTAACTTTTATTATGAGCTAGATGCTGAGTATTTAATGGTAAGCAGGAATAACAAGGAAGGCCCCCCAGCCCTCACTCATGATACATAATCAACCACTGGGGAAACATGGGCCAGAAAAGGGAAGAGGCTTGCTCCAGGTCATGCATCTCATTTGTACCAGAGTGAATTCTACAATCTGGGTCTCTGGAATTCTTGAAATGGCTGCCACTAGCTATTAGGCAATGGCACTTATGGGTCACTGCCAACTACCTGACATTCAAATGCTTTGTCTTTTTAGTTGAATGAATTATGTGACCTGGGCCATCCTTCCCTAAAGCTAACTGAGCTACCTACATAGCTTCATGTTCACGAAGCACATGGTCATCAAAGCCTTAACTGAAGATAACAGATTCAGCAACTAACTGTGCAAGGACAGCTTTCCAAAAACTACCCCAACATCTAGCTTGACTGCACCCTAACCACCTATCATCAGAGATTTCAAAGGCTAACTTTTTAATTTTTAAAAAATTTTATTTATTTATTTTTTCAGATGTCTCACTCTGTTTCCCAGGCTGGAGCACCATGGCACAATCATAGCTTATCGCAACCTTGACCTCCTGAGCTCAAGTGATTCTTCCACTTCAGTCTCACAAAGTGCTGAAATTACAGGTGTTAGCCACTATGACCAGCCTCAACTGCTAACTTTTTAATACATATTTTTTTCCAAATGAACTACACCTTGCAAAGAACTCTCATGTTGCTGATATGCAGTTGCTTCTGGAGTGAATGCATAAGTTTACCGAATATCCCACCTATAAAATATGCCAAATGACACATTGGTAGATATTTAGAAGTGAAGCAACTCAGTTTTAAAGGCAGTTGATAGCTTTTTCCTTGAGTCTGAGTCTGTGTGCTTTGGTGTAGAGAAAAAAAGGATGGTTAAGGACTGGCTGAAAGGTCTCCCTGTTAAAAATATTTTCTCAGACATACTAAGCACAGATCATTAGAATTGAACATTTGTCCCGTTTCCTTATGTTATATTTGGGGAACATCATGTACAGAATTTAAGTGACAACCACTTAGTGACAGAGTCCAGGAATTAAGTGGATATTCTGGTGTTAAGTCCAGTGTTCTTTCTGTGTTCCATTGTTGTTGGTTATTTCTTCAAAATTATACGTTGCATCACATAGACAATCCCATTGTTCATGCTAAATTAAATGCAAGAGAGATTAAACGTCATTGAGAAGACGTTTTGGTGCAAAGTCCTTAACACCAACTGTCATTGGTGGATACCAACCATCCTTGCTTAAGTAGATGTCTAGTTCTTCACTGAGAGACTCATTAAAACACATTTTAAATGAGTAATCCAAGCAAAAAAGCTCTCAAAGAGAGTAGTCAACATACATAACTAAGTTACATTACTGAGGCCTTAGTAGATGCTCAATAAATATTGGTTAGCTGACTAAATAGTCCAAGAGGAAACCTCAAAAATACTTGTAGCAATGAAGAGGCAACATAATTTGATTTAAAGATCAGAGAATTTAGAATCTTAAGTTTGGGATCTTGGGCCTTTGCTTAAGGTGTTTAAAGCTCAGTTCTTTCATTAAGAAAATTCAGAAAACAATACCTACCTCTCAGGACTGTGGGGGAGATTATATGAAATAATATTTAAAAGTCCTAACCCTCATATTAAATGCTATAAAATATACTTAATAAATACTGATTGTAATTTCTTGCTAGAATATATTTGCCACTCAGAAAAAGTAGAATATTATTTTATGCAGTGGTCCTTGAAAGTTGAGAGATGGACTGACTGCATGAAAGTCATCAGAGAAACTTGGAAAAATATAGATTCTTGGAATTTACTCCAATGTACTGAGTCAAAATATCTGAAGGAGGGACCTGGGAACCTCAATTTTTGTTTGTAGCTCCTTAGGGCATTCTAGTACACACCCTCATTTGTTAATGCTGATTTTTTATGAACAGTATTCCCTTAATTTAATGATCTAAATCTTCTTTCTGGAGTCTCTGTAACTCTGGTTACATTTTTTTTTTTCTGAATACAGGTTGTTTCATGGCTAATCTATTGCTTTTTTTTTCATATTTTAGGTGAGCATTTGAGTATTCTCAGCCAAGTAATAAACACCTGATGTAGTAAACATCTTTGGCCACAAATTGACATTTGTTATTTAATTTCTAAGTAAACTTAGGAGGGGACACAAGTGTGCACACACACTTCTCTGGGAGAATATTGTATGTTCATAACTTAAGATGATTATGCCATAGGCAGACAAATAGATTTATTTATAAATAGATATATCTTTGCAAGTGAAAGTTTCCGTTATTTCTCTACTTTACAAATTCTGTAATTGGTCAGAAAACAGCAATGCATGTCATTTGGTCATTTACCACCTAAATTATATATGCCTACTTGATTAGAAAACCAATTTTTATTTTCTTCTTGTGGGGCGTGACTTCCAAGCATTCACTTTAATTTTGTCACAAGAATTTTCCACAACATATCTGCCAAAATTGACACCTAATGAAACTTCTAGACACAACGAACATTTTTTTTTTGGCAAGTTAATTTAAAATATCATTTTCCCTTAATGGGGATAGCTAGACCTCTTTATCAAGTAGAATGAGTTTATGAGGCTACCTGAAGCCTGGTCCATGCAGTAGCACAAACTATTTCTGTGAATTTGGCCTACTCTCTTAATATCTTTGCATATAAATGTCCTCGTGAAATAAAATGAAATATTGAATAAATAGTTTTTTAAGTTTCTTCCAGTTTGACCTAATAATATTTTATGAGTTTATAAGTTTCCTTAACACTGTGGACAGGAACAATCTAGAATAAACAATCTCTAAACTGAAACTATACAGGTCTCATCAGTGCAACAGGAAAAACAAAGATTAAACTTGGTAGATTTATTAAAATGAGAATGAAAAAAATTGTAACTCTCACTGAAAATGTGCATGTGACTTATTGTTATCCAGAGGCTCAATTATAGGCTACTCTTTGAGAGTTATTAACAAGGAAGCATCCCAACAATAACGGGTACTTGCCTTAGAAAACCCAATCTGGCACAGCTTGAATGAGTCTGGTTCCTATTCACAACCCATCATTTAAAAAGGATACATAATTTAAAGGATAAATATAAAATATGAACTTCATAGTCCAATGAAATGACCCTCATCAAAATTTTAATGTTACTATAATCTACACAAAGTGGCACAAAGGGAGCCCAGAGCATAGCCAGGCAAGTGAAGGCTCCGATTCGACTTGTATTCTCCTCAATTTCCCACATGATTCCTTCTCCCCGCTGGGGGAAATATGGATGGTGATAAGGAGAATGATGACCAGCATAACGTAGGTTGCCTAGTCATGTTCCTTTAATACAATTAGAGATACATTCAGAACCCCAGCATGAGCTATCTATTGCAACCACTTTTCCTCAGTCAATTTATAACTCAAATCCATCAACACCACTTAATGTGCACTGCTATTAAGTCTCATTCAGCATTTTCTTTCTTAGTCTCCAAGCACCATGCACATCAATGCATCGACACATTCACCATCATCCAGACAAGGCTGCCTCTTCATAAGCTTTATCTATATAGCACTTGATCTCCCTTCACGTTCTTTGTCTATTTGTCCCTTTCTTACCTTTTACTCTTTTAAATTATAGAAAAGGGAGGTTCCCACTATTTTGAAAATAAAAGGGAAATAGTTGAGCTCTAGCTACTTCCTTTAATGTTAAAAGTTATTCTGTTCAGGCGATGAGTGGGTATATGTCCTTTATTTGCCAAGATGTCACCCTTTTATTCCTTTCCTTTCTCTTTCCATATAATTGCAATTCTTTCCGGAGAGTTTGTAAATCCCTGCAGCCCTGTTTACCTGGCAGGACATACAGCTCTCCCAGTGTTATAATGCATTGACATAGTGTGTCTGAGAAGCTATCATTGATAGGAAGTTAGAAAATAAGGAAGATTCTAGTAACTGACTCTGTGACTCAGGGCAAGCTACTTCTTTCTGAACTTTACTTTTTTCATTTGAATAATTAGGTAATTCAACTAAATTAGTACATTTTGAGTGGACATTGCAAGGCCTGAACTAGAATACGAGGAAGAGGCATGTTGTTTGGCCTTTTCAACACCCACTGGGTTTTCATTTGAAGGAAAATAAAACAAAAACAAACAAACAACAACTAGGAAATGTTTAATGGCCTTTCTGGTTGTATGGTCCACAATTTGTGAAGTAATAGATTACAGTAACCATAATAACATTTTTAATATTACTTCATGGTTTGTAAAGCATTTTGAATCCATGATATAGGAAATAACTGAAGCCCACCACAATGAGAACAAGCAAAACCTATTTATTCAGAGGTTGCTAAAGCAAGGAAATCAGCCACCATCTCTTATTCTGGCAAAAACTCCAAGGCAGGCAGAAGAGTAAGAAAGTTTTATAGTGGAAAAAAAGGAAAGCTTTGGTTATGCTGGCATGGGGAAGCTATACACAAGCTAACTAGAAGCAGGGCATCGTACGTGATTGATTAGGTGTGCATATTTGGCTTTATCCAGTTGTTCTTAAGTTGGAAATGAGGGCAAAAATTAGAAAAGCTTTCAGTTATTAGATTTCTCACTCTGCATGAGAGGTGACTCTCAGGGCAGCATCATGATTTCTGATTAAAAAGGGGAAAAAAAGAGAATTGAAGAGTTGCAAGAACCACTGTTACCTAGAGCGGTCAGAAAATTTAAACATATACAATTTCCAGGTATTAAAGAGGATCTAAAGAGGGAGAAAGGCATCTGTGTGACTTGTGTTATCACTTGTCCTCACAGAGGACTAAGAGTGAGGGTTAGTAATTGTCTGATGTTTGTAAAATGTAAAATGTGTCTTGTTTAATTTTTGAAAGCACTGCATTTCAGTGGCTCCTTAGAATGATCTTTAAGGGGGTGCTTTCATCTAAAGTAAACAGTCATCCCAAACTCCAAGAGACAAGATATTTAAAAAGAAGAGTGACTTGACATGTATACAGTAGCCACCTCCATGACAAAGTACAGAAGGCTCTTTTTCCTCAAATTATCTTCCTAGGTGGGCTTGCTACAGTACCAGATAGCCTCTCATTACTCTTTCCAGGAAGTGACCTGGGCCTCAGAGTGTAGTGGAAGGGATGCAAGACCAGGGGTCAGAAGACCTGGATCTTCTCTGGACTCTGCCATGTGCCATGTGACTTTAAGCTAATCTCCAATCTTTGTTGGCCTTGATATTCTCTCTGTAAAGGATGAAGTAATCATTCCTACCCTGCCTTCCTCTGTGAGATTATTGTCAGCCAAAAATAAGATTGTTGATGGCAAGAGGTCTTATAACTTTTAAAGATACTTACACCTTTTGCTTCTTCTCTCCCCGGTTTCTCTCCCTGACTTCCCACTCTCCTCCCTTCATCTCTATTACCTTCTCTTTTCCTCATTTCCTTTTTTCCCACTTTATTTCAGATATGACTAGAGCCAGATAGTAATTTATTAAGTTGACTAGCCAACCTGTCATTTAACAGAGATGTGAGAGAAGTGAAAAAGAGACAAGTAAGTTTCATTTAGTCTTTAGAGGCAGGACTTGGGACTTCCAGAATGGCTGTGTGAGGAGGTTGGTGGATTATCTCCCTGGAGAAAAATGTCATCTAACTAGCTATAATTATAAAACACAAACAATCCACTGAAATCTCTGGAAGTTGTCCTAACAGCACGCATCAAATGGAGAAACAGGTGCACAAGACGCCCTATGAAATCTGAACAGGAAGAGTGAGAATCCGCTGCATTTAGGCTAGGCCAGGCCAGGCCAGGCCCTGCTCCTATCCCATGCACAGCTTCCCCATCAGCTCTCAGATTTAGAACCGCCTGTTCAGGTGCTTTATTTTGGGTGGTTATGGCCAAGAAGTAAGGCTGTCTGTTCCTGCAATTTTTAGTCTCGGGCAACCAACAGTTTTACTCTGAGAAGAGCAGGCCACAGGCATCTCTTAGATCTGCCCTCCAAACTTCATGTTACAAGTTTTATTTCGGGTGAGCATGGTCGAGAGGAATGAGGCTCCCTTCCCTCACCCAAGTTTCCACTCATTGGACAGAAGCCCTGCCTTAGACACAACAAGTCAAAACTCTTGGGGACCAACTTGTTTATGGTATAGAGGTTTGATCCAGGGGCAATACCTAGAAACCAGGCCTAAAAGTAATCACTGTCCTCCCTGGTGGTCTTGAAGACTGTGCATGGCCAAACCTGAGCCCTCTCATGAATAAGTGGAGAGGAAACTTCTGAGCTATTAGTCCCTGGTTGAATGTGAAACATAAACTTCCTGAATTGTGAAAGCAATATCCAAGCCACACACACGCATACACACACACATATCCAGATGTAATGAGTGAAAATTTAACTGACCAATGGGGCTGAAGCACAGCCTGTAACCAATATTTGGGGTTTATGGACTCAGGGGCTAATCTCAGGAAACTGAGCTAAAAGACACAAACAAGCAGAACAATTTTGAGAAGGGACATCTGAGGCTGCACGTTGCAGGGAAAATTGACTTCACAAACTCAATTCAGACAAATTACTAAATAAATGACAAAACAAACAATAGCAACAAGTCACAGAGGCAGAGGAGTCAGTATATAATTCAAAGTGCTTAGCACATTGCCAGGCTTATATTAATCACTAGTTTACAGTCAAACTGACTGAGTCCTAACATTGTCCTGACATTCACTTGCTGTGTGATCTGTGCAAGCTGCTTTTCTCCTCTGTGCCTTAGGTTTCCTGCAATTCAGTGATAATAGCATTTATACCTCAGGGTTGTTGCGAGGATTAAATTAATTATGCATGAAAATGACTGACACATAGTCTATGCCCAAGTAATATTAGCTATTATCATAATTAGGTATGGGTTTTCCTCTTTTCCATATGTAGTGTGTGCTGGTTACCGAAATCCCTCTAATAGATTACTATCCACTTTGAATCAATTATGAATGCTTTTAAAATGTCAATAGTCCTGGGAAGATTTATCTATGACGTCATGGACACTTTATAAGTATGTTCACCACTTTTTCATTACCATAGACTAAACGGGGCAGGAAAGCTTATGTTTGGCCAAAAGAAAGGGGAACACCATAATGGGAAGAGGAAAGCCAAGAAGGTTAGCAGATGCTAAATGGCAAATTTCACTGATGTTGCATTTTCACTTAGTCCAAGCCACCTATGCCCACCCTAATGAGTTAGAACAGAATTCTGGAGGTTAGTGACATTCACTAGCATAGGTCAAGTCTTTCTGATTTCTCTAGAACTCAACACTCAATTGCCTGTTGCTAGGTAAGCCAATCCTGTGATTTATTTTTGATTGTGAATAGACAGAAAGACAAACTATACCACAAGATCTGTCTAGAATACTGCAGGATTACTTGGCTCAGCATTCCTTACAAGCCAAACGCTAGATCAACATCGCCATCCATGATTCCACTTGCTGGCATTAAAGCCCAAATCTTCCCCAGAGCTTTTCTGACTGCAGAACAGATCTTGCTAACAAATAAACTTAAATGCTCTATTACAAAAGGAAAAATGGAGAGAAACGGAAAGTCACCAATCTCCCTTACAGTAGGCTCACGAAGAAGGGAAGTGCAATCTTTCTTGTAACTAGAATTTGGTTTCCTTGGTTTTAGCCACAGACATGATAATAAATATAAGTTGCCTCAGGGCACATTTTTATTTAAAAAATCCCATTTACAAAGGTTAGCAGTTGCATTACAATTTGAGTAGGTTTATAAAAAATGGCTTGATGTGCTGGGTCCTTGTTTTACTTCTGAAAACAAATTAGCCATCATTCTGTGCTCCTAATTAGAGCTTTGTGTTTCCATAGAAGCCTTATTCTTTTAATTATTCTCAAAGTTTATTAAACAGATGAGAACTTTTTCCTTTTAATTATTTCCTTTTAGTAAAAACTACTCTGAAAATTTTCAAACAGTAACAAAATAAGGACAACAGTGTGAAAAACCCCACAAACACAACTTGCAGACTCAAGAATTATCTAGGTTTTGCCACACTTGCTTTATCTGTCTCTTTATATTCAATTTTCTTTTCTACTTGTTTTTTCTTTTAAAAACTAATCCCTGTAACCACCTAATACCTAGTTTATAATCATATTTCCTCAGTTGTTTTCTTACAACTTAAAATGTGGGTTGCTTAAAGAAGGGTTCAACCCACATCCATCATTACATATGGTTGTTATGAATCTGAACCTCTTTAATGCTGGAGTAGTACATTCCATTTTTTTTCATACTATTGATTTATGTAAAAAGAAAACAAAACAGGTAAGCCAATTTGAAGGATGTTCAATATTGAAGATATGTCTTTGTTTTTTCTAACATTATTTCCTGAAAACTGGAAATGAGCTCTTGTGACTGACATTCTATTAGAATGTCAAACCACATCAAGAGAAACAAAATATATGACTATCTCTTGTGATGCTATGATTTACCTGTGAGTTCAGTGTGTGACAGCCCCATCCTCTTATTCTTTATCTCATCAGCATTTCCCATGATTGTCTCCTGTTTTTAATGATTGGTGCCAGCTCCAGTGATTAAATAGGAAATAGCAAAATATTTGTAATTCTATCATTTCTTCTACATTTATTAGTTATAATTATTTTAACAAAGAAAAACTTTTCAGTATTTATATAATAGCGTGATTTGTGCAACCTGAAAAGCAATTCCAGTAAGAAAAGCATTTAATTCTTTTTTTTTTTTTCCAGTTGTCAAATGATCCTTTATTGAAATATTTTCCTTTATGCTTAACTGGCTGGGCATTCCATAGCACCACTGTTGATGTCATCTATGATGTCATGAGGGTGGCGGCCATCAACATTACAGCCCACAGACTGGGCAGTCCCCAGGATCTCTTTAATGGTTCCAGAGAGTTCTCTGGCGTATCGGTGCTGTATCTGTCGAGCAGTGTTGACGATCTCATCAAAAGTGATATTCCCACTGTGTTTAATGTTTTTCTGTTTCTTTCTGTCTCTTGGTGGTTCCTTGAGGGCTTTGATGATCAGGGCAGAGGCAGAAGGCACCACCTGAATCTGGGCCTGTCTGTTCTGAATGGTCAGTTTCACTGTAATCCTCAGGCCCTTCAACTCACCTGTTGCCTTGGCAATGTCATCACCAGCCTTTTTCGGAGACAGACCCAGGGGACCGATCTTGGGGGCCAGTGCAGAGGTGGCACAGACTTCACCTCCAGTGCACCTCAGGTGTACGACTTTGATCTCGTTGGGGTCGAACTTCGGCGGCATGGTGGAGGCGGCTGGTGTCGGATGAACCCAGATTCAGGACGACCGAAGAAAGTTGCACCTTGGCCTCCTCCGAGCCAAAAGCCAAGAGCAGCATTTAATTCTTAAGTTGTTAGAGAAAGAATTTGGGGCCTGTTACTTCTAATATAACCAATTAATTGGGAGAGGTGTGGATAGCTCCCTTCTCCTACCTCTTTCTTTCTACATATCATCATAATTTTACAGGCTTTTACATATGAAATGAGTCTGAATCAATTTGAATTATTATTTTTTCGATGCTTAATTTTTGTCAGTTTTGCATTTTTGGCCATTAGAAGCCCCTTCATGTTTGGCAGTGACCCTTTGACATGACATATGTCTTTGTGCATCCCCTTTCTTTCCAGCAAAAAGAAATTACAGACTTAGTACATATGTTTCCCCACATCTGGGATTAGACATTACCTCTGGGGCTCTGGACCCACAACCTGGGCACTAGATGAACTAAGTGTTCTCAAACTCTCGTTACTTTCAAACATTTCCTATTGTGAAAGTTAGGAAATATGTATTTTAAGAAAAACAATAATGAATTTATTCTGGTATGTCCTATTAAAATTTGCTGCTATGTTTTTTTAAAGCACATAAATAACTCTTTTACCTGTGTTTTTAATTGTGGCCTTTAGTTTAGAAAGTTTTCTTGTTTGGTTAAATTCTACATTGTCTAATATCAGAATCACAACTTCTTCTTTTTATTTGTATTTTCTTGGTATATCTTTGCCCATCCTTTTATTTTTAACTTTTCTAAATCATTTGCATTAAGTATGTCTCTTGTGTTGAGCAAGCAGTTGGATATGAATTTGTTAGCCAATCTAAACATCTTTTTAGTTTTCTTAATAAAGCTAGGCACATTTATATTTACTAATGAACTCAAAATTCTAATTTCTGTCATATGATTTTACATTATATTTATATATTCACATGCACACAGTTAATCTTTCACTACATTATGATTTTTTTAATATTGATGGTATTTATTTTGATTTTTAGGATAGTTTATCTTTTTGTTTTAGTGGTTTTCATTATACCAATACCTTTCTTTATATAATACCTCTAGCGCTGTCTTTTCTGGATGATGTCTATTAGCTACTTACAATGAACAATAATGAAGATAGCTAGCACCAATTTTTCTCATTTTCTCCCCTCCGTTACTGAATTTTAATGACAAACATTACCTTAAAGATATTTTTTACTCTTTAAAAATGCTTAAACTTTTGTTATTTCGTTTTTCTTACAAGTCAATATTAATGAGATCATCAGCAACCTTATTCCATTATCCACTTAGTCTTATCTTCTCCCATTTTTGTTATTTATATTACATATATAGTCCGATTATATAACATTTACAAACCAGTTTGTCATCTTTATCTTGTTTATCTATTCCTGAAAGCTCACTCCTGGGATCTACACTATAGCTTATCCAGTCATTTTTGGGTGCCTGAGCCTTTCTTTCTAAGGCATTTCTTAGGGACTATTTATGAGACCAGTATTCCCTAAATGGTCAGGAGACATTTTGGAAGATTAAGAAACAGTACTGTTACTGTGTGTATTAATCCATTCTCACACCACTATAAGGTCATAACTGAGACTGGGTAATTTATAAAGGAAAGAGGTTTAATTGACTCACAGTTCCATAAGGCTGAGGAAGCCTCAGGAAACCTACAATCATGGCAGAAGAGGAAGTAAATATGTCCTTCTACACATGGTGGCAGCAAGAAGAATTTTAAGCAAAAGAGGGGAAAGTCCCTTATAAAACCATTAGATCTCACGACAACTCACTCACTATCACGAGAACAGCATGAGAGTAATTGCTCCCATGATTCAATTACTTCCCACTGGGTCCTTCCTACGACATGTGGGGATTATGGGAATTACAATTTAAGATGCAATTGGATGTGGACACAGCCAAACCATATCATTCTGCCCCTGGCCCCTCCCAAAGCTCATGCATGTCCTCACATTTTAAAACACAATCATGCCCTTCCAACAGTCCCCTGAAGTTTTAATTCATTCCAGCATTAATTCAAAGGGCAAAGTACAAAGTTTCATCTGAGACAAGGCAAGTTTCTTCCACCAATGAGCCTGCAAAATCAAGAGCAAGTTAGTTACTTCCTAGATGCAATGGGTGTACAGGCATTGGGCAAATACAATCATTGCAAGTGGGAGAAAATCACCCAAACAAAGGAAGTACAGACCTCAGACAAGTCCAAAATCCAATAGGGCAGTCATTAAACCTTAAAGTTCCAAAATTATCCCTTTTGACTCCATGTCTCACATCCACGTCACACTGATGCAACAGGTGCACTCCCACAGCCTTGGGCAGCACTGCCTTGTGGCTTTATAGGCTACTATCCCCCTCTTTCATGGTTGCTTTCACAGGTTTGGATTTATCCCCAGAAAATGGGTTTTCTTTTCTATCGCATTGTTAGGCTGCAAATTTTCCAAACTTTTATGCTCTGCTTCCTCTTGAATGCTTTATCACTTAGAAATTTCTTCTACCAGATACCCTAAATCATCTCTCTCAAGTTCACAGTTCCACAGATTTCTAGGGCAGGGGCAAAATGCTGCCAGTCTTTTTCATAGCAAGAGTGACCTTTACTTCAGTTCCCAACTAGTTCCTTATTTTTGTCTGAGACCACCTCAGATGGACTTTATTGTCCATATCACCATCAGCATTTGGGTCAAAGTCATTCAACAAGTCTCCAGGAAATTCCAAACTTTCCCAAATCTTCCTATCTTTTGAGCTCTGCAAGTCTCTAGGAAGTTGTAAACTTTCCCACAATTTCCTGTCTTCTTCTGAGCCCTCCACATTGTTCTAACCTTTGCCTGTTACACAGTTCCAAAGTGACTTCCACATTTTCAAGTATCTTCACAGCAGTACCCCACTACCAGGTACCAATTTACTGTATTAGTCCATTCTCATGCTGCTAATAAAGAGCTGTCTGGGACTGGGTAATTTATAAAGGAAAGAGATTTAATTGACTCACGGTTTAGAATGGCTGGGGAAATCTCAGGAAACTTACAATTATGACAGAAGATGAAGCAAACATGTCCTTCTTCACAAGGCAGCAGGAGAGAGAAGAATGAGCAAAAGGGGTAAAGCCTCTTATAAACCACCAGATCTCAGAAGAACTCACTCACTATTTTGAGAATAACGTGAAGGTAACTGCCCCCATGATTAAATTACCTCCTACTGGGTCCCTCCCAAGACAGGTGGGGATAATGGAAACTACAATTCAAGTTGAGATTTGGGTGGGGACACAGACAAGCTATATCACTGTGAGGCACTGCTGGCAGTCCTAGAATAGACAATTATTAGGTGACAACCATACCAGGTGATTCAGTGATTGTTAAACTGAAGCTCTTGCCTTCAAGAATTTCACAGCTTTTATTATGTAATAGTGCTCTTTTGCACTAGGAATCTCAGAGTTCTGCTAAGGTGTTTCCTTGTTCAGGTAAATTATCAGCTATATTTCTGAGCACCAGATTTCAGACCCTTTAAGATAAATGTATTCCTTTGCATCTGGCCCAGGTTACAGCCCTCCAGATGACTAAGAGTTGTACTAATGTTCATGGAGATTAATGTCAGGGCTGGAGAAACTTTACTGTCTCTATAAGAAACTACTGGACCATACTAGATTTAAAAAATCTCAAATTTACCCATGATCTCTTTTTCATTCTCTTGCTAAGCTCCTTTATTTTTGTCAGCTATCTGGTGTCATGAGCCTACCTGCCCTTTTCCCAATGCATACACAATACTGTAAGCCTTCCTTAGTTTATCTCCCTATTCCCATCAACATTGAATTGAACTTTATTCCATTTACCCAGGACATTACTCTTATCCAATTCACTGTACTAACTCAGGAAATGAAAATAGACTTCATTTTCTATGCAAACTTTGATACAGTGTGCATAAAAATACTGCACTAAAACAGCTTCTAAGGCCACATCCCATCTCAGTAGGGCTATTGTAATTAATTATGGATGTTTGCCAAAGGATGAAGGAATGCCAGATGCAAACCCTGTTATTTGCGAACCTACACTAACTCATGATGATACTGTGCTACTTTATATAATCTTGCTCACTTGTATTATAAGCTCTTTTAAGATTCGAGGCCCATTAAGTATTTGAATTTTTAATTAGATAGCAACAAGAAAATATGAGGAAAATTTCAATGTAGACACTCCCCTTTCTTGAAGACTTTTAGAGAGTAAATATTTTTGTTTGATTAAATGACATGGTCATCTTTGTGATACTTGATGGCATTAACTAAATGTCTTAACTAAAGTTCTTGGTATTCAGTGATGAAAAGCATATTTACTTTAGAGCTTAATTTGAATTATGGAAGCAAGCTAATAAACAAAATTAATATTATATCATAATTGTGAGAGTTTTGTGCATTTGCTTTGGGAACATCAAAAAGGTCTAGTTCAGAAAAGCGGGTCAGAGAAATCTTCCTGGGGGAATGGTGTTTGAGCTGATTGCTAAAGGATGCATTGGAATCAGCAAATACAGGGTGCTGATGAGGGAGAGTTTTTGCAAGAACACAGAACACTTGGCACTAAAGCATGATGTACTTGTAGAGCTAGTTATTCACATCAGTGCGAATGTAGACTAGGATGCAAGTAGGTGTGTAGAGAACTGGGACTATAGTGACAGGTAGAGACCAGCCATTATGTGGCAGAGACACACACCATGTGTCCTTGTGCCACCTTAAGGCTTGTATTTAAACAATCCCTGTTAAAACAGACTATGGGAAACTCCAAGATATTTTAAGCAGAAAATGCAATAATCAGAATGAAAGATTTTATAATAAAACATGCAGATTAAAACTATAGACATAGCATTCATTAATTCATTTAATTACTTACCATCTAATAAATAAGCATCTACTATGTCTTCATCACTATTCTAGGAACAGAAGATTTAATATTTATCAATAGCAGACATGATACCGGTTCTCGTGGCTGCAAATTCAGCTTGCTTTTTTTACTTTTAGATCCAATCCTCTAGTATACTCTAGCCTGCCTTTATTTACATTATTAATTTATCTATTGATTAGATTACTCCAATTTGCTTGCTGACATTTCAAAATATCTTCCTATTTAGAAAGCAATAAAAATATACAAAACCAATAAACCTACTAATCAACCAAACAAACAAACAACTCGCTCTTCATCACCCTCCTTCTATTGTAGAATTTCCTTGCTCCTCTTCATAGAACAGCCAATTACTTCGTCCCTTTTCTCTCCATCCCAAGAAGGATTTTGTTCCTACCATTTCACCAAAACAGCTTTTATCAAGGTCTTGGTTCTCCGTCTTTGCAAACTCATGATGAATTCTCTTTGCTCTACCTCTTCAATCTCTCAACAGCATCTGATACTCTTTCTTGCAGCACTTTGTTGCCAAGCTTTGTGACTCAACACCATCCTGTTTTCCCTGTAATACCTTCCAGATTTCTCCTTCTCAGACTTCTTTGTTTACTTCCCTCAATCTGTCTGAACTCTAAAAGTTGCAGTGCCACATGGTCTGTAATCCCCTGTCCTTCTTCATCTAGATTCTCTATTTAATTGATTTTATTTAGTTTTATAGCTTAAATGCCACTTGTATATTTATAACTCCCTGATGTATGTCACTTATTTTACTCCCAGGGCTTCAGAAATACACAAATGTCTTCTCAGTGTTTCCACTTAAATGTCTCATACACGTGCCAGGCTAAACATACACATCTAAAATAAAACTTAAGATTCTTCAGTATCCACTTTCCCTCAGATCTGCTTCTTCCCCAGTCTTTATCACTCGAGTAAATGGCACCACAATTCACTGGCCAACAATTTAGGAGTCAGCCTTGGTGCATCTCTTTCCCAGTTGCCACTCTTCGCATTCAACTCTTAGCAAGCCTTGTTGGCTTCTTGCAAAATATATTCAAAATATGACCCCTTTTATCACATCCTCTGCAGTTTTCCTAACTACTATCATGTTGCCTTAAAGTGACCATAATAACCTCCCAACGAGTTACCTTGTTCGATTTTGCTCCCCATAGTCTCTGCAGAGAGCAGCCAGTGTTTTATCTCAAATGCAAATATGGGAATATTCCACAGGCCTTTTCTCCTACTTCTGCTAATATCTTCCTATTACAACTGCAACTTAATCTAGGCAGTGGAGTGGAGGAAGTGGGAAAAAAATTTCTCATCTCCTTCCTTTTAAGAAGAGCTTCCAGTAGTACCCAAAGGCACTTCTTATATTTCACTGGCTGCAACTTAGTTATATAGCAACACTTAGCTACAGAAGAGTACAGAAAATGTGTTACTTTTTCTTGGTGATCATGTGCCCAATAAAAAGTAGAGCTCTATTACTAAGAAGGAATTACTGATACTGGGATAAATAATCAGCAGTCTCTGCCTCATTGCTCAAGTGACTTCTCCTTAGAAGGGCCTTTATTGATCACTGTGTATAAGGTACACGTATTGTTATCTTATTACTTTGGTTTATTGTCCTCAAAACACATCACTACCTGAATTTATGAGACTGATCAATCCATGTCTATCTATTCTTCTAGAACTTTCTCTAACCATATGTTTATTTGTTAACCATATTTATTGTCTTTTTTTTTTCTTTGACTATAAAGACTCAAAAACCAGGGACATTATATGTCTGCTGGATAACTGTATTCCCAGCAACTAAATCAATGCCTGTTATTTAATAGGCACTTAATGCATTTATACTGAAAATAATTTCCTCTGTGAAGTGGAAGATAAGGTTGTATCACCTGTGAACAAAAATATATGTGTGTATGATTGGATGGGTCCAGTGGGGATATCAGAGTTTTAGGAGAATTGGTAATATTTAAAATGGTTAAGGAGAATGTGAGAGAAATGGTAAAGGTTTCTGTATGATGTTCAAGGCCCATGTGAGACTGGTTATCCTACATTTTATGATGTAAATCTGTTTTGTAATACGACTTTCTCCAGCAGTGCTCAGTTAGTAGGATTCAGCTAACAGGAAATGACTATTGTTAATCTAGTGTTGAGAGTTTAAGATATTGGCAAAAGTATTGTTGAAATAGTGAAAATTTTTTATTTTTCCTTGGTCATTATAGAAGACAGTGACTAGAGTTATAATAAGTAGTTTGGGTGAAAATAATAAAAAGAGAAATGAGTTACAAGAGAATAATAATAATACATATTAATAGTGTTTTTAGGTTCAAAGTGGTTGTACATGCATGTGTCTTATGTAATCTCATAAGTGTATAAATTTAATTTTCATAAATGTATAAAGAAAAATAACCTATGACATTTTCAAAGCAGACATTACTATCCTTATCTTACAAATGAGGAAATTACAAATGAAAGAGTTTGATGACTTTCCCAAACACAACAGGAAATTAAAGTAAAAAGCAGGAATTGAAATTTCCTGAATGTTTGTCTAATTCTCCAAAAGAGATATGTAGCAGACATCCTACTGTCTTCAATTAGCATGGTTTCATTAACTTGGTTTGAGTACTGTAATAATAGAAGGACATATTATATTTCATCATTTTCTATTAACTCAAAGGGAGAAATGCATAGATGCGTGTTTTTTGCTGTTGGTAAATGAGTAATGTTGGTTTTCACTGAAGACACACTAATGAAAACATAAGTAGGTGGAGTAGTGTACTGAATTTTGCATGAATAGTTGTTTCAAAATTAAACCCATTAAAATAATAACATTTCGTTTTGGAAGATGATAGGTGCATATAAACCTTAACATTTTCTTAGTGTGATATAAATATAAACTTCAGGCCACAAGGTGTGGTAGAAAAAGTATGGACTTTGAAACACACAAATTAGAATCCTTCCCTAGCTTTCTCTGAAAATTAGTTTTGTCATTCACAATATAGAAATGATAAGCACTTCTTCATAGCATGATCAGGAGAACGCTGGACAGACTTGTACCAGAAATTAAATTCTTATTTCTGAAAGTGACACACGTCTGCTCACATTTTACTAATTCTAGCAGTCATATGTCCATGCTTAACATAAAAGGAAAGGGAAAGTAAAATCCACATGTGGATCCAAAAAACGGAAAATGAGAAGTATTGGTGAGCAGCCCTCATGGATACCATAGTGATTTAAATTAGTCAGATATATTGGCCAGATGCCATGGCTCACACTTTGGGAAGCCAAGGAAGGTGGATCACTTGAGGCCAGGAGTTTGAGACCAGGCTGGCATGGTGAAACCCCATCTCTACTAAAAATACAAAAATTAGCTGGGTGTGGTGGCCTGTGCCTGTAGTCCCAGCTACTCATGAGAATCACTTGAACCAGGGAGGTGGAAATTGCAGTGAGCCAAGATCGCGCTACTGCACTCCAGCCTGGGAGACAGAGCAAGACTCTGTCTCAAAATTAATTAATTAATTAATCAGACATATGGATAAAAATAGCAATAAATAATACAACAGCATTTCCAAGGCATATTTTGCAGAATTTTATCCAGAAGAATATTAGTAGGTATTCACAGAATAGTTTCCTTAAGTGAATTTGCCAAATATTGGGTGACTTAAAATTCAAGATTGTCTACTGTAAGATTTCACAAAACTTCTATATGCTAAAATGCATCATGAATCTCTAAAGTGGGAGATGGTGACTATAGCATGTAGTATTTTTAACTTTTATTGGATCCTGGAATCTGTTTTGTTTGGTTGTCTGCTTTCTAAGGACAGCTATATGAGATTATGTTCATAACGTAGTATCTCAGATTGAAAATTTGTGACTGAGATGATCTCAGGTCTGATGAGAAGGGGGGTGGTTTTTGTTTGTTTGTTTGTGTCTTCTTTTTTTTTTTCTGGGTGAAAGGACAATGGTTTCTAAGTTTCCAGGATGATTGCATATAAAGGCTAAGTTATAGATACCTCAAGCCTTTAGGTGTTCTGTCATTGGGAACAGAATGCTGGTGAGTAGAAGGTTTAGAAATAAAATAACTTATTGAAAATATGCAAATTGGAATACCTGCCAAGAAGAAACTAAGGATACCAATGGAAACACTGCTCTAAGGAGTATAGGAAAGAAAGTTGACGTTGGATCAGAGCTCATGGTTTCATTCCAGAGACTGAGGCCTCAGTTGTATGTGGTTGAGGCCAAGTTAGGTGGTATATATTTCTCCCTGTGTATTGATTGCTCTCTGTCACTTATCCGTATTACATTGTTAATGGGATTGATAAAGATTTCACTATAAATGCTGTGTCACAAGACTGATTGCATAAAAGTATAAATAGAGGTCAAAAAGTAGTGACTCAGAAACTGTTTCTTTATGGACTTGCACATTACAGGAAGGTGACAAGGGTGTCAATATGGTGCCCTCGACAAATTGGTAGTTAGCTGATTGCTGTCAAGAGGAATTCAAAGTGTCTTATCTCCAGATTTTGAGTCATAGAAAAATAACTGGGGAGTTTAATACCTGGTCCCACCTTCAATCAGTTTTGCTATCACCATTAAAGATCATACACTGATGATATCATAGTGTACTTGCATCTCCTGCTTGAGATACAATTTTTAGCTGCTTTCCCTAATTTCACTCTTACCCTCACTCCCACTGACTTGTTTTCATACCAGGAATAGCACTTAATATTATAATTCATCAGTGACTGATTTCCCATTTCATTAAAAACCCATTTTAAATTACCACATATTCTGGTCTCTGCCTAACGTTTTCCCCATTGTTAACTTCTCTCCATCCATTCCTATTTTCTTCTAATATCCTGAATAGGCCAAACGGTTAACCTTGCTCAAGGTCTATGCAAATAGTATTTCCTCTTCTTGGAATTTTCCTTTGCTCTCCTTTTTTATATTATTATTATACATTAAGTTCTAGGGTACATGTGCACAACATGCAGGTTTGTTACATATGTATACATGTGCCATGTTGGTGTGCTGCACCCATTAATTCGTCATTTACATTAGGTATATCTCCTAAGGAAATAAAAGAGGACACAAACAAATGGAAGAACATTCCATGCTCATGGATAGGAAGAATCAATATCGTGAAAATGGCCATACTGCCCAAGGTAATTTATAGATTCAATACCATCACCATTAAGCTACCAATGACTTTCTTCACAGAATTGGAAAAAACTGCTTTAAAGTTCATATGGAACCAAAAAAGAGCCCACATTGCCAAGACAATCCTAAGCCAAAAGAACAAAGCTGGAGGCATCATGCTACCTGACTTCAAACTATACTACAAGGCTACAGTAACCAAAACAGCATGGTATCAGTACCAAAACAGAAATCTAGACCAATGGAACAGAAGAGAGCCCTCAGAAATAATACCACACATCTACAGACTTTGATCTTCTTTAAAAGTCTTATTTCTGCATTATTTTAAAAAGACTTGCTTAAACGCCAATCTTTAGAAAAACCTTTCTCTACTACCTTATCCAAAGCAGGTAATACTTCTTGGTTTCACTCTTTTTTATTTTCTCAATAATTTTTACATGATTTATAATGCTGTAAATTTACTTATTTTAGGATTGCGTTTTTGTCTGTCTCCTTCACAAGATTATATAAATAATAATAACTCAATGAGAGCAAATGATGAGGTCTATTTTATATATTACTTCAACTCAGCACCTAGTTAGAACAATACATTTATATCAAAGGAATGAATTTAAAGGAGAGAGAGGGAGGGAGAGAGGGAGGAAAGAAAGAAGGAAGAAAGGAAGGAAGGGAGGGAGGGAGGGAGGGAAGGAAAGAAGGAAGGAAGGAAGGAAGGAAGGAAGGAAGGAAGGAAGGAAGGAAGGAAGGAAGGAAGGAAGGAGAAAGAAAAGTAAATTTGTTACAATAATGCCACCACCTCGGGAGGTTTGGGGACTGTCAACCAAAAGCCTTGTTGCATACTTTCCACTTTGTTCACCTAGCAGTTTTAAAAAGGCCACCTCTTTTACACACTTATTTCACTAGTGAATTCTTCAGTATCATCCTACAGAATTACTCTAGGTCTCCATTCATCTTCATATTTTCCTGTCTCAATACTTTTGATCAAAAACCATTTTTTTTCAATTAATGTTCTGTTCAAATGCCGCCTTTTCTATGAAACCTAATCAATCCTGACTCTAGACCACCAAAACATTTTCTTTGATTCTCTTTTATTAAAAAATCACTTTCAGGTCAATATTTTATAGTCTTTCAGGTTTATATCTTACATCTGTCTTTTTCCAGACTATGAACTCCCAGAACAGAAAGGATCAATAATTAATTTTTTTCTTAAAGTATATAGTGTGCTACTTTGCCAATAGTATGTTATCAATAATTTTTGTTGTAATTTAATTCTCCATTCATGTGGAAAGAAACAATAAATGTTAAAACAGCACCAATTTTCACTATTGTTTTAGACTTTGTTTTTAAAAGGCACCTTATTTTTTTAGATGAAAAATTAGTTATACCATAATTTTATAAGTCTTATTTATGCTGATGAAAAATATTACAGTAAGCAATTCCTCCAATCCACTTATTTGCAGAGCATTGGGTATACAGGTATTTAGTATCTACTGCACACATAAACACTGAACATTAGGAAAATAAATTGCTTTTTAACTCCTTTCTTTCTTTCTGTCCTTCTAAATGCCAGTATTGTAACAATTCTGTCAAAACAGGATGCTTAATTACTGCACCTCTGCATTGAGAGGTTATCAATGTAGAAAAAACTGTTGGCACATTATAGCTAAGATACAGAGAGTGAAAAGTTTAATCAGCTGTAAAAACGCCAATGAACTGGATCTCAAATATGATGGGCCATCACAGGAAAATTATTATTGATGTAATTCTGAAAATAAGGCCTTGGATGGGGAATCTTGCTGAATAAGAAAATGTAGGCTTACAGCATCCTGTCCTAAAAGAGAGAAAGTGGCTATAAAAAGAAGTGCTTGATGCTCCTTTCTCTAATAGGAATCATTTGGTATCATGCCATGAATGGTGAGTTTGCAGAATGCACAGTGTAAACTAACACATGGTATTCCCTTGTCAGGTGCAGGTTCATAGCTGAACTCAAGACTTGATGAAAAATACCCAAATGCCATATATCCAGGAAGTGCAATCAGTTATCGTATTTGACTTGTTCCTTGTCAATGTATTATTACACCTGATAACTTGTAATGAGCTCAGATCTTTTCTTGCTTCAGGGTTTTTACACTGTTGTTCCCTCCTTCTGGAATACTATTTCTTAGATTGCTGCATATGTGTATCCTTCTCATCATTCAGATCTCAGTTCAAGTGTCACCTTCCCACGAAGTGATTCCATAGCCACCATATCCAGTTTACCCCACCCCTCCTAGTATTAGGGTACATTGTCTTGTTTCTCTTTTTTCTTATATTTGTCAATACCTGAAATTGTTATTTATCTGATTGTTTGTTTACCATCTTTCTGTTCTACTAAAATGTAAGCTCAATACACACAGGACACTTGTTTGCCTTATCCACTGCTATGCTTCCAGGGCTGGAATAATGTCTGGTGTAGTTATTCCATCAATATTTTATAGAACAAATGGATGAACCATATTTGCTGCATCATCTCTCCCCAGCATTGTAATACCAGTTTTCAGCATATTAAGAGAGGTCAATAATATATCAGCTATTTTCCTGCTGCGAAAATGAGTTGGAAAGATTCACTGTAAGTTCACTTATGATATTGATTATAAAAACCTGCTGGAGTTCTCAAATTTTAGAAGGAAAAAGAGCATGAAAGGCAGGGAATTTTCATTTATTGTGGTTCTACCATGTGCTAATTAGTACGCAGGACATATTAGTCACATTACACACTTATGAACCATAATAATATCAATAATAACCAAATGTATTAAACACCTACTATGTGCCCAGTACAGCTCTGAAATGTTTTATTTTATTACCTTTTCTCCTTAAATTCTCATAATTAAATTTATGATATAAGTACAATTATTATCTTCATTTTACAGTTGAGAAAATGGCTTCTTGGCAGGTATTATTTTCTTAAGATTGTAAAATCAACGTTAAAAGTAATTTTTTTTCAAGTCTACAAATGTAGTAAGTGACAAAACAGATTTGAACTTAGATGTTTTACAATCTACACTTTGCTTTTCTGATGACAAACAGAATGCATGTGTATATGTATTTATGTGGGGTCTGCCTTCAGGTCAAGTATTGAAAACCCCTTCAATTAGTACCAAAAAAAAAAAATCATTTTCTGAGTGCCTATCTATGCACTGAAATTGAGTTCATTTCTCTAAGAGTATACACATAGTATGAAAGACAGAATACGCCACAAACCATTTGGCATAAAATGGTAAGTTTTAAAAATAAATTATTAAAGAATAAGACTGCCTTGAACAATGTGCTGGTTATTAGGTATATATATATATAAACTCAGAACAGAGAAAAGGGAGTACGAGCTTAATGCAGCCCATTAGATCTTAGGGTGGGTCTTGAAGGATGGAAAAGAACAAGAAGAACATCAGAGAGAGAAAATAGTGTTATATTAGCAAAGGCACAGAAAAAAACAGGAGCAAGAAGATACACATGCAGTATTCAGATGTAAAGGAAAGGAGAGGTTCACTAGATAGGAACTAAGAAGTTGGTTCAGAAAGGGCAGTCAAATAGTTACATAGGACCAGATTATAGCACTTAAATGCACCTCTCTTCCTGTTCTCTTTTTCTACTGGAATCTTGGCATGGGTGCTTTAAGTAGTGTATGAAAAGCAAGAGGGTGAAGGGGAAGCTGTCTTCTCTTATAATCACAACAGATTGTGATGACAGGGGTCTCAAAGAAATATACACGAAGAATAGTTTGATAAAGATGAGATTCTCCTGGAGATGCACATTAGAGCTAAAGATAAAATGGTTTTCTGCAGTGTGGAAAGAGAAATCTGCCAATCCAATTCATTGTGCTTCTGATCAGTTTTCTATTTTTATGGTTAATTGCTTAAATATGAGTTTCTGCCTTACTAATGAGCTTAGGGATTTTTATGTAAACGATGCATTTTCATGGACTAAAGAGACTTTAAAAAATGTCTTACCCCCTAAAATTAATTCTGGCAGGAAAAGTCAGTGTATAAAGTAAGCAGTTTGGGAGGCATTCTATTGAGAAAATTTGCTGTTGCTATTGTTTTAGCAGTACAAAAATAAATTGATGTTTACAAGAAAATTATCTTCATACGCAGAAATTCTGAAGGCACTCTTTGCCAAGTGTGCTTTATTTTATTTTGTTCAGAATTTTAAAAGATAATTAGTTGATAGTTTATTGAACCAATATTCAATGATTAAATCTTTGAGAAACTACTATGTGTCTCGTGCTTTCATACATATATACTATTTCATTTGATTTTAACATCCTTGTAATTTTACCAAAAAACCCAAGGTTTAGCTTTTGCTCAAAGTCACAGAAACTGTGGAATTTAAGCTTGTATTCTAGTCCTATGCTCTTTCTTCCTCCCTACATTTTTGTTCTCCAGGATTATGAAATTCCCCTAGCTTGAGGGTAATGATGTTTTCTTCCTCTCTTCTCCCACTGTTCCCATTCCCCTTCCCTCCCTCCATCCCTGCTTTCCTTTCATCCTTCCTTCCACAGACATTTAATGAGATCTAGGTTCAAGGACTGATTATAGGTACTGTAGGTACAAAGAAAATAAGACATTGGCCCACACCAAGGAGGAATTACTAATCTACCAGGGGGGCCAGGCATTTAAATAAAAAATGTAATGATGTAGTAACGATGGCATTATTGTGTTTGTAAATGGCACAGAGGCATGGTCTATTTTGCAGAGGAGGGTTATAAAAGGCTTCATAACAAAAGTGACAATTGTACTGTCTGAAAGGATAAGTGATTTGATTTGGCTTTCTGTCCCCACCCAGATCTCCTCTGGAATTGTAATCCCATGTTGGGGGAGAGACCTGGTGGGAGGTGATTGGATCATGGGGTTGTTTTCCCCCATGCTGTTCTCATGATAGTGAGTGAGTTCTCACAAGATCTGATGGTTTTATAAAAGGCTCTTCTTCCTTTGCTCTCTTCTCTCTCACCTGCTGCCATGTAAGACATGCATGCTTTCCCTTCTGCCATGAATCTTTCCTGAGGCCTCCCCAGCCATGTGAAACTGTGAGTCAATTAAACCTCCTTTCTTTATAACTTATCCAGTCTTGGGCAGTTCTTTACAGAACCGTGAAAACAGACTAATACAATGAGTAACTATTTGCAAGAAAAATTGGGGAAAATGGCAAGAGACATCCTCAGCTCCAAAACAGAATCTATAGGAGGCACAGAAATTTTAAAAATACTTCAAGCAAAAATCTCACCTTTTCAAAAAGCATGTGAAGAACAACAATCTATGCAGTCTTTCATAAATCCTCTCTTAGGTAATTAGTTTTCTGGAATATTGCCAAACAATAGCAAATTTCTCCTTCTCAGCTCTCGGGAATATTTGAAATGCAGGACAAATATTCATACCACCAAACAATGTTAACATAACGTACTCAATTTGCATAAAACTCCATTTAACAACACTGACATAAAATGTTAAATGAGTTCATTGGTTCCAAACATAAATTTCTGGGCAGCTTCATTCTGAAAACCTTGTTAACCTCACCCAAAAATCTAATATTGAAAGATTATTTTAAAAAACTAATTTTGCTCCCTTTACTGGAGGAGTATTTGAGGCTTAGTAGTGTATTAGTAGTGTTTGTCCTGAAGCGTGGACAGGACTAGGAAGTCTCTTGAATTCAAATGTTCTCCTGTAATGTACAGTAACACTGCTTCCTATGGTTGGATCATGTTCTTATCTCTTTCTCTGCGGCACCTGAAGGAGATGACCTCACATTATGTCCATTGTTGTAGCAACTCTTCTAGGAAAACGTTCAGATTTAGAAACAAAAGAGTAATAACAACTCCACATTATTGTGGGAGAAGATCTTTGCCTTCAATCTACTTATCACAATTTTTTCCCCGTGGACAATTTATCCCTCAGCTAGAATGTCACTGGAACCTCCAGAGATCTCTATGTTCGTCCCTATATTACAACCTTTTAACAGACCCATCACACATGCATCCTGCTGAGCTGGTGTAGGTGTGTTTAGCCAGTACATCTGCTGTGTCACACCTGCTGTCAGAAACAGCCTTTTATAGAACAGTAGTGCAGGCCTCACCACAGTGGGAGGCATGAGGGGAAACTTCTGGATTGGATTAGTCACCTCTTACTGCCTCATTATGTTTGATGCCCACAAGGAACAAATTGATCTCAATTTAGACCAGATTCAGGTTTTCAAAACTTTTCTGCTGAGCTACTTCATTTGACACCCTCTTTGAGAGTGCCACATTATGGTGGGTGTAGCTCCTCCCTTTCAAAGCATTCTCACCAACTGGGATGATGGAAACAAGCTTCTTACCATGAATACTGAAGCTGCAGGTAACTTCAGGCGGTATGTGCTAAACTGGGCTTTTGCACTAATCTGGCTCTCCTTGTGAATGGCTTGTTCATTATGTCAATATCAAAGTGCAGGGGAGACAAGAATTTGAAAGAGTAGTCTTGTCTTAGGCTATGGAGTTTGATAGATCTAGATTCAAGTTTCTGTTCCAATCACTTACTAATTGTGTGACTTAGTACAAATGACAGTTGGGTTGATGGGAATGGAAAATTTAATGTCCGGCTTATTCAAGTTGTTTTCTTTATTTCATCCTGGAGAAAGAAGTAACTGTAGAAAGTAAGATGATAACTATCATTTATCCAGAGTCCATATTGTGATGAATAATCAAGTGTTTTAATAGTAATCATTAAATACTTAGGTAGCACTTACTGTGCCCCAGGTAGTATTTCAATTACTTGGCATATATTAACTTATTAATTGTCATAATACACTTATAAGAAGACATTATCACTATTTCTATTTTATAGATGAGAAAGTTGAGGCACAGAGATATTAAATGACAAAAAATATATGTGCTGACATGAGAGGTCCATTGTTTCTCCTTGCCTTGATCAAGTATAGCACTGTGCTCTCATTCTGCTCCTCTATCAGCCCCACCTCTGGGCAGCTGAAATTGCCTCCTGTCCCACCACTACCAGTGATTGGAGGAGAACTCAGGGTGCTGGGTTGCTGGCCAGTGAACTTTCTGAATGTGGAGTACCTCCATGGATACTGACTAGGCCGCGCTGATGTCCCCAAATTCTACTCTGGACAGATCCAGACAAAGCCCAATGAGAGCATATACTGTGTGTGATTAAAATTATTTAAAATGTGATGTGTTTTTCAAGCCAGGAAATATGGAATTCCATTTTAAGCATCAATATAGTGCAAGAAGGTACACATTATGACCTTATATTAAGATTCATAAAGATTAAATATAAAAAATCTTATATGAAGGGACAAAAGTGTATTCTCAGTACCTTAACATTTTTATAGTAGGTGATTTCTTTTAAAGGTGTTAATCCTGTTTATTGTACCTTTGAAGGCATGCATGACTTCTCTGATCTCTTATGATTTATTAAAGGAAAATCTTAACTTCAGACACAAGCACAAACACACATGTGATTACTAGATTTTGTAAAGACATATAATTATAAAATTATCAGTGAATTATGCCTGACTATAAAGCAATATTTAGGAATTACTGAAAAGATTTTTTTGCGACATCCACATTACCAGGATTACAAACAGAAATCAAAAAACAATAATCAGAGCACTGGAACTTTTCCAATTTAATCCTGATATTTTTTCTTTTCTAAGCCATAATTTAAATTCTCTAAGCCAAACATTGTTTTTGAGGACTTACTGTTTTTCTTTCTTTTTTTCTTTTTGAGACAGAGCCTCTCTGTTGTGCAGGCTGAGTACAGTGGTGCCATCTCGGCTCACTGTAGTCTCCACCTTCCGGGTTCAAGCAATTCTCCTGTCTCAGCCTCCAGGGTAGCTGGGACTACAGGTGTGCGCCACCACACCTGGCTAATTTTTGTATTTTTATTAGAGACGAGGTTTCACCATTTTGGCCAGGCTGGCCTCGAACTCCTGACCTCAGCTGATCCGCCCACCTCAGCCTCCCAAAATGCTGGGATTACAGGCATGATCCCCAGTGCCTGGCTTATTTATTTTTCTTTTTAATGATAAAGCATACATCACATTTATGTTAACAATACATCACATCGTGCTTGTGCCAACAGTAGAGCCATTCTAAAGCATACTGATAGTTCAAAGTTACTTTGGAATGGCTTTTGAGCATACTATAACTAGCCTGGGAGTAGTGGTCTATTTATAGAAAATAACCCTCACTTGGTGGGTAGAAACCATTATCTTTGTTGAATCATGACAAAGGACAATCAATGACCAATGATAACTTTCAGTGGAGTTTTCACTTCGTTTGTGGCATATATAACTTAATAGGTACTATAGCGGGGAGTTCTAGGCAGTAAAATAAAGTGTTAGTCAACCATAGATTAACAGCTAGCTTTGAATGGGATGGGCCACTGATCCACTTGCTTCACAGCAACACTGGTTGGATCTATGTGGTTACTGCTGCAGCTGACAGTGGTTGGGTGAAACAAGGCTCCAAGGCTTGGAGCTCAAATTGATTTTTTTTCTTATTACTAGCACTCTGGCATCTTCTTTTATACTGTCCACAAGTCACCTCTATCATGTTGTTTCTTCCCAGGCACCGCAGTGAGAGGTTATGGCTTTGTTTGCCTGATCTTTGTCACTATTTTTAAGTTCTTCAGGTGATGACATTAAGTTTCATGTCACCCTTAACTCAGTCAATCGAAGAGCCAAATAAGTAAATGCCTAAGATCACAGAATCCCAGAATAGTTTCACTTCTGCAAAACTGCCAGCAGGCCTGAAGACCTTCTCTAAATAATTTTCAGTTACTAATCCCAAGTTATAGTGGATAAACCTTTTCAAATACGTACATTTGTGAAGTATCAGGGATGACTTATTAGTTTTTCCTTGGGTACAAAATCAGAAGGTGGGTTTTTATTTTCATTGTCAATATTTTCATTCATCTAATTGATATTAGAGGGGTAGTGATCAACCCTTCAGTTCATATTCTTAAATGCTAGTTATATTCTCTTGTTTGTGTCATCATGTCATATAGCTATAGGAGAAGGAGAATGGGATGGCAGGACAGAAATGGTGGCAGAAAGTGTTTTACATTCTTCTACAACAGTACAGTATTTGAATTCTTTTCTAGCTCTTATACTTAAGGTTCCATCATTCTATATTTTCAGTCTGGGGTTTGGGTCATGAATTAAATCCAACAGAAGGTGTTGATGGCTACTCAATTCAGGTGAACCAGAAGTCAAGTTCTACAGGGTTAGATAACAAACAACGCAATGCAGGTACCATTATAGGTCCGGGAAAGCAAGGGCAAAAATCTAGAAAGAGATCCACAAATTAATCAGTAAATTAATTGATTTAACTTAATAGCAAGTGAAGAAGCAAGGCTAGTAAAATAAGGAACAAACAGATAAGGAACCAGGCAAATATTTTGAGCTACAAAAATTCAAGAACTAAACAGTTGCATTTTATGTGCAGCCCATTAACAACCAGACCCCTTTCCTTTGCCATTCCTTTTATTCCTTTGTTAGAACTCACCTGTTTTGAATCACATTCCTAGAGATGCGATTCTATTTTCTTTCTTTCTTTTTTTTTTTTTTTTGAGATGAAATATTGGTCTGTTACCCAAGCTGGAATGCACTGGCACGATCATGGCTCACTGCTTTTTGATGTGTGTGTTCAACCCAGAGAGTTCAACCTTTCCGTCGATTCAGCCATTTGCAAACACTGTTTTTGACCATTTGCAAATGGACATTTCATGGTGAAAAAGAGAGTATCCCAGGACAAAAATTAGAAACAAGCTATCTGAGAAACGGCTTTGTGATGTGTGCATTCAACTCGCCCAGGCTCAAGTGATCCTCCCACCTCAGCCTCCTGAGTACCTAAGGCCATAGGTCCTCGCCACCACACCCAGATATTTGTGTGTGTGTTTTTTTTTTTTTTTTTTTTTTTGTAGAAATGAGGTGTCTCCATGTGCTCAGGGTTGGTGTCAAACTCCTGGGCTCAAGTGATCCGCCCACTCCCACCTCCCAAAGTGCTGGGATTACAAACACGAGTCACCATGCCTGGCCCTTGATTCTGTTTTCTAAGATGACAGCTGATTGAACTTATTCTGCAGACGGGCTCCAAAGTGGATCAGATGCTCTAAGCCTTAGCCGCAGATTATAATCAGCTCATGAGCTTTACAAATATAAGAAAAGCCCAGGCCCTACCCACTACCAGTTAAAGCTGAATATCCAGGGTTGCTACTGAACACGAGCAGGTAACATCAGCATCATTGATCCCTAAGCAAGCAGCATCAGCACCATTCAGTGGCTTGTTAAACTGCTGTCTCAGGCCCAACCCTGGATCTACTGAATAAGAATCTGCATTTTAAAGAAGGCATCAAATGATTTGCATGCATATTAAAGTTTGGAAAATGCCGCTCTAGTAGAGGTCAGCAAACTTGTTCTTTAAAAACAGTGAATATTTTAGGCTTCATGGGCCGCATATAGTATTTGTTTTCAACAACCCTTTAAACATGTAAATGTCATTCTTAGGTTGGGGCTCACAAAATCGGACCATAACTGGATTTGAGTCGCCCCATAATTTATAACGCCAATTCGCTAATGAATAAACTAAAGGTCATGAGTTCAAATTTCTTCCCTAAGATGAGAGAGTAATGGAGTGGTAGATACAACCCAGACTCTGCCTGTATTCTTTCCACTATTATATTCTGCTCTTTTAACATCCTACATCTCTTAGGGGTGTTTTCATTGTTGACTGTGCTCTAAAAGGACCAAAGACCAAATACTACATCGGTCAATCATAGTCCCGCTTCTTTAATACTTACTACCTGCCAGACTCTGTACTAAGCTTTCAACACATATGAATTCATTTAATAATCTTCATACCAGTGCTATGTGAAGTTACTATCACTATTCCCATTTTCATTTGGGGAATCTGAGGATTAAAAAGGCTAAGCAGCTTACCCAAATCTCACAACTTTCAAGAGTAAAAGCTAAGATTGTTGAACCCCAAGGCTCATGTATAGACACAATACACTGCAGTCTTTCTACCCTTTAAAAACCTATAAACACCATACTTCTCAACCTTAGGTGAATATAAAAATTACCTGTGGTGTTTCTTAAAAATATAGATACTTGGGTACTACCTCTGGAGAGTCTTATTCAATAGGTCTGTATGGAGGCCTAGGTAATTAAACTTTACAGGTGCTTCTGGTGCCCAGTGAAATCTGATGAAATTATATTAGCATAAGAAATAATGTCTCAAGTGTTAAAAATGTAGCTAGATTGTAATTTCAGTACACAAAAAGAAAGTTGCATATGTTCTAGAACATTCAGGAGTATGACTAATCTGCCTCTGCTGGAGTTTTGACACCCTGTCTAGACTTACTGGGGATTTAGAAAGAAAGGGACTAGGTACTGCTCCCTTGTCATACATTAACTGGATGTAGTCCTGCTTTATACGGATTATTTGGAACCACAGATTTACCATCTGCTTCCAGAGGCTTCAGGATGTGCATTGCTAATAGTCGAGACGCTCACTATAGCCTACCGTCTGGGCCATGGGATAATATATGGACTAGCCAGCTGCTCTGGTGGTTTCAGAAGTAGGTTATTTTCCCTAGCTCTAAAACCACAGAGTTGTATCGTCTATTCCTTTTCCAATAGATCACAAGCCTGGCTTCTGTAAATAAACACCCTCACTGCCAAGCAGTGCCCTCATTTCTATGTCTTCAACAACTAGAATGGTCCACTGAAATTTTCCAATCTGCCTTCTACTGCTTCAGCACCTTCCAAAGTTCCCTTTTGACTACCGTAAGTTACAGAAGCTAACCCATCTACATCTAGCTCTGAAATAACGCTCTTGATTTCTCTTGGTTGTTCAACAGTCTTCCCTCAAAACCTCTCTCACTGCCCTGAGGCTGTTAAGATTCATTTTCACTCTCCTTCCTGTGGCTCCTTCATATGGTAGGGAGCCTGCAAACCACTGGGCTTTCAACCTTCACTTGCTGTTCCATAGCACTAAGCTGTTGGTCGTGAAATTTATAGAGCAGTTGGTTAAAAGCCCTTAAATCAATCTGGCTGTTTAAAACTGGAGACTGCCTTTGGCAGCAACATTCTTAAGCATCTTGTTGGCTGGTATTTTTAATTAACACAGCTAATTGCCTTGTAGTATTAGTCCAGGCCAGCAGGACACAATTAACAAGAGAGACAAAGACAGAGATGTTGTTAGGTCTAAGGACCAACTTGGGAGAGCTTGGTCTAAATCTTATTGCTAGGTTAAACGAAGTTGCCTTAAATCCTTTGAAGCATTGCCTTTATCAGACCCTGCATCTGAAGTTTCTAGACTTTGGCAGCATCAAGGTTCTCTATGGCGGTTCAGTCTCTGAGGATTTTTAAAGCAAGGGACTTGGGTTAACTCATTGCAAACATTTCACGATCAAAGATACTTAGTCAGCATTCAACACCTACTCATGTAACTTAACTGTAAATAACATCGTTTTAGACTGAGAAATTATCATTAATACACGAAAAGCTAATTTCATTCCCCAATCATTTCCAGGGATAAATATTAATATCCTAGTTTTTGGTTGGAGACTCAAGAGGTTTAAGCAACCTTTCCAGGAGGTAAAGATGTGGTAAGTACTAAAGATGTAGTAAGTACTAAAGATGTAGTAAGTAAACGGTAGGGTTAAAATTTAACACAGCCCTCCTACTATCAAATTACCTGTAATGATACCATGATCACATAACATTTGATTTAATAAAAATCTTGACCAATAAGAAATTGGTTAACTATCAGCCAGCTGATACTTTGAGCAGTGCTTACTAACTGAAGCAAAGGAGACAGCTCTCAATATGATACATGTAACCAATCCATCAAAGATAGAATGCAAAATATGTGTCATTTGCTGTGGCATAATTTAAGCTTGCACTTAAAGTGGGCACTGGGAACTGTATCTCGTTTTCTTCCTTCTTGGTGAGGATTAGTTTGGGTTAGAATCCAACTGACTTGGGAAAATGTATTTGTATCCTTCGTAAGTAACAAAATAGAAAAGGAAAAAGGCAGAGCTCCAGACCAGGAGAGAACTCCCTGTTTTATAGCCAGTACTTGACTTACAAATGCAGTGAAAACTCAGGTTGGTTTACCTGCTCCTTCCCAATTTATCTCTGTCTTACAATGAGTGTACATAAATGTTCTAGTATGAAGATATAATTGGAAAGTAAAATCTTAGTTAGCTAGAGCTCAATTAACTATACCAGTTGTCTAGCTCTTTTTTTTTTCTTTTTGAATCGTTCTTATCAAGAGAAAGAGGCAGTTCTCAAGTAACAAGCTAACAATTAGGATAATTAAAGATAAAATAAGATTTTCTCAGGATCCAGGCAGTGTCCTAAGGTGGGGGTGCATGTAGCCTAATATCCTGCATCTAAATTAACCATGAAATCACAGACATATCCATTTATACTGTGAAGTCTCCACTACCATTTGTGGGTTAGTTGAAGGAGGCAGCTGTGGGGTGGGTAAATAGCTAGGTATTGCTACTAGGTATTGTCACTCAAACTTAGTGTTTTAGTTTGCTCATCTATAAAATGAAGATATAATCACTGATCTCAAAGGGTTATCTTGAACGTTAATTATTATGTTATTTTCAAATTTTTTTAACCTGTAAAATATTATCAATTTAAGAATGGTTAACATTATTTGAGTATTTACTATGTATTGAGCTATTGTAAACATTATATACAAACACACACAGACACACAGTATTTTGAATATATATTTATTTAATCTTCACAACAACTAGAGGTAGAGAAAAATATGAGGAAACTTAAACACAAAGGATTTTTATATGCATATAAGAATTACTATTATTCATTCAAAAATATTTGCTAAACACATACTTTGAGTCAAGTACTCGTCTTCCTTTATTTTTTTCTGTTTTAACTCCTCCTCTCTTCTCTCCCTCCTCTCTCTCCTCATTGCTTTTTCCCCTCATCTTTCTCCTCCTCTCTTTTCATTCCCCTTTCTTTTTTCTTATTCTTCTCTTCTTCTTCAACCTCTTTCTTCAGACAATAGAGAAAGAATGGAAGACTCAGTCCAAAGACTGCAGAAGTTCTGCTGTTTTGTGACATGGAGAAGATCAGCATCTCCTTGCATTTATTGTCTTTCACCTTCTAGGTGATGCTAAGGATCAAATGATATGAGAAAATATTTCCCACATTTAAAAATGTATACAAAGGTAAGGTAGTGAAAGTGTTACCATCGATACCACAACCACTACTAAACAACGTCTAACATCTTTTCAGGTCTAACATCCTGGGTCTATGATTCTCTATCTGTAACACAGCACAGAACTGATGCACTGGATGATGAATTGGGGAACCATTCAATGTCAAACAAGGCAGAACAGCAGACTGGAGAGTGACCTTTAGTTAACTAGAAAATGACAGCAGCTAGGCCATGCCTTGAACAATCAAGCTTATGAATGTTTTTAGTCTGCATTGAATACATACTGATCTACCTAGGAACCTGATGCAATAGGAGAAGAGACAAACTGCTAAATATGAAAGGTATGTAAGAGTTATAATAGCAATTTGTCACATTCTGTTAACTGAATGAAGATATGTACTCTTATCAGAAAAAGAAATTAAGACTGTCTGCTCTGAAAGGGCACAGAATAAGTCAATTAAACTTGCCCTGCGAAGCACTCATCTGTTCATATGGTTGCTGAATGAATGCTTATTGATGATAGGCATGAAGCAATTAGGAGTTAGAAGCGTAGTCAATGACCAATGAAAAATCATTGGCCAAAATTCTAGCAGACTTAATGGATTTGTGAAAAGTTCTGGTGTTTTAATTTAATTTAGCCATGATCATTAGTAAGCCTTGACTTTGTGGCTAGCATGGGGTAGGTGCTGGTGATACAGGAATGACTGCTGTTCTCAAAAAGCTTTGTATTTTGGACATTAGTTGTCTGTACTATGATATAGGAGGGCTCTTATGTGGAGGAGAAAAATAGCCCCAACAGTGATGGAGTTTGCAAATTAATTGGACAATAGAAGATTACTGAGTCAGAACAAGAACTGAAACCCAAAAGACCCATGAGAATCTTGCAACCTTTAGTCCTCTCCAGGCTGATCATTCAGCGGAGGAACGCATAGCAGAAGGGTTCTTCAGTGGTCACAGTTCTCCAATAATTTGAGCATCTGAATCTCATCAATTGGAAGGATATGGGGAGCAACCTCATTTCTATTAAATCATAAAAATTCTCCATGTATGATTGTATATATGAGGGAGGAGGGGAATTAAGACCATGTTTCCAAACTATTACTCATAAAATGCTGTTACATACAATGTTAATTAGGAAGTCAAAAAGAAAAGGTTAAAAGTTGAAAATATGTTATATCCATGCACTGTAGAACTACATAAAGACTTTAATATGCCCATGCACCTTGTAAATCTCTAAGAAAAAGGAAAATCCGATTACGATGCCTGAGACCAAGGCTAGCCTTGAATCAAATCACTTAAGCCCTGGAACCAGTGACTGGTAACACAATTACCACTGAAAATAAAAGGGCTGAAAGAATCATGCAAGCATTTTAGTGAGTTATTTGTATATGTCCTTACTATCTGGAGAAGTACAATATGACTGCCAATTCTTCCTTACGCCCTCCAAATTCCCAGACAAATGCTTTGTGTCACAATTTATTCCCTTGCATCATAAATCATACTTTGAAATCCTACACTTATAAAACTTCATTTAGTTGCCGTGATGTATCTGGTAGCCATCCCACAAGAGTATTAAGGGTTCAGTGTGTGTACACACATATGGATGTGTGTGTGTCTGTGTGTGTGTGTATGTTCTCTTTTCAGAAGATGGATTGTCAGCACAGTTCCCTGCTATTGTGTGAGTGGTAAATGCCACAGTGCACAGTCATTTATTGTATCTCAAATTGTTACTGGCATTAATAACTGTAGAACTATGGCTGTATTTGTTGTGTCAGCCAGACATATTCTTGCTATTAACTTTTGAATAACAGCAGCGGCTCGTCTAATGAAAAATAATGACTTTAAAACAAAGAACTCCAAATAATTTGATTCCACAGAGAAGCCAGCAGCAGAAAAGCAGGGATCTTCTTCAAGTTCCCACTTTTCCTGCAGCACTAGTTCTGAATGACAGTTTTAGCTGTGTCTCTGTAGCAGTGTGGGAGACATAAAAATTAATTTGAATATCTTTTTTTTTCCTTTCATCCCTAAGGTCTCTGGGGATCTGAGCAATGCATTTGAAATGCTTGATTATAACATTCTGTTGGATAAATTAACCTCCTAGTGTGTAATGCTTCAACTCAAAAATGGATCACAACGTATGCAAACCTAATAATTTGAAAAGGCTGGGTAATTTTCCGTTGTGTGTGTGTGTGTGTATTTTTATTCCTCTTAGTAAGTTATGAGAAATAGGAAACAATCACATTCTCCGCTCAATAGGAGGTTTTGCTTTTTTTCTTTCCTTGCATTTGCAATGCCAATTCTAAATGTGCAGTTGCAAAATGGCATCTTGGCTTATAAGGCACACCACTGTGATTGTGTAGATTATAAAGTCATTTATTTATGCACCCATTTGTATACAGTCTTCATCGCTACAGCATCTGTGAGTCTGACATTACTTAAAAAACACAATTAAATTTGAATACCTCATACTGGAACCTTATTATAAACTTGTTATTTCTCTTTCCTTAATTTCATTCCATTATTCCTCATTATAGTTTTCTATCATAAACAGTTCTTCAATTATTTTTCCCCCTGGGGAATTTACAACCAGAGATAAAACCATTCTTTCTTCCTTCCACTCCTATTTCAGTCTCCTGAACAGTGGCGATAGAGCCCAGGCCGCTCATACTATTTTCTATTTCTAGGACACTCCTATAAACTCCTTAAAGACTGAAGATCCTGCCCAGGTGAATGTAATTTATCTGTAACTAAATTCAGGGTAAAAACCAAAACAATGGTGGCAGTTATCTTAAGTTTTAATTGTTGCTAAAGTCCAGCAAAGTTGATCTTTGTCTCTAAGACTGTTTCCTCATCCATAAAACAGGCATTCGAAATTTATTCTAGCCATTTCACAGGGTAGATTAGATGTTTTTATTTAATAACCTGGAAGTGTGTTTTGAAATCATGGAACCTCATTCAATGTTAGAAAATAATACCACATAGTTAATGTTTATGGAGCTGTTGCTATGTGCCAGGCACTGTGCCTAACAATGTGTGCACATTCCTTCATTTTATCCTCCTGGTAACCCTTGAGGTAGGTACTATTTTAATCCCCATTAACAGATGACAAAAATAGGCACACAGAGGCAAACTAATCTTTCCAAGGTAAAAGCAAACAAACAAACAAGCACACACTAGGAAGTAGCAGGGCTGGAACTGAATTGCAGGTCTTTCTGACTCTGTAATCTGACTCATAGTAGTAGAATTGGAAAGCGGATTGAAGGTATGTGCCGTCTATTATCTATGAGGTGGATCCTCTTTGGAGCCCTGAAAGGCAGTCAAGGTAAGAAAATTATCTACACTTGAGTAATGAGAAATGTGATGCTGAAATGAATCTTTGAGTGTGGGCTGGGCTTGGAAATATAGGACTGATAAAAATGGTGACTCACGCCTGTAATCCCAGCACTTAGGGAGGCCGAGGCGGGCGGATCACCTGAGGTCAGGAGTTCAAGACCAGCCTGGCCAACATGGTGAAACCCTGTCTCTATTAAAAATACAAAAATTAGCTGGGCATAGTAGCAGACACCTGTAAACCCAGCTACTTGGGGGGCAGGAGAATCTCTTGAACCCGGGAGGCGAAGATTGGAGCTAGTCAATGTCGCGCCACTACACTCCAGTCTGGGTGACAAGAGTGAGACTCCATTTCAAAAATCAAACAGACAAACAAATGGAAGAAGCAGCACCTCAACTGAGGGGAGCAGTCAGGGATCTGTAGATGATTCAAGTTTGCTGAAACGAAGGCTCTTCAAAGGAGTCAAGTGGGAAATCAGGTAGGCTGGGCTCATTAATAGAGAGATTTGAAAGACAAAGTAGAGATTCTGGATTTTCTCTGGTGGAATAAATTATGAATCCATTTTAGAGTTAATATTCCAAAAAAATAATGTAAGAAGAAGAGGAGGTGGAAAAAGTTTATAAGAAAGAGGGGGAAGAAGAGTAAGCATAAGAAAAGGAAGAAGAAAAGAAAGAGTAGAGGAAGGAGGAAGAAAAGGAAGGGGAAGAGAAGATGAAGGAGGATGATGAGAGCAACAACAACAAGGACAACAGCGACAAAAACAAAACCGGGCACACATGGGGTTTGTTCTGGTACAGAAAAGAGATTCTATACCTCCCCAATCCTAGCCCCTTCCTGCAGCGCCCCCACACTCACACACACAGATGCAGGTAAACTCATGCTGAAATACCTAACTCCAAGCTGCTGGTTGTTTTGTACTAAGGATGGAGCCTCAGGTTAGGTGGCACTTTGGTTTCAGAAGTTATTACTTGGGCATGTTTATTGGATAAAGGCATTTCCTGATCTTGGCTAGAGGACTTAAATGACTGTACATAATGAAGGGTTAGGAACTTTATCTTTTATGTTCAGAGTGATGAATAATGGAAACGATGTTTCTGCACATTCAGAAAAGAGAAGTTCTGGAGGAGTGCTTCCTGAGAGAAGGTAAAGGCAGTGTAGTGAGAAGCTCTGGTCTACAGAGAGTGATAACTGGCAAACTAATTTCATGCAGATCTGATGTTCAATGTTCGGGTGTTTTCTGATGAATTCTGTAATTCTACTTTGTTTTCCTTGATCTTCAATTAAACTCTGCTTTGACAACTCAGGTGACTAACAATGAGAAAATATAGTGTGGAACAGGGACAATGTACTCAAGTTTTGGAGCAAAGCAGACCAGAGAGTTGGAGTGGCTCTCAATCATGGCAGGGTGGCAGGGTCAGTCTGAGAGAGATCAAGAACTGAGCTAGAAGCTAAAATAATACTTGGGGCAGTAAACAGGCTACCCCCTCCCCCGCCCCAGGAGTTATGAAAAACCTGACAAGGCAGTGGACTTCTTACATTTTGTGCAGTGGGAGTCTGGAGTTCTTTTATTTACATACCAAATCAAGGGGGTCTTAGGATGTTAGAGGATTCGGTGACATTTGGGCAATGTAAATAGCACTTAAGAGTGTTCCTTTTTCCTTGCTGTATTTTTATTCATGTACTTTTCTGTGCACAGGAATTTAAATAGCTTTCTGACCAGGCGCAGTAGCTCGTGCTTGTAATCCCAGAACTTTGGGAAGCCAAGGCAGGAGCATCGCTTGAGCTCAGGAGTTTGAGACCAAACTGGGCAATATAGCGAGACTCCATCTCTACAAAAAATGTTTTTAAAAGTACCTGGGCCCGGTGTTGTGTGCCTGTAGTTTCAGCTACTTGAAAGCCTGAATTGCTAGGAGCACTTGGGTCCAGGGGGTCAAGCTATACTCGCACCACTGCATTCCAGTCTGGGGAACAGAGCAAGAGTCTGTCTCAAAAAAAATATTTTTTTGATAGCTTTTCTTTAGCATCAAGGGTGTCCTAACTATGGACTCTTGATTATTAATGAAAGCACTTCTCTCCTTCATATTATCATCAGCATTTCCCTCTGTTCCAAAGGGTAGGTTAGGTCCCAGAGTCACTGGCTAAGGCAGAAGGCATCCTGTTTCCACTTACTATTGGAAATTTTTCTGACCAAAAACTACTTAATGTCTTTTATCTTTCAATGATTTTCACATAGTATTTGGACAATTTTTATTGGAGCTTTTTTCCCTGATGAGAATAATTCCATATTTTTAACAACAAGTGTGCCAGTTTCATGAGTAGGAGACATATTTATAATTTGGATATATTTCTGTAAAATCCTGTTTGAACATCAAAGCATGGGGAAAAAATATTCTTTTTTCCTGGCTTGCTTAAGCAAAAGGCCCTGACCAATAGATGCCACACAGGAGATGCTTAGCATAGATAGCAAATATCTAATTGCATACAAAACACAATATTTACATGTTGATTTATACCTTTTTAATGTCTGGAAGGTAGTCTTCACATCCTCATAAAAGATCTAATTATTTGGTTAGTGTCAGTCTTAAATTGTCACTGAAATTCATAGCAATTAGAACTAATTTTCTTTTCAGGAGTGCTCTTTCATCCTTGCAGTTTTCTCAAGAGAAGTCGTCTGACCTCAGGCACACAAAGATTAGTCCAAGAAAAGTATGATTCTGAAATAGCACAGCCTCAGCAAACGATGAGTCACAAGGACTATTTGAGTTCACCACTCGGGGACTCAAGATCATACACCTCAAGGGGTTTGCTCAATGTTGCAATGAGTGACTAACCCATCCAGAGTAAGAACTTTAATTCCCAACTCCCAGGCTAGTGATGTGTTCATTACCACATTCTTCCCCTTTAGTAAGCCATTAGAGTCAGCTGGCATGCTTGAGCAATAAAAGTCCAGCTTTTCCCATGTCATTGTGAAGATCAACCTCCTTCCCTCAACCTTTCCCTTAGGTAGATGTTTTTTCTGTCTTTTTTCTTTGCCATATTAATTTACCACAAGAGCATGTTTTTATTTGTTAGTTATTAATACTTTCTTGGTCAAGATCTTCCAGTGGCCACCCAATAGCTAGAGAAAAATGTTTACTAATTTTATCCTAGTCCTCAGAGGTTCTTGAGAGTTTTCTATTATCCAGTAAGCTGGCAATTCAACTTTATTTTTTATTCATGAAAATAGCAGCTTCCATTATGGAGCACTTATTCAGTAACAGAAACTGTATATCTACTATATCATTTAAACCTGTGAAACAGGCAGTATTGCCATACTTATTTTTATAGATACGAAACGCTGTAGTGCTAGAGAAGTTAAATAACTGGCCCAAGGTTATTCAGTAAGCTTATCAGACTCGTCTAACTCCTCAGCTGCGGTCCTTCTTGTCTTCAGCCTATCTTGCCTCTTCCATGTGGCCAAAATGCACACCTCCCCACCACATACTTGGCTTCTTTTCACATTTAGGCCTCTGCTCATCATTTACCACTCACCCAAATTGTCCCTCTTTATTGCCATTGCAAATCCTTCTTTCAAGGCCTATATTAGGTCCCCATTGCTGCTGTAGCAAAATATCACAGACTTAGTGGCTTAAAACAACATAAATGTTTTAGTTTATAGTTCTGAAAGTCAGAAGTCCCAAAATGTGTTTCATGAGGATAAAACCAAGGTACCCTCAGGGCTGCATTTCTTGTAGGGGCTCTAGGGGAGAGTCAGCTCCTCACCCTTCCCAGCAACTGGTTTCCTGCATTCCTTGCTGTGGGGCCTCACTCTGACCTTGGCTTCCATGCTCCCATCTCCTCTGACTCTCACTCTCCTGCCCCTCTCTCTCTTTAGAAGGATCTTTGTTAATGTATTGGGCCAACCTGGATAACTGAGGCTAACCTTCCCATCTTAAAAGCCTTAATAACAACTGAAAAATTAGTTTTCCAGGTAAAGTAGTATGTTCACATGTTCCAGGAATTAAAACATGGACATTTTGTGGGGGGCATAATTATTCTCATCACAAAGACCACTTCCAATGTCATCTCCCCTCTCAGGACTTCCCAAAAGGCTAATTGCCAGGCTATTTTATCCTATATCATATATGTTGATATATCCTCTACAAGATATATCCTATATCTTGATATATCCTATACAAGATATATCCTATACAAGATATATCCTATATGTTGTTCCTTACATCTTCTTAGTTTTTAAAAATTTGCCTTCCATTCATTTTGTACATTTGGAAATTAGGCTCCATTTGTTATGGGCTTGGATTGTTACAGCTGAAACCTTAGAGAGTATCCACTCCAGGGATGACAAATGAGTTTCATCTCAAATGTCGCGTCCATGCACCTAGTAGAAGCAGTTCAAGGTTGTGTATTGGAAAGAATTTTGAAGCTCCTTCTGGTTTCAAAACAAAGAGGGTGGTGATCAATTACAATGTTTGCCGTGAAGGCATAAACAGAGGATAGCAGCTCGGGGACCACATGCTGGACAGTTTTACCCTTCTTACCTATGTCTCTCATTTTGAAAATGAAGAAAGACAGTTAGAAAAAGGAAGCTGGCTTTTACAAAAGGTCTACTATGTATCTGGCACTGTTTTGGTATATAACCGTTTAACTCCTTTAATTCTCATAATGAGCTTATAAATAGATGTCAGAAGTAGAGACTAGGTTTCTCAGAGTTTAAGGAACATGTTCAAGTGTCCAGTGGAAAACCATGAGATAAAGATATAGACTTACTTAATTGCAAATCCATTTCTGTTCAGTATAATAAACTAGGAGTTTAAATTACTTACACAGGCCACATGAAACCAGAAACAGAGCTGGTATTAGTAACTACCCTTCCCCAAAAAACACAGGACACATAGGTGGGCACATGGCCACATTGCTGAATACTTAAACTGGAACTTTTATAAGAAATCCAAGGTACATAGTTGTTGCAACTAAAATGCACTGCTTCACAGAGCATAGGGTTTTGTATTTGTTTGACTGAACTCAATGATCATAGGACATTATTTATTTTCCCTAAGTGAAAAACTGGCTGATTTTTTTGGTTTTGAGATGTCCCCCTCTTTTCTCTACACCAGGGCCTTGGCCTTTAAAAAATATATATATATGTGTGTGTGTGTGTGTATATATATATATTTATTTATTATAGGATTATATATATTTATTATATTCCTATAATAGGAATTTATAATTTATTATAATTTATGCCTATAATATCCCTATATTTATAGGAATAAATAAATAAATAAAAAATATATATATTTATTCCTATAAATCAGACCTTCCTGCCTCCTCTGTCCCTGTCATCTGAATTAACATGCTTTACAAACTGTGGTTCTGATCAAGATGTCAGAGACCAGTTACTCTAGCTCTCACCTATTGGTACCCATGCTAAGGAAACGTTCCCCCTAAGCCAAAATTTTTTTTCCTCAAGTGCCACTTGTTAATAAAACTTTCTGCAATTAGGGCAAATATGATTTCCCAGCTATGGATCACCTCACTGTCCTGCTTAAGATTTTCAATCACTTCCCATGTTTTTCTAGGGAAAAGCCACCTTCTTTTTATTGGTCACAGAGTCCTCCTTGTCTTGAATGCTGTCATACCACTAACCTCATTCCTTCCTCTCTCCTTTGGCTCCCTCCCTTACCACCTTGGACTCCTTGACTCTGGCTGTCTGCTTCTTTGTTGCTATCCATCTTTTTGTCTGGCTCCTGGGTTTTTGCCATGCCTTAAATTATATTCCTTAGGTTGCATTTCCCTTCCCTTGATGTCCACACAGCTGCTTGTGTGATTTTTTTAAAATGTAAATCTGACCCTGTTATTTTCCTGTTCAAAATCCTCAGTGGCTTTCTCTCATCCAGATAAGTGGTTCTGAAGCCTGACTGATACGTTACTTGTATAGTTGTAGTTCCAAGTGTCACCATTCAGTCCATACCAGAGCCAAGATTTTTATTCAAAAGGCCTGAGGTGAGGTAAATAATAATTTCCAGTGTGTCATGGGTCATTCCAATGAACAACCAGGCCTACAGGAGAGGCTCAATCCTTTATCAGCACACATATAGACCTTCTGGTTTGGTCCCATCTAGATTTATATTTCATCGCAATCTACATTAAACTTGACCCCCACCCTCACTGTACCAACCAACCCCCAACACTGCTAAATTTTGGTCACTCCAACTTGATCATGGTTTTCAGCACATTGAATTTTCTTTGTTACCTCTATTTTTTTTTTACCTAGCATTCTGTGCTCTCAAAGAAGAAAAGGTTAACTGTGTGTGTGTGGTTTTTTTTTATTTTTATTTTTTTAGTTGCCTTCTAAATTCTGCTCAGGCAATTCAGTCCTTGATGACTTCTCTACTATACTCATAGACTGAGTAAATTACTCTCTCTTTTGCATCATTTTTTTCCTATTTTATGCATACATAGTAGGTGCATATATTTATGGAGTATGTAGAGATATTGTGAGACAGGTATACAGTGTATAATAATCACATCAGTATAAGTATTCATCACTTCAAATATTTATCCTTTTTTGTGTTACAAATGATCCAATTATACTCTTTTAGTTATTTTTAAATGCACAATAAATTACTGTTGACTGTAATCATTCTGTTGTGCTATCAAAACTTAGGTCTTACTCATTCTAACTGTTTTTGTACCCATTAACCGACCCTACTTCCCCCTGCAACCACTCTTCCCAGCCTATGGCAACCATCATTCTGTCTACATGAGTTCAATTGTTTTAAATTTAGCTACCACAAATTAGTGAAAACATATAAAATTAGCCTTTCTGTGCCTGGCTTATTTTACTTAACATAATGTCCTACAGTTCCATCCATGCTACTGCAAATCACAGACTCTCATTTTTTTTTTTTAATAGCTGAAGAGTATTTCATTGTGTGTAAGTACCATATTTTCTTCATCCATTCATCTGTTGGTAGACACTTAGATTGCTTCCAAATCTTGGCTACTGTGAATAGTGCTACAATACACATGGGAGTGAGGATATCTCTTCAATATACTGAGTTCCTTTCTTTTACATAAATAAATAGCAATGCCTAGGTATTTTCTTTGTAGCTTTATAAATGTGATATATATATGTGTGTGTGTGTATATATATATATTTATATATATGTATGTGTGTGTATATGTATGTGTGTGTGTATATATATATATATATAGAGAGAGAGAGATACAGATATCTCCTCTTCAGGACTCTTTAGATTTGCCTTTTGGAGCTATTTTCTAGATCTTATAAGCCTGCTTAATTTTTTTTTATTTCCTCTGACTGTATTTTCAGTTAGCCTATATTCAAGCTCACTACTTCTTTCTTCTCCCTTATCAATTCTGTTATTGAAAGACCCTGGTGCATTCTTCAGTATGTCAATTTAGTTGTTCAATTCCAGAATTTCTGCTTGATTTAAAAATAATTATTTCTATGTCTTTGGTAAATTTCTCTGATAGGATTCTGAATTCCTTTTTTGCATTATCTTGAATTTTGTTGAGCTTCCTCAACCTAGATATTTTGAATTCTCTGTCTGGAAAGTCACATATCTCTGTCCCTTTGTGATTGGTCACTGGCACCTTGTATAGTTTGTTTGATGAGGTCCTGTTTTCCTGGATAGTCTTTACGTTTGTGGATGTTTGTTGATATCTGGGCACCAAAACGTCAGGTATTTATTGTAGTCTTCACGGTCTAGGCTTGTTTTTACCCTTCCTGCTTGAGATGGCTTTCCAGGTATTTGAAGTTACCTGGGTGTTGTTATCTGTATAAGTCATATCTGCATCTGGGTAAGTCATATCTGCATCAGGGGTATCCCAAGACCAGTAATGCTGTGACACTTGCAGTATTCTGCCTTGGTGGTCTTGGGTATGATCTGAGAGAATTATTTGGATTACCAAGAAGAGACTCTTGTTCTCTTCTCTTAATTTCCCCCAGACAAGTGGAGTGTTTCTCTCCATGCTGAGCTGCCTTGAACTGGAGTAAAGAGTAACACAAGCGCTCCTGTGCCACAATCACTGGAACTGTGCTTGGTCAGACATGAAATGAACATGGCACTCAGTCTCACCCAAGCCCTGTGGCAAGCACTGTCTGGCTACTGTTGATGTTTGTTCAAGACCCAAGGGTTCTTTAATCGGCAAATGATGCATCCTGCCAAAACTGTGTCCTTCCCTTCAAGGAAGTGGGTTCCCTTCTGGCCCAGGGTATGTCTGGAAATGTCATCCATCTGGGAACTAGGGCCTAGAATGGGAGGCTCGGGACTCTGCCTGTTGTCCTATCCTACTGTGTCTAAGCTGGTCTCAAAGTTGCAAGAGTTTTCTTTACTCTCCCCTCTCCTCTTTTCAAGCCCAAGGAAGTCTCTCTCAGAGCTTTGATCTGCACTACCTGGGGCTGGGGGATGGGTGACATAAGTGCTCCCTTGGCCACTGTAGCTAGTCACTCTTCTGTATCACTTCTGGTTACTATATGATGTTTATTTCACATGCAATGCTCCATTTATAAAATAGACATCATATTTATTTTATGCATTAAATAGAATGTTTATGTTTCAGTCAAACTTGGCATTGTGCTAGAAACATAACTGCATTTTATTTTTAAAACTTACAAAGTGGTTTTATTCTTATAGTACCTTATGTGATTCTTTCAACAGCTCTATAAGGTAAGTCAAATATTACCCTTCTTTTAGAGATAGAGAAATGAGATTCACAAGAGGTCTTTCCTCATATAACAGAGAAAAATAATGTGAACTCAGTTTTCTCACCCTAATGAGGTGCCATAAATGATATACCATATAACATCATGTGATATAACATATGCCATCTCAAGATATAAATTTCATAGTGTATGATATAATGTCTCAGATTAATAGAGAGGGCATATAGCAAATGTTTTACATAGGATATTAAATCTTTATTAAGAAATATAATGTACTATTTCATAAGAAGGCATACTTATATTTCTATTAATAACTATATCCATTAAAACAAAAATGCCAAAATTATCTGTTAGAAAGTAAAATAAGAAAGGCTTAAAAACTTTCCCATTTCCAACTATTTCCTTTTCCGCATTTTGATCCTGAGGGTGATTACAATGTCCTAATTTCTATTTTGGTAAGTAGGTTTTCAGCAGGGTTCCCCAGAGCCCCAGCAAGCTCAGGCAGATACAAGAGCAGCTGCATTCAGAAAAGTGTTAGACACCAAGGAATTGATCTGAATTCCTTTTTTACAGCCATTGCTTCAGTTTATTCAACAACTTTTGGAGACCAAATCCATTAACAAAATGTCATGATATCATTTTATTTATTCTAACTGTTATTTTCAAAATCAGAAAAAAAAGTGAGATTAGGTATAATTCTTTAGAGTGCATGATGAATATTCAATTTGATAACTCTTCGTTCATTCCAATCTAAAGATACAGACTCTCACTTTCAGAAGAATATAGCTATTGGTATTACAGGGAAAAGTTACATGGAGATCAGGCAAATAAAGAATTAATTTTAGAAATTGATAACCCTTCGTATATTAAGAGGAAGAACAGCTTTTCTTCATACTGATGTTTTCTACTAAGTCATCTATTAAAAACCCTTGACTTTATTATGAGAGGATTTGTCATGGACAGTGGCATTAATTAAAACCCTTCATATCATGTGTCAGGATTAATTTGTCCATATCCATTAAAATCTCACTTTAAAATGATAGAAAATAATTTTAAAAGTATCATCTAGGCTGGGCACAGTGGCTCACACCTGTAATCTCAGCACTTTAGGAGGCCGAAGCAGGCAGATCACAAGGTCAGCAGTTCGAAACCAGCCTGGACAACAGGGTGAAATCCTGCCTCTATTAAAAATACAAAAATTAGCTGGGCATGGTGGCAAGTGCCTGTAATCCCAGATACTTTGGAGGCTGAGGCAGGAGAATTGTTTGAACCTAGGAGGTGGAGGTTGCAGTGAGCTGAGATCGTGCCATTGCACTCCAGCTTGGGTGAGAGGGCGAGACTCCATCATAAGAAAAAAAAAAAAAGTTTCATCTAACATAACTGGAATACCACAGATATTGAACTCCAAAACAGTGTAATCTGGGGCCCAACAGGGAAGATCATTAAAGACGATTGTTTCTGTATTTTTAGTTACTATATGAGAGGTTGCATCTTCAACCTGTGTGGCAAGATGGCTACAGCCCTTATAGAATTATATTCAGAGAGGTCAACATCCATAGGAAGGGGTAGGGTGGTCTTTTTTCATCTTTCTTGGGAGTGGGGAGACTTTCACCAGACTAATCCCCACCCAAGTGACTTTCCTCCATGATCAGAATTGTGTCACATGAACATTTTTCTGGATAGGTGAATCATTGGCATGGGTGAAATGGGTGCTGGAAAGTAATCTCAATGTCCATCACATGCTATATTTTAGAGTGTTTCTTTGAATCAGAGTAACACAGCTCTATACTCAAAGCAAGATGAGCAGATTAAAGGAGGAGCCGGCCAAGTTGAAGGTAGTGCAGGTTTAATGTAGAGTATCGAAGCATATGGCCATTAAAAGTCATGGTTAGACCCACAATGATGCTACGGTGTTTTCTAAAGATGTGGAAGAAACTTAGAAGTCTAGTTCGTCATGGGCACGGGCTTCCTGAAGCATGCCCCTTTGTTAGCAGCAGCATATAAGGCCATATCGATATTCTAGAGCACGAGAAACTAAAATCCTTTACTTTCCTTTGGATGAAAAATCTACCTCTTTCAAACCACAGGATTTATAGAGAATGAGAAACAGTGTTAAAAGTTTCTTTTCTTTAATTCTTATCAGCTCTATGTGTTTGTGTTAAGTACCACTCACTTAGAGGAAATAAATATCCTTAGTTCACCTGAGAATAAGAAAACAGGTCTCTAATCAGACCAATACAAACATAAGCTCCTTTTGATGCCAACAGGCAGAGCAGTTTAATAATTAGTCTCCCAACTCAACCCATTTCAAATACACAATGAAGCAAAAAGAGAACTGAAGCTGCTCACATTCTCTGCTGAAGCATGGATTGAATTGGGACTGGGAATGAAAGTGAGAAGGTTAGTGGGTACAGAAGTGGGCAAAATATAATCAGGGAAAATATTGCCTGAATTGAGGGAACTGATACTTCAGATAGCAAACTAACTTTCTGCTGAGTAACACTGGCATATAAATAAAGAAACATTTTTATGAGCCATCTGGATGCCCACATCATGTTACCAAATCATGTCAAACTAATTCACCTTATGACGTGTATATTTTAACTCTTTAACAACTTATTTAGACTTAGCCTGGAATTATGATTTTTTAATCTGAATTCAGCTGCCAGTTCTTACAGTTATACTACTTTGGGATAAACATTTCCTTTTTTCTCAGTTTAAGACTAGCAAGTGATAGGCAATATTAATTATTTTAGTGCATTTTAATGGAGAATATAAGATGAGAATATCCAAAAAATTAGACCATTGGTTTTAGAATGATAGAATGTGCTCATTGGTGTGAATATGATAGAAAGACACAAAATAGCACCAGGTGGAATATAATTATTATTGCTATTATTAATATTTGATTAATATTCAAGTCTCTCACCAGGACTGGGCAGCAACAAATTCTTCATTCTCATTGTTTTCCAGAATATTTTTTAATATTTCTTAAGTATTAAGCTCTTTGTTTTTAGCTTGTAAAATATCTTGTACAGTGATATAAAGGGGGTAGAGTAGAACCCTACACTTGAATTATTCAGTTTCTCAAATAAAGTTTTACTTACTTCAAAGTTATGAAGAAATAAGAGGCAAATAATATGAAGAAAACGGTGAACATGACCCTGAGGGGACACTGCTTATTTCCGTCTTTGTTTCTGGGATTCTAAGTATTTCCATAAAGAAATCAAATTTTCCTTTTTACCGTAAAGCCTCATTTCAGTACTTGGGGTTTTGGTGGAAGTGGTTGTGTAATTTTATTATCTGAAAAATAATGGTGCTGACTATATAATCCCTTAAAATAACTTATTTTTTAAGTAGTTAATATGAGGATTTTTTCTTAGAGGATAAAAGAACTGAGAACTACATAATGAATTGCAGAGAGGAGTATGGTGGAGAATTATAGTGTGCCTTGCATCCGGAGACTAAATCCCAGTGAAAACTTCTGAGGAGACATGGCAAATACTAGAGGGAGGAAGAAGTCATGAACAACTTGCTGGATGAGGTGAGTTTTCACTGCTACAACATAAGATTAATTTGTAGAAGACTAGCCTTTCCAAGTGGCCACTTAAATTTCTACTTCGATGTGTAATTGTAATTTAAAACTGAACATGCCCAAAATTAAACTCTTGCCTTACTTCACTTTCAAAATGACTTCTCTTCTAATCTGCATTTGAACAGATGAAACAGCATAGCATCAGCCCAAAACCCAGGAGTTGCTCAATCTATTTTTCTCATGGTTGACTTCCAATTCATGTAAACTCTTGTGATCTCTATCTTTAAATCACATTGTGAATTTGACCACTACTCACCCTTTCTACTTGTTAACACATTAATCTACCATCTTCCCTTATCTAGATTATTATAATTCCTGAATTAACTTCTCTATTTCTATGATTTCTTCCTAAAGTCAATTTTCCAAATAAAATTTCAGGTCATCTTTTAAAAATGTATATACAAACAGTTCACTCTCCTGATCAGAACCATAATATGGAATAATAAGAAGAAAAGTACTCTAAGTTCTGAGACAGTTGTCTATCACCTGCCTCCTTCTTAACTCTGTGAAAATCTCTCTCGTCATTCTCTCCCCTCGTTCACTCTGGTTTGGCCCTCTTCAACATCAGCCCTCTTGCTATTCTTTAAATGTAAAAGTTTATTCTTAGCCTTTTTTACTTCCTCTGTAAGGTTCTCCTCTTCCTTAGATTTATTCACATCTCTACTTCCTCTTAACAAAAGCCTTTATGTTAAGGTGGTCAGTTAAAACAGTAATAATCAATAATGTGAAACTTAAATTTCTGGTCAAGATAGATTATCAGGAACTATTATCCCCAAACAAAAACAATTTATAAAACAGACAAAATGTATAAAAATGGCTTTCAAATTATTGGACATTAGGCAACAAAGGACAGTAATTTATAAGATATAGGAAAAAAATGAGAGAAATCTTATAATTTCCATTGCTTAATTCCTCTAATAGCACATAATTTACATTAAAGGGTGGAGAACTTAGGCAGAGTCACTCAGTGAGCCAAAAAGATGGAGCCAGCATTCTGTGGAAGCAAGGGTGGTGAGAGTTAATAGGATAAAGTGCCAGAGAGAAGAAAACTACACAGGGATAAGGACAGAGATCTCTACAAGATTCTCTTCAAGTATTTAGTTAAGTACTGATCAGCACCATAAAACTACCCAAGGTCAGAGAAAGAACCATCTGAAAAAATTAGAAAGAACAATGACCAGCTCTCACAAAAGACAGGAATAGAACCTGTTTTCAACAATCAGAGTAGAGACCTGACAATTCACAATAAATTAGTTGGACTACTAAAAAGGTCTTGCCTTAGTAGTAGAAAAACTTAAACCTGGAATAAAAGCGACTCTGCCCTCTCCTAACAAATCATAAAAGCAAAACCCAGAAGTATCAAACTGTTTCCAAGTAACCATATAGCAGAAAAGAGTTAATATTTTTAGCAATACAAAATATATTCAGCATTCCAAAGAGGCAAAACTCACAAGGACTTGCATCTAAAAAAAATTACTAGAAGTGCAAAGAAGCAGTAAATTATGGCTTACAATAAGAAGAAATGTTAGTGGAAAGGTAACCGGAAATGACAGAGATGATAGAATTTGTAGACAATGAAATTAAAACAGACAACTGTATTCCAAATGTTCTTAAGCTAGAAAAAAGACTGAACATGATATAAGTAGAGACATACAAAATAGGCCGGGTGCGGTGGCTCATGCCTGTAATCACAGCACTTTCGGAGGCTGAGGCTGGTAGATCATTTGAGGTCAGAAGTTTGAGACCAGACTGACCCGTATGGTGAAATCCCATCTCTACTGAAAATACAAAGATTAGCCAGATGTGGTGGCGTGCACCTGTAGTCCCATCTACCGGGGAGGCTAAGACAGGAGAATTGCTTGAACCCAGGAGGCAGAGGTTGCAGTGAGCCGAGATCGTGCCACTGCACTCCAGCCTGGGCAACAGAGCGAGACTCTGTCTCCAAAAAAAAAAAAAAAAAAAAAAAAAAAGAGAGACACATAAAAAATACATTGAAGAAACAAATCAAACTTCCAGGAATAGAAATTACAATGTTGGAGATACAATATACTACATGGAATTAATGGCAGATTAGACATTGCAGAAAAAATACAACCTTTGAATATGAAGGCTTAACAATGGAAACTTCCCAGAATAAAACATACAGAGAAACAAGAATAAGGAAAAATAACCAGAGAAACAATAAGCAGTTGGACAACTTAAAGCAGTCTAACAACGCATTTAGTTAGAATCCCTGAAGGAGAATAAAGGGAGGGGAAAACATAAACATAAAATTATGTGTGTGTGTGTGTGTGTGTGTGTGTGTGTGTGTGTGTGTGACACAGTGGCAGAAAATTTTACAAATTTGATAAAAGTTATAAAGTTATAAATCCAAGAAGCTCAGTGAACCCTAAGCGTAAGAAAAATGAAGATAACTATAGCAAGGAACATCATAATTATATCATATTTTTTAAAACTAGTGATATAATTTTTAGGTAATCAAATGAAAAAATAAACAGTTTGTATAAAGAAAAAGAGAAAGCTGGCAAATTTTTCATTGAAAACATTGCAAGTAAGGAGACAGTTAATCAACTTGTTTAAGTCAAAAATGAGGGAAAGAAGTCTGCTGTCAATAGCTCTATTTAACATACACTGAAGGTTTTAGTTGGCACAGTCAGTTAAGAAAAAGAAGTAACACATGTCCAGGTAAAACAAGAAGTAAAACTGTCTTTATTTGCAGATAACAAGACCATCCATAGAAAAAATGTGACTTATTCTACAAAAAGGCTACTAGAACAAATCAGTGAGTTTAACAATGTTGTAAAACGTAAGATTATTATGTAAAAAACATTTCTACTTCCATAAACTAGTAAAGAACAATTGAAAATTGTAATTATATACTGTTATTTACAATAGCACCACAAATATGAAATACCTAGGATAAATCTAGCAAAAGATGTGGTTGATCTATAAGTGGAAAACTGTAAAAATTTGCTGAGAGAAATTAAATTACTTAAATAAAAGGATAATATACATTGTTCATGGATAGCAAGACTTGATACAATTGCAATGCTAATTTTCTCCTAATTGAACTATAGAGCCAATGTAATCCCAATCAAAATCAGAGTGGATTCTTTTGTAGAAACTGACAAGCTAATTCTAGAATTCATATAGAAATGCAAAGAATATAGAATAGATTGCACAACTTTTAAAAAGAACAAAATTAAAGAACTTACACTACAAGACTTTAAAACTTACCATAAAATTACTGTAATCAAGGTAATATATTAACATTAAGATACTTGGATTAAGGGAAGAGAATGGAGTTGAGAAACAGATTTATACATGTATGATTAATTGGATTTTGGTAAGGTTACAGAGATAATTCTATCGAAAAAAGTAATGTTTTCAACAAATTGTAATGAAAAATGTGAATACCCATATGCATAATTCTATGCTTCATATCATATACAAAAATTAGCAAAATATATATTATAAACCTAAATGTACAACCTAAAACTAGTACTTCTAGAAGAAAACACGGGAGAAATTTTTTTTTTTTTTGAGACGGAGTCTCGCTCTGTCGCCCGGGGGCTGGAGTGCAGTGGCCGGATCTCAGCTCACTGCAAGCTCCACCTCCCGGGTTCACGCCATTCTCCTGCCTCAGCCTACCGAGTAGCTGGGACTGCAGGCACCCACCACCTCGGCCGGTAGTTTTCTGTATTTTTTAGTAGAGACTGGGTTTCACCGGGTTAGCCAGGATGGTCTCGATCTCCTGACCTCGTGATCCGCCCATCTCGGCCTCCCAAAGTGCTGGGATTACAGGCTTGAGTCACCGCGCCCGGCCGAAAAATTTTTGTAGTATGAAATTAGGCAAAATTTTCTTAGATATGACCCCAAAAACATTATATATAAAAGGATAAATTGATAAATCGGACTTCAAATAATAACTGTTCTTCAATAAGCATCTTTAAGAAAATGAAAAAGTAAGCCATGTATCGGAATAAAATATTTTTAACTATATATCTGATAAAATATTTGAATCCAGAATTTACAAAAGTTTTTAAAACTCAAGAATACAAAAATTCATTTAAAAATGGACAAAAGGTGTCAATGGACACTTCATCATAAAAGATGCATGGGTTAAAATATTAAAAGATACTAAACTTCATTAGTCATTAGGGAAATACAAGTTTAACCTACAATGAGATAATACTCTACTTTTGATAGAATGGGCAAAATTGAAAACCAGCCACACCAAGCAGAAGTTAGTATGTAGAGCATGTAGGGTTATGTCAAGGTGACCTGTTATAACTTTGATTTCATGTTCTAATATTCCTCACTAGAAGATGGAAATACAATCGATTTTTGTGATGAGATCTAGTATTCTATAACTTTGTTAACTTTTCTTAATATCTCACTTATTTTTGTTGCTGTTGTGGATTCCATAAGGTTATCTACATCTACCTGCTGTTTTGGAAAGTATTTCTAGGCTTTATCTAGGCTTATTTGTAGAGTGGTTTGTGTCATCAATGATATCTGTCAGTGACACATAAGGAAGCAGGGGGAGCAAACACATAGCTCTTTTTATTCCTAATTTATGCTAATCCCCACTTCATATAAATAAGAAAATTAAGTCTCAGAAAGGTGAAGTGATACACCTAAGTATGGTAGAAGTAAACCAACTTGTGTGCATTCTTCTTTAATTTAAGTGCAGTTTTTAGTATGTGGCCCACTAACTTCTCCTCAAAGTCTTGCTGAAATCTTATTTTTCTTCAGAAATAATTCAAGCCTAGTCTTCCCAGATAGAATTGTTTTATCCTTTTCTTGTGGATACATTGTCTCCTTAGATCATATCTATATCACGACCCATATCTTAGTATTTATTTCATTTACTACAAGGCAATCCTTTTAGGTGGGAAGTGTGCATACACACTAAACAATCTTTAACTCTTAAACAAAGTGTTATTCCTTATAGAGATGTCTATGTGGTTTAAAAAATAAGCAAACCACAATAATAACAAAATCCCAGAGATTAAAGGGTACTGATCACACACTACCTTATAAGGTATCCATTGTAAAGAACAATCTCCCTTCCTTTACACTAATTAAATTGCTTTAATATAATAGAAACTCACTGAATTCAAACGTATTTTTAAATATTTGGAATATAAATTCCTTATGAACCAAAAAATTGAACTTCTAATGTTAGAAAACCCACACTGAAGCAGGCTAGTGAAAGGCATATTTTTAGCAGGTGGCTTCCCAATGACACTAAAAATGAGGTTTTGCAGGCAGCCATCTGTTTCTCCTCCTCATCAATCTTCCTACTTTGTACCCTCATTGCAAATATGTGCTACTATGGGTCTAGACTTCTCATGATTTAATGGATACTACTTACTACTACTACTACTACTAATAAAATAGCAATAACAATACTTATTTAAAGTTTAAGTAAGGGAATCATACATACTATACATGACTAGCAAAACTGCTTATGTCATTGGCCTATGTTGTCAATCTATTGATCTGCATGAGAGAATTTTTAAATATAACTGAAATATATAAATTAGGAACCTTTAAGATGCAAAGAAGTACACAAAACAGACACCAGTTTATGGGGTGAATAAAAAAAAATTCAAAACTAACTAAAGGCCACTTTTGTTCTACAATATTACATATGCATGAGGAAATAGAATACACATTCAGACGAATAAAGAAAGTGTACACCCAGGGTATTGTGAATATCAGCAAGCGGCGAACTAGTCTTTGCTGCAGGATATCTGTGCATTTATTTTTACCAAAGCCAGGAGCTGACTTTTGTCATTGCCCATACCACACCCTCAGAAAAAAAAAAAAAAAAAAAAAATTGAGCTGAAGAGTTCCAGTAAAAAGAATTATAAAGTATATAGATCATCACTTTATCAAGGTTGGTCACCTTCTTCTCTCTCTCCTAAACTCTACTTGTGCTGCTCTTGCACATAAAACAAATGAAAATTAATTTCTCCACAGCTTAGTTTGATAGAAGGAAGAAGAGCTTTGTTAATAATAAATCTGGGGTCAATTCTTGGGGCTCAGTGTTTTAATATCCTTATTTTCAAAATTTGGATGATAATATCTGTTTTGCATGTATTATGAGACTTATAAACAATACAGAACAAAATCCTTAAAACTATTAAGCAAGAGCCGGGCACGGTGGCTCACGCCTGTAATTCCAGCACTTTAGGAGGCTCAGGCGGGTGGATCACGAGGTCAGGAGATTGAGATCATCCTGGCCAACATGGTGAAATTCCATCTCTACTAAAAATACAAAAATTAACTGTGTGTGGTGGCATGTGCCTGTAGTCCCAGCTACTCAGGAGGCTGAGGCAGGAGAATTGCTTGAACCTGGGAGGCGGAGGTTGCAGTGAGCCAAGATCATACCATCGCACTCCTGCCTGGGTGACAGAGCAAGACTCCATCTGAAAAAAAAAAAAAAAATTAAGTAAACAAAGCAATAGCAGTATATGTTTTTTGTTCATATGAGAGCTAATGGAAGGTTACAGAATTACTTGGAGAGCCAGTATTTCATTTTCATTGTTATTTTGTTCTCCTTTCCAAGCCCTCAAATGCTATAGCATTTGGCTGTTATTGGCCTTGAATAAATGTGTGGTATATGGTGTTGGCCTACAGCAATGTTTGTGAGTTTTCAGTTACAGAGTAAATTTACTCCTTCATAATGCAGGTGCCAATGTACAAGGTCAATGGCAACATTACAAACTCCCCATGTGAAAGCTATTGAACTGTATTATCCGTCACTAAGTACAGTAGGAAATGATTCGACCTTTCCTTGAATAGTAGTTACTGAACAAATTACTTTTCAGCTTGAAAATAATTGCAGATCTCAGATGCCCATTTAACCTGCTGTCTCCTAAATTTACGCCAATCTTTCATGCTCCTGTTGCTGCTATCGATAATGTACCAAAATAGCATGTGGTAATGAGATGACAGAAGGCTTTGGATTTTAGACAACCTAAATTTAAACTCTGGCTCTTGGCCAGGCATTATCTCAGCACTTTGGGAGGCTGAGATGAGAGGATCACTTGAAGCTGGGAGTTTGAGAACAGCCTGGGCAAACAAAGCAAGGCCAGCATCTCAACAAAAAATAAAATTAATTAGCTAGCATGGTAGTGTGTGTCTGCATTCCCAGCTACTCAGGAGGCTGAGGCAGGAGAATTGCTTAAGCCTAGGAGGTCAAGGCTGCAGTGAGCTATAATGGCATCATTGCACTCCAACCTGAGTGACAGAGCAAGTCCCTATCTCAAATAAAATAAAACCAAAATAAAATAATAAAAATAAACTCTGGTTCCTTTTCTATCTTATTAATTGTATGGTCTTTGTCAAATTACTTTCCTCTATCTTAGTACTGATTTGAAGTTTAAACAAAATATGTTTTAAAAATACTGTGCTCAGCTTCAGCTCCAGGATGTAAAGAACTTTAATGTCATCACTGAAGGATTTTGCAACAAGAAAAAGTTGAATAAACTTAAAAATAAATGTATTTTGTGGACCCATCAGAAAACTGAGTTTGCTGGACAGACCACCAGTCCCAAATCTGGAAAGGTTGGCACATCTAAAGAGACACTGCTGAGATGTGCTTACCTGGAGCAGAACTTGCTGGGGCCATAACAGGTAGGGACACTGAAATGGTTATCTTGATGAATTGCTGGAGATTGAGTTTGCATTAGCCTGAGAGTGAGAATGTTGCAGTCACTGCAGTTTAGTTGCCTCACACTTTCATAGGCTGTAACACTATGAAATGCATTAGGCTCTCATGAGGGAGATCTAAGAAAGCAAGACAGACTCCCAGGTGGTTTTGTCAGGGAGAAGAGTAATCATTGCACAATATACCCAGAGTCTTTTCTATAGCAAATACTTATTTTCCAGCAGTACAAACTTTGCCAGAACCTTATCCTAGCTAAGGAAAAGAAATTGCTCCCACTCCATTTCCTTCAGGGTTCCTGTTTCAGCTGAGAGGGGAGAAATACATTTTCAACACTGGTCAGGGATTGATGAAAACAGGTTGGTAATACTGCAGCCAGGGAAGGGAGTAGGGAACAAGGAGGAAAAAAGCTGTATCGCTGGAGGAACATTTGCAAAGGTCACAGTGCCATGAGACAGACCCACTCAAAGACTGAGATATAATTGGAAGATTATAGAAAGTTCTCTCTCCCCCATACCTTAGCACTATATCAAGAAGTCTCCAATAGAATTACAGTGAGTGACAGCTTAACAAACTGCATGGCAGAGGACGTCTCTGAGGAGGAGTATTTAGGGAAGCACAAAGTCAGGAAGAAAGGGCACTAGAGGACTTGGAAGCTTCTGGCCTGTATAGCTATGGGAAGCATTAAACACAGCCGACCACCTAGCAAGATAAACAGAAATCCTGACACACAAAACCGATTTACCTCAGTTCCTATTACCTAATAAAACATGCCTGGCTTTTTGCAAAAGATTGCAAGGCATGCCAAAGAGCAAACACACAGTCTGAAGAAACAAAGTAATCATTAGATTCAAACTCAGATATACTACAGACGTTGGAATTGTCAGACAGGAAATTTTAAATAACTATGAGTAATATAGTAAAGGCTCAAGTGGGAAAAGTAGGCAACATGTAAGAATATATCAGTAATGTAAGCATTGATATATAAAATCTAAGTAAGTATCAGTAGAAAATGCTAGAGGTCAGGAGTGGTGGCTGTCATATGTAATCTCAGCACTTTGGGAGGTTGAATAATAAATAATTATTTATTATTGTTAATTTCTTACTGTACCTAATTTGGGAGGTTAAGCAGGGGGACTGCTTAAGCCTAGGAGTTAGGGACCAGCATGGGCAACATGGCAATACCCTATCTTTACAAAATATTTATAAAAAATAGCCAGGCATGGTGGTGTGCATCTGTGATCCCAGCTACATGGGAGGCTGAGGCAGGATGATGGCTTGAGCCTAGGAAGTCAAGGCTCCAGTGTTTGCACCATCGCACTTGAGTCTGGGCAACAGAGTGAGACTCTGTCTCAAAAAGGGGAGGGGAAGGGAAGGGGAGGGGACGGGAGGGGAGGGGAAGGGGAGAGGAGGCCTGGAAAGCAAAAACACTGTTACTAAAATGAAGGGTGCCTTTGATGGGCTCATCTGTAGTCAGGACTCAACCTAGAAAGGATTACTGGGCTTAAAGATAGGTCAATGGAAATCTTCTAAATTGAAATACAAAGAGAACAAAAATGAAAACACAACACGCAAAAACTGTGGGACAATAGCAACAGATGTAGCATATACATAATTGGAAAAGCAGAAGAAGAGAGGAAGAATGAGCATAAAAAATATTTGAAATAACTATAATAATGGATAAAAACGTAAAAAGACAGACATCAAACTATAGATCCAGAAAGTTCAGAGCAAACCAAGCAAGATAAATAGCAGCACACATGTACACACACTCACACACGCACATCCCTAGGCATATCTTATTGAAATGACAGAATATTAACCAAAAAGGGAAAATTTAGAATGTGGTAGTGGTAGTGAGGACATTACCTATAAATGAACATAGATAAGAATTACAGTGGACTTAATAGAAACCATGCAAATAAACAGAGTGGAATGAAATAGTAAAGTATTGAAAAAACATCCCCATTCAAACTAGAATTCCATATCCAGTAAAATCCTTCAAAAGTTGAAGACTTTCTCAGAGAAAACCTGATGGAATTCATCACCAACAGATATAACCAGCATGCAATATTAAAAGAATTACTGACTAATATCTTTTATGAACATAAATGCAAAAACCCTTAAAAAAACTAACAAATCAAATCCAAAAATGTATAGAATTAATTACAATAGTCCTCCTTTATGCATGGTTTCACTTTCCATAGTTCCATTTACCTGTGATATAGTATGATAGGATATTTTGAGAGAGAGACCACATTCATATAACTTTTATTACAGTATAATGCTATCTTGTTCTATTATTATTGTTAATTTCTTACTGTACCTAATTAAACTTTATAATGTATATTATATATAAAAAAACAATACATAAAGGGTTTGGTACTATCCCTCATTTCAGGCATCCACTGAGGAACTTGAAGCATGTCGCCTGCTAATAAGGGGAGACTGCTGTATATACTACAAATAGTGAGATTTATTCCAAGTGTGCAAGCCTGGTTCAATATTGGCAAATCAAATCATACAATTCATCAATTCAACAGGCTAAAAGAAGAACTATCATATATAATATCAGCAGATGCATAAAAACTAGACAAATTTCAACACTCATCCTTGAGAGAAACTCTCGGCAAACTAGAAATGAAGGAAATTTCCTAAACTTATAAAAAACATTTATTTTAAAAAATCCAAAGCTCATATGCTTTATAGTGAGGAACTTCAAGTTTCCTTCCTGAGATCAGGACAAAGGTAAAAATATCCCATCTCTCACCATTCCTATTTAACGTCATACTGGAAGTCCTACTTAATGCCATAAATGAAGAAAAAATATTTAGGTTGGGGAAAAAAAAAAAACTGTCTTTTCTTGCAGAAAACATGATTGTTTATGTTACAAATCCTACATAATCAACATAAAGCTCCTGGAATTAATAAATAATTATCACAAGTTTACAAAGTTAACATATAAAAGTCCGTTGCTTTCCTCTATGCCAGCAATGGACAATTGGAATCATTTTTATTTACGTTTATTTTTAGTAGAGATGAGATCTTGCTGCGTTGCCTAGGCTGGTCTCAAGCCCCTGAGCTTAAGCCATCCTCTCACCTCGACCTAATAAAGCACTGGGATTACACGTATGAGCTACCATGCCCGGCCAACAATTGGAATTTGACATTAAAAATAAAATATCATTTACATTAGCACCAAAACCATTAAACTTAGGTATAAATCTAACAATATGAGGAAAACTATAACACTCTGACTAAGACAAATCAAGATATAAATAAATGGTGACATATTTCATGTACATGAACAGGAAGCCTAAATACTGTTAAAGTATCACTGTTTCCCAACTTGATTTATAGATTCAACACAATCTCAATCAAACTTCCAGAAAGATTTTGTGGATATTGACAAAATTTCTAAAACAGCTTTATTTTTAATTGCCAAATCTTGGTAGCAACCAAGATGTTCTTCAATAGGTGAATGAATAAACAAACTGTGGCATAGCCTTATAATAAAATATTGTTCAGCAATAGAAAGAAATGAAGGATCAACTCACAAAAAATGGAAGAATCCTAAATGCATATTGATAAGTGAAACAAGCTAGTCTGAAAAGACTACACACTGTGTAATTCCATCCATATGATGTTCTAGAAAAGGCAAAACTATATAGACAATAAAAAGACCAATGGTTCCCAAGGGCACAGTAAAAGGGAAAGAGGGATGAAGAGGTGGAACACAGGAGATTTTTAGGACAGTAAAACTATTCTATATGATAAAGTAATGATAGATGCATGACATTATATATTTACCAAAACCCATAGAACTATATGACAGAGTGAATCTTAATGTAAACTATGGATTTTAGTTAATAATAATGTATTAATATTTATTTGTTAATTGTGACAAATACACTAACATGTTAATAATAGGGGAAACTGGGTGTGGCATACATGAGACCTCTCTGTGTTATCCTTACAACTTTTTTGTAAATCTAAAACATTTCCAGATTACAATGTTTATTTAAAAACGACCTGGCTTGTACTAAGTTTTTAGGAAATTCTCCTTTATAATATTGACTACATCATACATAGCCTAAATTCAATTCAGCACACTTGCTGTTGTATAGGATGATGTGGAAGGGGATTTTCTAATAAATTAAATAGAAAATTTAATAAAGTATAATCATGCAATATAAAGAGACAACACACTAAAAGTTTAATAACTGACAGTTAAATAAATCTCTGCTGAGCACAACCTAATTTTTTTGATAATTTAAATGGCACTTGGGAATACCTGAAAGCCTCTAAGTCATCATTATAAATATCAATTATTTCTGTATGAGTGACAAGCAAAATTTTACTAACAGAGACTTCTTATTATAAGAATGCCAATTTTAATTTGTTTAAGAATATGGATTCATCAAGGGCGTTCCAGATTTTTTAAACTAGACACATGAAAAAAATCAATCAGCATAAAAAATTAAGGTTGCTCCTAGAATAACTCTAGTTTGAAAAGTTAACTGATTAGTATTTTCCTGTATTGGTTATTTGCCTGAACTAAAAGAGCTGAACAAAGGCTTTAAGAACCAGAGACAGTCAGAAATAAATACAAAAACTATCTTTGTCATCTTGGATAAACAAGGACATTGTTGCCTGCAGATTTTGCCTGAGTCTATGTTGAAACATTTTAAGTCATGAGGATGTTCTTTCCATTGCAAATAACATAGCAGGATTCCTTTGAATAGCTCAATGGGTGGGGTGAGAGAGTTCTTTGAACTCTAGTTTCCTAGGATGTCTTGTTACTCTGTGCGATAACATGTGTCTTTCCCTGCCATAGTATAGAAACTCATATTTTTCTGAAGAGGATTTTCTTTTTCTTTTCTTTTCTTCTTTTTTTTTTTTTTCTGAATGCTACAAGAACACAAAAAATAATCTGGAGATGGAGCACAAAATAAACTGGATAAGCATGAGGAATTTGAGAAATTAAGATCATGTGAGATCTAAGAGGATTACATCTGCTACCATCTTTGCGGCTTTGGAAGATTTCAGCTAAAAGGAAAACTGTCATTAATTTTTGCAAGTCTGAGGGTGGGCAGATTTAGATTCAGGAAATGAAACTAATAATTTTTGAAGTTGTGTGAACTTAACAAGACTTTTGTGCGTTATAAAGAACCTTAATTCAGTTTACCAACTCAAGCTCAGTGCATTTGACCAAATACACTGATCCCCTATAAAATGATGCTAGGCTTCTCTGTACCAAAATAAATCAAGGACTCAATTAAATGAAAACAGATTACTTCATGTCTCCAAGCCAAATGCATTTAGTTCTTTAAGATGCCCATTTAAGTGTGAAGGAATTAGAGGAGGTAGTCAGGGAGTAAGTCTCTTCTAAAATCTCTAGTTAGAGGACAGCTACATTTCTTTCAATTAAAATTTAAAAAAAAATAAAGATCATCTCCTCCTTCAGCTGTGCTGGCAATCTGAATAGTTAATGCTTCTCTTTGCTCTAAATTATGCTCATTCTTATCCTTAGCCATCAGTAGCAAAAACATAACTTGGAGACATATTGATGGGAGATAATTTCACCATAAAATGTATTTGGACACACAATTAAAAATGTAAAGTCTTTTTAGCCCAAAGGCAAATAAACAACTAACCATAAAACCAATGCTCTATGAACCCACAGACACAAAAAATAATTATTTTCCTATCACTAAGCCAATATTTAAAACTATTAATTGATCTCTTTAGCCTCCCTTGTCATTTTAGATAAGGTCTGTGTCTTCATCCAACTTAATGTTGTAAAAGCTAGTTAAATCAATAAATTACTAAGACTCTCTTTTTTACTGCTCTAGTTAAGGGTTTGATTGTTTGTATTTTAATTCTATTTGCATTCATGCAAAAAACAAATCTCACCATACTTCTACAACAGTTTTTACTTATCTTTTTTCCAAGTCACTTCTATACTAGCCTAAAAAAACCTGGAAACTCAGCATCAGTGGATTTAGAAGTCACCTATTCCTGCATACTATATAATAGGCCACCTGATTTTACCATAATGGATTTCAGCTTTTCAATTATGGAATATCTGTGCTAAGAGAGAGAATGTGTTACAATAAAAAGAGCACAGAATTTGGTATATAAGAAATTTAAGTTTAAGTACTGACACTGGCACTTCTTAGCTGTGAGATTTCGGGGAAAGAACTAACTAGAGTTTCCTCCTCTATAAAATGATGATTATGTGGACAATGTCAATACTTCTCTCAGAGGATGACTATCATATGCTTAGTACATATACTTGTCATGTATTGTGCTGATATTATATGCACATGAATTTTGTTCTTCTGCATATAATATTGAATATTGAATCTAGTTCATGTGCATATAATATTAGCACAATGCCTGACATAATGTATGTACTAAGCATGTAATAGTGATTAACTCTTTGTAATAAAAATTAACTCTTTGTACAAAGAGTGATTAACTCAAAGTAGTGATTAACTACAAAGAGTGATTAACTCACTCTTTGTAGGAATGACATTCAAAATATTTAAAATCAATATGACACAGGCATATCTCAATCAGTATGAGTGCTGACCTGAAACATCTGGGGCTCTCTGGTTGCTTGCACAGGCTGAATATCAATCCCTAGTACAAGAAAGGAGAAGGAAATATAACTGGAAAAGGCAGTTGGGAGAGGTTTGATGAAGCGTTCATTATGTCCAGGAGAGCACTTCAGAGTACCTCTCTGCACCCTTCATCACAAGTCAAAGTGCAGAAACCTGCACATCAGAAACCAGCCTCCACACACAGTTTCCCATCAGTCTAAACCATGAATTTTACTTAAAACCAGGGACACGAAGGGCAGCTCCTATCTGACAGCAAAAGTCATGTCTAAAATGCATGAAATACACTAACATAAGTTAATCCCCTATTATGTACTTTATTCATTTTTTTACCTTTGAATTTTCAGAATAATTCATCAATATGGGGATTATTCAGCAATTTTCCATATAAGGAAACTGAGGTTCCAATAGGTAAAGCAAATCCACCAAGATCACACAGCTTGAGAATTGGATTTGAAAACAAGGTCTGTCAGACTCCAAAACCCTTGCTTTTTCTGATACACTATGATTGTTAACTTAATCTGTTTGTAAGTTGCAGATTCTGATGTGATACCTTCAGTCTCCTGCTCCAGATAATTTCAAAACTGTGTTATTTGAAGCACTGGGTTTCTGTGGGAATAATTAAAGTTTTGCTACAAAAGGTACAGTGGAAGCACGGCCCTGACATTAGTCAGAAACTTCATCTCTTTCCTGTACTAATATTTTATATTGGATTTCATTTAAATCAAAAAGTTTCATTGCTTTAAAAAGTGAATGCTTAAAAGTCATTGTTCTATTTCAAACTGTATTCCTTATCTCTGCTTGTATCCAAATACCACTTCAATCTAGATCCTTGGTCATACATTCAGGCTTGTCAACTCCCTATGGCCTGGGTTTCTGGTCAAAGTTAGTAGACTTTTGGGATAGAATTTTTTTTTTTTTTTTTTGAGATGGAGTCTCGCTCTGTTGCCCAGGCTAGAGTGCAGTGGCGCCATCTCAGCTCACTGCAACCTCCATCTCCTGGGTTCATGCCATTCTCCTGCCTCAGCCTCCCTAGCTGGGACTACAGGCACCCACCATCACTCCCAGCTAATTTTTTGTATTTTTAGTAGAGACGGGGTTTCACTGTGTTAGCCAGGATGCTCTCCGTCTCCTGACCTCGTGATCTGCCTCCCAAAGTGCTGGGATTACAGGTGTGGGCCACCGCACCCGGCTCCTTGTGATAGAATTTTAACTTGACCTTGGGTTCTGAAAACTCACCTTGACTTTTCTACCTAGTGTCTGAGTTTGCCACCATCTTGTGTAGATTCTAACAAAATACTCTGACTCTCCTTCCCCCCACCCCAGGACATTATGTGACTTAAGGTATATTTTTCTCAATTTCCATAGTCTTTGGCTTGATCTTTAGCTATTTTACACATTGGCTAAGACCTTGGCTCAGCATTTAGCTTTTCTTGACTTACTGCTATCAAAGATCAGTACACATCTTATGATTTCAAGTCAGATCCAGGGGGCAATATGCCCAATAATTTAAAAGTAGTCCCTTTAGGCTAAGACACCGCCTGCTGAAAATAAGTCACCAGATTTATTTGTCCTCCAGATTTATTTCTTGGTATCAATTATTTGCTTCTGCTAGGCCTCAGTTTAGCGCCTTAGACTCCAGTGACTGCTCTACTGAAATGTTTCCATCATTCCTACTGACTGCCAGAAATTGACCTGTCTTTCCTTTGGACCCTTGCCTTTGGGACTGAGCTTGATGAATGCCTACCTCAAAAGTTAATCCTACCACTCTTTCTCCGACACTGTGTGGGAAGCTTTTTCAAAACTCAAGTAGTAAATCCTTGGCTGCTGGCTTGTAAAATTCGTACTTAATTTTCTAGACAGTGTTTTTCTTGACTTTCTACAACAGTTCTTTGCACTCATGTCTATTCCATTCTCTCTTTTTTAGGATGTACCCAAACCATCCATGATATTTTACATTTCCAAACTCCTCATATTCATGCCCTCCTGGCACAAATAGAAGTTACTCTGTTGGTGTGTTTGTGAGTGTCTCCCAATCCAGGTAACACTGCATTCAATTCACTAGTGTGCATGCTGCCTTAACTATTAACAAAATTCAGTAAGGTGCCAGGATTTAAAATTAACATGCAAAAATCGATATTATTCAGAGACACAAATAATAGAGTTAGTAACAACACATAATTTAAAGCACTTAGAAATTGGCTACCAAGAAATATATAAAACCTACAAGAAGAAAAATATCTAAAACTTTTGAAAGACTCAAAACAAGTCATGAACAAATGGAAAAATCACCTGTTCTTGGACATAGTAGCTTAACAATTTAAGGAGATGATTTTGCATGCTTTACTTATAAATGTAATGCAATTCCAATACAATTTTAACAAGCTTTCACCTAGAGCTAGAGAAGTTGATACTAAAGTTCATATGAAAACATAAAAACATCTAAGAGTATATTGCAAACTATGGAAAGAGAAGCACTATAAAGGGGACCAACACTACAAGATTTAAAACATACTATAAAGCATGTGATTAAAACTGTGTGTTCATAGCACATAAAAAGACATACAAGCCAATGGAATCAAATAGATAATTCATAATGAATACAAATAAATGTAGATATTTTGTATATGATAAAGATGCTATTTGAAATTACTGGGCAAAACACAAACTTTTTCATAAATAGTGTTGAGAGAACTGGATAGGCTTCTGGAAACCTATACAATTATGATAATATCTTATGCCACATATAAGAATAAATTCCAAATCCATTAGAGATGTAAATGTAAAAAAAGTACTAGAATAAAACATAAGTGCATTGTTCTATAACTGGTGTGTAGTGAAACAATTTCTAACTTTATTAAACCTCCAAGTGCAATAGAAAATAAATTCAACTACATCTAAAAATTGCATAGCAAAAGTTTCACAAAGTAATACAAAAAACTCACAAATGACAACTGAAAGAAAACGTTTGCAACATGTGTCACAGATAAAGGGTCAATATCCCTACATCCCTACATAATAAATTTATAAAAATTGAGGAAAAGAATCTAATAGAAAAATGGGCAAAAGACAGGAACAGACAATGCATGTAAGTGGAAATATATGGCCCTTAGACATTTTAAGAGATGTTCACCTTCACCCACGAGAAGAGAAATAAAAAATATAATTGAAATGTAATTTCTTACCTATCAAGTTGAAAAAATTTGAAGTTTTAAACTTGGTGAGGCAGTAGGGAAAGAGGCTGTTTCACACATTGCTACTAGAAACATAAAATGATCCAACACTTATGCTTGGGAATTGGGTGGTATTCAGTGAAGATACATATGCATTATACATACATACATATTATTATGCATATACAATTAAAGAAAAAATCACTTCTGTAAATTTTGTCTGAAGATATACTCCCTATGATACAAAATATATATTTGTAACTATAAAAATTATAAACTACCTAATTTCCCAAACATATGGGATTGATGGAATAACCTATGATTTATTCATATAAGACTACTCTGCAACTGTAAAGAAGAATGAGGAAAATCTCTGTAAGCTGATATGGTGAATACATTGAGTAAAAACAAAAAAAACACAGAATAATACTTATGTAGTAGCTATCTTTCATGTGAGAAAAGAGGGAAAATTACATATAATGTGTATAGTGATTAAAAAAAAATTAGAAAAAACTTGAATTAGGTAAACTATGGGAATGAAGTGGAAGGCACAGGGGAGATAGTTGCTTCTCTGAATGTGTCTGCCTTTTTGTATAGATTTGTCTTTTATAACAATGTGAATAGGCATGTTCAGAAACATATAATTAAAACTATAAGGATAGGAAAACCCCCCAAATTTAATGTAAACAGGATTAAACTGCATTTTAAATTAAAAATCTAGCCACAGTGAAGGAAAAAAAGAAACTACTTCAAAGCACTTTTGCACACAGCATTTTGACCACATTCCCTCTGCCTAAAGACAAAAGGAATATCAAACAAATCTTGAATTTCACATAGTAGATTTAATTTTTTTAAAGAAAGATATAACATTTTCTGTTTATTATAGAATGGAGCAAATTCATTAATAACATACTAATGTTAGGAGCCAGAGTTTTCACTCTTGGAAAAATGAGATAGGAATATGGAGAGGCAGGAGGCTAGAAAGAACCCTGCAGTATTGGATTAGAATTCAAGATCTCAATATTTATAAACTAGTGGTTTTCAATATTATATGTGTGAACACACACACACTCTTAGATATGAGATAAAGAAAGATAAATAGTAAATAAATGTATCTAGTTCTGTCCACTGGAAAGTCCTAGAAAAAGACACTGAGAAAAGAATATCTCAGTAGCAGTAAGCATACCAAGCTCTTAGATCTGAGGTTCTAAATAGCATTTCCAACTAAAAAGAGCCAATGCTCTCTGGAGAAATAGCTAATTCCAGCATTAGAGGAGGAGAGTACAAAACGAGACAAGTATATCTTGTCATGCCAGAAATTAAGGAGTGCTAAAAAGTGGTGGGTACATGTCACAAAAACAGAGAAGCTAGCTTGAAGTCCCAGGCCCCAGTCAAATGGCTTTTGCAAAATTATGATCATAAGAGAAATCGGACATAGTTAACTCCAACTTGCTTCTAACTTCCAAGCTATCCTTGGTCATTCCAGGGTGTAGACAAAGCTGACTTTGGGAGAAATTTAGTTTATAGCTTAACCTTAAATCAAGGATGAAAATAGCCCTTCTCCAAACTAAACCATCATTGTAAAATTAATGAAAGGCTACAAGGTTAGGATTAAGAGATGGGCCTGATTACTGCTAAACTGGGGATATAGTCTCAGGAGTCATATGGCCGGAGGTAGCAAGATTTGTGACTTCCTCAATTACTCCAATAGATAACATCACTGTTATAGAATCTAAAACTGGTTTTTTGAGATGTCTTTCATATCAACCCCACCAGAACTCCTGATTCATGACTCATCTGACCCTCTGGCCCCACCAATAGGAGGACTCAGCACATGTGGACAATTTTCCACACCCCAGAGATTTCATCCCCAACCAATAGATAGTCCCCATTCCCTCATGCCCACCAAACTGTCCTTGAAAACCCCTAACTTTTGAGTCTTCAGAATAATTAATTTGAGTAATATCTCTTCCCACACAAGGTGTGACCAGACTTGAGTCAATTAAAATCTTGTTTTACTGCCATCCCATGGTCTTAGTGGATTGATTTTGTCTATGCACTGGGTAGGAAGAACTCAATGGGCAATTCTACCAGTGTCCAAAGCAAGGGTAATCAAAACATCAAAAAGTGAAAACAGTAATAGATTATAATCCATTAAAACAGTAAAAGTGTGTAAGTCCATTGATTTGAAAAATAGATGGAGAAAAAGGAAAGATTCTTTATAGTAGTACTATATGCAGAAAGAACAGAATAGAAAGAATAGAATTATTAATAGATATTATAATTAATGGGTGAAAGTTTGATCTGGAACATGATGCTTAGAGAGTCTCAAAGTATTTCACCCAATAGTTATATAGTAATTACAAAGGAAAAATAATCTTATAATGAAAAAACTGGGAAGATACTATCTTCTTAAGTAACCAAAGTTAATAAAACCAAACTGGCCAGCACAGTGACTCATGCCTATAATCCCATAATTTGGGACGCTGAGCTAGGCAGATTACTTGAACCCAGGAGTTAGAGATAAGCCTGGGCAACATGGAAAAACCCTGACTCTACAAAAAATACAAAAAAAAAAAAAAATTTCCTGGGCTTGGTGGTGTGCACTGTAGTCCCAGCTCTACTTGAGAGGTTCAGGTAGGAGGATCAATTGAGATCAAGAAGTTAAGGTTGCAGTGAGCTGTGATCATGCCACTGCACTCCAGCCTAGGCAACAAAGCAAGTCTCTGTCTCAAGGTAAAAACAAAAAAATCACATAACAAACCAATACTATGCACTTCTGGATATGAGGCTCTAAGATGAACATAGTTCCACTTTGTGGGATTCTTGCCAAAAATTTGTAACCTAAATCTAATCATTAGATAATATCAGATAAACCTACATTGAGAAATATTCTACAAAATAATTGCTGTGAACTTCAAAACTTTCAATGTCCATTTATATTGTACTCTACGGTCTCTAAAAAATTTTCCAGTCTTTTTTACTTTCTGTGCTATAATCTGAATAGTTTTTATGATACAGATTCACACTCACTGATCTTTCCTTTTGAAACGTCCAATTTGCTAAAAAGCTCAGTCAAAAAAGTTTTCACTTTATTCAGTCTTTCAGTTCTGGAATTCCATTGTTTAATAGTTTTCACATCTCAGCTGAGATATCTCATCTTTCCTTTCATTATGAGTGTATTTATATATAGATATTTGAATTTATATAATAAATAACACCCTTGTCTGCTAATTCCAACATTGGTGTTATCTCAGTATCTATTTTTGTTGACTGTTTATCACCAGGTAAGAGTCACATTTTCCTGTTTCTTAGCATAGTGAGTTTTTTAAAAGATTTATACTGGATATAATGAGCACTACAAATATCCTATAAAGAGGATATTTTATTTTACTCCTTTAGAATATGTCGAATTTTGCTCTGACAGTCTTAATTTACTGGAAGATTGGCTTTATACTTTTGAGGCCTGATTTTAGTCTTTGTTCGAATCTGTCTAGAATAGCCCTTGTTTTGGTTCTAGTATAGTATTACCACTAAGATTAGACCTTTCTACAGTATGAAATAAATTACGCCTGCTGTGTTAAATTAAGTCTCTCCACTCTGGTTGAGCCTAGCACTGTGCCACTCCCACAATTTCTGTTCAGTTCATACCTTTCCTGTGTGTATTCTCTGATAAGCCATGAATAGTTTTACTCTGTGAATGCACAGCTTATTATTCGGCCAATGCCTCAAAGTCATTGCTCTGCAGATTTCTGGAACTAATGAAACAGGTCAGTGGTCACTGGTCTCATTGTGTAAGGTGTTATCCAAACTCATTGTCTCATGACCAAGAGAATTGAGGAGCATGGACACAAAGGGAGAGGTTGGAATGAAATTATAATAAGCAAAAGCAGAAAGCTCTCCACAACAGAGGGGAAGTCCTAGTGGGTTGCCATTTTTACAGTTGAATTCAAAAGCTTTTGTAAGAAACTCCTCTCATCTCTGTAGCTCTTTGAGTAATTTCTCTTCTCTGAAAAGCTGAACAACTCCCCCTTATCTATGTAGTTATGTATATATCTCTAGGCAAGCACAAAGTGCCACTTCTCTTGTTCATATAACTGTAGGATTGTTTTAGGTAAGCCCCCCTCCTCCCTGTGCAAGTTTCCTCTGAGCCCATTGTGTATATGCCTGAAAAGGGGAGCAAGTTTTTTCCTGGGAACTCACTAATGACACAAAGGATAAAAAGGTATTGCCTAGGTTTTCTTCTAGGATGTTATGGTTTTAGGTCTTATGTTTAAGTCTTTAATCCATCTTGAGTTGATTTTTGTATAAGGTGTAAGGAAGGGAACCAGTTTCAGTTTTCTGCATATGGCTAGCCAGTTTTCCCAATAACATTTATTAAATAGGGAATCTTTTCCCCATTGCTTGTTTGTGTCAGGTTTGTCAAAGATCAGATGGTTGTAGATGTGTGGTGTTATTTCTGAGGCCTCTATTCTATTCCATTGGTCTATATATCTGCTTTGGTAGCAGTACCATGCTGTTTTGCTTACTGTAGCCTTGTAGTAGAGTTTGATGTCTGGTAGTGTGATGCCTCCAGCTTTATTTCTTTTTGCTTAGGATTGTTTTGCCTATGTGGGCTCTTTTTTGATTCCATATGAAGTTTAAAGTAGATTTTTCTAATTCTGTGAAGAAAGTCAATGGTAGCTTGATAGGGTTATCATTGAATCTATAAATTACTTTGGGCAGTATGGCCATTATCACAATATTGATTCTTCCTATCCATAAGCATGGAATGTTTTTCCATTTGTTTGTGTCCTCTCTTACTTCCTTGAGAAGTGGTTTGTAGTTCTTGAAAAGGTCCTTCAAATTCTTTGTAAGTTGTATTGCTAGGTATTTTATTCCCTTTTGTGAACAGGAGTTTGCAGGGAGCCAAAGGCCTGTGGGATGTGATCAACTCAGCATTCCACTGGAGGCTGTATGGTCAAACAGCAAACTGTTTACCACGAATGCGGGATGTGAGCAAACTCACACTGCCTTGCCACCAAAAGGTTTGCTGAGGGACATCAGTCCCTGGTTCCTTGAGGTTATCTACTGAGAAAATTAGCGCCTATTGTTCCAAGGATACAGTCTCACAAGTCTGCTGTGAAACAAAGGGCGAATGGACAATTACCCAGCAATCACCCCCACTTTCTCACTACCTCTTTTGCCTAATAAATACGGAGGGTTATATAAAGCGCAGGGCCCTTGTCCACTAGAGGCAAGATGTCCCCTGACCCCTTCTTCCAAATATACTTTCTTAAGTGTCTTTGTCTTTTATTTCCATGTTTGCCCCACTTTGTTCAGTTCCCCTAGGTCCTTGCAGGTGGAGTTCACTCATGATTTGGCTCTCTGTTTGTCTGTTATTGGTATATAGGAATGCTTGTGATTTTTGCACATTGTTTTTGTATCCTGAGACTTTGCTGAAGTTGCTTATTAGCTTAAGGAGATTTTGGGTTGAGAAGATGGGGTTTTCTAAATACACAATTATGTCATCTGCAAACAGAGACAATTTGACTTCCTCTCTTCCTATTTGAATACCTTTATTTCTTTCTCTTGCCTGATTGCCCTGGCCAGAACTTCCAATACTATGTTGAATAGGAGTAGTGAGAGAGGGCATCCTTGTCTTGTGCCAGTTTTCAAAGGGAATGCTTCCAGTTTTTGCACATTCAGTATGATATTGGCTGTGGGTTTGTCACAAATAGCTCTTATTATTTTGAGATACATTCCATTGACACCTAGTTTATTGAGAGTTTTTAAGAGGAAGGCTGTTGAATTTTGTCGAAGGCCTTTTCTGCATCTTTTGAGATAATCATGTGGCTTTTGTCACTGGTTCTGTTTATGTGATGGGTTATGTTTATTGATTTGTGTATGCTGAAACAGCCTTACATCCCAGGGATAAAGCCGACTTGATCGTGGTGGATAAGCTTTTTGATGTGCTGCTGAATTCGGTTTGCCCGTATTTTACTGAGGAGTTTATCATCAATGTTCATTAGGGATGTTGGCCTGAAATTTTTCTTTTTTTGTTGTGTCTCTACCAGGTTTTGCTATCTGAATGATTCTGGCCTCATAAAATGAGTTAGGGAGGATTTCCTCTTTTTCTATTGTTTGGAATAGTTTCAGAAGGAATGGTACCAGTTCCTCTTTGTACCTCTGGTAGAATTCGGCTGTGAATCTGTCTGGTCCTGGACTTTTTTTGGTTGGTAGGCTATTAATTACTGCCACAATTTCAGAACTTGTTATTGGTCTATTCAGGGATTCGACTTCTTTCTGGTTTCGACTTGGGAGGGTGTATGTGTCCAGCAATTTATCTGTTTCTTCTAGATTTTCTAGTTTATTCGCATAGAAGTGTTAATAGTATTCTCTGATGGTAGTTTGTACTTCTGTGGGATTAGTGGTGGTATCCCCTATACTATTTTTTATTGCATCTGTTTGATTCCTCTCTCTTTTCTTCCTTATTAGTCTGGTGAGCAATCTATTTCGTTGATCTTTTCAAAAAACCAGCTCCTGGATTCATTGATTTTTTTTTCAAGGGTTTTTCGTGTCTCTATATCCTTCAGTTCTGCTCTGATCTTAGTTATTTCTTGTCCTCGGCTAGCTTTTGAATGTGTTTGCTGTTACTTCTCTAGTTCTTTTAATTTTGATGTTAGGGTGTCGATTTTAGATCTTTCCTGCTTTCTCTTGTGGGCATTTAGTGCTATAAATTTCCCTCTACACACTGCTTTAAATGTGTCCCAGAGATTCTTGTATGTCGTGTCTTCATTTTCATTGGTTTCAAAGAACATCCTAATTTCTGCATTAATTTCGTTATTTATCCAATAGTCATTCATGAGCAGGTTGTTCAGTTTCCATGTAGTTGGGCGGTTTTGAGTGAGTTTCTTAATCCTGAGTTCTAATTTGATTTCACTCCGGCCTGAAAGACTGTTATGATTTCCATTCTTTTGCATTTGCTGAGGAGTGTTTTTACTTCCAATTATTTGGTCAATTTTAGAATAAGTGCAAAGAGGTGCTGAGAAGAATGTGTATTCTGTTGATTTGGGGTGGAGAGTTCTGTAGATGTCTATTAGGCTTGCTTGGTCCAGAGCTGAGCCTTATTCAAGTCCTGAACATCCTTATTAATTTTGTGTTTGGTTGATCGGTCTAATATTGACAATGGGGTCTTAAAGTCTCCCAATATTATTGTATGGAAGTCTAAGTCTCTTTGTAGGTCTCTAAGAACTTGCTTCATGAATCTGGGTGCTTCTGTGTTGGGTGCATATACATTTAGGATAGTTAGCTCTTCTTGTTGCATTGATCCCTTTACCATTATGTAATGTCCTTCTTTGTCTCTTTTGATCTTGTTTATTTAAAGTCTGTTTTATCATAGTCATGAGCAAAGACTTCACATCTAAAACAACAAAAACAATGGCAACAAAAGCCAAAATTGACAAATGGGATCTAATTAAATTAAGGAGCTTCTGCAAAGCAAAAGAAACTACCATCAGAGTGAACAGGCAACCTACAGAGGAGGAGTAAATTTTTGCAATCTATCTATCTGACAAAGTGCTAATATTCATAATCTACAAAAAATTTAAACAAATTTACAAGAAAAAAACAACCCCATAAAAAAGCGGGCAAAGGATATGAACAGACACTTCTCAAAAGAAGACATTTGTGAACAGACACTTCTCAAAAGAAGACATTTATGTAGCCAACAGACATATGAAAAAATGCTCATCATCACTGGTCATTAGAGAAATGCAAATCAAAACCACAATGAGATACCATCTCATGCCAGTTATAATGGCAATCATTAAAAAGTCAGGAAACAACAGATACTGGAGAGGATATGGAGAAATAGGAATCCTTTTGCACTGTTGGTGGCAGTGTAAATTAGTTCAACCATTGTGGAAGACAGTGTGGCGATTCCTCAAGGATCTAGAATGAGAAATACTATTTGACCCAACAATCCCATTACTGGATGTATACCCAAGTGATTATAAATCATTCTACTATAAAGACACATGCACACGTGTGTTTATTTCAGCACTATTCACAATAGCAAAGACTTGGAACCAACCCAAATGTCTATCAATGATAGACTGGATAAAGAAAATGTGGCACATATACACAATGGAGTACTATGCAGCCATAAAAAGGATGAGTTCATGTCCTTTGCAGGGACATGGATGAAGCTGGAAACCATCATTCTCAGCAAACTAACACAAGAACAGGAAACCAAACACTGCATGGTCTCACTCATAAGAGGGAGCTGAACAATGGGAACGCATGGACACAGGGAGGGCAACATCATACAATGGGGCCTGTCAAGGGGTGGGAGGCTAGGGAAGGATAGCATTAGGAGAAATACCTAATGTAGGTAACAGGTTGATGGGGGCAGCAAACCACCATGGCAGGTGTATACCTATGTAACAAAACAAAATAATTAAAAGGCTTATATGATGGACCTTGCCTGCTTTGCCTGCTTATCTGTGCAGGTTAGTCAGAGTATTCCCCAGGCTGCTCTATTTTTGCCTGTAGCTGTGATTTTTCAGACAGGCTGCTTCTCCAAGGACTAATCTTAATTGTCTACCCAACTGATTTTTCTTTTTCTTCACCCTCTTTACCTTTTTATTCTCACTATTCTTTTCCATACTACCCAATCTTTCAAATTCTGGCTTCATGACTACATAGAATCCTGTTTCATAGTCAAGTGAGATTAACATGTTCTCTGTTTGGACTCTACTCTCCTCTTCAGTAATTTGCAAGGTAGATCTAATGTTTCTTTATCTCAATCATCCTGAGCTCTTTTCCAATATCTTAAAACTGTTAATTCCTGTAGTTTTCTTTTCTTTTTCTCTTTTTTTCCTTTTGTTTCTCCCATTAGTTTAGGACAATGTTTTAGGAAACTCAGCTAATTTTCTGTATCCTTCTTAACTAGAGTTTATTATGGCCCTGGATAGGGCTTTATACCCATTGAAAAATTTTACATACCCATTTTACATTTTAAATGTCAGTAATTTCACAAATTCAGATCTAAAGTTATATGCTAGTTTGGATTCCGGAAAATCAAGATGGTGACAAGATGTCTGAGGGTGCTATTGTCTGTAAATATAATAAATAATGTGATTCTATGCAACATCACCTATGCTCCTTGTTATTGGTTGAATCATATACTCCCAACATATATTAAAGTTCTAGTCTCCAGTATTCATGAATGTGAGCTTATTAGTTGTAATTAAAATATAGGTTAAGCTCGGGTCACAATAGAGTAGGTTTTTAATTCTGTGTGACTACTTTCCTCATAAGAAAAACAGAGGAGATACAGAGACAGACACAGAGAGAAAGGACACCATGTGATGAAAGAGGCAGGAGCTGGAGTGATGTATTTACAAACAAACGAGTGCTAATGTTTGCCTCAATACCAGAAACTAAGAGAAAGGCATAGAACAAATTTTCCTCTAGAGCCTTCAGATAGAGTATGACATTACCACCACCTTGATTTTGGAATTTTTACCTCCAGAACTGTGAGAGAAAAAATCTCTGTTGTTTTAAGCCTATATTTGGTGCAATAGTAATTGTGGTTTTTGACATTACTTTTAATGGCACATATATCATATATATATATATAAATATATCTATATACTCTATATTGATATGTAGTATATATATTATATATACTATATGTTAATATATATACACTATATATAAAATACATGTATATGCATGTAAACAAAATTCTGTATGGAATATACATTAAAATTCCTCCCTCTCATTGAACATTGGTAAGGTACGCTATCTGTGATCTATGTTAAACTTGGTCAAAAACAATTTTGAAAAAATCTTGATAAAGTTTCCTATATAATATGGTTTGGCTGTGTCCCCACCCAAATCTCAACTTGAATTTTATCTCCCAGAATTCCCATGTGTTCTGGGAGGGACTCAGTGGGAGGTAATTGAATCATAGGGGCCTGTCATTCCCCTGCTATTCTCGTGATACTGAATAAGTCTCACAAGATATGATGAGTTTATCAGGGGTTTCTGCTTTAGCTTTCTTCTTATTTTCTCTTGCTGCTGCCATTTAAGAAGTGCCTTTCACCTCCTGTGGTGATTCTGAGGCATCTCCAGTCATGTAAAACTGTAAGTCCAATTATATCTTTTTGTTCCTAGTTTTGGGTATGTATTTATCAGCAGCATGAGAACAAACTAATAAACTATAATTTCTCTTGACTTCAGATGTATAAAAACAATTTTCAAATTTCAGTGAATGAACATTGACTTGTTATTGTTACCCCAGGATTCTCAAGAGTTCGTAACTTCCAGGTCCTATATAATTGCACTTTCAGTGCAATTATTTGTTACAAGTTGCCTCTCTGAACTTGTAAGATGTCCCATAAATGTTATTTGAACAGAAATGAGCTTGCATGGCCTGAAGGATTTTAGTGCAGTTTAAGAACTCTCATGTAGCTCTAAAACCATTGCCAAGGTACTGACCAGGAAATCTAGCTTACCAAGTCTTCAACAAAAGTGTTCTGGCAATCCAAATGTGTCTATAAAATGTTATGCTTTTAAACAAAATAGTCCCTTCTTGATTACTCCATAAAGTACTTATTAAGAACTAATGTAATCATTAAGAAAATACTGAATTTCCTTTGAATAAGGCTATTTTTGTAATGCAGATTTGGCAAAATTCAACCCCAGCTTGTGTATGTAATGTGTGCAATTTGGGCAATCAGCAGAACAGATACTTCCCAAAAGTGGAGAATAGTATTGCTTATTGCAATTCTAATAGCAATTCTGTAGAACTTTGCCAAGGAAAACTTATTCCAATCATCCTGAATCTTGCTCTTTTATGTTTAAACCAAGAATAGTGTTTGATGTAACTATGACTGACAAGATAAAATACATACTTGATGCAGCCTTCTTAAGTGTTGTTAAGGTCAATTCAGAAGGTAGAGGAATCAGGCATCTGGATTTTGCCTTACTTCCTTCCTTTCTTCCCACCTGTATGCGTTACTTTCTATTCTTTGTAATATAGAACCCTGAAGTAATCATAAAAGTTTTTATAAACAGTTAACCTATTTGCTTGCTAAAGCAAGCAGAGGATATTAGTTGCTTGTTTATTTTTTCTGATGCTTATGGATTTTTGAATAAAAAAGAATAAAGTACAAAGTAACATTATGAAATTTAATGCTGAGTCTAGTCTCATCCCAATGTTAACTCATGAAGTATTGAATAAAAATAATTGTGGGGTAGTGATTCATCCTATTAAATTTGTTACTGGTTTACTGTTTTATATTTGTGTATCAGTCAGGGTTCAAACAAACACATGGAACCAGTGGGAGGGGGTATATATTAAAAGATAAAGTATTGATTTACAAGTCTGTGGAGACTGTCAAGGCAAGTCTGAAATCTGTAGGGCAGGCTGGAATGCTCTGGGATAGACTGAAGTTGCTATCCACAGGTGGAATTTCTTCTTGCTCAGGCAAACCTCAACTTGGTCTCAAGGCCTTTCTTCTGATTAATTCAGGCCCATTCAGATTATCTAGGATAATCTTTTCTTAGAGGCAACTGGTTTTGAACATTAATTGCATTTACAAAAAAACCTCGACAGCAACACCTAGGCTAATGTATTAGTCTGTTCATACACTGCTTATAAAGACAGACTCAAGACTGGGCAATTTACAAAAAGAAAAAAATAAGTTTAGTATGGACTTACAGTTCCACATGGCTGGGGAAGCCTCACAATCATGGTGGAAGGCAAGGAGGAGCAAGTCACATCTTACATGGATGGCAGCAGGCAAACAAAAAGAGATTGTGCAGGGAAACTCCCCTGTATAATGCCATCAGATCTCATGAGACCCACCCACCATGAGAACACCGTGGGAAAGACCTGTTCCCATGATCCAGTTACCTCCCACCAGGTCGCTCCCAACCTCCCACCAGGTCGCTCCCATAACACATGAGAATTCATGAGAACTGGGTGGTGACACAGCCAAACCATATCAACTAGTATTTGACTAAATAACTGGGTAGAGTTGCCTAGCCAAATTGACACACACAATTAACTATCACAATTTATGTTACAACATTATTTATTTTCCACACTACTTTACTAATAATGAATAGTTACATACTTAGTGAAATAAAAGTTGAAAATTTTCAATTGGTCTCAAAATAATTTTCTGAAATTTTTCTTCTCTATGAAAGCCAAAAGTCTAGAAGACTGCTGAAGCATAATATTCTTCTCCTAAATTCCCATTTCACAGATAGAAAGATACTGAGGCCCAGACATAAACTTTATTAATAAATTTTGAGGAATATGTATTCATTAGTTTTGTTGAGTTAAATTTTCTAGTAAAAGGCTTACCTCGTTGTCCTTTAGGTTAAATGAGACCGTATCAGTTTCCTATTGCTGTGCAGCAAATTATGACAAAGTTTATTACCTCACAGTTTCTATGGATCAGGTGTCAGGGCAGAGATCCTCTGTTCAGAGTCTCATCAGGCTGAAATCAAGGTGTCAACAGACGCTGTGATATCACCTGGATTGCAGGATTGTTTCATATATTCATTTGTTTGTGGTGGAACTTAATTTCTTGTGTTTGTAGAACTGAAGTCTTTGGCTTCTAGGATTGCTCACCATTCAATGACAATGTGACTTTCTCCACCACAAAGCAGATTGCTTCTTTCAAGGCCAGCAAGAGAGACAGTCTTTGATGGTTTCAATCACGCTGACTGCTTCTTTCTCTGACCTCTAAATCATCCTTTAAAGAACTCACCTGATTAGGTCGTGCCCACTCAGCTAATCCCTATTTTCATTAGTTTTAAGTTAACAGAATGGGAATCTTAAAAGGTATCCATCAAATCCCTTCCAATTTGCCACATAATGTAGCCTAATCTTGGGAGTAATATCCCTTCATATTCACAGGTTCTGCCTATAATCAAGGGTTAGGGGATTATTCAGTGCATGTATACAAGGGTGCAGGAATCATGGGAGTCATGTTAGAATTCTTCCTACTACACAGAGTCAATTATTTTTTCAATATCATCTTATTTCTGCTTTAACTGGGACAAGATGAAAGAAAGGGGAGAAAATTTAATCCATTTCATGTAACAGTGCCTTTGGGATGACACTGAACTGACTAAAATTGGGTTTATAAAAGTAATAATCATTGAGCATTATTATGTAATAGATTTTATTCGACTAAATCAGTGTGTAATATAATCTAGATAGAATTAAACTGGAAAAAAAAGTACAGAGATATTTACAAGCTGTAGAGATAATCATAAGAAAATGGGATAGAGATCATGGGTTGACATTTTTGCATTATCTCAAGCTATGAAATTGGGCAGATGGATTTGCTAAATGATAAAGTCTCTCCTCATTTGACTGCTATTCAAACATACAATTCCTCATCATGTAATTTTGATAAGAAGTACAGTGAGTCAGAATCATAATAAGCGTAGAAAAATACTTAATTAGAATATGAGTGAGCTCTGCACTCCTCTCAGAGTTCAAAGGTCAGCAGTCCATGGCTCTTTCATATCTGCCTTGGCTTTCACTCTTCTCCTCAGAAGTGGATTTCCTATGACATGAAAGAAACTGAAACATTAGGCCTCTCACTTGCCCATTCCAAGGCCCTAGTGGCTTTTATGATATAAGGCAGAGTATATGTTTTCATAGACTATTCAAAATAAAATATTTTAATGTAACAGGTTAACACTGCTGTCTCTTTCCATTTTAACTTTCCCTTTACTATCCTTTCCCTGGAGGTAGGTGGCATTGGAACAGCTATGAGCAATTTTGGGATACAGTGAAGTAGAAGTTGACTTAGGGATCCATTTACTTGAGTTTCAGGGTGATGTATTATGTGGTTCACAGTCAGTTCCTGGCATAGTTATCACTAGGTTTAGTTATTATAAATCCACCCAGTGTAGCAACAGTTTCCAGGTATATTTTTGCCACCTCCTCTGCTAACTCACCTAGGAATATGACATAAAGATATTAAGAAAATCGTGTTAATGAAGGTCAACAACTACAAGAATATTTAAAACCCAGCATAGTAAGAGAAAACTTGACATGTTTTAAAATAAGTCATCTCATGTGTAAAAAGAAAACCTGATTGATCATTTCAAAAGCAAAATTTCCAAAGATTTACTTTATGAAAAGTCATGAAACAAAAACAAATGTAAACTACTATCAGAGAATTTTTTTTGTTAACAATACTTAAAGAAAGCCTAAGCTATCTTTGTAGTCTCTCTGTAGATAATAATATTATAAATCTGTTATATCAAGATTCAATCAATGACTATAGAGTCAAATAATAAATGAAAAAAAGTATTATAGAGGTATGTGAAGCAGCTAAATAACATAAAATACTCTTTTTTTATGTTTCTATGATCTTTGTGTTGTCTGATTTCTTAATAATGTTTATTTTCTCATTTTAAATAAATTTATACTTTTATTTTTAATTTTGTATTATTTTTCTTAAACAGAACCATCTAGATTCTTATAAGCCTAGAGCTGGATTTACCCCCAAGCTCTTCCACTTTATTATCTCAAAGACTACCTTTTGTGGTAGGTTATAACCACTCTCTAATATTGTGTGCTATTTTATGTTGAGTATTTATTTATTATTTATTTTTATTTATTTATTTACTTATTTTGAGGTGGAATCTCACTCTGTTGCCAGGCTGGAGTGCAGTGGCATGATGTTGGCTCACTGCAACTTCCTCCTCCTGGGTTCAAGCGATTCTCCTCCCTCAGCCTCCCAAGTAGCTGGGATTACAGGTGCATGCCACCATGCCCAGCTAACTTTTTAAATTTTTAATAGAGACAGGGTTTCACCATGTTGGCCAGGATAGGGGGGTCTCGATTTCATGACCTCGTGATCCGTCCGCCTCGGCTTCCCAAATTGCTGGGATTACAGGTATGAGCCACTGCTCCCAGCCCAGTATTTATTTTATATTGACATGGAAAGTTAGTTTTCATATACAATTAACACTAACCAGCTCTCTAAACTTTGCTGTGGCTTAACTTCTTTGAGTTTCAGTTTCCCTGTTTGTAAAATTGGCATCCAATTGAATGTTTCACATAGCGGTCCCCAAATAAATGTAACTTTCATTGTTTTGTGTCACTATTGCTATTATCGCTATTATTCTTACATGTAGTGGCATTCTAAATAAAGGCTTTTACCTATAATTGAAGTAGTTTAGCAAAATACATTCGTTCAAAACATGGGCTAGCAAACAAAGGCAAAATTAAAGAAGCATTTTCTGAATGAGTCATACTTGCAGATAAAGGAAAATGATAACAATGATATGACTCTAAACAAAGATTACAGTAGAGCCTATCCAGTATTTTTTCCTGAAGTGGCTAACCTATTAGGTAGTACTATATACATGCTGAGTTTTGGCATGTGATTCCATTTATCTCATTAATACTGTTAAAACACTTGTACTGTTAGACAAATACAGAAATTGCCTTGGTGAACCTTTTACCTAATTCTGCAGCGGGATAGGTCGAGGTGGTAATTGAAGAATGGGATACGGACATACGGGGATTGTTCCATAATTCAAAAGGAATATAGACATTCAACCTGTGTCTTGACAGGGAGAAAGGGCTGTAAACAGCTATAAAATGCACCTATAAAGGGAAATCATTTGAAATAAAAGTCTATAGCTGAAAACACAATCATATTAATAATCAACATCTGTGTGGCGATTTGTACTTTCTAAGTTGTTTTCACCTATGTGATGTCATTTTTCTGGAAGCATAAAATAGAGATGTGTACAGAGCCTCTGTGATATATTTGGTATATGTTTACTATCCTACAACTAGAGAACTCATTATTTCTATCACTAATTTATTGTGTCATTTCCACTACCACAGATACTAGTCAGTTGTGTCATATAAGAAATGAGGAAAGAAAGAGAAAGGGGGGAATCAAGTAGAAAGGAGGAAAGTAGGTTGTCGGTAGGGTTAAATAGGAAACTGGCATTTTAGAACATGCTGCTTGCTGCACAGTATCTCTTAATGGCCTTTCTCACTGAGGATGTGAGCTGGGCTTGGTGGAAGCACTATCTCAAGGAGTCCGCCAGGGTTAGGAGGGTTGCACTACTAAATTGAAACAATATAAGTGTTTAGAAGAGGTGACCCAAAGCAATATATTTGCTTTATAGAAAAGAAGAAGGACTGTGGAGAGGAGTCAAGGTCTGCAGTCAGAGCTGGAAAAACAGCAAAGAATATAAAGTCCAAAGAGCAAGGCAAGAGAGAAATGAGACACTGAATATTAAGGTCATATCAAGAAAGTCAGTAACAGGTTGGAATCACATGTGAAGAAGACTGATGGGAAAAGTGCAGATATAAGGCTTGTGAGGTGAGTATGTGCTTGCCCTGGCCTTTTATACTATGTTCAGGAAATGCATGTAGTAGATATAAAAGTGACTTAAAGAAACATTGTGCTTCAGGTAACAACTAAGTATTTCTTTAGATCAACAGATTTCTATTATTCTTAGTAGCATAACTGCCTTTAAAATAATTCTTGTGCAGAATTTTGATATATACATGGATAAAAAAAGAATTTATCTTATTTAGGTGCAGGTAGAATCCAAGGTTAATTCACCAGTCAGCCAGCTGGGCCCTCAGCCCTTCGGGATCCTCTCAGTAGCTTTCCTGAATATTTGAGCCTGTAGGGTTTGAAAACTACTCTTCTAAATCTTTGAAGACATGTCCTTATATCAAGTCACATAATCAGAAACTTATATATTTAGACTTTATTAAATTGGCTGTCTATCACTTATTAATAACTTATTCATTTATTGTTTTTAAAAATGTATTTACCTTTATATATTTATGGGGTACAAGTGCATGCATATATTGCACAGTGGTGAAGTCTGGGTTCTTAATGTACCCACTGAATAATAGTTCAATATGCCCTGATTTTTAATCAAAAATCAGCACAAGAAACAACTATGAAAAACATTTTCATTTTTTAACATTCAGTAGAATTGCCATCAAAAACCTTGTTCATTTCTTGCTTATTTTCTCTGAAATGATTTCATGTGATACATTTATCTTAGAAAATTGGTCTCAGGGCCTGGCTATTATTATTTTTCCCATCTGTGATAAAAGGTAAGATTTGATGGATTCTAAGCATCTCTTCAGTTATTATATCATTCTAAACAACTTGGTTAATTAACATTTCTTTTAAACACAACATTTATTCAGGAAGTTACTTTGGAGAAATCTTTCTGTTTTCCAGGCTCAGTATGCCATCTGTGAAAACAGAGAGGTGTTTGGTTCATCCTACCATTTCTCCATCCCTCCCTCTCCAGTCTTAAGGGTCTCTTTCTGTTCCCAGACATACCAATCTTATTTCTGTATTAAACCTGTCTCCACTTGCTTTTATCTCTGGCAGAGCCTCACTAGTTGGCACCTCCTCATTTTTCACATTTTGTTTCAAGTATCGTCTTCTTAGAGGAAATTTCCCTGCTGTCTCCATTTAAAGTTGCTTCTTTCCATCTTCTCCACTTTATATCACTTCATGACTTGCCACACAGTAGACATTTAATAAATATTTGTTTAATAAATAAAAACATTTAAAAATTAAAAAATGAAGAATCAATTCCTAACACCAAGAGCTCACTAATTGGTTAGAGACAAAGCTACACACAATAATAATATTTTAAGTACTTTAATGAAGATGTGTGCTACACATAAACAAAATAAGACATGTCTATGCTAGGGAATTCTAGGCAAAGGCAATCACATTTGAGCTGTATTTTGATGAATGGATAGAAGAACATCAAACAAGGAAATAAGAGAAGAATATGCCAGTAAAAGGGAAAATGTGTCCCAAAATACTGCGTTGGGAAAGATCATAGGGAACAAGTTCAGAAGGTAAAGTAGCCTCAGGATTATGAAAGCAATGCTAAAATATGTGGACTTTATTCTGTAACTGCTGAGGATTTTTGAAGAATTTTAACTGAAAAAGCAACATGAGTTAGATCTTTTGGTAAAATAGATATCACTTGTGTAACAGCGAAGAAAACAAAATAATGGGTTTCGCTGTTTCTTCTGAAGAAGAAGGAGTAGAATTTCAATCATGGGGGAAATGTTCCCTTGAAGCAGGGCACAGAGCCATTTGCATTAGTGTGTGTGCACGTGTGTGTGTGTGTGTGTGTGTGAAACGTACACACAATGAGCTTAAAAACATGAGGCAAATAACAAATCCAGATGATATAATAATTACCAGTAAAAAAGGGGGCAAGGAAAATAATGTCTAATAAAAAAATTTCTGACTTAACAGTAAGTAGGAGCCATTTTTTTCTAGGTTTACCTAGCCCAGCACCTACGCCCAGTTGGTCAAACATTTTCTTCCAGATTCACTTGAATGTCAAGTTCTAGGCATAAGCTTAGGGTTTCTCATAGAAACACAAATAAGTCGTGATATGTATACTCATTAATGAATTCTATGCATTTTCCTTAGTCTTATGTGGTAATTATACTATTTCTAATGGAGAGAATGATCACTTTTCCCTGTCACTACCCAAGAGCATCTCTAGCCTTCTAATTACCCCTCAGTGTTTACTCAATGGATAATCATTATCAGATTAACTTTCAGTGATGGAATGTGTAATTAAAAATATAGATCAATAAAATGCTATTATGGTTGGATACATTAACACTTAAAAATAATAGCAATTGAATAAAAAGATTTGTTTAAATTTAACAAACACAACTGTTAGAATTTTCTCCTAGAAAAGATATGAGTTGAAATGTCTGATAAATCTATGATTTAAAAAACTCACACAATAATTACTTTTGTATGAAAGAAACTGTGTATAAAATAGGTCACAAAGTGTAACTAACTTCCCCAGAATTCGTGGTGGCTTTTCATTGCAACCCATGGCCTGAAAATAGGTTAGGCCTCTTCTAAGGCTGTTTCTTGAAGGGTTTTTGTTTCTTCTTTCCTTGCAATGTGGATTCTCTCAGGTCAAGACCAGAAATTTACTGAAGTAGCTACTCCTGGACTCCCTGTTTCTGCTCTTGGCCCTCTTGTCTTTTATTTGCTGCACAGACACCAGAGTGATACGTTTGAAAACAAATTAGCTCATGTTACTGCTTTTGCTTAAACATTCTTAGTTAACCTCCCATTGTATTCAGAATAACATCCAATGTCCGTAAAATAGCCAATTCCAATATTCGGGTATTTTTCAATTACAAGTGGATATTGTGTTTGTCAAAGGATTTTTTTTTAGCATCTATGAAGATAATCATGTATTGCTTTTTGCTTAGGTCTATTAATATGTTATATCATATTATTAAATTTCCTAATAGTGAACAAATACTGCATTCTTCTCATAAATCTCACTGGATCATTGGGTATTATTTTCTTCTTGTGATGTTGGCTTCTGTTAAAAAGGTTTTATTATAGTTTTGCATAAGTGATATCAGTCTGTAATTTCCTTCCTGTCTGCAATCTTTATCAGGTTTAGGTATTAATGTTTAAAAGAAATTTCAAAATTTCCTTCATTTTCTAGGCTCTGGAGAAAGTTATATATATCACTGGGGATATCCAGTCTTTGGTCTTTGGACATTTGGTAGAACTCTGTGATCTAGGATTTGTATTTATATGTTTTTTTAAAATACCATTCTTTGTTTTCTTCAATGGAAATTGACATAGTCAAGCTTTCCATCTCTACTGTGGTCACAGCAATCTATAAAGTAGTCTCTTAAAAATTTTTGAATGTATTCTGTTTCAATGATTATTTTCCCTTTGTCATATCTTATTCTATATTTATGTTTCCTTTTTCCCTTGATTAAGTTGACTAGTAGTCCCATCTATTTTTTTTCTGTGCTCTACATACATTTCTATGGCCTTCAATACATTTGCTTTTAATTTAATCATTTTATTTCTTACACTTGCTTTGAATGCACCATTTTTTTAGCATTTTAGTTAGAAACTTAATTCCATTGTTTACCTTCTTTTATGGTTATGAATTTATTTATTTGTGTACATTTTAATTTTCCATTGATTCTTATTTAAATATGTACCATTGATTCTGATTTATGATATTTTCTTATTAATTTTTAGAAACTGTATTTTTAATTATAATTAATTTAATTATAATTAACTTTTAAATTTAATTATAATTAAATTTAATTATAATTATATAAATTATAATTAAATTTAATTATAATTATATAAATTATAATTAATTGTGAGTTATAAACAACTCACAAGTTGTTTATTATATGAATTTTTTTCATTTTCAGGTTAAAGGGCCTGAGTTTCTTTATATTGTTATTAGTTCTACAAAATAAAAATCTGAGCACAATAATATTTTAAAGAGTATATTTGAGTAAGAAGCAATTCATGAATTGTGAAACATCAAACTGAAAGATGTTTAGTGTTCCAATGGCAAATTTTCAGAAGCAAGTAGTTATGAATTAGAAGGTGAATATAGAAGCAAAATAAAGAAATTATTTGATTGGTTGCAGTTACAAAATTCCCTTTTTTGGTTTATCTTTTTAGTCCACTTTCTGCTGCTATAGCAGAATATAATAAACTGAGTAATTTATCAAGAAAATAGATACATTGGCTGGCTCATGGTTCTGGAGGCTGGAAAGTCCAAGAGCATGATGTTGGCATCTGGTAAGGATTTCATTCCATGGAGGAAGGCATCACATTGGGAGTGTGCAAGACAGAGAGAAAAATGAAGACCAAGCTTTATTCTTTCATCAGGAACTCACTGTCTCAATAACTAACCCACTCCCACAATAATGGCATTAACACATTCTTGAGGGCAAAGTCCTCAGTATCCAATCACCTCTCAAAGGCTCCACCTCTAACATTAAATTTAAACATGAGTTTTAGAGAGCGCATTCAACCCATAGCATGGTTGGAAAGTGCCTAGTTAAATAACCATATGTTAAGTGACTGCTTATCAATGGCTGAGGTTGTATAACATAAGCATTTGCCAGAAATGACCCTAGTTAAGTTTTCCATATGTTTGCAATTTAAGCAGGGTTAGGGCTATTTTCATTGTTTTTATTGTTTCTGAGACAGGGTCTGGTTTTGTCACCCAGGCTGGAGTACAGTGGTATGATCATAGATCACTGCAGCCTGAAACACCTGGGCCCAAGAAATCTGGGCCCAAGGTAGGTGTCAAGGTGGGAGGATCCCTTGAGCCCAGGTGTTTGAGACAGCAGTGATCTATGATCATGCACATCACCATGCCCAGCTAATATTTCCAGTTTTGAGGGAGAGATGGAATCTCATTATGTTGCCAAGACTGGTGTCAAGCTCCTGGACTGAAGCAATCCTCCTGAGTTGGCCTCCTAAAGTGCTGAAATTACAGATGAGAGCCACTGCATCAACTGGTTAAGGCTATTTTTAAAGCCCAGGCTCAGGAATTTACAGTCCTAGTACCTGTTTTGACTTTGCATTAACAATTCCCCTCTTTTGGTCATTCTCTCAGCAAGCTAAGAATGTGACCAAATAGCATAACATTAATCTCAGTTACGACTACTGATGTAATTGTTGGAACAGAGTCAAGTAGATGTTGTTATCATCAATAGCTTCACTAGGGTTTAGAGTCATATAACCACCAACAGCAATTACACAGTCAGTATTGGTTTCCTTGCGTTGTCTGACCATGATGGAAATCATTTGACATGAAAGGCGCTGGAAAGCATTTAAACCCCTCGAAAGAATACAACACATGGAGTAGGAGGTAAACACAGTAACTATAAAGAGAATAATAGCCAAGGATTGAAAAATTCCTCTGAGCAAAGATTCCTAGGAGCCAAGATTTAACCAACTGAATAAATAATTGTGGGAGGCAATGCTTATCCGATAAAAAGATTTGTACTTGTATTTAAGATCTTTTAAAGTTTAGACAACAGTATCTGATTTGTTAAAATAGAAATAATGCTTTTCACAATTAGGGCAAAAATTCCTCTCAAGCAATTAAAATATCAATACAACTACTATTTTGGAGTACTATTGAGGCCAAATTATTTATGCCAGATTGTACTATTTTAAGATAATTCAAAGTATCATTTGAACTTTTTTCAAATGATACTTGCTGGAATATTAATAAGCATGTTTCCAATTCAGAGACTACCAACTGAGAAAAAAACAATTCTTACAAAATAATGAAATATGGAACCCCTTTGTATAATTGGATTTAGAAGATCATAAGAGGCTCATTTGTGAGGGGTCCCTTTACATATGAATGACACTAAATTAATTGACTTGCCTTTAAAAAGTCGTATCTGGTCATTTTAAGTAGAACATAGCCCAAACCACAGCATTCAGATTATTTATGTAGAAAACCTTTATATACGTTGTTGCCATACACAGTGAATAATCCAGTACTATTAAAAGAAAAGGATCAAAGTGGATCCTATTACCCACCAGTTGGAGGTGATATGTCATGGTTATTCTTTGTCATATCTACATCAAGATACTCACAGGCTGAACACTGACGGTTTAGATGGGAGTAGAAACAAAAAACATTTTATGAATTTGATAAAGTAACCCATGTATGCCATAACCAACTAAGAATTATTGACTTCCTCTTCAAATATGCTTTAGATATTGATATATCCAATAAATAAGACTATCATTTATTTTATATAGTGGAACTAAAGAAGCATTCCATTTGCCTTTAGAGTTTCCATTAAACCCATGTCTGGTTTTGAGGAGTTGTCTGATAATATGGTTGAAGGTATCATGGTCATGTTCTGATTTTATATCTGTGTCATTATATACAGTAAATTCAGTCTTCATTATCTATTAAAATCAAAGTATTTCCTTACAGAAGGATTGTGTAATATTGTGTACAATAGTCCAGTTCCATTAAGGTTTTCTATGCATAAAGATAAATTACCAGTAATAAAATCAAGAGCTATAGGGTATCCCTTGTTTCTATTGCTTTTTCCCAGTTCCCAAGTCACTTGAGCATAAATATGCCTGCCCAAGCAAGGATACCAAATTTTTTATAAATTCAGCTTCCTAAATTGCTCATGCAAGTGTGTATTGGTACAGGTTCTAGTATTCATTGTGATTGTGCCCATTCAACTAGATGACTACATAGCCAGCAATTGCTTTGAGTAATGAAAGTAGCTGTATTTTCAACAGTAGACTATAGAGGATATGCAGTATAAATAGTAAAATTTCCTAAAAAATAAGAGTTTGAACATTTTTTGTTAATGTAAAACAGAAAAAAGTTTTAGTCAATGGAGTGGAGTCAAATGGACTCTTGTTCTCCATATTGGTAAAGCTGTCTACTTCATAATGTAATTTGCTTCTAGGGAAGGCTTTCCTTTGTGTAGCCTTAATTTTAAGTCATCTGTATTTAACAAGTACAAAAGTCTAAGGGAATTCTCTTTAGTTGAGAGACATTGACCCAAGGCTCAAGACCCTGAGGTGTTGCTGCAGTGTGTGTGGTAAAAATAACAAAATATAGTCTCTTCCAGTGATACTCAAAGGTAATTGGGCAATTTTTCCATGGTGTTATATCCAAAAAGACCCAATCTCCAGATTCTAGATAATGAAAGGCCTGATCACCTGTAAATGGGTCACAGAAACCTTCTTTCATTTGATGAAAATATACTTTGGAATAATGCATCAAGGTCTTACAGTATTGAGTCAGATTTAACAAGGGCAGGAAGAACATGGTATTCTATTATAAATGGCATAGGTATTTCATTAATTATTTTATAAGGGGTCAGTTTGTTGTACCATAGGAATTGATCTAATTGCCACCAAGGTCAGTGGCAAAACTTTTGGCCCGGGTAATTCAGTCAACTCTGTTAGTTTAGCTAATTTTAGTTTTAAGATATTATTTGCTCTTTCAACCTTTCCAGAAAATTAAGGCTGATGAAGGCAATGTTAATGTCATTGGGTTTGTAAAATCTTATTTCATTTTTTGATAATCTGTCCAGTAAAGTGGCATGTCCTATTGCCAGAAATTTCTCTAGGGATGCCCCACAAAGGAAACAAATATTTTAATAGTTTTGCTACGCTGTGACATCATTCTTTCTGCAAGGAAAAGCCTCAATCCCTCTTTAAAAAGGAACTCAAATCACAAGAATATATTGATATCCAATTGAAGGTGGCAATTGAATGAAATCCATCTGCAGATGTTCAAATTGTACAACACATGGTAAAAATATGCCACTGGAAACCTTCAGGTTTTTTTTTTTAGTATTATGAGTTTAACCAGTCAGGCATTGGTTATAAAACATTTTGATTGCTTTAGAACAATCACCCCATAAGTTCTTTTTTTGTCATTTGAACCATTTTGTCTACTTCATGATGGGTTATGGAGTAAAGAACCTTTAACAGTAGCAATTTTAAGAATGCAGGAAACATGAAATGGTTGTCTAGGGCTTCAGTGAGTCCTCATTTAGCATTTACATTTGCATCATTTTATATGCTATTTTTGTTGTTCCAATTCAGGTGCACATCATTTTTTATTGAATAAATTATAAGTAATTTGATTTGGATAAATTTTATGAAGTTCATGAAAACTGCATATTTTAACAATTTTAGTGCTCTCTGACCTGACATGAAAGTCTACTAATGCATTTCTTTCATACTCAGGTTGTCTTACAAGTATGAGCTTCAATGTCAATAATAGCAACCTATGAATGTAGCAGAATAGCTGAAAGAAGTTCATCCTATTGAACCCCATTTTTGGTGGGGTTCCACTGGAAGAGAGAATTTCTCTTTGTTTCTGTAATATTCCAAAATCACAGACAACTCCAAAGGTATATGTAACAGCTGCATAAATATTAATCCATTTATCTAAAACAAGCCTAGTAAGAGCATATGATTCTGCAAGTTGTGCTAAATAAAATTGTGAGAGTGTTTCCTTTTCTATTAGTTCATATTAATTAGTTACAGCATATCCTTCTTTGTATTTCCCTTCTATAATTTTTGCCTAAGATCCATCAACATATAGTATTAATTCAGGATTACCTAGTAGAGTTTCCTGTAAGTCAATGTGAAAAGTCAATAGTTATGATGTCACATTTAGAGTCTTCTCTATCTTCAATCGAAGGCAGCACAGTGGTAGGGTTAAACAGAATATAATATTTGAGATGGAGATTAGAGGATGAAAAGAGATAGATTTCATATATTGTTGTGCTACTTGTGCAAAAATGTTAGATGTAATTTCAATTTAATAAGTTTTTGACTGCATGTGGAACTTGTAAGTAAAGCTCATTCTCTAATAGTAAGTGACATTAGGTTTCTAACAATCTAGTTGCTGTGGCCACTGGTTTTAGACAAATTGGATATGCTTTGACTACTGCATCTATCTGTAGGACATAATAACCAATGGGTCAATGTCATTGTTCCTGAGTAAGGACTTCCAAGGCTTGATGAGCACATTTGTGAACAAACAAGGAAAAATTTATTTATTATTTGGGAACCCTAATGTTGGAGGTTGTTGCAGAGCTCAAAACCTTTTAATTATCTTTGAGTTTTCAGACTAAGGAACCCTTCAATTGTCTCCACTTTTTCAGGTGAGAGGGAAATTCACTCTGTAGTCAGACTCTGTCTTCAGTAGTGGACCTTTTATGAAGAGAACTGAAGTTTTTCCATAAAGGTCATACGACCCTTGTAAGCTAACTGCTGTAAAAGATAAACTGAATCTTGATAGAAGAAGACAACAGTAGGTCATGAGCATATTGAATTAGAGTGGAATTTCTAGAAAATTTTACAATTGACAGGTCTTAGTGTAATGCCTGAAAGAAATAAGATGGGGTTTTGGTGAACCTCTACAGTCCAGGTACATTGCTGACTTTTCCAGGTAAAGGCTAACAAGTATTGGCTCTCTCTATCAACTGGAATACTGAAGAAGAGCAGAGTTGTATCACCGTGAACCACTTAGGATGCGTAGGCACATTAGATAACAAAGTGTTAGGATTTGTAACCACAGAAAATATCAATACTCTAATTTTATTTATTGTATATATGTCTTGAACAGATCTCAAACCCCATCCATTCAATTTTTTAACTGGTAAAATTGAAGTGTTACAGGGAATAACAAAAGGAATTGTAAGTCCTTATTTTATTAAATCTTCTACAATTGGTGAAAGTCCTTAAATTGCCTCTGACTTTAGTAGGTATTGGGGCAGTTTAGGCAATATCTTAGAATAGTCTATTTGGATTTTCATATGTTTAGCACTTTTAATTTTTTCTGTGTTGGCTGAAGAAGAAGCCCACACATATTTGGTACTTCAGAGAGATCTGGTTTTCTGTAAGTTTTGGTTTCAACATTATAAACTCCTGTTTGTAGGGAACAGAACAATTCAGGTTCAGGAGGGCCAGGAAACTCTAGGAATAATTATGCTTCTGAAGAGAATGTTATGCATCCTCTCAATTGGGAAAGCATAGCTCATCCCAGTAAATTTACTGGAATGGTATTACATAGCAGGAAGGCATGCCTTTCTGAGAACGGTCTAAGAGTCATTTGGACTAATTTAGACACAGGGATTCTCTGAACTTAATTTGAAAGCGCTACCACAGAAATATTTTATTTGAGATTTGTTGATTTAGTAGGGTGGGGTTTAAAGTGGATAAGGTGGCTCTGGCATCCGCCAACACTATATATAGTTCCCTGTTCATTGAGATCTTAGTTTCCCTATGTTTATTTAAGGATATTATGAGAATATGAGAATAACTTACTGGAAAATCTCTTGTAGCCCCATCATTGTTGATTATTGCTTCAAGAGTCAAACTCTCGGGAATTTCATCTAATGCAGAAACAATCTTTTCATTCTTTGATTTCAGCATTTGATTCTTTTCTTTTTCTAAAGTGCTTTCAAAATATTCAGCTATGGGGACTACTTCAGCCATATCAGTGACTTCCCATTCAATCTTATGGCTTGTTTTGTTGTATTTTTATCAGGTCATGCAGCTCTGGTCAAAGCCAATTAACGAATAGGGCAGTAAGAACCATTTCTTCTGGTTCCAGCAGGAAATACATGCGGCTATATTTTGAGACCAGAGTGTTTAACTAAGATTTCCAGTTTAGTCCTGAAATCAGAAAGAAATTTATCTCTTTTTGCTATTTATATGATTTAATAATGTACCAGTCAGTCTTTTCTGGGAAGACAATGGGAATATCTTCTATAAATTTTTCAGGCATCTTATGAGCTCTTTCTGGAAGTGTCTCTTGAAAGGTCATCAACACTTTCCTGAAGCTTATCCCATCTCCCTGTAGTTACCTATTTATTTTCTTCCCCAGGTTATAATATCATGTGCATAAACTGATTCAAATCAGGGATCACCAGGTCATAGGCCCCTATGAAGATTATAAATTTCTCAGTAATTCTTTAACGGATTTTCTCTAATATTTGAAAAATCTTTTGTTATAGCTGAGTTTAGTTTTTGACCAAAGAGTAAAAGTAGTTACAAGAGCCAGATATGGCTGTTCTGAAGATCTAGCTTTATAAGACATTAAGCTAACTGTCCTTTTCTCATTATTCTCAGGGTAGAAGGGTAGTTGAGCAAAAGAGTTAGTAAGTTCAGGGCAAGAAGATAGTTGAATAAATGGGTTAAAGGTTCAAAATCACCTTTAGAGAAGGTAGAGGAGGATAAAGGGAGAAAAATTGTCATAGTTACATCAATTACCATATAATTTTATTTATTTTCACCCTCAATTTGTTGTTTAAGCTTTAGATGTCTTATTCGTCTTTAGTAAAGGGTCCTTTAGAGATTCAATTTTATAATCAGTAAGTCTTTTAGAAGACTATATCCATCACAAAATGCATCCCATTGATACTGGGGTGTTCAAGATCGCTTCCTTGCCAATGGATTCAATAAATGAATACTTTTATCTCAAATAAAACTTCTGCAGTGCAACTCTAAATCATCTCTGGCAAGATAGTCCACTGCAACTCTAAATCGTCTCTGGCAAGGTAGGTACAACCATGTCTCTAGAAAGGCACAGGTTTTGAGTCCATAATATTTGAAAATAAAATTAGCTGGTATTCCAGATAGAGAAGTCCCTGACTCCTTTATGCTTATAAACCCATCACACTCACTCCTTCTAAGTTTTTACCTACCCAATGCCTCCAACTGGAACCAGTTTAGTTCCTGTTGAATACCCAGTTCAATCTCCACACCAAATTGGAATAAATTTACTCAAACTCAGAAAGCTCAGGTTGTAAAATGTGCAGCACAGAATAAGAAAGACACTTATTCAGGAACTCCAGTTGCAGCAAGAAAGCGGTGGGCACAATTAGCTCCATGTGAACCTTTCACCTGGCTGCATGATACTACCAGGGGTCACTGGGGATTGCCTTCGTATCTCACTTCTGCCACCAAACTGTAAAAGAAAACTCTTAGGTATAATACAATTTTAAAGGTTTATTTAAGAAGCAATTCTTGAATCAGGAAACACCAAACTGAAAGTGGTTTAGTGTTCCAATGACAAGGTGTCATAGACAAGTATTTATAGGGTGAATCATTGGTTGTAGTTACAAAATTGCTCTTTTTGGGTTTCCCTTATTGAAAAGTCTCTAGGCACATAACCACATGTTAGCTGGCTGCTCATCATTAGCTGGATTTTGTTTCTGTCTAACATAAGCATTTACCAGAAATGCCCCAAGTGAAGTTTCACTTATGCTTGCAGTTTAAGCAAGGTTCAGGCTATTTTTAAGATCTATTTGGTTTTGTTTGCCAGGAATTTTTCGGGCTTGGTCTTCATTTTAATTTACTTTAACAGTTTCTAGTTTTATTCTATTGTGATCAGTGTGTGCTGTTATAATATTTCTACTTTATAGAACTTACTACTTTTCTTAAATTCCCCACATGTGATTATATTTTGTGACAGTTCCAATATTCTTAAGATGAATGCTTGCTATTATCAGGATGTACACTTCAATATGTCATCATAAGATTGTCCTTATTGATTATGTTGATCAGGTCCTCTGTATTCTTACCTGCTTTTTTGGCCACTGATCTGTCTTGTACAGAAAGTGGAATTTAAAATTGTTCTCATATTACTGTATTTTTATCTATATATTCATGGATTTCCTGTATTTTTTTCTTTATGAAGATAGTTACTATCATTTTGTGTACATATTCATAGCTGTTATATAATTATCCTAAATTATTGGCTTTAGCATTCATAAAAGTGTACTTTGTTGAATTTGATACTTTTTTTTTTTTTTTTTTTTTTTGAGACGGAGTCTCGCTCTGTCGCCCAGGCTGGAGTGCAGTGGCCGGATCTCAGCTCACTGCAAGCTCCGCCTCCCGGGTTCACGCCATTCTCCTGCCTCAGCCTCCCGAGTAGCTGGGACTACAGGCGCCCACCACCTCGCCCGGCTAGTTTTTTGTATTTTTTTTAGTAGAGACGGGGTTTCACCGTGTTAGCCAGGATAGTCTCGATCTCCTGACCTCGTGATCCACCCGTCTCGGCCTCCCAAAGTGCTGGGATTACAGGCTTGAGCCACCGCGCCCGGCCTGAATTTGATACTTCTTAGTGCAAATTACACTTTGAAATCAGCAAAACAATGTCTATTTTATTGTTTCTATTTGCCTAGTATAGATATTTTGAATGATTTTGTTAGCCTTTTTGTATTATTCTTTAGACATGTCTCTGGTATACAGATTATATTTGGGTATTTCTTTGCTAGATAAATTTGAAAATAATTTTCTTTATAATAGATGACTTCAGCCTATTCATATTTATTGATATAACTGATATATAGCATTATTTTAAAATTTTCAAGTTAAAAAATACCTTAGTGATCATATAGCTAAAAGATCTACTAGAAGTTTTAATATGTTACATTAAAATAAGTGCAGAAACTGAATCACACTCTCTTTTAGACTCCCAAAATTCTAAATAAGGATGATAGAACCCCTTATGTTTTGGTAAGAGTGTGTGTGTCTGTGTGTGTGTGTGTCTGTATGTGTTTCTATGTCTGTGTGTGTGTGTGATATTTTCTTATGCATCTTTTGAGCTACTCTACACACACATGCACATACACACACACGCACACACACACCCCTCAATAATATGAGCTACTTGGCTTTATGTGCAACCTCCACCTCATTATTCCTCATTCTGCTGCCACATGCATACAAACATCACTAGAATACCAGGCACATGGTAGGTGGTCAGCAAATATTTGCTATATTAATTAATAAATACATAAATAACCCAGAGGAAGGACCCTGTTAAAAGTTAATTATATTTGTTAAATTATGTGAATTCATCCCTCCAATTGCCTGTGGAGTAAAGTTATAGATAAATACAATGTGTTTATCTTTCTGGTTTGGTGGAAGATAGTCTAATGGTTTTAATGCATCCTGTTTTCATGTAACATTTTCTGTCTCTAATGGTTTCTAAGGTCAAACACCATGTAACTGTCTGGCTATGAACAGTCCAGCTTATTAAACTGCACTTTCTGTGTTTTTAACTTTATCCCAAAATCATATCACATTTGAAAAACTACTTAAACCATTGCCCGAGATCTTCAATATATACATTTCTACCATACTTGGAATACGATTCAGATTCCAGGGGCAACCCCACTGTATTGACTAACATAATTGCTCTTTTTAGGGAACCAAGGGAATTTGAAATAATGTTGATTTATTGGCACCTTAGGAAAGCATTGGTATCACAGGCTTATTAGTGCTTTCTCCCAGTTTCTAGTGTTCTGATTTAGTTTCCAGAAAGAATATGGAGGTTTTAACTTTGAATTTGGATCATTAATTTCACTGAGTCATTTGGACAGCAGGGTAGTTAAAGCTTCCTCAGCAATTTGAATGAAAGAAGACTTTGAAAATGCCTCAGTCGAATGCTTCTTATTCTAAACTGAAAGCTTTCATTAGAAATAAACTACACTGTCCATGGAAAATTTATGAGTATATGATTGAATCATTAATGACAGATATGATGATAATATGTGCAGCTTTCCAAAATGCGTAAGTGAAAAGCATTATTTTTATTTTCAACGTGTCATGCATGATATTATCAATTTAATTAAAATAAAAAAAATGCTTGTGAAGGAATTGCTATAGTATTCAAGTTGGGTGTTCCTGTGAATACTTAGAGGAATTAAAAGTTATAAAAAATAAAGCAGTGATTGAAAAATATTTGGGTTATCATTTTTAAAAATAATTAAAATAATTTTACTATTAAAAGTCAATATTATTTCATTGTTTAAAATATTTACAAAGTACTTATTGGCAGAAAAAGAGGAAAACATCTCAGCTGTTTAAGATTTTAGTATTAAAAACTTGTAGAACCTTTTAATGAATATATATGTAGGGGCCTTCATAGTTTGTTTTAAATTAGAGTACCTACATCCATATTCTTTCCTTTCTGCCTTAGTCTTCTACTTTTGCTTTCTTAGTTAGCTTAGCTTCCAGTTCATCAATTTCATTGATATAGTCAAAGAACTGATGTTCAGTTTTGTCAATATTCTCTTTTGTTTTACTATTCCGTATTTCACTAATTTCTCCTTTAATCCTTATTATTTCTTTCCACCTGCTTGCTCTAGCATTAATGTGCTCTTTTTTATTTTTTATTTTTATTTTTTCGTAGACATTTTTCTTGTTTTGACTGCCCAGTGTCAGCACATTTTCTTGTATATTTGAGGGATTCCTTACCTTGTAAATACTAATTAAAGGTTGATCTTGCCTGTGATTATTTGGCTGGAGACACTCTCCTCACTTTTCCAGATTTTTGACCAACATGTTTAGAAGGGAGTTCCTAAGCTTGGCTAATCATCATAGTTCATCCTACAGTTACTGAAATAAGAGGAAATTCTTTCTTGCAATAATAAAAAAAGGCAGCAGGTCCTTCTCTTTTCTACTGATTAAAATGGTGGCAATTCAGGCTGCAGTGTTTTAAAATGAGGATGTGTAAGTCCCTCAACCTTATTTTCCTTTCTCAAGATTGTATTGGCTGTTCTTAATCCCTTCCATTTTCACATAAATTTTAGTATTAGCTTGTCAAATTATTCAAAAAACATTCAGCTGAAATTTTGATAATGTTAGTTTTAAATCTGTAGATTAACCTGGGGAGTGTTATTATCTTAATAATAACTGTCTTCCGATGCGGAAACAAGGTTTGTTCAACTGATCTAGTTTTTCCTTAATTTTTTTCAAGAAGGTTTTATAGTTCACAGCATATAATTTTTTCACTGGCTTTGTTAAATATATTTTTAAGTGTTGTATTATTTTTAATACTATTATACACTGAATTGTTGCAGATTGTTCACTGCAAATATATATATATACACACATAATTGATTTTTGTATATCATTATTTTGTTCTGCAACCTTGTTAAACTCATTTATTCTATTTTTTACTAGTTTCCTTTGAAATTTCTAAATATAAGATCATGTCATCTGAAAATAGATGGTTTTATTTCTTTCTTGGTAAGATGACTCCTTTTATTTCCTTTTCTTGCTTAATTATTTTGCCTAGAACTTCCATTACAATAGTAAAAAGAAATAGCAAGAGTCAACATCCTCGTATTTTTTATGATCACTCAGTCATTCCCCATTACGTATGATCTTAGTCCTAGATTTTTGTAGATGCCTTTTATGAGGTTGAGGAAGTTTCCTTCAATTCCTAGATCACTAAATATTTTTTATTAAAAATGTGTTGGATTTTGTCAAATGTTTTTCTGTATTTATTGAGATACTCATGTAGTTTTATCTTTTGATACAGTGTATTACATTGATTTTCAGATGTTAAAACAAACTTGTGTTCTTTTGGTAAATCTCACTTGATCTTGGTACATCATTCAATTTACGTGTTCCCTGGATTTGTTTTGCGATTTTTCTTATGATATCTTTATCTGGTTTATGGTAATACTGGCCTTATACAACAAGCCTATGCTTTTTTTTTTTTCTGGGAGATGTTTAAAGTACCAATTTAATCTCTTGATTTATTAGTTAGGTCTATTCACATTTTCCATTTCTTCTTAAATAAGTTATGGTTGTTTTGTCTTCTTAGGAACTTGTTCATTTCTTCTAAGTTATCTAGTTTGTGGGTATAATGGTTTGTCACATTCCCTCACAATCCCTTTTACTTATGAAAAGTCAGTAGTGCCCTCTTTCCTTTCTGCCTTAGTCTTCTACCTTTGTTTTCTTAGTTTAGCTTACATTTCATCAATTTCATTGATATAGTCAAAGAACTGATGTTCAGTTTTTATCAATTTTCTCTTTTGTTTTACTATTCCATATTTCACTAATTTCTTCTTTAATCCTTATTATTTCTTCCCACTTGCTTGCTCTAGCATTAATGTGCTCTTTTTTTTCTTTTTTCTTTTTTTTTTTTTTTTTTTTTTTGGTGTTCAGTGTCTTAACATTAAAGGTTAAGTTTTCTATGTGATATCTTTCTACTTATTAAATGCATCCAGTATCGTTATACATTTCCCTGCAAGCATGGCTATGTTCACTGCATTCCATTGCCTTTTGATTGAAGTGTTTAATTCATTTGCATTTAGGATAGTTTCTCATAAGTTAGAACATGATCTTCTCTTTTGGTTTTATTTTCTATTTTGTTCATGTCTTCTTTGTACTTCTCTTCCTTCTTCATGGCTTTCTTTTAGCATAAGTGAATATTTTCTTGTACAATATTTTTATTCCTTTTATAATTTTTTATTTATTAAAAAAATTTAATGTTTTCTTTGGGGTTTACCATATATATTATCTTACCCTAATCCTCTACAAATTTTTACTAATTTAATTCCAATGAGATACAGAACATTGTTACTATATAGGTCTATTTCTTCTTCCTCCTTTATGTAATATTATTGGTATACATGCTACATCAGTTATGTGTTACACCTCCAACACTCTGTTGTAACAATTATTATTTTATTTATTTTTAATTTGTTATAAAGCTAAGAGAAGAAATAACATCAAGCATATAATTGTAGAGATTGTAATAATAACTTTCTTATTTACCATGTCTGGTTTTCTTTACTTGTTCCTGTGAATTCTAGTTACTATCTGGTGTCATTCCCTTTTTCCAGTATAGCTTTGCTCTCACCCACCTCTTTTTGCTTTTATTGCCAAATATTTTACATTTCTATATGTCGCAGGCTCAACAATACAATTATATACACATTATTTTATATAATTGATAAATAAAATAAGAGATGAAAGGAGATGAAATGTAATTATACAGTCTAATTGTCTACATAATTACCTTTACCAGTACTCTTCATTGCATATGTGTGCACACGCATGGATTTGAACATTTCTTTTTAGGATCATTTGCTTTCTGAAGAACTTTCTTTAAAATTTCTTTTCTTTTCCTTTTTTTTTTTTTTTTGAGACAGAGTCTCACTCTGTTGCCCAGGCTGGAGTGCAGTGGCATGATCTCAGCTCACTGCAACATCCGCCTCCCGGGTTCAAGGGATTCTCCTACCTCAACCTCCTGAGTAGCTGGGATTACAGGTGAGCGCCACCACGCCCAGCTAACTTTTGTATTTTCAGTAGAGACAGGTTTTCACCATGTTGGTCAGGCTGGTCTGAAACTTCTGACCTTGTGATCCACCTGCCTCAGCCTCCCAAAGTGCTGGGATTACAAGTGTGAGCCACCGTGCCTGGCCTCTTTAGTGTTTTTTGTAAGGTGGATTTGTGAGAAACAACTTCTTTCAGTGTTTGTTTATCTGGGGATGTCTTTATTTGCCTTAATTTTAAAACCTTGTTTTGCTTTGCTTAATATAACATTCTTGCTTAAAAGTGTATTTTTCAGTACTTTGAATATATCACCCTAGTGCCTTCTGGTATCTATTATTTCTGATGAGAAATTAACTATTAATATTATTGGGGTTTCTTTTTATCTGATATGTTATTTTTTCTCTTGGTACTCTCAAGATTTTTTTTCTGTATTCCTCTCAATATTTTTACTGCAAAGTGTCTGGATGTGAATCTCTTTTTGAGATGGGATCTTGCTCTTTCACCCTGCTCAGGCTGGAATACAGTGGTATAATCATAGGTGACTGTAACCTTGAACCCCTGGGCTCAAGTGACCCTACCTCGTCAGCCTCCAGAGTAGCTAGGACCACAGATACATACCTGTGCCCGGCTAAATTTTTTAATTTTTTATTTTTATACAGGTTGATTTTTGTTATGTTGCTCAAGCTGGTCTCTTAACTGCTGGCCTTAAGCAATCCTCCTGCCCCTGCCACCCAAAGTGGTGGGATTACAGAAATGAGTCACCACGCCTGAACCAATCTTTTTGACTTATTTTAGGTGAAGTTTCTTGAACTTCTTTGATGATAGCTTTATAATTTCATCAAATTTGGGACATTTTAAGGTATTATTTCTTTGAATATTTATTTTAATCTTTTCTCCCTCTAGTATTTCAATTATACATATGTTTTTTCTGCTTAATATTTGGCTATAGTTCTTTGGGATTATATTCATTTTTCTCAAATATTTTTTTCTCCCTCTTTTCTGTGGATAACATAATCTCTATTAAACTATATTCAAATCTGTTGTTGGGACCCTCCAGTGAATTTCTCTTTTATGATTTTACTTTTCAAATATAGACTTTTTATTCAGACCTTCTATGACATTTATCACTTTACATTCTATGTTTGGAAATTTTTATCTTTTCATATGTCATTATGGTTTACCTTTATACCTTTATTTCTTTGAGCATGTTTATAATGGCTTCTTGGAAGTTTCTATCTGCTAAGTTTGACATCTGGCCCCTCTGACAGGCAGTTTCTATTGCCTGTTCATTTATCATAATTTTTATTTTAGACACACATTTTAGATAATGTATTTTGCTAACTTCCTACTGAGCACACCCAGGGCTTATTGTTATTTGCTTATCTCTTTGTTTAGTTCTTTGGTGAGGCTATTTGGATAAAGCCTATCTCTCTCACAGTGCATAGACTTTATCTTCCCTCCTCAAAAAGTAGAGTGTGGGACACGTGTCTAGTGTTTTTGAGATTACAGTGGTGTTAACGGGGCTCCTGTTACCTCTATTTTTTATCTCTCTTTTCATCTGTGTGCTTCTGTTGGTATAACACTCAGCTATTAGGCTAACTAATTACTGGCTTATTGCTCTAATTTTTTCAGGACTGTGTGGAAAAAGAATGTTCTTGACCTCTCAGAAAGCTTGCTTTTAGCCTCTCCAACATGAAGCTTGGAAAGGTAAGGAAATATGGCAAATCGCCCCTCCCAGGGAAATGCTGTAGTCCTTAAATGAAATGCAGGTGTTGGGGACAGAAGGAGCCCTGTTTTTTGGCCTCACCTACCTGGAGTGAAATTTACACCAGGGTGAATTGAGATAGGAAGAGTGAGTCATAATTCAAGTGCCACAGAAGTCTCATGAAATTCAACAGATTTTCTTGAATAAATGTTTATCCATTTGCTTTATGTCCTTACGAAAATTTCCAAAGATTAACTAGCTGGATGTTTTACATTATAGTTGGTTCACTGCAGAGAAATTCATATGAGTCTTCACCATTCTAGAAGTTGTCATCTAGCTCGTGTCCTTTTGATAAATGGTCATTTTGCTTAAATTAGCTAGAACTGGTTTCTATTATAATAATTGCAGCTAACTATAATACTTTCAGTTATGCTCCTCTACCACCTGCACCAAACACTTACATAGAAACACAGAAAACTGCCAAATTGAGACCTATCATTACTTTATGTACAAAGTATTTTTGTTGAAATATGTGACCTTTGCTTAAAAGTTATAAATTATCTTTAATAGTAGGCAATTGAGTATTTTTTGTTTCAGCAAACTTATTTTATTTTATTTTATTATTTTTTGAGATAGAGTCTCGCTCTGTTGCCCAGGCTGGAGTGCAGTGGTGTGATCTTGGCTCACTGCAAGCTCTACCTCCCATGTTCAAGCTATTCTCCTGCCTCAGCCTCCCAAGTTGCTGGGATTATAGGTGCCCACTGCCATGCCTGGCTAATTTTTTTTGTATGTTTAGTAGAAACGGGGTTTCACCATGTTGACCAGGCTTGTCTTGAACTCCTAACCTCAGGTGATCCACCTGCCTCACCCTCCCAAAGTGCTGGGATTATAGGCATGAACCACTATGCCTGGCCCGGTCAGCAAACTTTTAAAAAGACAAAAGTGAACTTCAAGATATAGTTTCTTTCCATTGATGCAGATGTCATATAAATATAAGATGGAATAATTCTGTATATATGATATATATTCTGACTTTTTTCAGCTAATATATTGTGAATGTTTTATAATTCAATAGTCACTAATGTTAAATTTTTAACTTCAGTTTCCTAAATGTAATTGAGAAATCAGGAACATTTTGGCATTTTGTTCTGAACTCTGGATATGATTTTAGGTAAGTCCATGTACATTTTAGAAGAGGAGAATGCCTATAATGTTTATCCTATTTTTACAATGGTCTGTGACTCTCAAATTTCTAAGAATCATAATGTACAGTGACAGTGACCATTAAAATAACTGAATAGCATTTCAGTTATTGATATGTGGCAATTTATTTAACCGTTTCTGTATACAGGAGCTAGATTGATTCTAATTTTTACTCTTATGACTAATATTGTCATGAGTAACCATTTTTTAGCTAGGTATTTGAACGAATCCTTCTTAAAACTAATTTCTATGATTGAAATTGCCTACAGAAAGCATATGCACATTTTAAGGCTTTTGGCATGTATTGCTAAATTATCCTCTAGAATGGGTGTATTAGCTCTGTTACCAGAAAATCCTATAAATTAGCTAATTTTATAGACTAAAAATGGTCTACGGTGTCTGTGGTCATAAACTAGTGAAGAAAACTGGCCATAATAATTAAACATATTGAGTTATGTTTCTCTCTTACTACAGATATATGATAGATATATGATGCATAAACTTCTGTAGTTGCACTTCTGCACCTTTAGTACTAGTAAAAAGCCGAGCCCCAATTGCAAAAAAAAAAAAAAAAAAAAAAAGGCCTCTTAATAATGGCAGCCAGCCACACTCATTCCATTGCTTACCTGCTGTGGATCCATGCAGAGTGGTCTGGCTTCATCATCCTTAGAATTTTCCATGACATACCTCGTGAGGCAGTCATCTCTCAGCTACACTACAAAATACACGCATTTACAACTTTGGTAGACATCCCCTGGCTTCTACCTGCTGCTGGGATACAAACACTTCTATACCGTCTCAGATCCTCTGCTGTGACAGAAACGTTGTCAGATAAATCGAAAGTCCAGATTGGGATTTGGCTACCTGCCTGTGTGATATGTTGATATCAATGGGAAACATTTGTAAGCCTCCAAAACTGTTTTTTTTTTTTTTCTTGGTCCAAGATACAAAATCTTTTCCCATGCAATACTCATCTTGAAGAACTGTAAGGAACCAAGTTTATGATTTATAGTTATTCATATTTGAAGTGATTTGTGGTTTTCTTTCTGTGTGGAGCTGGACACAAAATGAAGCCTTCCGATGACACTGCACATTGCAGTTTCTGGACTTGAATATTTTCAGTTTATGGGTTTTCATTTCTGCATTTGAGTGCATCGGTATTATTGTTGAGAAAGTTTTGAAAATAGATTTTACTTCTTTTTATCTCTTTCTCTTTTACTCTCACACTTCCAACTACTTTCTGGCATTCTCAGGCATTCCATCTTATGTGACTTGGAATAACAGAAATGGCATTTTTTTGGTAACGCTGAATGATATCCCCATTCAATATATGCTACTTGGATAACTGGCTAGACGTATGCAGAAGATTCAAAATAGACCCCTTTCACTTACACAAAAATCAACTCAAAATGAATTAAAGACTTAACTGTAAAACCTAAAACTATAAAGACTAGAAAAAAAATTGTAGCAAATACCACTCTGAACACTGGCCCAGGCAAAGGCTTCATGACCAAACTCTGAAAGCAATTGCAACAAAAACAAAAATTGACAAATGGGACCTAGTTAAACTAAAGAGTTCTGTCTAATAAAAGAAACTATCAACAGAGTAAACAGACAACCTGTAGAATTGAAGACAATGTTTGTAAACTATGAATTCATCAAAGGTCTAATATCCAGAATCTATAAGGAATTCAAACAAATCAACAAGAAAAATAATTTAAAAAATGGGCAAAGGACATGAACAGACACTTCTCGAAAGAAGACATATATGTAGCCAACAAACGTATGAAAAAATGCTCAATATCATTGATCATCAGAGACATGTGAATCAAAATCATAACAAGATACCATCCCATACCAGTCAGAATGGCTATTGTTAAAAAGTCAAAAAATAACAGATTCTGGTGAGATTGTGGATAAAAGTTATACCCCTATCCATTACACTGCTGGTGGGAATGTAAGTTATTTCAGCAACTGTAAAAGGCAGTGTGGCTATTCCTCAAAGAACTTAAAAAAGACTCACCATTCAACTGAACAATTCTATTATTGGGTATATACCCAAAAGAATATAAATCATTTTGCCATAAAGACACATGCATGTGTATGTACATCACAGTACCATTCACACTAGCAAAGACATGGAATTAACATAGCTGCCCATTGATGTCAGACTGGAGAAAGAAAAGTTGGTACATGTTTACCATACAATACTATGCGCTATAAAAAAAAAATGAGATAATGGCTTTTTCAACAACATGGATGGAGCTGGAGGCCATAATCCTAAGTGAATTAATGCAATAACAGAGAACCAAATACCTTGTATTCTCTCTTATAAGTGGAAGCAAAACATTGAATACACATGGACACAAAGAAGGGAACAATAGACACTGAGATCTATTTGAAGGTGGAGGATTTGGTGAGGGTGAGAATTGAAAAGACTACTTATTAGGTATTATGCTGATTACATGGGTGACACCAAATTCCCATGACACTCAATTTACCCATGTAACCAATCTGCACATGTACCCCTTAAACCTATAATAAAAATTAGAAAGAAAAAATTAAAAAATTAGAGACATATTTTATAGTATTTCAATGGAATAAGCTGGATTACAACAAATACATCTATACTATAAGATAAAGAATCTCTGTTTTCCTGTCTTGAAAGACAAAACACTGTGAACATCTGACATCTGAATCCAAAAGTTGGGAATGTAAAGCAAAGTTTAAATTTCTATTGTTTAGGACTAAATATGAAATAAAATTGCTTAAAAACCTCTTGCATTAGAACATTCAAATGTTTATTCATAGTATTTTCATTCTTATTCTGGCCCATACATTGCTGGATGAAGCCAGTTTATTCTAAAAATTGATACAAATTTCATTTTGTGTCTCTTTTAAAGACATTTGTGAAATTTAATTAAATCAGTTGAAGAAAAGTAAAGACTTCCAAAGACTCAACTGTCAATACAGCATTGTGTTTGAGTGCACAGCCTCTGGAATGGTGCAGAACTGGATTTAAACCTCAATTCTGCCAAAACCTACCTCGTATCTACATTACGTTAGTTACGTTATCTTTCTGAGTCTATTTCTTGATATATTAAAAAGGGCATATCAACATGAACCTTATAAATTGTTATAAAAATTGAATGAGATAATTATTTAGTGTTTAAAATGATCCCTGGTACATAAATGGCTCTCGTTACGTGGAAATCAACATCCTGGCATACAGTAGGTGCTCAGTGAAGACTTGTTCAATAATAGAGTAGAATATCTTTCTAAAGAATGCAGGATTAAGAATAAATTTTCAAGTTTGTGTTTAAACATTGTGCAGAATATGAGAAAAAGGTATCAAGAGGACATTTTTTCCTGCTTAGTGCTGTCCATTGCTGCAGTCTCATGCATTGAGCACTTGGAAATTCCTGAAAGATTTTTCATGCACTATTGCTAATCTTTTGTTAGTTTCCTACTTCCTGTGGTAGGAAGGACTCTGCAATAACCTGAGATCACATAACAACTTGGCTGCTGCTGCCTCATATTTTAATTGCTTTCATCTTGCATCTCTGTATTTGAAGAAAATCAATATAAAAATCTATTGAAATTTACATTCATTTGTATTTTTAGAAATTTTAAAATACTTCACCCACATTGTCTCATATAATACCGGTAATGGCCTTGTAAAGTCTGAAATTCATAGATAAAGAATTTGAGCATAAAGTTGTGACATGGTTGAATGTCTATAGGAATAAGCAAAGCCTGTCTCCTAACTCTTGATTCCCTGCCTGTCACCTCCAGTTTAGCCATGACACTCCTCATACTTACCCATAAAGCAATAGTTATTTCTGGTGTGTTTCCCTGGAGGGCTTCCTCTGCACAGTAGTCAAATGTCCAATCATAATCATTCCTTTTCAGATTAAAGCTCTGATCTCCCTGGGAGATCAAAGGGTAGATGTCCTCTAGAGAACCAGCTTTAAACCTTTAATTTTCCTTGTGATGTTAATATGAATGAAGAGTCTTAGGGAAAATTGCAGGTGAAACAAATACATGTGCATGAGAAGCCAGGGCTTGGAAGGCTTGAAATTCAGCTGCTGTATCAATTAGAAATTTGGCCCAGAGTCATAATTCCCCCTTCTTTGTGCACATTTTCATAAAACTCTATGTAAGTTAAAGGCTAAAAATATATGTTAATGTTTAATGCTTTTCAATTTTGGACCAAACTGTTAACCCCTGCTGTCAGGTTCCAACCCAAGCCGGGGTCCAAGGGGAGGAGGTGGACAGGTGGCGGGTAGCTGAAAGAACACTTGAGGGACCCATAGGTAGATGAGATATGGCTTTACTCTCTCTCTCTCTCTATCAGCTTTTGTCTCAGCCACCATCTCTAGCCGCATCCCCGCTCAGTGCTGGCTCCACAGCTCCTGCCACCCCCACACCTGCAGCTACACTCCCTGGTGTGCTCGCCACTTCCTGGCTCCCCATTGTCCACTTGCAAGGCAGTCAGGAGCTCTGTCTCTCAGAATCAGCAGTGCAGTTCAGTTATGTTACTTACAGACAATAGTGACTTAGAGCCAGGTGATGAGCCCACCCATAACATGGTTATATAACTGTGGTTATATAATGCATGAGATTGTGTGTGTGCCTGCACTCCAATCCTGCTGTGTCATCTTGCACCAGATATTTACCTCAACCTATTCTTGACTGAAGTACAGATATTTTCCTTACACTCCACCCACTAGGCCAAGGGAGTTCTTCTAGTAGGGAGACACACCCACAGGGCAGAACCCCCAGGCCAGTCCCCCAAGGAATGGTCAATCATGGAGGCCATGTATTAAATACCCAAGGAGTGACTTGTAAATCATACTGTAGACTCTCCCATCAGGGGACTACAATAGCCAGCCATCTGCAGTGGGGGGCTTGGAAGGTCCATGGCCAAAGCCAGGTTTTTGTTCCCCTTCCTTTAGGGGTGTTGAGGCAGACCACAACAGATTCCATTCATCCCCATAACTGGTTGGAGGAGGTCATCCTTCCTCCCTTAGGTCTTGCCACATGTCTTGGCCCCAAACGGGCCAGTGACCAACTAGTCAATTCTGTGTCTTCCAGGTAGTTAACCACAGGTTAAGCCTCAATAAACTGCCCAACTATTGGTGCAGATTACCATAGGTGTCACCTCCTTGGTGATCACCATCCACACTGCTCTGAGTTCAGCCCATTGGCTACTTCGTCCACACCCAGTATCAAACCATATGCTATCAGTATAAAGCTGGACCACAGCAGTGGTCAAGGTAGAAGTAGCACCCTGGATGGACCCATCCATATATCATGCCCCATCATGGATGCGGGTGGGGGGGAGGCCCTGTTTAAACAGTTATGACTCAGGGTCTAAGGGTGCCTCAGGCTGACCCATGGCCTTATCTTGAATCAGGACTACAGGTCCCAAGACTTCTCATAATTCTATTAAGAGGCTCATACTCAGAGTATTCCTCCGTTCTAAGTAGGCACCCCACTTTGCTAAAGTGGATGACTGTGCCATCCCATTCCTGGGGGTTGTTACCCATGAACATATCCACCTCCCTATTGGGTAAGTTGTCTACATAATGACCATAGTCTGTCCCATTACACTCTCATGAGCCTGAAGGGCAGCATATGAAGCTGCTAACTGCTTTTCTGTTAATGCGTCCTGGAGCTCAGCTCTCTTTCAAAGTTGGGATTAAAAGCCTACGTTCTGTTCTAAAGTGCTCCATGTGCTGCTATGGGCCCCATCCAAACCCATCTGTTGTCACATGCACATCAAGCTCAAATGGGTGCTCCTGGTCAATGATTTGTAGGGTCTGTGCTTGCTTAATAGCCCACTTGGATACCAAAAATGTTGTCTCAGCTTCATTGTCTGAAACCCAAGTAGCCCCCTTTTCTGTCAACCGATACAATGGTTTTATCATTTGAGCCAAATGGGGCACAAACACCCAGCAATACCCCAGGAGGCCCACAAAGGTCTGCAGTTGCACAACTGTGGTGGGCCAGGGATATGACTCTTAAAAATTTGGCAGGCAATCCTGGTCCTTGGACCCTGGATTTATGGGTTGTCCAACCACATGTGTTAAAATCTTGTCACAAGAGGGGTGTCGCTGCTTGTAACTCTGCAAGAGAATCAAACATTAACATAATATCATCAACATAATGGAACAGGTGGACCCCCTTTGGACATTACCAGGTGGCTAAATCTGTGACAACGAGACCGTGACACATGGTGGGGCTATGCACATAGCCCTGCGGCAACATTGTAAAAGTCCATTGTCGCCCTTCTCATGTGAATGCAAACTGTTCCTTGCTCTCTAGAGCAATGTCAGTTGAGAAGAATGCATGAGTCAAGTCCACCACATAGTGGTACTGTCCCTATTACATTGTCAAGTAATCCATCAAATCCATGATAGATGGCATAGCTGCCAAGCCATGTAAAATATCCACTCCCAAAATGTAATTCAGGTATAGGAGAGACAAACACAGTGTATAAGTGGGGAGCCAAGCAGTTGATGCCAGCGTGCGAAGATACAGGTTACACTCAATGACCAGCCTTCATAGCCATGTATATATGTAGCCTTGCCTGGAAACTTATCCCAGTTCCCATAGACAAGGCTATAATCTGCACCAGTATCTGCCAGTGCCAGCACCCACTGTACCTTGGTAGGGGACCAGTGGATTGCCAATTTCATATGTGGCCTCTGGTCATCCAATGTCCCACCAAGCTGGGCACCTCAGCCAATTCCCTAATCAAACACAAAAGGCTGTATTCCTCCACTCATCTGCAAGTAATACATGAGCTGGAGCATCCAGGCAGGACTGATTGAGCAGCATCATCCTGCACCATCGTGGGCATTTACTGGAAATGCTGCTCCAGGGACCATCACCTCCACAAAGTTAACAGCACTTCCCAGGTGGGTAGGGGTTTCCCTGAATGCTGTCAACATTGTTTGCCTAACTCATGCAACTCAGCGGGGGTGTAGGCACCATAAGAAGTGTGCTCCACCACAGTAGTGGGTTCCTGGGCCCACCCTTGGGTCTGAAGTAGCTGTTCATGCTCTATTTTCTGGTGGACCAAGGAGCAAGCCCACAGAGGGAGTTTTTGCTCCTTGGTATCAGACTAAGTGGGAGTTTCCAACTTGCACTGCATCCTGCAGGGACTGAGCATGCACTTCCCTTAGCACAGCAAAAACGCCTACCTAACTTTGCCAGCAAAGACTCACTCTTTCTTGGTGCAGTGTGCTTCCAGGTGCTTCAGTGCCTTCTCCGTGCTCATGGGGGACTCATCCACCACCAGTCATGTTTCCACCGGAGCCCATCCAAGGAGCATGGCCACATAGTCAACCCGGGATTATCGGAGACCAAGGGCTCACTCACCTTAGAACGCTGCCAAATATGCCAAATGTCAGGTTCCCACCCAAGCTGGGATCCAAGGGGAGCTGGTGGATGGGTGGCAGGTAGTTCAAAGAACACTCAAGTGACTGTAGGTAGATGGGATATGGCTTTCTTCTTTCTCTCTCCATAAGCCTTTTTCTCGACTTCCTGCTCTGACTGCAGCCCCTCAGCACCAGCTCTGCACCTCCTGCCACCCCCATGCCTACAACTAAACTCCTTGGTGCACTCGCCTCTTCCTGTCTCCCCTCTGTCCACCTGCAAGGTGGCCAGTGGCTCTCTCTCTTTAAGTCAACAGCGCAATTCAGTTATGTTACTCACAGACAATAGTGGCTCAGAGCCAGGTGATGAGCCCACCCATAACATGGTTACATGACTGTGGTTATGTAATGTATGGGAGTCTGCGCCTGCACTCCAGTGCTGCTGTGTCATGCTGTACCAGATGTTTACCTCAGCCTATTCTTGACTGAAGCACAGCCATTCTCCTTACACCTGCTTTTTTCTCTTATTTAATGTTCACAACACATTCACAAGGTAGTATCATCTTAAGGGAGCAGAGAGAAAAGGGGGTTAACTAACTTGCCCAAAGTCATATGCCTTTTAAATATTGGAGTCAGGATTAGAATCTAGATTGGTCTAAATATGAAACTCATGATTTGTCTAACAATATTAAATTGCTATTGTGTTCTTCCTAGACCTTCTTAGAATCTGAAAAAAAAAAAATAGAATATTGATCACTATAAGAGCTCTTTGCCATGAATCTTAGCAGTGTTACTTGACTAATATTAAGTCAAACTTTGGACTATCCCTTTCTTGCCTCCAAAATGAATAAATAATGCCTCTTCTCTACCCCCATAATGTATGCAGAGATGGAAGTGAAGATGTACAAAGTCTCGCTCTTCTGCTATCATTTAACTCTCATTGTCAATCATCTTCAAAGCGTGGTTCTTCGTATTAAAATATCAAAAATATTCATATTCTAAAATTTAAATTTGGAGAAACAGTTTTTCAATCCATGTTATATTGTGTGACCACTTCAAAACAGATTTTCTAGCAAAACTAACCAAAAATCAAACTAACAACTAAATAAAAACCCATGGAAACCACAAACATTTCCCAAAGGTTAGATATTTAAAACCTTTGAAGGCACCTCCTTGTTGAGAGAACAGAGCACTGATTCCTAGTTCTCTGCTATGTAACCTAAACTCCCTTTCTTAGCTAATTCTCTATTCACTCAAATCCAGCAAAGAACAAATACTTTATTTTTAATACTTTATATACGTTCTTCATCAGCTTCATGAGTTTTTTTTTTTTCTCTCTTGCTTAGAATGTCCTTCTTCCATAAAAACATTGACCCTTCCTCTATAAAGACAAATCCAGCTCATCTTTACCAGGAAGTAAGACCCACCTGCATCATATAGCTTAATGCTGAAGATTGAAAGCTGAGAATACCTGTGTCAACAAGGCTTAACTATTCCAAGAAAATTTTAAGCCAATAAACAACTTTGCTGATTGTTTCATGATATTCCTGCATATCAATGTATCTGAATAAGTAGTTGGCTCATCTGGGCAAATGTTTCTCATAGGATAATGGTTACTCAGCTGGGCAAAAAAGGTTGCTTCTCAAACAGTTTACTTATTAAGATTTGCTTCACTGTGCTGTGTGCACCAATACTGAACAATTATATTGATTTATTTTTCCATTCAAATTTGGTACCTACCCTAAAAGACTTGATTTAAATTACTGGAGGTTAGATCCCGAAGTTTATAAATATCTTTGGCTGATCTCTCCTGGTAAGAGACCACTAGGTCTCTGCCAAAGTGCTGCATATTACTTTACTGGGTTTCATGCTGCTTTCTTTATTGAAGACTGTTATCATGCTGGGATTTTTTTGTTTATTTTTGGTTTTGTTTTTGTCTATAGTCAACAATGTTGTATTTTATTATTCAGATTTTTTTCAGAGGCAAGCAATAGAAACCCCAACTGAAAATTACTTAAAACAAAAAAAGGGCTTTTTTTTTCTCATGTGACTGAATAACCACAGAAAAACATAGAGTCAGGGTTTCTAGAGGGTTATAAATGTTGTTACCAGAATTCATCTCTGATCTCCCAAATCTTATCTCCAGATGGTTTCTTCTCAGGTAAGAATGCTTATTGTAGAACACGTTTGCATTTGGTTCCAGACTGAAATCCTCCCTAAGTCTGAGTTCGAGAAGCAGACTTTGAGAAAAAGATTCAAGTCCAAGTACTTTACTTGAGAGGTACAGGAAATGCCAGTGGAATGTAAGATAGGGAAAAAAATTTTTTAAGAAGTCAATAATGTGCATTATTAAATCAACTATCAATGTGGGCAACTAAAGCTTGACTTTATAGGGTGATTTGTTGCAACAGATACCCCAAATTTGTACCACCTTAAACCAGGAAGATTGAATACTTGTACTCCAACTACCATTGGTTATTTGTAGCAAGCATATTCAGACTGATGTACCTGAGGTTAGAGCAGACATATATTACTTTAGAGAAAGTCTTTCAGAGGCAACCATACGCAAACATCTGTAACTGGAAGTTGCCAGACATGCAGTAAAATCAGAAGGCCCAGAGAATATTGACAAGGTACCTTAAATAACTACTATATACATACCCCAAGTCTTCTGCATGTACAATAGCAAAATTATTTTTCTTAGGACTAGCTTAAGTCATTTGACTGCAAGAATTGATCACTGCAAAAACTAGGAAGAGAGTGATATCGGTAATAAATGTCAGAGTAACAACCTCCAAACATCTTATCCTTCATAAATCCATGAGAACACTGGCAGAAATTTTCAGTCTTTTTCAGAACTCTGATGATTAACCAAAAGTTTGCAGATATCTAGGGAGTGTTTATTCAAGGAAAATTCTCAATGTTGATAAGAACAGTGAGATTTGGAGGGTTTTAACTACCCCTATTTTAATTCTTCTCATCTGAGCTCCACAGCAACATAGAAAACCACCCACTTACAATCATGGAGAAACCCAGCATCCTGGAAGCCACTGGAGAGAAAAGGATGAGGTTAAATCTACTTCAAGACCCTCCGGATAGTTTTTATTATTTTACATGTTAAACACAAAAGTAAACATTGGCTTAGCACATAACACAGTGATTCCATTCATAGTATGTACACCAGATAATTGAAATTATATATTACTACAAAAACTTGTACATGAATATTTCCACCTTTGGGGCCCAAAGGTAGAAACAACTCAAAAGTCTGCCAAATGGTAGGTAGATGAACAAAATGTGTTACATTATTTAGCCATAAAAATAAATGAAGTAATGACAAATATTACAATGTGGATAAACATTGGAAAAAGTATACCAAGTAAAAAGTTAGACATAAAAGGGTGCCTATTGTATGATTCCATTTGTATGAAATGTGCAGACAGGAAAATACAAAGAGAAGGAAAGTTGATTAGTGATTGCCAAAGGCTGATGGTGATTAGGAATGAGGAATGACTGATAATAGGTACAAAGTTTCTTTTTCAGGCAATAACATTTTTCTGAAAATTAGATATTGATGATAGTTGCACAACTATGTATCTAGGCTGAAGACTAATGAACTATGTACTTCAAAAGTTTTATGCTATTTGTATTATATATTCATTTTTACAGAAAAAAAATCCTGTTTTGTCTGGCCTGGGTTAAATACTCACTCCTGTGGAATGAGAGAGGTTTCAACATACGCTGAAACTCAGTGGTTACAAAGGAAATTAAAGGTGATGTTAGCAGAAAGAGGAGTGGGTGCCACCCTAGCAAAAGTAACTTTCCTTGACATACCATTTTCCATAAATGAAACCTATTTTTCAAACTATAAGAAAGTTCTCTCCTATTCTCAGTTCCATATTTAGTGCTTTATTTGTACACCCATTGATATAGTTTGGCTCTGTGTCCTCACAAAAATCTCACTTGAATGGTAATAATCCCCACATGTCAAGGAGGGGGACTAGGTGGAGATAATTAAATCATAGGGACAGTTTTCCCCATGATGTTCTTGTAATAATGAGTGAGTTCTCACAAGAGTTAGTGGTTTTATAAGGGGCTTCCCCCTTCACTCTGCCCTCATCCTCTCCCCTGTTGCCCGTGAAGTTGTGCCTTCCATCATGATTGTAAGTTTCCTGGGGCCTCCCCAGCCATGTGGAACTCTGAGTCAATTAAATCTCTTTCCTTTATAAATTACCCAATCTGGGGTATTTCTTCATAGCTTCATGAGAACACACTAGTACACCCATCAAACTCTCTTTACCCTATACCTTTTATTTATGGTTGTCTATATGTGTGTTTTTTCTCCTTTTTATGCAATGGATAAAAATCTTATTTTATAAAATTATGCAAAGAAAATAAAGGTTTTTCTGCATGTGTGATACAATTTAATTTATGGCAAAATTATTTATTTCATATAAGGTGAGAGAAATGATTTTACCTCAGGGCAATATCTAGATTCTAGATGTAGGGCAGGGCTGACATGTCATGCAAAAGTGTTTAGACGATAGAAACCACCAGTCTTTGATGTCCTTACCACATTGACACCTGTTAAGATCTGTGGTAGTCTAAGTTTTTTTGTATTCTTGGGTATTGGCTTATACCTGTTCTTACTGACATTCTTTTGTGTCTGACGAATTATTTCAAGGCTCCTTCAGAGGCTCTCTCTGTCATTTCTGGGTGTGTATCATAAATGCTTTTTGTTGTTGTTGTTGTTTTGCTACTCCTATGCCTTCTTGAAGGTTGTGACACTCTGAGTCTTTCTAAGGCTTCCTCAGCCTAAGCCATTCACATTTATTTTCATTTATACTCAAGTCTTTAAGAGATCTCTATGTCACTGTTGCCAATTCTATTGGCAGTAAAATTGAGAGGAAGTTCGTTATAGGTGAAAATTTTAGTGGATGAATGAAGTGAGGACCCCTGTATTACATATCAAAAATATTTTGCAGAGATTCTTTTATTTTCCTATGTTCTAGGTGAAGTTGCTGGATAATTGATAAGCCACTGTAGTCACCTAGCACTGGTAAATACAGAGAACACAGGTTGTATATTATCTGAGTACCTTTGACAATTGGCTCACTTTCTGAGATGCGATCACAGCTCACTACAGCCTTGATCTCCCGGGCTCACATGATTAAACTCCTGAGTAGCTGGGACCACAGATGTGCTCCACCATGCCAAGCTATGCTTTCTTGTTAGTTTTAGAGCTGGGGTTTTCACTATATTACCCAGGCTGGTCTCAAACTCCTAGGCTCAAGTGATCCTTCTGCCTTGGCCTCCGAAAGTGTTAGAATTTATAGTCATGAGCCACAGCATCCACCCCTAAACCTCTTTTTAATTGATTGTCAAGTGTGAATAATAATGATAGTTTCATCTTGTAGTTATTGTAAAGATTATAAATTACATGTTGTTTATAAATTAGCACATTATATGTGTGTGTGTGTGTGTGTATATACACACACACACACACATATATATATATAGTAAGGCTTCAATGAATAGTAGTTATTGAGTGAATTAGAGGATTTATTAAGAAGCATATTAGTGCTTTCTTTTCTTGATGTATGTTTGCTTTGTTTGCTTTGTTTTATTGGGTTTCAGCATCAGTATATAATTATCTTCATATATCCCCATCTAATCATTCAAAGAGAAGCTAGGCTATTTTTATAACATGTGACTGAAGTAACAAGGGTAAAACAATAGAGCTTTAAAGCTGAAAAGCGTTATTTTGGAGACTGATATTGTTTGGCTGTGTCTCCACCCAAATCTCAACTTGAATTGTATCTCCCAGAATTCCCACGTGTTCAGGGAGGGACCCAGAGATAGGTAATTGAACCAAGGGGGCTTTTCTTTCCTGTGCTATTCTCATAATAGTAAATAAGTCTCATGAGATCTGACAGGTTTATCAGGGGTTTCCACTTATGCTTCTTCCTCATTTTCTCTTGCTGCTACCATGTAAGAAGAGCTTTTCACCTCTTGCCATGATTCTGAGGCCTCCCCAGCCATGTGGAACTGCAAGTCCAGTTAAACCTTGTTTTGTTTCCAGTTTCAGGTATGTTTTTATCAGCAGTGTGAAAACAAACTAATACAGTAAATTGTTACCAGGAGTGGGATGTTGCTGAAAAGATACCCAAAAATGTGGAAGCAACTTTGGAAATGGGTAAGAGGCAGAGATTGGAACAGTTTGAAGGGCTCAGATGAATACAGGAAAATGTGGGAAAATTTGGAACTTTCTAGAGATTTGTTGAATGGCATTGCCCAAAATCCTAATAGCGATATGGTCAATAACATTCAAGCCAAGGTGGTCTTAGATGGAGATGAGGAACTTGTTGGGAACTGAAGCAAAGTTGACTCTCTCTTGTTATGTTTTAGCAAAAAGAGTGGTAGTATTTTGCCCCATCCTAGAAATTTGTGGAACTTTGAACTTGAAAGAGGTGATTTAGGGTATCTGGCAGAAGAAATTTCTTAGCAGGAAAGCATTCAAGAGGTGACATGGGCACTATTAAATGCACTCCATTTTATAAGGGAGGCAGAGCATAAAACTTTGGAAAATTTGCCACCTGACTATGTGATTAAAAAAGAAAAACCCATTTTCTAGGGGGAAATTCAAGCTGGCTGCAGAAATTTTGCATAAGTAGCAAGGAGCCTAATGTTAATCCCCAAGACAATGGAGAAAATGTCTCCAGGCCATGTCGGAGACTTTCATGGCTGCCCCTCCCATCACAGGCCTCGAGGATCAGGATTAAAAGATGGTTTCCTGGGTCTGACCCAGGGTTCCCATGCTGTGTACAGTCTACGGACTTGGTGTTCTGTGTCCCAGCTGCTCCAGCTGTGGCTGAAAGAGGCCAACATAGAACTTGGGCTGTGGCTTCAGAGGTTGGAATCCCCAAGCCTTGGCAGCTTCCACATGGTGTTTAGCCATGAGTGCACAGAAGTCAAGAATTAAGGTTTGGGAACTTCCACCTAGATTTCAGAAGATGAATGGAAATGCCTGGATGCCCAGGCAAAAGTTTGCTGCAGGAGTGGGGCCCTCATGGATAACCTCTGCTAGGGCAGCACAGAAGGGAAATGTAGGGTCGGTGCCCCCACACAGAGTCCCTACTGGGCCACCATGTTGTGAAGCTGTAGGAAGAGGGCTACTGTCTTCTAGACACCAGAATTGTAGACCCACTGACAGCTTGTACCATGTGCCTGAAAAAGCCGCAGACAATCAGTGCCAGTCCATGAAAGCAGCCTGGAGGAAGCTGTACCCTGCAAAGCCACAGGGGCAGAGCTGCCCAAGACCATGGGAACCCAACTTTTGCATCACCATGACCTGAATGCGAGACCTGGAGTCAAAAGAGGTCATTTTGGAGCTTTAAAATTTGACTGCCCTACTGGATTTTGGACTTGCCTGGGTCCTGTAACCCCTCTGTTTTAGACAGTTTCTTCCATATGCAATGGCTGTATTTATCTAATACCTGTACCCCCATTGTATCTAGGAAGTAACTAGCTTGCTTTTGATTTTACAGGTTCATAGGCAGAAGGGACTTGCTTCATCTCAGATGAGAATTTGGACTATAAACTTTGGGTTAATACTGAAATGAGTTAAGATTTTGTGGGACTGTTGGGAAGGCATGATTGGTTTTGAAATGTGAGGCCATGAAATTTGAAGGGGCCAGGGGTGGAACAATGGTTTGGCTGTGTCTCCACCCAAATCTCAACTTGAATTGTATCTCCCAGAATTCCCACGTGTTGTGGGAGTGACCCAAGGGAAGGGAATTGAATCACGGGGGCCAATCTTTCCCATTACTATCACTCATAATGAATAAGTCTCATGAGATCTGATGGGTTTATCAGGGGTTTCTGTTTTTTTTTGCTTCTTCATTTTCTCTTGACGCCACCATGTAAGAAGAGCCTTTTGCCTCCTGCCATGATTCTGAAGTCTCATGTGGCCATGTGGAACTGTAAGTCCAACTAAACCTTTTTTTGTTCTCAGTTTTGGGGATGTCTTTATCAGAAGCACAAAAACAAACTAATACAGAGATCCTCTAGTACACAAATAATCCTTGCATGCTAGCCTGGATTAATTGGTTGTTTTTGCACAGACTTCAAATGTGGAGATTAAATATATAGTAATGCATCACTTAACGATGGGGATATGCTCTGAGAAATGTGTCATTAAGAAATGTTGTCATTGTATGAATATCATAAGAGTGTACTTACATAAACCTAGATGGAATAGCCTATTACATATCTAGGCTATATGGTAGACCCTATTGCTTCTAGGTTACAAACCTGTACAGTGTTAGTGTACTGAATACTATAGGCAATTGTAACACAATGGTAAGTCTTTGTGTATCTAAACATATGAAAGGTAGAGTAAAAATATATTATAACCTATAGAGCCACCATATATGTAGTCCATCACTGACCAAAACGTCACTATGAGGTTCATGGCTGTGTACATATTTCTGAAACCATACTAAAGGTTTGTATGAGAGAGTGCTGGGATCCATTAGTTGTGTCCATAAATAGTCCAGGATAGGAGAGAGATATCAGACAAGCCATATATTTGCTGTTCCTTGATCCTAGGCAACCTAATTTTTAAGAAGGTAATTGAAATTGACATGGATAAAATGACACTTCCAAGACTACATGGTTAGTTATTGTGTAACTTAATTTTCCCTAAATCTCACCAGCCTGTGCATTACAATTATTTTGTGGTGTACTATGTAAGAAGATATTTTTATATAACTTCATATTTTTCTACTCTGGCCATCTCATGAAGGGCTAGTCTCACAAACCCTTAGAATGGAGTTCTTTATCTGTGCTGCCAGTTCTATTGATGCCTTTATTAAAATTACTGATTTCCCTCTGCAAAGCTGCCAGATGCCCTAGTGTTTCCTTTTAATTTTGCTTGTGTCAGGACCACAGTGGTTTCTTATCTCTCCCTGGTATCTGTGTACCAAATTACCACCCCTGCCTCTGCTCTCTCTACAACAACAACAAAGCAACGACAAGAAAAAGCCTGGAGTTGCCATCAATAAGATCTTCCAAACAACCATCCCCAAATTCTTAGGCAATCAATTATAAATATCACCTGAGTAGTAGAAGAACGTCTCAGTAGACCCCAAGCCAATTTCCCACTAAATGCTCAGCTGAGACCATCTTGGCTATATTAGCCCAGATAAGAAATATAGTCATGCCTCCTGTGCCTTTGTATCATACATTTTTCTATAAAAAGCTCTGTGACTGAGCATGTAACTATGGATGTCAAAAGAAAAAACTAGCAGAAAAAATCAAACATTTCTTCAAAATGGAAACAGAAAATGGCTGATCAGTATATTGGAATATTGCATTTTTGGTACCCCTACATTTTCAGACTCTCTCTCTCTCTCCCTCTCTCCTTCAGAAATCATTTTGAGAGAGAACCTGATTTTCAGAATTAGATGTCTTCCCCCTTTTTAGTATGTTATCCACGCAATTATTAAATATTTCAAAAACTAGCTTAAAATCATTTTCAAAGAGATATTGACTGTTGCTTGTGTTTTGTGTTAGCTTGGAGAGATGACTTACCATAGAGTTATATAACTGAGTGCCTCTTTACCAATGACAAAGACAAAGCAATAAAAAATATGTTTATTATGTTTCAAAATTATTGTGCCGATTCCTGACTCTTCTAAAGCAACAAGGTCTAGGTTTCGGTTATCCTTGTCTGATCTGTACAGTCTTGCAAAGCTGAAGAACAATCTGAGGACTCTTTCTCAAAGATCTTTCTCAACATGCTGGGTTACATGGACTTAGCTTTAACTCAACCTGCTTTTTGTCAGTAACTTACAGAATGTAGGAAAACTCTATGATCTTGTTCTGTCAGCCATTTATTTTCTACAGTCTGAAACTCCTCTCACTCAGCAGGGGATGAATGGAGTTCCAAGATCAAGGATACTTCACTTCAGTTTCCGTTATCTCTCTCAAGAGTGAATCATAAAAAATATCTGCTAAACTCTGCTTTTCATGTCATCTCTTTGCAACATCAATTTGCTGCTTTATAATTATTCATCCAAAGTTTTAAAGTTAGGAAATAATCAAGCCTAAAATAAAACATCAAATTTCAAAATCTCAGTAATACTTTGAAAAAAGAATGGCTTCATGGAAACTGAGTAAAATGGATTTTGAATGAGAATAAAGTTATAAATTTTTAAAGCAATTAACAAACAAAAATATGAGCATAAATGTTTCTACTTAAAAATCAGGTAATATGCAGGATCATTTTTCAAATATACTAAAAATAACCAATTATCTTCAAATGTTCATTTTTGTAACTGCCTGCTACAGTTATAAAGGAACACAGTAACAACTGGGAATAGGAAATTGGAAATTATATAGTTAAGTAATTTAAAGTATATTCTATTAGGTAGAATTTTTCTCTATTAACTGATACTGTCCTTGGCTAGAGAATTAAATTTTAATCTTAAAATTTATAAAAGCCAACTTTTGTCTGTTAGTTTGATAGTGAACTTCTGTTTTTATGCATAAATAAAAAAAGGTAAATATATACAATTTAAGTGGCTCTGAAGTAAAACCATTCTTTTTTTTTTTTAACAAATTTTGCCTAAAATTAAATAATGTGGCAAAATTGTGCCAAGTTTGCTTCTTGAAACCAATTTCAGTATACTAATAAAAACCTGAGACAGTGAGATTTTATCTTTTGGAAAATACAACTATGCACGTAAAACCATGAAGACAATGACACTAAAGTCAAAGCATAAATAAAACTTGTGATAATCTATTTTCTCCTTGATTTGTACTCACTTGCAACATCTCAGAAGCACAAAAGGTGGTCATTCCAAATGGAAAATGGGAAAATACTGACTATGGAAACAGGATTTGGAATAGTGCAAAGAAATGGAGAAGAAAGATGCTGAAACTGGGTCATTGACATTGACATAATGAGCATGCTTGTGTGCTTTGTTGTTGTTGTTGTTGTTGTTGTTGTTATTGGTCAGGGATCACATTAAGGGAGAAGCTGAGCTTTGCATGTATTTCTCTGCTGGCTGGCTCCTTATCTTACAATGGACTGCTCACAAATCAAGTAATAATCAGATATGATTTGATGTATGCTTCAAATCAAATTGGATACCTTGAAGGAAAAGTACTACTTGAAGACTTGCTTGATTTTTAAACTAAGCAACATGACTGTGAATGTTTTGTCACTTAAGGAGAACAAAAAGTACTATCAAAACCCAATATTTGCATATCTTGAAGATAAATATATTCTACTCTAAAAAATATAATCAGGTTAAGATGCTGTAAATACACACAAATCAATACAATATTCTCATGGAATCTTCGTAGATTTGAATTTACCGACCTTTCAGATTGTAGAAGGATTAAGCTTGTTAAATTTAGAAAACCCGAGAATAAATATCTCATACACTTTACTTTCTAATGTAAGCTCATTTTTATAGCCAATTTGATCCTCTTGATGTTCTGCTCTTAAATCTTGTCTTTTTGCCCTCTTCGGGAATCTTGTGTCTTGAACTATCCCTCTGATTATTTTCACTTATCCAGTTGCTGCTTACTCTTTGAGACATGGCTAAAAATATTATCTTCCCATGGAACCTTTTCTGACCTGTCTAGCACATATTCACTTCTGTTTTTAAGGTTAATTTCTGCAGCCTTCATTCTTTCTACTACTCATCAAACACTTTTATATTTTTGGTGTACAGTATTCAATAAAATTATCTCATTGTAATTTTAACTACCCAAAACTCAGCTCAGTGACTCTAACTGATACTGAAATCCACTGAATAATAAAAATGTTCTTTGAAGGAAATAGAAAGCTTTAAATTATTGGAACCACTATGTCAAATTTTAGATGCTGCCTCAATTTCTCAGGATTGAGCAGACTCCAAGAAAACAAAGATTGCCCAGTTTGAAGAAATGATGTGAAGCAAAAATTTTGTTTCACATTGCTTATAAAATATGTTCAGACTCCTGAGCATGCAACATGGCATTCAAGGACCAGAAGGAAATCCCATGTGGATAGATCAGGGTGAATAAGGGAAAATCTAGGAAAGAATAAGTCCAGCGAGTCAGCGTAAGACTAGGTTGTGTGGGCTTTATAGGCAAACGAAAGCATGTTGGCATTTTCTAAATGAGATAAGCCAACATTGGAGCAACTACAAATATAAAGCAAATATTAATAGAACTGAAAGAAGGGATAATAGTAGAGGACTTCAAAAACCCATTTTCATTAATGGATATATCATCCAGAGAGAACATCAACAAATAAACATCAAACAAACTACACTAGAGACCTAACATTCCATCTAGCACCTGCAGATTACACATTCTTCTCAATTATTCATGGAACATTCTCTAAGAGAGATCAGATGTTTGGCCACAAAGCAAGTCTTAATAAATTTAATGAGGCTGAAATTTTATCAAGTATCTTTTCTGACCACAATGGTATCAAACTAGAAATCAATTACAAAAGACACTTTAGAAATTTGACAAATACATGGAAAATGAACAGTAAACTATTGAACAACCACTGAATCAATAAAGAGATTAAAAGGGAAATTAAAAATCTCTTGAGGCAAATGAAAATGGAAACATACAAATCTTCTAAAAAGGAACTTTATAGCAATAAACACTTACATCCAAAAAAGAAAAAATCTCAAATAAACAACCTAATGTTGCACCTCAAGGAACTAGAAAGAACTAGAATAAGCTAAGCCCAAACTTAATGGAAGGAAAGAAATCATAAAAATCAGAACAGAAATTAATAAAATAGAGATTGTAATAGCAACGGAAATACAGAGAGTTGTTTTTATAAAAAGATAAAATCAACAAACTGAAAGTTAGACTAAATAAGGAAAGGAGAGAAGACATAAAGTATCAGAAATTATCAGGAATACATTACAACTTATGCAGCAGAAATACAGAGGATCTTAAGAGACTATTACAAAAAAAGTATATACCAACAAATCAGATAATCCAGAAGAAACTGATATATTTATTGACATATACAATCTACCAAGATTAAATTATGATGAAATAGAAAGTTTGCACAGAACAATAATGATTAATTACATTGAAATGGTAACAAAATATATCTCATAAAAAAAAAAAGCCCAGAACCTGATGGCATCACTGCTGAATTCTACCAAACATTTAAAAAAAAAAAAAAGCTAATTATTTTCAAATTATTTCAAAAAAAAATTGAAGGAGAGTGAATACTTCCAAAGGCATTTTATGAGACCATTCTCACCTTAATATCAAAACCAGAAAAGGATACTGTAAATAAGGAAAACTATAAGACAAAACCTGATGAATATCAATGCAAAATTTTTGAACTAAATACTAGCAAACCAAATTTAACAACACAATAAAAATATCATTCGCCTGATCAAGTGGAATCCATTCCAGGAATGCAAGGGTGGTTCAACATATACAAAATAATAAATGCAATGCCTCATATTACATAATGAAATACAAAACCCATATCATCATTTCAGTAAATACAGAAAAATCATTTGACAAAATTCAACATTCTTCCACAATAAAACTCTCAACAGATTAGGTACAGAGGAAATGTAACTAAACACAATAAAGGCCATATATCAGAAATCCATAGAGAAAAATTTCAACACTCAAATGTTGAAAGCTTTTCCTTAAGGTCAGGAACAATATAAGGATACCCACTCTTACCAATTCTTTTCAACATAATATTGAAAGTTCTACCCAGAGCAATTAATCAAGAGAGAGAAATAAGAGACATTCTAATAGAAAAATAAAAAAAGAGGTGCAGTTGTTTCTGTTTACTGATGACGTGATCTTATATATAGAAAATCCTCAGGACTCCACACACACACACCAAAAAAACCTGTTAGAACTAATAAAGAATCCAGTAGAGTTATAGGCTACAATATCAACACACAAAAAATCAACAGTGTTTTAATACACTAACAGCAAACTATCTGAAAACTAAATCAAGAAAACTATCTCCTTAACAATAGTGACAAAAACAAAACAAAACAAAACAAAAAACCCTAGGAATTAATTTAACTGAGAAGGTGAAAAATATTTATCCTGAAAACTATAAAACTATGATGAACGAAAATTGAAGAAGATACAAATGAATGAGAAGACATTTCATGTTCGGAAATTGAAAAAAAAAAAAAAAAAAAAAAAAACTAGTATTGTTAAAATTTCCATATTACCCAAAGTGATCTACAGATTTAATGCAATTACATCAAATTGCCAATGACATTCTTCACAGAAATACAAAAATACATTCTAAAATTCTTATGGAAGCACAAAGACCTTGAATAGCTAAAGTAATCTTGAGCAAAAAGAATAAATCTTGATGCATCACACTACCTGACTTCAAAATATACTCCAAAGCTATCATAACCAGAATATCATCAAATACTGGCATCAAAACTGAAACACAGACCAAGAAAACAGAAGTGATAGCCCAGGAATAAATCCATATATTTATAGCCAACTGGTTTGAAACAGTTTCCAAGATTACAAAATAGAGAAAGAAGAGTCTCTTCAATAAATGGAGTTGGAAAAACTGGATATTTACATGTAGACGAATAAAAACAGACATTATCTCATACCACATACAAAAGTCAACTAAAAATGGATCATAAAATTAAATGTAAAACCTGAAAGTGTAAAACGACTACAAGAAAAAAAGAATAGGGACAAATGTCTGTGGCGTTGGCCCGGCAGTAATCTTTTGGATATGACACCAAAAGCACTGACAATAAATGCAAAAACAGACAATTGGTACTACATCACATAGAAAGCTCCTGCACAGAAAAAAACAACACAGTGAAAAGGCAACCTATGAAATGGAATGAAATTTTTTTAAATCATTAATCTGATAAAGGACTAATGTCCAAAATAAGAAATTCTCACAGTACAGGAGACAAAAAAGGAAATAACTCGATTTTTAAATGATCAAATGAAATGAATAAAATTAATAAACTCTGCTCCAAAGAAGACATACAAATGGCCACTAACTGTTGAAAAAGGTGCTCAATGTAACTAATTATCAGAAAAATTAAAATTAAACCTGTAGGATATTATATCACACCTGTTAGGATGGCTTCCATGTTTAAAAAATAACAAAAGATAGTAAATGTAGACAAGGATGTGGAAAAAAGGTAATTCTTCACACTTTTGGTGGAAGTGTAAGTTAGTACAGCTACTATGGAAAACAGTATGGAGATTCCTCACCAAATTAAAAATAGAACAGTCATGTGAATCTGTGATCTCACTACTAGATTTAAATCCAAAGGAAATGAATCATTATTTTAAAGAGATATCTGCATTACCATTTTTACTGCAGCATTAATCACAGTAATCAGTATATGAAATCAACTTAAATAGCTATCAGTGGATGAATGGATAAAGAAAATGCAGCATGTATGTACAATAAAATATTATTCTGCTAAAAGAGAAGGAATTCCCCCCATTTGTGATAACATGTGGAACTTAAAGAACATTATTTGTAGGGAAATATGTCTGGCACAGAAAGACAAATACTGGATGATCTCACACTTATGTGGAATCTAAAAAAGCTGATCCAATATAAGTAGAGAGTAGATGGGGCTTACTAGAGGCTAAGACAGCTGGGGGAAGGGGATGGGGTGATGTTGGTAAAGGATACAAAATTTCAGTTATTTAGGAACAATAAGTTCAAGAGGTCTTTGTACAATATGATGACTATGGTTAAAAACAATGTACTGTATTCTTAAAAAATGCTAAAAGAGTAGAGACAAGGGTGGAACAAGATGGAAGACGAAAAGGCTGCACTGATCATTCCCTTGCAAGGAAACCAATTTAACAACTATCTACACACATAACAAAGCACCTTCATAAAGACCAAAAATCTGCTGAGTACTCACAGTGTTGGGTCTTAACTGTATGTCACTAAAAGAGGCATTGAAGACATAGGATAATCAGTCTTGAATCACCAGCACCACTCCTTTCCAGCTTCTAGGAGCAGGGACGTGGTACAGAGAGAGTTTCTGTGTACTGGTGAGAGGAAGAGCAAAAATTGTGAGGCATTGAACTCAGTGCTATCTTGTAGGGAAACTAGACAAAACTCAGCCAACACTTACCCACAGTAGGAGTATTTAAACTTATCTGCCCAAGTCAGAGGTCACAGTGGTCATAATTTGAGATCCTACAAGCCCCACCACCTCTGGCTAAGGTGCTCTAGGGACACAACAAACTTAAGACAATCTTGGACACAAAGACTGCAACTCCTGGTGAGTCATAGTGATGAACTGGGCCCAGAGTCAGTGGAATTGGGGGGACAGGTGAATTACTGAGATGCCAGCGGGAGCAGCTAAGGGAGTGCTAGCATCACCCCTCCCCTAACTCAGGTTGCACAGCTCATGGCTCCCAAAGGGATCCCTTCCTTTCATTTGAGAAAAGTAGAGGGAAGAGTGGAGAGGACTTCGTCTTGCATGTTGGATACTAGCTCAGCCACAGCATAATAGAGCACCAGGCAGAGGTGTGCATTCTCCTTTCCAGGCCCGAGCTCATGAACACTGTAGACACAAGATGGGCCAGCAAGGAATGTGCTGCCTTGAAGAGAAGGACCCAGTTCTGGCAGTATTCATCACCTGCTAACTGAAAAGTCCTTGGGTCCTGAATAACCAACAACACTCAGGTACATTCTTGAGTGCCTTGGATGAAACTCTGAGGCTTTCTAGCTTTAGATGAGACTCATAACATTCCCAGCTGTGGAGGCTACATTTAAAGCAGTGTGTACAGGGAAATTTATAGCACTAAATGCCCACAACAGAAAATAGGAAAGATCTAAAATCGACACCCTAACTTCACAATTAAAATGACTAGAGAAGCAAGAGCAAACAAACTCAAAAGCTAGCAGAAGGTAAGAAATAATTAAGATCAGAGCAGAACTGGAGGAGACAGAGACACCAAAAACCCTTCAAAAAAATCAATGAATTCAGGAGTTGATTTTTAGAAAAGATCAACAAAATCGATAGACCACTAGCAAGAATAATAAAGAAGAAAAGAGAGAAGAATCAAATAGACACAATAAAAAAATGATAAACGGGATATCACCACTGATGCCACAGAAATACAAACTACCATGAGAGAATACTATAAACACCTCTATGCAAATAAACTAGAGAATCTAGAAGAAACAGATAAATTCCTGGACACATACACCCTCCCAAGACTAAACCAGGAAGAAGCTGTATCTCTGAATAGACCAATAAAGGGCTCTGAAATTGAGGCAATAATTAATAGCCACCAACCAAAAAATATGCAGGACCAGACAGATTCATGGCCAAATTTTACCAGAGGTACAAAGAGGAGCTGGTACCATTCCTTCTGAAATTATTCTGATGAGTAGAAAAAGAGGGAATCCTTCCTAACTCATTCTGTGAGGCCAGCATTATCCTGATACCAAAGCCTGACAGAGACACACACAAAAAAGAGAATTTTAGACCAATATCCCTGATGAATATCGATGCAAAAATCCTCAATAAAATACTGGCAAACTGAATCCAGCAGCACATCAAAAAGCTTATCCATCAGAATCAAGTTGGCTTCATCCCTGGGATGCAAGGCTGGTTCAACATATGCAAATCAATAAACGTAATTAATCACTTAAACAGAACCAATGATGAAAACCACATCATTACCTCAACAGATGCAGAAAAGGCCTTCGACAACATTCAACACTGCTTCATGCTAAAAACTCTCAGTAAACTGGGTATTGATGGAACGTATCTCAAAATAATAAGAGCTATTTATGATAAACCCACAGCCAATATCATACTACATGGGCAAAAACTGTAAGTATTTTCTTTGAAAACCGGCACAAGACAAGAATGCCTTCTCTCATTGCTCCTATTCAACATAGTGTTGAAAGTTCTGGCCAGGGCAATCAGGCAGGAGAAAGAAATAAAGGGTATTCAATTAGGAAAAGAGGAAGTCAAATTGTCCCTGTTTGCAGATGACATGATTGTATATTTAGTAAACCCCATCGTCTCAGCCCAAAATCTCCTTCAGCTGATAAGCAACTTCGGCAAAGTCTCAGGATACAAAATCAAGGTGCAAAAATTACAAGCATTCCTATACACCAATAACAGACAAACAGAGAGCCAAATCATGAGTGAACTCCCATTCACAATTGCTACAAAGAGAATTAAATACCTGAGAATCCCACATACAAAGGATGTGAAGGAACTTCTTCAAGGACAACTACAAACCACTGCTCAATGAAATAAAAGAGAACACAAACAAATGGAAGAACATTCCATGCTCATGGATAGGAAGAATCAATATCATGAAAATGGCCATACTGCCCACTGTAATTTATAGATTCAATACCATCACCATTAAGCTACCAATGACTTTCTTCACAGAATTGGAAAAAACTGCTTTAAAGTTCATATGGAGCCAAAAAAGAGCCCGCATCTCCAAGACAATCCTAAGTCAAAAGAACAAAGCTGGAGGCATCATGCTACCTGACTTCAAACTATACTACAAGGCTACAGTGACCAAAGCAGCATGGTACTGGGACCAAAACAGAGATATAGACCAATGGAACAGAACGCAGACCTCAGAAATAACACCACACATCTACAACCATTTGATCTTTGACAACTCTCACAAAAACAAGGAATTGGGAAAGGATTCCCTATTTAATAAGTGGTGCTGGGAAAACTGGCTAGCCATATGTAGAAAGCTGAAACTGGATCCCTTCCTTACTACTTATACAAAAATTAATTCAAGACGGATTAATGAATTAAATGTTAGACCAAAACCATAAAAACCCTAGAAGAAAACCTAGGCAATATCATTCAGGACATAGGCATGGACAAGGGCTTCATGGAAGTGAAGGATATGAACAGACACCTCTCAAAAGAAGACATTTATGCAGCCAACAGATACGTGACAAAAATGCTCGTCATCACTGGTCATCAGAGAAATGCAAATCAAAACTACAATGAGGTACCATCTCACGCCAGTTACAATGAGGATCATTAAAAAGTCAGGAAACGAGATGTTGGAGAGGATGTGGAGAAATAGGAACACTTTTACACTGTTTGTGGGAGAGTAAATTAGTTCAACCATTGTGGAAGACAGTGTGGCGATTCCTCAAGGATCTAGAACTAGAAATACCATTTGACCCAGTCATCCCATTACTGGGTATATACCCAAAGGATTATAAATCATGCTACTACAAACACACATGCACACATATGTTTATTGTACACTATTCACAATAGCAAAGACTTGGAACCATCCCAAATGTCCATCAATGATAGACTGGATTAAGAAAATGTGGCACATATACACCATGGAATACTATGCAGCCATGAAAAAGGATGAGTTCATGTCCTTTGCAGGGAAATGGATCAAGCTGGAAACCATCATTCTGAGCAAACTATCACAAGGACAGAAAACCAAACACCGCATGTTGTCACTCATAGGTGCATGAGTGGGAATTGAGCAATGAGAACACTTGGACACAGGACAGGGAACACCACACACTGGGGCCTGCCGGGGAATGGGGGACTGGGGGAAGGATAGCATTAGGAGAAATACCTAATGTAAATGACAAGTCGATGGGTGCAGCAAATGAACATGGCACATGTATACCAATGTAAGAAATCTGTACATTGTGCACACGTACCCTAGAACTTAAACTATAATAATAATAGAAAAAGGAAAATGCATTGACATCCTTGAAAGAATGCATCAGAATCTTTTAATAGCAGAATTGATAAAGGTGAAGAACAGATTGGTAAGCATGAAGACGGGCTATTTGCAAACACACACTCAAAGGACACTAAAGAAAGAATAAAAATAAACCAATTAAGCACATCTACAGGATTTAGGAAATAGCTTTAAAGGGGCAAATCTAAGGCTTATTATCCTTAAAGAGGAGGTAGAGAAAGAAACGAGGGTAGAAAGATTACTCAGAGGGATAATAACATAGAACTCCCCAAACCTAAGGAAACATATCAGCATTTAAGTACAAGACATTATAAAACATAAAGTATATTTAACACAAAGAAAATTACCTCAAGGTAACAGAAAGAAAATTACCTCAAGTTTGAGAGTTACCTCAAACTCTCAGAGGTCAAGAATAAAGAAAGGATCCCAAATGCAGCAAGAGAACAAAAACAATTTATATACAAAGACCTGTAATATGTCTGGCAACAGACTTTTCAGTGGAAACCTTAGAGGCCAGGTAAAAGTGGCATGACATATTTCAAGTGCTGAGGAAAATATGCTTTTACCCTACAATAATATATCCAGCAAAAATATCCTTCAAACACACATGTGGTAAGTACACATAAAATCACAGAATATTGTGACACTTTGACTGTGGTGTGTAGATTACTCTTATAAGTAGAAAGACTAAATAATAAAACAAAAATAATAAGTACAACAACTTTTTAAGACATAGACAATATAGGAAGATATAAACAAAAACAACAGGAAATTTAAAAGAAGAAGATAAAGTTAAGGCAGAGAGTCTTTATTTTCTTTCTGGTTTGTTTATGGAAACAGTTGTAAGTTGTTATTGGCTTAAAATAATAGGTTGTAAGAAAGTATTTGCAACCCTCATGGTAACCTCAAAGCGTAACAGATACACACACAAAAAAAGCAAGAAAATAAATCATATCACCAGAGGAAAACACCTTCACTAAAAGGAAGATGGGAAAGAAAGCAAGGAGGGAAGAGAGCAAGGACAAAAGGAAGGGAAGAGAGAGAAAGAAAGGACTACAAAGCAACCAGAAAACAAATTAAAAAATTGGAAGGAGTAAGTTCTTACTTATCAATAATTATATTTAATGTAAATGGACTAAATTATCCAATCAAAAGACATAGAATGGCTCACTGAAGAAAAGACCTATTAATCTGTTGCCTACAGGAAACATCCTTCACCTATAGAGACACATATAGAATAAAAATGAAGGGATGGAAAAAGATATTCTATGCCAATGGAAACCAAAAAGGAGCAAAAGCAGCTATACTTATATCAGACAATATAGATATCAAGACAAAAACCATAAGATGAGACAAAGAAGATCACTATATTATCATAAAGTGGTTAATTCAGCAAGAGGATACAACAATTTTAAATACATATGCCCCAACAGTGGAGCACTCTCACATATAAAGCAAATATTATTAGAGTTAAAGAGAGAGATGCACTATGTATTAGTCCATTCTTACACTGCTGTGAATAACTATCTGATATTGGGTAGTTTATGAAGAAAAAGGGTTTAATTGATCCACAGTTTCACAGGCTGTACAGGAGGCATGGCTGGGGAGGCCACAGGAAACTTACAGTCATGGCAGAAGGTAACGGGGAAGCAGGTACATTTTCACATGGTGGTGGAAGAGAGGGAGAGTGAAGAGGGAAGTGCTGCACACTTTTGAACAACCAGATCTCATAAGGACTCACTCACTATCACAAGAACATCAAAGGTAAAATCTGTTCCCATGAGCCAATCACCTCCTACCAGGTCCCTAACCCAACACCGGGGATTAAAATTCAACATGAGATTTGGTTGGGGACACAGAGTCAAACCATGTCAGACCTTAGTACAATAATAGCTGAAGACTTCAGCATCTCATATTCAGCATTGGACAGATCTTTCAGACAGAAAATCAATAAAGAAACATTTGACTTAATATGCATTATATACCAAATTGATATGCTAGATACTTATAGAACATTTTATTCAATGGCTACAGAATACATATTCTCCTCAACATGTTGATTATTCTCAAAAATAGACCATATGTTAGGTCACAAAGAAAGTCTTAAAATATTCAAAAACTTGAAATAATATCAAACATCTCTGACCACAACAGAATAAAACTGTTAATCAATAAAACAAGAAGAAGTTTGGAAATGATACAAATACATGCAAATTAAACAGTACTCTCTTAAAATGACCAGTGGGTCAATGGAGAAATTGAGAAGGAAATTGAAATTTCTTGAAACAAATCACGTGATACACAACGTACCAAAACCTGTGGGATACAGCAAATGTTAAGAGGGAATTTTATAGATACAAGTGCCTACATCAAAAAAGAAGAAAAACAATAAACAATCTAATGATACATCTTAAAGAATGAGAAAAGCAAGAGTGAGCCAAACCCCAAATTAGTGATAGAAAATAAATAATAAAGATCAGAACAGAAATAAATAAAATTGAAATGAAGAAAACGATACAAAAGATACAGGACACAAGAAGTTGGTTTTTTGAAAAGTTAAACGAAACTGACAAAACTTTAGCAAGACCAACTACATAGAAAGACATAAAACCCAAACAAAGAAAATCCGAGATGAAAAAGGAGCCATTACAACTGATACTGCAGAAATTCAAATACTATTAGTGACTACTATGAGAAATCATATGCCAATAAAATGAAAAATCTAGAAGAAATAAACAAATTCCAAGATGCAAACTGTCTACCAAGATTGATCCATGAAGAAATTCAAAACCTGAACAGACCAATAACAAATGGCAAGATAGAAGCCGTAACAAAAATTCTCAAAGTGAAGAAAAGCCCAGAATCCAATGGCTTTGCTGTTGAATTCTACTAAACCTTTAAAGAATTAATATCAATCCCACTGAAGCTATTTCAAAAAATAGAAGAGAAGGGAGAACTTTCAAACTCATTCTATGAGGTCAGTATTACCTTGATGCCAAAACCAGACAAAGACCAACCAAAAAAAGAAAACTATAAGCTAATATCTCTCATGAACATCAGTGCAAAAATCCTCAACAAAATATTAGCAAACCAAATTCACCGATATGATATAAAGATCATTCATTCTGACCAAGCGGAATTTATCCTTGGGATGCAAGGATGGTTCAACATTTGTAGTTTAACCAATGTAATACATCATACTTACTGAATAGAATGAAGAACAAAATCTATAAGATCATCTCAATTAATGTTGAAAAAGCATTTGATAAAGTTTGACATCCCCTCATGATGAAAACCCTAAAAAAACTGGATATGGAAGTAACATACCTCAGCATACTAAAAGCCATATATACAGTGGACCCACTGTTTTGTTTTGTTTTGTTTTGTTTTTGAGACAGAGTCTTGCTCTGTTGCCCAGGCTGGAGTGCAGTGGCATGGTCTCAGCTCACTGCAACCTCTGCTCCAGGGTTCAAGCGATTCTCCTGTCTCAGCCTCCTGAGTAGCTGGGATTACAGGTGTGTACCACCACGTCTGACTATTTTTTGCACTTTTAGTAGAGATGGGGTTTCATCATGTTGGTCAGGCTGATTTCAAATTCCTGACCTTGTGATCCACCCGCCTTGGCCTCCCAAAGTGCTGGGATTACAAGTGTGAGCCACCGTGCCTGTTAATATACTCAATGGGGAAAAACTAAAAAGCTTCCCCTAAGGTCTGGAACACCACAACGATACTCAGAGCAATCAGATAAGAGAAAGAAGTAAAGGGCATCCAAATTGGAATGAAGAAGTCAAATTAGCCTAGTTTACAGATAATATGATTTCATATTTGGAAAAACCAAAGACTCCACCCAAAAAAAAGCTATTTGAACTGACAAATTCAGTAAAGTTTCAAGATACAAAACCAATATATAAAAATCCATAGCATTTCTAAATGTTAACATTTAACAATCTGAAAAAGAAATTTTTAAAAAAGTAATCCCATTTACAATAGCCATCAATAAAATGTAATACTTAGGAATTACATTGACCAAAGAAGTAAGTATCTCTATAATGACACCATAAAACATTAATGAAATAAGTTGAAGAGGACACCAAAAATAAAAAGATACTCAATGTTCATTGATTAGAAGAATCATTATTGTTAAAATGTTCATACTACCCAAAGAAATTTAGAGATTCAGTGCAATCTCTGTCAAAATACTGATGACTGTTCTCACAGAAATGGAAAAAAAAAAAACAAACCCATAAAATTCACACTGAACCACAAATGACCCAGAATAGCTAAAGCTATCCTATGCAAAAAGAACAAAACTGGAGAAATCACATTACCTGACTTCAAGTTACACCTCAGAGATATAGTGACCAAAACGGAATGGTACTGGAATAAAAACAGACACATAGACCAATGGAACAGAATAGAGAACCAAGAAACAAATCCACACATCTACAGTGAACTCATTTTTGACACAGATGCCAAGTTTATACCCTGGAAGAAAAGACAGTCTCTTTAATAAATGATATTGGGAAAACTGGAGATCCGTATACAGAAAAATGAAACTAGATATCTATCTCTCACCATATAGAAAACTCAAATCAAAATAGATTAATGACTTAAATTTAAGACCTCAAACTATAAAACTACTATAAGAAAACTTTGGGGAGACTCTCCAGGACATTGGTCTGGACGAGCATTTTTTAAGTAATACCCTACAAGCACAGGCAACCAAAGCAGAAGTGTACAAATGGGATCACATCTAGTTAAAAAGCTTCTACAGAGAAGAGGGTATAATCCACAAAGTGAAGAGACAGCTCACAAAATGGAAGAAAATATTTGCAATCTACCCATCTGACAAGATATTAATAACCAGAATACACAAGGAGCTCAAACAATTCTATATGAAAAAAATATAATAATCCAATTAAAAATTAGATAAAATATTTGAATAGACATTTCTCAAAAGAAGACATACAAATGGCAAACAGGAATATGAAAAGGTGCTTAATATCATTGATCTTCAAATAAATGCAAATTAAAACTATAATGAGCTATCACCTCCCCCTAGTTAAAATGGCTTATATCCAAAAGTCAGACCATAAAAAATGCTGCCAAGGATGTAGAGAAAAGGGAACCCTTGTACACTGTTGGTGGAAATGTAAATTAGTACAAACTATAAAGAACAGTTTGGAAGTTCTTCAAAAAACTAAATATAGAGCTACCACATGATCCAGCAATCCTACTGCTGTGTATATGCTCAAAAGAAAGGAAATCAGTATATAGAAGATATATCTGTACTCCCACATTTATTGCAGCACTGTTGATAATGGCCAATATTTGGAAACAACCTAAAGTCCATCCAACAGATGAATGAATAAAGAAAAGGTGGTACATATACACAATGAAGTACTATTCAATGGTAAAGAAAAACGAGATCCTGTCATTTTCAATAACATAGATGGAACTAAAGATTATTCTGTCAACTGAAATAGACCAGGCACGGAAAGACAAACATTGCATGCTCTCACTTATTTGTGGAATCTGAAAATCAAAACAACTGAATTTATGGAAATAAAGAGTAGAAGGATGGTTAACAGAGGTTGGGAAGGGTAGTGCATGTGGGATGAAGGGTAGAAATGGTTAATGGGCACAACAAAAAAATAGAAAGAATGAGAAAGATCTATTTGATAGTACAATGGAGTGATTAGAGTCAATAATAATTTAATTGTACATTTTAAAATAACAAAGTGTAAAGTTGAATTATTTGTAGCGCAAAGGATAAATGCTCGAGGGGATGAATACCTCATTCTCCATAATGTGATTATTATGTATTGCATGCCTGCAGCAAAACATTTCATGTACAACTACTATGTACCCATAAAAATTAAAAACTGAAAATTAAAAAATGCTGAATGGATACTAAGGTTTTTTTAATCACAAAAATGATAACTATGTGAGGCAATACAAATGTTAATTATAATAGCTACATTTAGTCATTTCACAATGTATATATACAACAAAACATCTAGTCTTGCATCTAAATACATACAATTGTATCTATTAGTTTTTTAAAAACTTAAAAGATAGACAAATAACATCTCAAATGATATAAATTTAGATGGCGTTTAAAAATTATATCTTTTTTATCAATTATTTTTATTTAGAAAGTAGAGCTATTATCCATAGAATATTTTTATTAAAATATAATGGATTTGATTTTTTGTTGTCTTTTTATTTATTTATTTTTTCAGAAACAGTGTCTCATTCTGCCACCCAAGGTGGAGAGCAGTGGCATGATCACTGAGGTAAGAGGATAGCTTAAGCCCAAGAGTTTGAGTTCAAGTTCAAGAGTTCAAGTTCACCATACTTGAACTCTTGAACTCTTGGCCTTAAGCTATCCTTTTGCCTCAGCCTCCATAGTAGCTAGGACTACAGGCACACACCACCATGCCCAGCTAATTTTCTTTCCTTTTTTTTATACGGATGGATCTTGCTATCCTCCCTAGGCTGACCTAGAAAGCCTGATCTTCAGGCTCTGGAGTAGCTACTGTGCCTGGCTATATATACTAAAATTGGTAAGGAAGGAGAGAATGTGTGAAGCTCTTGAAGGAATATTGTGTCTTGCTGCAGAAGGCTAGGGCTATTTTGTTGGAGATTTCAGAACTCCACCCAGAGGTAGGACAATGAGGCTCCACCCATGGTGATGCAAATGAGAGATTAACCTCCCCCAGCCTTTATCATGTAACCTTGAGAAAGTCCCTCAACCTCTTTAAGATACAATTTTCTTACTATGAGTTAGGTCAGTACTATCTATAAGGTGGTTGTGAAAATGAATTGAGACAACACATATAAAGTACTTACTACAACATGTAATATCTGTCAATTATGATTACAAATATCTCCCCTACAAATTTGTATTATTTTTAAGGAAAGATATCCTATTTCAATCATCTTACTTTCCCCTTACCCATCTAGCCTAGTGCTAGGTGTTATAAATATTTGTTCAATTGAATTTATATGACTCACTAATTTTCTACTTCAGGCAGTATATATTAGAAAATAGAAGTAAATGAGAAACTTAAAAGATATACCTTAGCTCCTGGGACATTCATCAGTACTCAGCAGCAGGTCAATAAATGCTTGGTTAGTTGGCTGAAAACACTAATCTCTGCCTATGCTTTGGAGTCATTGTTAAATGAGGATAATGATACAGTACATATTTGCAAATGGTTTGGAGTCTGTCGATGAATGTATCACGAGAATTAAATTGTTGCCAAATTTAAACTATATTCTGTTTAATTCAAGATGCATCATGAATTGTGATTTTTCTATTTAAGCCCAAAGTTAGTCAATAGTTTTAACCCTGGAATAGATATTTTAGCCAAGGCATTTTAAATTTGAGCTCAGAATTGTGTATTGTAATATTTTAAATTTGTCAATGGTTTACAGTAAAGTGTCTCAGAAACGTGGAATTTCAGGGTGCAAATATGACTTGAAAATGGATTAAAACCTTCACTTCCAACTTAATCAAATGCCTTGCTATATTTTTACATAAAACAATCCATAATTGACTTTTGAAATATGATAATTGATTTTGGCCAATGTCCCATTCATCTGTTGCTAAGAACAGGCCTCTCTAGGTAATCTACATAGGAATGGAACAGAGATGAAAGGGAGTTTATAATTGTCATTGCAGCATATGTCAAACGTATTGATTGCTTGCTTTATGCTGTTCTTCAATTCATTTTTTAGCAAGCACATTTAGCTCTCACAGAAGCCCTAGTAGTAACTGATGCCATTATTAGTCACATTTTACAAGTGGGACAACTTAAGTAGAGAGAGATTATTTCACCTTTGCAAATGTTACAGGTAGTTAGATTGACATGAGCGGGGCAGGAGAGGCCTCTTCTCCCCCCACTCGCTAGGAATGTCGGGTGATGGTTTGACGATAATCGCATTGCTCTCTAAAAATAATAATTTGGCAGCCAGTGCCAAGGCGCCAGGGAGAAGACAATATCCTGACGATCCACAGCTATCAAATCCACAGCTATCAACATTAAAGAACTAATTGAATTGCAGATGCCAGTGAGAAGAAACTTCCTGGGAATGTGTGTGAAGAGATGAAATGGCAAAGAATGACCTACCAGGTGCACTCCACTGGAGAAGGGAAGAAAGCTTCAATTGGGTATGCATACAACTTCCTAAACGCACTGCGTGTGCTCACATCCCAAGGGTAAGGAGGGCACTGTGCATGCGGGAAGCCCAGGCTAAGGGAAGAATCATGGGACAGACCCAAGCCTATAAAGCCCTAGGGTCAAGGTCAAATGCTCTCGTTGTTCTTCAGGAGCCCACTTGGATCTCTTAAGTGAACTTTCTTTCATTTCCTGTTCGAAAGCCTTTTAAAATAAACTTCTGCTCCTGCTCTGAAACTTGCTTTAGTGTCTTGGTGTCTTTCTCTGCCTTATACCCCTCAGTCGAATTTTTTCTTCTGAGGAGGCAAGAACTGAAGTTGCTGCATACCCACAAGGATATGCCACCAGTAGCACAGGGTAACTTGTATACCTTCTAGCGGTAACACAGATCATCCAGATCATAAGTAGAGAGCCAAGAGTCAAACGTAAATATGTTTGTAATATCGTAAATAGGTTTGTAATATGATTCAAATGGCTACATTTTAAATCACCACCTGAATGCTTTGACACCACTCATTATCACTTCTTTGATACAGGAATGGCCTCCACCCTCCACCTAAGAAGGTGAGAGCCATCTTTCAGTATTTAGCATCTCTTATGTGTTTATTTTTAAAAGGCCTTGGACATATAAGAACGTGTTTATTTTTATGATGGCTTTATTTTTACTTCTGAGGAGACATTTTACATGCTGGGAAAGCATAAGACCATCTCATGTCTACTCAAATAAAAAAGCAATTAATCAGAGCTTAACATCTTTGACAGTGTCTTACACCTTCTAACAGGGTGGTTAATTATTTACTTCTAGTAGAGTTGTTGAATGATTAAAGCTAAAATCTTCATGGAGTAATTTCTTAAGTGTGGTTGTGACAGAATATCATTGAATATAAGTACATTTTTTTTCATGGAGATACGTTATATTTGTTATTATGACATAAGTAATCTGAGAGAAGAAATACCTACACACCTAAAGTCAGCAATTGTTTCAGGGTAATGCAAAACATGATATCACCTAGGATTAAATGCTTCCCTGTTTTATTAATTTATTTCAAAAATGATTAAAGGAAAACTAAAATTTAAAATTTCTCTTTTGGGGCCAGAAAAAATAAGGTTGCTGGATACAATGGAATGAACACTCAATTAGAAACCCCAAAATGTTCCTCCAAATTTCTGCTTTGGCTTTGATTAGCTAATACTCTTGGGGAACTCTGTCTTTTCTCTTATAGAGTAAGATATTTTAGCTAGATGCTCCACTGTCCTTTCCAACACCTATTAAAATATTTCCTTTCCGCTAATACTCAGTGTGCAATAAACATATCTATTGTTCTCTCACTTTCTTCCTCTTTTTTAAAAAAAGTCTCATATGTCTGTAAACCTTTCAAAAGTAAATGAGAATTTTAGTTTCCAGATGGTTTCCTCTAATGGTTTTTGTGGGACATATATCTGAAAATTAGGACTTAGTATTTGGAAGGAAGTGAACCATACCATAGTCTTACCTCTCTATGGAACCCATCATTTGTTATAACCATTCAGTTCATATCCACGAGCTACTATAACTTCTATTTTCACTTTATTAAATGAAGATAGTAAATGATTGGCCTATGCCTAAATGTGCTCCTTTTTTAGAACTAGAATTATATTACTTTTGAGACAATCTCTGCTTTTGAAACACGCTTTATTATAGTGTCACAAACCCATTATTTATTAGCAAACATATTTAAATAAAAAAGATGATTTCTAGGATTTCAAAAGACATTACCAATGCTTATGTTCTTGTACATTCTTCTTTCAAAATCTTTTTTTCATGGTTTCCTCTGACGATCAGTCCAAGTTAGACTAACAGAGGAACCACAGTTAAATGCATGAAGCTTATGATTATCTTGGCAAATTATTCCAAGGTGTTTTCCCAAATGACTGAATTTACCCATCCACAATAAATTCCTAGTAAAGTTTCAGTGGAACTAAAATAGATATCAAGCTTATTTCTCACTATTATGGCAGAATGGACAATGTAAGTGGACAATTCTTGATTTCCTGTCTAAACTGATTGACATTAATTTTAAGAATCCGGGACCTTTCTCCCTTATTTCAGGCTGTTGTTCATGAGTTCAAGACTTTATTCCTGCATTACGACTAATAGAATGGCTTGCTTACTTTTTCTAAAGTATTTCCATGGTCAGAAAAACAAGTTATTATGAAAGCCTTGAAGCTAAATTGTAATTTTATAAAGAAGCTTTTAGTTTGTAAATGTTTGATTTGTTGTTTGACTGCTTTCCAGATAATTAAAATGTTCTTCTTTTTATTTCCAACCCCTAATGTGAACTATAGAACCTCTGAGAATCTTACCATAACTGACGTGGATCATGATTAGTTATAAGATTGTATTTACTGGTGCCATGTAACAATACGTGGCAAGCGAGCAAATTAACTAGAGTCAAACTAAGTCTAAAAGCTATACTGGAAGAATGCAGCTTGCACTTGTGACACCTGACTTGATAAGAAAAAAATAGATAGATAATAAATGATGTATTTTAAAGCCATACTTCTTCCCTCAACATGACAGTTTTTGAAAATGTCTTTGGAAGCAAAATATAGGATGGTAAATGGAAAATCCAATACAGATAGCAGTTAAATCAGTTAGTTTAATGACTCTGCTTCTCCTAACCACCACCTTTGTTCCTTATTTCAATCACTGAACAATGAACTCAAAATTAGAATGAGAGGTCTATTGCAACTGGTAGCATCAAAAATTAATATCAGTAAGTTTGATATTGAGGGGGTAAATCTCTATAATTAAATAATAAATAATTAGGAACATACTGAGTTGATTTCATTTTCTGCCTTTGTGGAAATCTAGCATTCAAATGAGATGATTACATTGGTTGTATCTTTTTTTGCTTACTTCTGAAAGGAGAGCATAATAAATAATGTATTTCTCCATATATGATTAGTAATGAAGATGTCCATTTCAATTTCATCTTTGCAAAGAAACATGCTTTGCCAAGTGCTCACACCTGCAAATATGTTTTCTAACTCTTCATTTTCTTCTCTAATTACTCCTTGATTGTAGGGTAAATTCTCCAAGCTGTAGTGAAAAGCAAATCATTGTCTTTTTATCACCTCTCTGGGGAATTCATTACACTTGTTTACTGATGTGTATGGCTGACTGAATAAAGTGATTCCTAATTAGCATATATGAAATAATCATTGGCCTATCTGGAGTCATAATGAATGCATTAGGAAAAATTTACTCAGTGTCAAGAAGATAGGTATTACAATAAATTAGCTTATCTTATCTGTGTTGAAGCACAGAGAATACTTAGATACAATGTTTATTAAAACAGGGCAATAGCAATAAGGCAATTTGCTAAAATCATTAGTGCACATCATTGAAAATATAAATTTTTGCATCTAAACTCCCTTCTACATAACATGCCACAGAAATAAAAAGCTAACTTGATATCTTAGTAAATGTAACTGAGGGTTTGAAGACAGGAAAAATGCACTTGTTTTTCCAGTATTCTTTAATAATTACTATATTTAGTATTTTCCTGGGCTTGGGAAAAACCCACCTACTAAAGGAATTTTTTCATTGAATGCAATCTTTAGTTTGCTTTAGGCATATCTGTCATTTCTGGATAAGAATAGTAACGATTTGAAGCCAAAAACACCGAAGAGTCAAGGGTTTCAAGGGAAAAGTCAGTTGGCCATCCTTGTCTTAGAGAATTTGACGTGGTCTACAGGCTGGCCTTCAGTCTCATCAGCTTAAAGACTGCTTAGCATATTAAGCACATAACTGGTTAGCATATTAAGAAATGCTCTTTCGAATTCTCACAAATCAAACTTAGGATGAATGATGTAAAAAGCAGAGCCTATCTTATTGATTTACGATGAGAAGTATAACTGTCAAAAGGCTGAGAACATTTGCATCAATATGACCAGTTCATTCTCCCCCTAAGCAAATCTTCATGGGAAACCAAATTACGACCTAAATTTGCTCGCTGAACATGGAAATATGTCAGGTCACTCAGTGGTTGTGAGTGTATTGAGTATCACCAGGCATAATCTCTGATGTCTCAATGAGACAGTCTACACAGCATAAATCAGTTGGCCACAGGGACTGGGATATTAAGGATTTGTATGAGGACTCCCCCTCACGCTGGGAGGATAGAAACTGACAGCACTGGCATCTCTAGCTCCTCCCTTCTGCACTTCCTGGCTGATGAGCTGCTTCCTAATGGGCACATTTCTCTATAGAGAAGTTAATCCCTTGGGTCAAGTGCTTAGAGTTTTCTTTCCATCTCTTTAAGATGTTTTTGCATTATATATTTGGATCTTTGGCATTATACATTCATTCTCTATTTTAATTATGAGTCATAATTTTTCACACGTTCTTGTAGAGGAATCTTACTATTGACCTGTGTCAAATATCTTCATATACAAATCTAAAAGGAAACATTCTTATGAGAATCTCACTTGTATAATTATTTGAACTGAAAAGTCTAAGATACCTTTACCAAGAATCCATAGTCATAGTACACACAGTCCTGTTCTATTGAGAGGATATGACATTGGCCTTCCATACACCCCCACTCTGCCATTTCTACACTCTTACTCATGGATGTTCAGTCACTTTCTATCGTCCCCTTCCTCCATCCACCTTTACCCTCATTTCAGCTCTCACGCACATACATACCACATCACTCCCCAGTGGGCTTGCAGCCTGTCCCACTTTCTGTGACCCCTCATCTGCATGTGTATATTTATTTTCAAAAGTGTTTAATATATATAAAGAGGCAAACTAGAGAGGATCATTAGAAAAATTTTTTAATGCTCTTCCACGAACTTTTATGTAGCTTTGGGAAAACTCCCTACCTTTCTCTGTGCCTCACACCAGAAGTTGGGAATTTTATATGATCTGTGATGACAATTCAGGAAATTTTATTTGTTAAAGCTCATCAAACAATTAAGATTGCTTAAACAATCTTAAACAATTATGATTTGAGAGTTTATTATATTGTACATAAATAATACTTCAGTAAGGAAATATTTTTTAAAAGAAATGTTATGTAAAGTTTGAGATTATAAAGCTCTGTTTACAATAGCTTTTGTTAACTGGAGTAGAATGATACTAATGAGAAAAATAAAGTGATTAAGAGCTCTACAACTGCATTGCATTCTATAAATACAGGAGGCTGTCATTACTATGTTTCTCATCAGTATCCTAGTCAGGGAGGAATTTATCTTAACCCTGATTCCCAGGAAAGCAGAGCCTGTTGCAATATTTAGATGCCAATGCTTATTTGAGACATGCAATCCTAGGTCATTAAAAGTGAAAGAAAAGGGAAGTAAGGCAGAGAGGGATGAGAAGCAATGCATTGTTATACTGGTTATTGTATCATGATTTGAGTGAGGGCAATACACTTAGTTCACACAGTCAGTACACTGACTTAGGTTCCTAGTATATTTCCAGACAGGATGAATAGACAGAACCATTATTGAAGGCAGAAGAAAGAAAAGACTAACGACTTTCTCCTATCCTCTGATGCACAGTGATCAAAGATTCCCCCCAGAGGAAGCTATGTCCTTTGCACTTGGGATTTATATCACTTGACCCATTTGGTAACCACCTTGTGAGCAAGGTCCTATACCTTGTGGTATGGCCCTTCAACTGAATCCAAAGTCTGGAAGAGCACATAGCTGCTCAGCTTCAGAAAGCAGAACCATGTGAGCATGGATAGAATTAGCCCTGGTGGCAGGTAAGATGGAGCAAACATGATGATTCAAGACACAGCCTAGACGCTGAGAGAACTGAAAAGCTTTATCTGATACTGCCAATAGAGGGTCAGGTTAGTATAATAACAACTACTATGTGGATTGCTGTGAAAGTTGTTGTGAGAATTAAGTAAGTTAATACATAGGAAATTCTTGTAAACTCAGAGTAAGTGCTTAATAAATCTTACGTTTTATTATATTCTTATCACTTCACAACATATTTTTCTAAATATAGTCTCATTTAGTTCTTATAACATTCTTTTGAAGCAGTGTTTTTCTCATCTTACTTTATGTCTTCTGAATATGAAGCTTACAGAAATTAAATGTTGTAGCAACTTAATAGTGACTGTTTTCATGTGTGCAGGCCGTGGAACTGAGGACTAAGCTTTACATGACTTGCCCAGCATCATGCAGCTATTGAGGAACTATGGCATGACTAGTATACAGAATATGTACCTCTTGGTCAAGAATCTTCCATGTCACACCGTGCTACCTTTTCCCAATTATGTGTAAAACTACAAATATTTTAATGATATAGATATTTTACTAATATATTTAAGTACACTGGTTTCCTTTTTAGGCTTCTAAGAAACACGAAAAATAAAGTGTTACAACGGGTCATAAGAATTTATTTCTAAAGTCTGGAATTTTCTGAGGTTTCTATTGGCATAAGCATAGTAAACATTTCTGGGAACAAAATGGAAACCATCTTATTGGCTCATACATGTTTTAATGATTCATAAATGCTTTTTCATCTTTACATTGACCAAGTGGTTCAGGCCTGGTCCTTTTCCTCCTGCTCAAGCTCATCTGTTCATGCATTAATGACTCCGTCTATGCCCCAAAGAGCAGGTAGTTTAGAGGGGGAGATAGATAAGTACACAGTTATAAAACAATGTGATAAATGCTAAAATGAGTATAATTGTGAGTGCTTTGGATGGTCAAAGAAGTTTTTTATAAGACATTAGTAATGAACATCCCGTTTTATAGTGACAAGAATTTTATTAATTTTAAAGCATCCCTTTAATATAAATCTATTTCTGGATAATTTGAACCATATTTGTTTTTCATTGAACCATTATGTAGTGGTGACAGACCATTAACTAAAGAAAGTTCCTCCCAGATAGGAAAAGCAAGTAGAAGCTCCTCATTGCTAAAGTAGAAGGATGATTCACAGAGGATGAATCCATGGAGAGAATATTACATGATTTCCTAAAAGGAACCCACAATTTCCAACACTCTAGGTATTGATGAAAGTGGAAATTGGAGTGATAAAACTCCTTGAAAGAAAAGGGAAAATCTAATAATATCTAGTCTGCTGCTCCTGACCATGCAGCAAGGCTTAGGAGCAGTAGAGAAGCAAGGGCAGAGGAAAGGGTCTAGAAAGAAGTGCTCAGAGATACTTCCTCTTTGACTGTGGTCAACATGCCATGTGCAGCAGCCCCAGGAGTCCCGTGTGCCCTGCCAGCAGGGTATAGAGCTGCTGAGAGGGCTGCCAGTGAAACTTATCAGAGGAATTGGAGCAGCATGAGTTGGCCACACAGCAGGTCCATGGCAGGAATTTTGGTAGTGGTTGTCAACTCCAGAAATAGAGAATTAGTCATTCCATGGCAAACACCAACAGGAGTTCTCCAGGGATGAGATTACACCTCTCCACGCTAGAGTAAACCAGAGCATTCCCTCGTAGGCCTCCCTTTGCGACTGTGAACATATACTGGAGAGGTAACCTTTATATAGTTACCACCTTGGAAAAGAGACAAGTGAGGAAGAAAAGTAACAAATTCACCACTAATCTTATACTGAACAGGGAAAAATTAAAAGTCTTTCCTCTAAGAACTGAAACAAGAAAAGAATGCCCACTTTCTCCACTCTTATTCTTCAAAGTACTGGAAGTCCTAGTTAGAGCAATCAAGCAAGATGAAGAAATAAAGGCATCCAAATAGAAAAAGAGAACATCATGTTTTTCCTCTTTGTAGATGACATATCTTACATAAAGAAAAACCAAAAGACTCCACCAAAAACCTCTTAGAACTGATAAATAAGTTCATTAAGTTTGCAGTATACAAAATCAATTTACAAAACTCAATAGCATTTCTATACAGTAATAATAAACTAGCTGAAAAAGAAATCAAAGAAATGATTCCATTTAATTTACAAAGGAGGTTAAAGATCTCTACAATGAAAGCTACAAAACACTGATGAAAAAAATGAGAGGCCACGAAATATGAAAAGAAATATGAGGTTCCTGGACTGAAAAAATAATAATATTGTTAAAATGACCATACTACCCAATCTATATATTTTCAATAGCTAGAAGATAGGATTTCGAATGTTTGTGACAAAAAGAAATGATAACTATTTCAGTTGACGGATACTCTAATTACCCTAATTTTATCATTATTCATGGTGTGCATGTATAGAAATATTACTGAGTCTCCTGCAAACGTGCAATTATTATGTGTCAATGAAAAAGAAAAGATAAAATATATACTTTTTTTTTTAGGAATTACACTTTCGAGTTCTGAGATAATATTTTTCCACATACTGTATCTTTTAAAATTTACAATAAGCCTAAAAGATGGGTAGAAACATTATCCCCAATGTACAGATGAAAAGACTAAATTACCATTAAAATGTTAATTGCCCATGGTCCTCTAGGTGTTGGGTCTCCTATTTGAACCCAGACAAATCAATTCTAATATCCATGATTTAGGCCACATCATCTTGCCTGGCTCCCATGCTTCATTATTTTGCATTGAGGCAATTTTAAGAATGAGGAAAAAAAGACATGACTAATGTAGGTATTCAGTGCCCAGTTTTTTCCATGAATGGGTTGCTCACAATCAACGTCTGTGGAACTTGCCTATGCAGCAAAAACTTAATTGACTGGCTGCTGGGCAACCCAAGCCAGCTGCTGGGAAATTGTGCCCTTGTTTACAGAACCAAGTCCCTTTTTTATTCCTGTCAACAGTTTTGAGGATTTCTATATTCTAAGTTGATTCTGCAATTAATGTAAAATTGCAATATGAGATTGAAAATTCTGTTTACATTGTAATTCTAAAGTAGTTTACACTCTTACATTATTGAAATAGCTTCCTTGAAACAGCACACTACACCCAGAAAAGCCTTCTTAGCTAAGTAGGAGGACTTCCAAGTCCATTCTTCACAAAATGCAACAACCGGATGAAGTATATCCTGTTGCTGGCTGATTTTTTTTAAACTAGTAATTTATTTTAAACTTTTCCAGTTTAAGGCAATTATTCCTTCCTGTTCATTGGCATAATATTTTGGGGGAGCATTTATAATTTTATTAATGAAAATCATTCCTTGATTGAAGATAACAGTAGAAGGTAAAAGTATGTCATAAACTAGGATGTTTTCCAAATGCAAGTTTTTATTATTCTTCTTCAAAAACGATACCAATTGTTGGTACCTAGTTTCAGCCATGTGGGTCCTGAACAGAGAAGCTAGTGAAACTGTGGCAGACTTAATTTGCAGAAAATGTGAGATAATAATTTTGTATTGTTTTAAGCCACTAAGATTTTAATAACATGTTATGCAGCAATAGAAATTAACACAAAGCCTAAGACAAAGAATTGCAGATGTTCTATCTTGAACTTCATGTTTAAAGATATGAATAGGTTCAAATGTGCCACAATTGAGCATTTTTATGCACATTGTACATTTTAAATTAGAATATAATGAATCTCTTGTGCAGTTAATAAGCCAGGGCCTCAAAAATATGCATGAATGTGAAACAAACTTAGCTGCTTCTCAGAGAAAAGCTAACATTTTAGTGGGTAAGAGAGACATGTTCAGGAATTAAACAATACAAGGAGAGAACAATGAAGATAGGGCCCAAAAAGAGCTAAATATGTGCTAAGGATGCAGAGTTCCATTTCCCCAGCTCTTATTTGAAACATTGGCTTTACAGTATAGAAAAGAGGCTTTAAAATTCAATTCCACAGACGTCAGGACTATTAGAAGCTCCTCTTCTGGGCTTTACTTTGATTACAGCAGAAATCAATTATACCACATTTCAGTTTAGAAAAAGTAAAGTTGGGTTCCAAGTTTTGGAATTTTATCCAGTAAATTTATTATTGGTTTGAAATGTCAAAAGTAATTGATTGTTTCCTTCACCTTTCAGGGTCACACTGAAAGCTCAAATACAACAGAATATTTATACATATATATATGTGTATATATATATATAAATTATATATATAATATATATATAATGTTATACTATATACATATATAATTATATATATAATTATATATATATAAAAAATTGAAAAAGCACTGCCATAGAAAAATAACTAAATGTTATAGGGAGTCATATGCAGAGGATGCTGCTCTAATGTCTGAAACTCCTTTTTTAATTCTCCTTATTTGCAGTGGACTCTAATCATGATGCCCATGAATGACAGGCATTCTTGAAAGAAGGGTAGAAAATGGCAGTAAAATCCAACCCTGCACTAATGGAAGCAATGCATATTTAACCTTCTCTCCAACACCATTAATTTCCAAATCCCGAAGTTGCAGTAACTTATGGTGATTACTCTGCAGTTTAGTGCTGCTTTTGGCAGAGTAGTCCTTCCAACTTCCTTTACCAGGGTGAAAATAGAGAGATGCCTAACAATCCTGGTTGAGAGTGTGCATTTAACGAGAATGAATTAAATTTTCATGCTAAGAAAGGAAACTAACAGCACTTCATTTGGAAATTCTCATTTCTAAGTAAGGTATGATTTGGAAGATGCAAATTTTTTTTTACCTGTTTGTGAAGACAACGTCAAGAAGCCAGCTCATTAATTAATTATTTCATAGTTCCATCCATTTATACATAGAACATCTGCTGAGGACCAACTTTGCTGCTTGACAACATAAATATGGTGAATACATGTTTCCTGTCATAAAGGTTTCTCAATTAAGAGGAAGATAATTATGTGCCCAAATTACTTAGACCCAAAGTGACAGGTGCTATAAGAGATTTGTGGCCATAGGAGAGGTATACCTGATTCAGACTGGAAATAGAAAAGAGGGCTATTTTGTGCAGAAAGTGCTAAATAGGAGGTTTCCTAGTAATATAGAAAACCCAGGTACAATTGTTAATATTGGAAGGAGATTATCAAATTATTCTACAAATATTTCAAATATTTTAGAGTTTATTTATTACAAATTAATGTGCTAAATTGTGCATCTTTTTAGTCTAGTCCTACAGCAGGACTTATTGACTAGTCATCTTTTTAATCAAATAGTTTATATAACTTGAAGCAGAAAAGTTATTTAAAATCATTCTCTAGTCTCCTTTTGTAGCCTTGCTAGTGAAGACATTTTTCAAATTATTATTCAATATCTCTTACCCTAAAATGTATGAAGAAACTCTTTTGTTTTAATGCTACTAGTGAGTTTATCAACAGATTAAGAGAGGAACTTCTCACTGTCAGACACACAGAAATATATTACCCTTTTGCCTTGGTTACCCGGAAGCTTAAAGATACACTTTTATTAAAACTCAACTTGTTCTCATTACACATAGAAAAATAACCTCATCACAACATAATTCTTTTTAATGGCACCAGACGATATCTGTGTTGTGTTAATTGCTTCAAATCTTCTGATGTAGGCAGACCCTAATAACACAAGGTTGTATGTATATTCTCTTTAAATACATATCATTTGTTATATATGTTTATATATGAGTATATTATATAAATACACAGTCAGGTCACCACGTCCTCATGTTTGGAATCTGTGGATTCAACCAACCACATATCAAGAATATATTTATAATAATAATTAACCATAAAAAACAATATAAACTTAAAAATATGGCATAACAACTATTTACACAGCATTTACATTGTATTGGGTATTATAAGAAATCTACAGATGACTGTATATTTTATATGTAAATATACACTATATGCAAATACTACACCATTTTATATAAGTGACTTGCGCATCCTCAAATTTTGGTATTTACAGGGATCCTGGAACCAGTCCCTCACACATACTGTGGAACAACTGTATGTATATGTATGTGTGTATATATGTGTATAATTATATATAAACTTACATGTGAAATTATGTATATAAATCTTATATAAATATTTGTGTGTGTATATATATTCTCTAAGACAGATAATTCAAATTAATAAAATTTGGCTTAAATACTTTAAAAGGTTTAAAGCCTCATCCCAAGACAGTTTTTGAAAAAATTTAGAAGATTTTGTTAAATAAATTTTTACTTAAATCCTCAAAAATATTCTTGTACCCATGTTTCTACTAATCTGCATAACAAAGTCAAAGGATCCAAGATTTTTCACTTGGTGGATAATGGATGGATGGATGGATGGATGGATGGATGGATGGATGGATGAATGGAATGACTGACTAATTGTTTTATTCATTTAGTAATTAATACAACAAATATTGAATATTTATTTTTACATTTAGAAAAATTAAAAATAATAGAGTCTCTGCCTTGCCTTTAAAGAGCTCCCTATAGAGTGGAACAGGAAGATGTAGAAAGAGATAAAATGTAAATAACTATTTTAAATGCAAAATGGACAATGTGAGCACAGAAGGGGAAATATTAATAGTTACCAATTAATTCACTAATAGACGCCATAATAATAGTTATGATTTGATGTACTTTTACTATTAATCAAGTCTAAATGCTTTACTTGAATTAATCTCATATAATCAATACAACAATCTATGAAATTAGCTAAATAAATTAATCTTTTCATTCTTAACATTGTTGAATTATAAATTTATTTTTATTTTTATTTTATTTCATTTAGCATTTTTCTAAAGAACGAATATGTTTGATTATATTGTCTTCTGCTGTGTTTTTGTCTGTTTTTTAAATTCTTCTTTTTGTTCATTATCTTTTTATTCTATGTATTTAAACTTTGTATGCTGTTCTTGTCCCTTTTTATTTTAAAAGGTTAGCGACTTGTTTACTTTTTTTTTTTTTTTGAGACGGAGTCTCCCTCTGTCGCCCAGGCTGGAGTGCAGTGGCGCGATCTCTGCTTGCAAGCTCCGCCTCCCAGGTTCACGCCATTCTCCTGCCTCAGTCTCACGAGTAGCTGGGACTACAGGCTCCTGCCACCATGCTCGGCTAATTTTTTTGTATTTTTAGTAGAGACAGGGTTTCACTGTATTAGCCAGGATGGTCTTGATCTCCTGACCTCGAGATCCGCTCGCCTCAGCCTCCCAAAGTGCTGGGACTACAGGCGTGAGCCACCTTACCCAGCACAACTTGTTTTCTAATGTGTGAATTTAAGATTATATGCTTTTCTTATAAATATTGCTTTGGTTGCATTCCAAAGTTTTTGTACACAATCCATTACTGTTTCAATGATCTAAACTTTTTAATAATTTTCATTACATTTTGGGGACTATGAATTATTTAGAAGTGTATGTGACATTTTTCTTTACATTTCTAAACATTTTTTTTCGAATTGATTTTCACTTGAATAGCATTTTTTTGGTCAAAGCACTTAGTTAATAATAATATTGATTTTTTAGTTTGTCTTGAGACTTCGTTTTAGACCAACTGCTAGTCTCTAATACGTGATAAATTTTGAAAATGTTCCATGTGAACTTAAAACGTGTTTATATAAATAATAATGTTCATGAGAAAGATCTTTGTTTTATTCACAACCATAAAGTGCCTCAGATACACAAGGCTTTTAAAATATACATAACTCTAATAAATTCACTAATTGCTACATATATACAATTATTATATATTTTAAAAATGTAAAGTTCATCAATATTTTTTCCTAGTGCCCCCGAAATATAAGCACCCAAAACTTTTCTTACATTTTCCTGCTTTCATTTTATAGTTGCCTAGTACTTTAGTTCAACTTTATTTTTACTTTATTTTTTTATTTATGTGTATATTTAATTTTCACTCTTATATTAAAGCCCAAGGCTCCAATTTTTATTTTATGCCTATTTGTTTCTCATCATCAAATTGTACACAAATGTAAATCAACATATAACTGCAGGGTGAGATTTATTTTGTTTTCACTATATAGTTTCTGGATTTACTTCATGACTATATGTGAATAAATCAAGTTTATATGCTAAATTTATGGACTTGTATTTTTATCCATTTTAAATCAATTTTTATTTTTCTTAAAATAATCCATGCAGATAGTTTAAAAAGTTAAACAAACATAAGCTTATAAAAATTATAGCTGTTCCTCTCACTCTCCTACTGTTCCTCTCACTCTCCTACTTTCACCTTCGGAAATTCACCTCCCATCCATTTCTTCTCTTATTTACCTTTAAAATTGTGAGCGCACGCACACACACACACTCATCTTTTAAATATTTAAATGTATTGATTGACACAGTACTATGATATAAAAGGTAAAACTCTTTTACCTTTCTTATACTTTTCACTCTTCTTCTTTATCCTTTTCAATATGATTATACCATAATTGTTAAACATAGTGTTTAAGTATTATGACTATAAATATTTTTGCATATCAACCAATTTCCCTTTTTTGATTGTCATTGATTATTTTTTGGCATTAATAAATTTTAACTTTCTTATACTTCTTGACAAATACCTTTATATCTTTCAATGATTCTATAAAACACTTTCAATGCAATATTACATGGTGTCAAAGTTATCAGATAAAATAGCTGCTCAGCTAGGAAAAAAACTCCTCAATTGCTCTATTTCCCTGCTACAAAAGTGATCTTTTCTACCTTTACAGTTAAAGGATATTTTGGCTGGGCCTTTGGATTCTAGGTTGAGAAATACTTTTCTATCCAAATTTTTAATATATACCTATATTATCTTTAATTAGATAAATCACTGCATTAAGAATTCAAACATGGCCAAGTGTGGTGGCTCATGCCTGTAATCTCAGCACTTTGAGAGGCCAATGTGGGGTGGATAATTTGAGGTCAGGAGTCTGAGACCAGCCTGGCTAACATGGTGAAATGCTGTCTCTACCAAAAAATACAAAAGTTAGCCAGGCATGGTGGCATGCACCTGTAATCTCAGCTACTCGGGAGGCTGAGGTGGGAGAATCGCTTGTACCAGGGAGGCGGGGGTAACAGTGAGCAGAGATGGTGCCACTGCACTACAGCCTGGGTGACAAAGTGAGACCCTGTCTAAAAATAATAATAACAATACTAATAATAATAATAATAATAATAAAGAATGTAGACATCTTTTTTGTGTGTGTGGTGGGTGGGAGTCCTGTGAATCTATACAATATTCTTCCACTAATACAAATTTCTATTTTCTTTTCTTCTCAATCATCTTGGGTGACTCGATGGAGGTGAGGGGGTTACGGAAACATTTTGGTTAACTAAAATGTAAATAAACCCTTAGATAACAACATAGAAAAAATATCGTCTTAATTACTGATAAATTAGAAATAGGAGATTGTGGCTTAGGTGTATGTGTGGCAACAATTGGCTTCATAATATTAGACTTAATAATTAAACATATCTACATGCCTAGTCATACCTGTGCTGGAAAAATAATGCAGCCACGCACATCCCTACTCGACAACTCGTAACACAGAGGAGCAGATGAAAAGACAGGGCTGCTGGTGACAGTTAATTTCCATAGAAAAAGGGAAGAGGAAGAGGTGATGCCATTGATGCCCAGATACTACTCCCAATTATACATTCAGAATTTACTCTCCTTCCCTGAAAAGACCGGTAAATGAAGAAGAAGAGAAAAACCTGAATGTCACGTTAAATTTTGTCCTTAAATATGTGCATCAGGTTCCTAGGGCTGCTTCAACAGATTATCACAAAAACGGTGCTTTAAAACAAGAGAGATTTATTTTCTCACAGTTCTGGAGGCCAGAAGTCTGAAGTTGATGTGTTGGAAGGGCTACATTCCCTCTGGTATTGTTTGAAGATGTCCTCCAAAGTTCATGTCTTACAAACATGATCCCCAATGTAATAGGATTAAGAAGTGAGATATTTAAGAAGTGATTAGGTCATAAAGGTTCTGCTGTCACGAATAGATTAATACTCTCATCATAAGAATAATGTTATCACAAGAAAGGAAAACTTTGTAACCCCTTGCACCTTCTCATTGTCTTTTTCTTCCTCTCGCTTTATTTCTCTTTCTCCCTCTCTAGCCATTCTGCCTTTCACCATAGAATGACACAGCAAGAAGGCTCTTAAAGGATGCCAGTCCCCCAATCTTAGAATTCTCAGCCTCCAGAACTATGAGCCAGTACATTTGTGTTCATTATAAGTTATCCAGTATCAGGTATTCTAGGTCAAGTACAGTGGCTCATGCCTGTAATCCCAGCACTTTGGGAGGCCAAGGGAGACAGATCACTTGAGTTCAGGAGTTCAAAACCAGCCTGGTCAACATGGTGAAATTCTATCTCTAATAAAAACACAAAAATTAGTCGAGCATGGTGACACATGCCTGTAATCCCAGCTGCTCAGGAGGTGGAAGCAGGAGAATCACTTGAACCTGGGAGGCGGAGGTTGCAATGGGCAGAGATCGTACCATTGCACTCCAGTCTGGGTGACAGAGCAAGACTCCATTAAAAAAAAAAAAAAAAAGAAAAGAAAAGAAAAACCCCTTTTCTAGGAAAACAGACAAGCTTGCTGCAGAAATTTGCATAAGTAACAAAGAGCCAAATGTTACTTACCAAGACAATGGGGAAAATGTCTCCAGGGCATATGAGAGACTTTTGTGGCAGTCCCTCCCATCACAGGCCCAAAGGAGGAAAAAATGGCTTCATGGGCCAGGCCCAGGGTACCTCTGCATGTGCAGACTAGGGACTTGGTGCCCTGCATCCCAGCTACTCCAGCCATGGCTAAAAGGCACCAAGGTACAGCTCAGGCCGGGGTTTCAGAAGGTGCAAGCCTCAAGTCTTGGCAGCTTCCACAAGGTATTGGGCTTGCCGGTGCACAGAAATCAAGAATCGAGGATTCAAAATCTCCATGTAGATTTCAGAGGATGTATAGTTGTTCAGGAAGAAGTTTGCTACAGGGGTTGGGCCCTCATGGAGAACTCCTGCTAGGGCAGTGTGGAAGGGAAATGTGGGGTTGGAGTCCCCACACAGAGTCCCCATGGGGCACTGCCTAATGGGGCTGTGACAAGAGGGTCACCGTCCTCCAGACCCCAGAGTAATAGATCCACCAACAGCTTGCCCCGTGCACGGGGAAAAGCCACAGACAACATCAACAAAGAAGGCAGCTGGGAGAGGAGCTGTACCTTTCAAAGCCACAGGGGCAGAATAGCCCAAGGCCATGGGAGAACCACCTCTTGCAACAGCGGGCCCTGGATGTGAGCCATGGAGTCAAAGGAGATCATTGTGGATTTTTAAAGTTTAATGGCTGCCCTATTGAATTTCAAATTTGCATGAAGCCTGTAGCCCCTTCATTTTGGCCAATTTCTCCCAGTTGGAATGGGTGTATTTAGCCAATGCCTGCACATCCATTGTATCTAGGAAGTAACTAACTTGCTTTTGACTTCACAGGCTCAAAGGCAGAAAGGACATGCCTTGTCTCAAATGGGACTTTGGACTAGGACTTTTGAGTTAATGCTGAAATGAGTTAATACCTTGGGGGACTGTTGGAAGGTCATGAGTGTGTTTTGAATTGTGAGGATATGAGATTTGTGAGGGGCCAGGGGCAGAATAATATGATTTGGGTGTGTCCCCCTCCAAATCTCAACTTGAACTGTAGTTCTAATAATCCCCATGTGTTGTGGGAGGTAATTATATCATGGGGGTGGTTACTTCCATGCTGTTCTCATGATAGTAAGTGAGTTCTCACAAAAGCTGATTTTGTAAGGGGTGCCTATGTTTTCTAAGGGGTGCTTTACCCTCTTCATTCTGCACTTCTCCTTGCTGCTGCCATATGAAGAAGGACATGTTTGCTTCCCCTTTCAACACAATTGTAACTTTCCTAAGGCCTTCCCATGCGTTCTGAACTGTGAGTCAATAAAACCATTTTTCTTTATAAATTACCCAGTCTCCAATATGTCTGACCCCCAAGTGTAGTCTTATCTGCCAGCCTATTACAGAATTTCTGCCAGGCCACATCTGCTTGCAGCACAGCTTCATATGCCCAACTAGGGTACATCTCAGCAGACACTGCCATAGCTCTTTCACCAGCAGCCCTCATCTAACCAACAAAGAGCTTTTGCAGAGGGGCTTCTGCCAGTGTCCACCTACCCACAGCCTCGTTTTATGACTTTGCTGGCATGCACACATGCTGCAGATCCCATCATGCCACTGTCCTACCACCAACCCACCACTGCCAGCAAGCACACACAGATGAGGATCCAGCTGCCCTGGTGCCACAGGTACATGTGAGTGACTGTGCACCACAATACCACTGGCCTAGTGAAACAAGTTTTCTGGCACTCCCCATCAAAGTGTTGTTGCCAGTGGGCTAGGTACACTTTGGGTCCTCCAGTGCAGCAGCTGCCTAACCTTGAGGGCCAGAGGACAAAGCTGTGAGCTTAGTCCCAGCCACCCAGGGATAAACTACATAGCCCAGAAGTGCTAAGCTGAGCCTTGACTCCTGAAATCATCCAGAAAAAAAAGTCAGTCAACTAAACCTAACTTGTACCACAGCCAAACACTCAAGAGCATTGAAGAATACAAAGGCAAAAAGTCCTATCCAAAGGACAACAACTTCAAAGATTAATGGAACAACAATCCACACAGAATGAGAAGGAAACAACATAAAAACTTTGGCAACTCTAAAAGCCAGAGTGTCTTTTTGCCTCCAAATGGCAACACTAGATACTCAACAATGACTCTTAATCAGGTTGAAATGTCTGAAATGACAGATATGGAATTCAAAATCTTGATGCCAATGAAGGTCACTGAGATTCAGAGAAAGTTTAAACCCAATCCAAGGAATCTAAGGAATCAACTAAAATGATTCAATAGCTGAAAGGCAAACTAGACATTTTAAGAAACAAAAACAAGTAGAGCTGATAGAGCTGAAAAACTCACTACTGGAAACAATTGGAAGTATTAACAGCAGAATAGACAAAGCTGAGGAAATAATCTCAGAGCTTGAAGACTGGTTTTTCAAATGAACTCAGTCAAAAAAAAAAAGATAAAGAATTTTTAAAAATATACAAACCTCACAGAAATACAAAATTATGTCAAGAGATCATAGCTATGACTTATTGGCATCCATTAAAGAGAGGGAGAGAGAGGGAGCAACTTGGAAAACATGCTTGAGGATATTGTCCACCCAACTTCACTAGAGAGGTTGACACTAAAATTCAAGAAATGCAAATAACTCCTGTGAGACGCTAGAAAAGATGACGATCCCAAATCATGACCATCAGATTTTCTGAGGTTAATGTGAAAACTATATACAGTAAAGGCAACTAGAGATAAGGGGCAGGTCATATACAAAGAGAACTCCATCCAACTGACAGCAGACCTTTCAGAAGCTAAATTGTACAATCCAAAAAAGATTGGGGGCCTATGTTCAGCATTCTTAAATAAAGAAATTCCAACCAAGAATTTTATATGGAGCCAAACTAAGCTTTATAAACAAAGGAGAAATAAAATCCTTTTCAGACAAGCCATTGCTAAAGGAATTTGTTACCACCAGACATGCTTTACGAGAGGACATTATGGGACTGCAAAACATGGAAATGAAAGACAGCTACTGGCCACCACAAAAACACACTTAAGTATATAAATTATTGACACTTTAAAGCAGCTACCAATCAAGTCTAGATAATAACTGGTGAATAACATAATGACAGGATCAAATTCATGTCTATCTATCTATCTACACAGGATCTCACAGTTGCACAGGCTAGAGTGCAGTGGTGCAATGTTGGCTCACTGCAACCTCCACTTCCTGGGTTCAAATGTTTCTCATGCCTCAGCCTCCCGAGTAGCTGGGATCACAGGTATGCACCACTATGCCTGACTAATTTTTGTATTTTTGGTAGAGATGGGGTTTTGCCATGTTGGCCGGGCTGGCCTTGAACTCATGGCCTGAACTCATGATCCACATACACTGGCCTCCTAAAGTGCTAGGATTACGGGCATGAGCCATCATGCCCAGCCTCACACAAATCAATATTAATCTTGAATGCAAACAGCATAAATGCCATCACATAAAAGGTGCAGGGTGGCAAGTTGGATAAAGACACAAGATCCAGCTTTAGGCTATCTTTAAGAGACCTATCTCACATGCAGTGATGCACCGTGGGCTCAAAGTAAACGGACGAAGAAAGACCTGTGAAGCAAATGGAAAACAAAAAAGAGCAGGGATTGCTATTCTTATTTCAGACAAAACAGACCTTAAAGCAACAATAATCAAAAACAACAAAGATGGGCATTATATAATGCTAAAGGGTTCAATTCAATAAGAAAATGTATATGCACCCATAACTAGAGCACCCAGATTCGTAAGTCAAGTTCTTAGTCTTACAAAGAAATTTAGATAATCACACAATAATAGTGAGAGATATCAACACCCCATTGGCTGTATTAGACAGATTTTTTTTTTTTTTTTTTTGAGCTGGAGTCTCGCTCTGTCACCCAGGCTGGAGTGCAGTGATGCGATCTCGGCTCACTGCAAGCTCCGCCTCTGAGGTTCACACCATTCTCCTGCCTCAGCCTCCCCAGTAGCTGGGACTATAGGAACTCGCCACCACGCCCAGCTAATTTTTTGTATTGTTAGTAGAGACAGTGCTTTGCCATGTTAGCCAGGATATTAGACAGATTATTGAGGCAGAAGACTAACAAAGATATTCAAGACCTAAACTTGACACATGGCCAAGTGGACCTAACAGACATCTATAGAACCAACAATAACAAAATATACATTCTTCTCATCTGCACAGGGCACATACTCCAATATTAACTACATGCTCAACCATAAAGCAATTCTGACCAATATCCCTGATGAACATTGATGCAAAAATCCTCAGCAAAATATAGTAAATCAAATTAAGCAGCACATCAAAAAGCTAATTCACCTGATTGATATGGTTTGGCTGTGTCCCCCCCCCCCGCCCCGCCACCAAATCTTATTTTGAATTGTAGCTTCCATAACCACCACATGTCATGGGAGGGACCAAATGGGAGGTAATTGAATCATGGGGATGGGCTTTTCCAGTTCCGTTCTCATGATGGTGAGTAAGTCCCATGAGATCAAATAGTTTTATAAAAGGCAGTTTCCCTGCACACACTCTCTTTACTGCCACCATGTAGAACGTAGCTTTGCTCCTCCTTCACCTTCTGTCATGACTGTGTGACCTCCCCAGCCATGTGGAACTGTGAGTCCATTAAACGTCTTTTTCTTTATAAATTATGCAGTCTCAGGTATGTCTTTATAGCAGTATGAGAATAGATCAATATGATGATCAAGTAAGCTTTATTCCTGGGATGCAAGGTTGATCCAACCCACATGGATCAACAAATGTGATTCATGACTTAAGCACAATTAAACAAAAATATAACACGTAATTATCTCAATAGATACAGAAAAGCCTTTCAATAAAATTCAACATTCTTTCATGTTAAAAAAACCTTTAAGAAATGTGGCATAGAGGGAACATTCCCCAAATAAGAACCATCTATGAAAAACTCACATCCAACATCAAACTGAACAAACAAAAACTGAAAGCATTCCGCTTGAGAACCAGAAAAAGACAAGGATACCCACACTCACCACTCCTATCCAACATTGTTCTGGAAGTCCTAGCCAAAGCAATCAAGCAAGAGAAAGAAACAAAAGGCATCAAAATAGAAACAGATCATTAAAGTATCTCTCTTTGCAGATGATATATTTCTATACTTAGAAAACACCATAGTCTCTGCTCAAAGGCTCCTAAATCTCATAAACTTCAGTGAGGTTTCAGGATACTAAATCAATGCACAAAAATCAGTGTTATTTCTACATACCCATAATGTCCAAGCTAAGAGTCAAATAAAATATGCAATCGCATTCACAATAGCCACACACACACAAACCTAGGAATACAGCTAACTAGGGAAGTAAAAGATATTTACAACAAGCATTACAAAACACTAGTAAAAGAAATCAGAGATGACACGAACAAGTGGAAAAAACATTCCATATTCTTGGATAGAAAGAATCAATATTATTCAAATGCCCATACTGCCCAAAGCATTTTACAGTTTGAATGCTGTTTCTATCAAACTACCAATGTCGTTTTTCACAATTAAAGAAAACTATTCTAAAATTAATATTGAACCAAAAAAGAGATGGATAGTCAAAGCAATCCTAAGCAAAAAGAACAAAGCCAGAGGCATCACACTATCTGACATCAAACTAGACTACAAGGCTATAGTAACAAAAACCACATGATACTGATACAAATACAGGCACATAGACCAGAAAACAGATTACAGAACCCAGAAATAAAGCTGCACATGTACAACCACTTGATCTTCAACAAAGTCAACAATAATAAGTACTGGGGGAAGAACTTTTTATTCAATAAAGGATGCTGGGATAATTGGCTAGCCATATGCAGAAGATTGAAACTGGATGCTTACCTTTCACCATATACAAAAATAAACTTACGATAAATTAAAGACTTAAATGTAAGACCTAAAACTATAGAAACCCTGGAAGAAGACCTAGAAAATACCATCTTGAACATAGGCCCAGGCAGATTTCATGATGAAGACTCCAAAAGCAACTGCAACAAAAACAAAAATTGACAAGTGAGACTTAATTAAACTAAGGAGTTTCTCCACAGAAAAAGAAACTATCAACTGACTAAACAGACAACCTACAGAATGGGAGATGATATTTGCAAACTATGCATTCAACAAGGCTCTAATATCTAAAATCTATAAGGAAACTAAACAATCAACAAGCAGAAAACAAATAAGTCCATTAAAAATGCACAAAGGACATGAACACATGCTTCTCAAAAGAAGACATACACATGGCCAGCAAGCATAGAAAAAAGTGTTCAGTGTCACTAATCATTAGAGAAATGCAAATCAAAATCACAGTGACATCTTACAACAGTCAAAATGACTGTTATTAAAAAGTCAAAAAATAACAGATGCTGGCAAGGTTTTGGAGAAAAGGGAATGTTAATACACTGCTGGTGGGAATGCAAATGAGTTCAGCCACTGTGGAAAGCAGTTTGGAGATTTCTCAAATAACTTAAAACAGAACTGCCATTTGACCCAGCTATCCCATTACTGAATATATACCCAAAGTAATATACATCATTCTACCATAAAGACCCATGTACTCATATATTCACTGAAGCACTCTTTACAATAGCAAAAACATGGAATCAATCTAGATGCCCATCAATGATGGACTGGATAAAGAAAATGCAGCAGATATACATCATGGAATACTATGCAGCATTAAAAAAGGAATGAAATCATGTCTTTGCAGCACATGGATGGAGTTAGAGGGCATTTATTCTAAGGAATTAACACAGGAACAGATAATCAAACTGCATGTTCTCACTTGTAAGTGGGAGCTAAACATTGAGTACACAGAGACACAAAGGAAAAAACGAGAGACACTGGGGCCTACTTGAGGGTGGGGCATCAGAGGAGACTGAGGATAAAAAACCTACTCTCAGGTACTATGGTCACTACATAGGCAACAAAATAATTTGTACACCAAACTCCAATGACACACAATTCACCCATGCAATAAACTGGCACATGTATCCCCAAACTTAAAATAAAAACTGAAAGGGAAAAAAATACAAGGAGGTGGTAAGTCGTAGTTCCATATGGGCACAGGGCAAAATCAGAAGTTATTGATGCAGATGCAGAAACCACAGATTTATCTACCAATGAAACTTATGGCTAGCAAAAGGAGTACAAAGTTTTGATTTCACAAGTCTTGGCAACATAAATGGAATTTGTTACTGACCTTTCAATTTTGTACAAGGGTAAAATGGAAGTGTTTAAGTCAGCTTAACACCCAGAGTTCAACTTCTTAGCAAGAGTCTTGCCAATACTTAAAATCTCTCTTGTATCCCTTTAAAATTCCATCCCCTGTCCATGAACCCACTACCCACTTTTTCTGTGTCTGTATGTAAGTGATACTAGAAAAATCTGCTTAACATTGCACCTTATTACCATTATGTTTCCATGATCACCAAAAGCAAATACACCTTCAACACTCCTGGTAAAACTGGCCAGCCTAGTTTTTTTTTCTCACCGAAATAACTTTTTGAATTATCTCTTCTCAAACCTTTACCTTTCCCAAGTTGTTAACGTCAGCAGATGTCCTTACCTGCTTCATGGGGAAAATAAAAGTCATCAGATAAGACCTCCTTCTATTTCTTGCTGTCACAAATTTCAATTTAGCTACTTCGAAACCCAGTATTTCCTTCATATCTCCTGTTAAAATAAAGCCTATCTTCTTTCTTCCCGTTTTCACCCTTCCTGGGAGCCTGCCTCCTCTTATAGTTTCTGAATATTTGCAGTATCATTTACTCCTCATCACGAAAAAATACCATTTGAAATGAACTGAAGTATGTGGGTTGAAGTGTTGACAATTTGGAAATAGCAAGCATGGACAGCTTTTGGCTCTCACATGGAATATAGACCGAGATTATGAGGAAAGCATGCTTGCTTCTAAACCACTTCAACAGCACGTAACACACATCACTTTTGTTTATATTTCTTGGCAAAAACTGGATGCATGGGGTTGGAATTTCTTAGTAAAAATTTTATATTATAGAAAGTTAAAGTAAAAAATGGTGGGGAGCCAGCTGGCCATTTCTCCCATGCCATATATCTAGTTCCATAAGCCAGAGACTTTGAAAATCACATTTAATACACTCCTGACACTAATCTCTCACATCAAATTGTTTGCCATTTCCCTCAGTTTTACCTCTTACACATACCCTCACATACTCCCAATCTTGATTTTGGACTTAGGTAATGTGCCTTCTCATGAAGGATATTCCAATAGACTCCTAATCAATCTAGCCATATTCACTCTGATGGCCCCAGTCCATTTACCTTTTGCAACCAGAGGGATCTTTTAAAAATGCAAATCTTAATTGCATTTCTTCTCATTGATCTGACTTCTACCATCTAACACTGACTTTCTCAAAACTTTTGTTGGCTATTGGGAAAAGACCCAACCTGCATAACATCATCTATAAGAATTTGCATGGTCTGGACCTTGCCTGCTTTTACAGTCTCACCTCTTTCGTTCTCTCATTTTCTGTGTTATAGGTACACTAAACTTTTTTTTCAATTCCTAGGGCAGGTGATGCTCTGTCCTTCTAGAGAGTATTGACTGGAAAAGTCTCTACTCCTTTTACCTAGTGAACTATTTCCCTGACAGATCACACTTCAAATTCCCAGAGTTGGGGCAGGGGGACATTCTCAAAACTTCTGATCAACTAAAACCTTCCAAATTTGTACTTTCATTGTACCACGTAACTTTCTTTCATTTGTTAATATTTTAGTTTTATGTTAAACATATCTTTATTCAATTTTTCTGTTAAGGTCTGTCTCCTCACACTAAACCTAAGCTTCATATGGACAAGAACTGTCATTGTATTTGTTTGCCTTTGTATCATCAATGCCTAAAAAAATGCCTAAAAATTCTTGGTGAAAAATTATGACTGTCCTAGGATCAACATTGACTTCATTTTATGCCACAATTAAGAGTCGTAACTTGGTTTATTATTTCTCCATTGACAGTGTGGTTTGAGTACCTACTGTATATAAAAAGAAATGACCTACTGGTAGGCAATAGAGGTTTTAAGATTCATGGAAAAGATTGTAACCTTGCCTCCATGCCATTCAAATATTTTAATTTTAGAGGGATTTACCTTTTACTCACAACACTTAATTCATTAATTCATTTATCCATTTGAAAATATGTATTTGGCCCTCACTAACTGTAAAACATCTTGCCAAGCACTGAATTAAATTTGTCTATGCTTTCCAGATGGAGTAGCTCTGGTGCTTTAATTTTCAAAGAGTTTCTACCATCATCCTTGTTACACATTTCATTGGGCCTGCCTTAAACCAGTACATTAAATGTTCCTTTCATGCTTGCCTCACAGAAGCCCAGATAAATGTTTGGAATTGCAATGTTGTAATTATCTTTGATTAGCGACTGACCTAACTAACACCCCTCAATGCCCACCCTTTATTTTAAACAACAGAAAAATAAGTAGATGTTGATTATTAGGCACTAATGTAGAGCATTCATGCATAACTATAATTCTACTCATGAATATGCATAGTTATACGTTATTTGTTATTCTCAACAGTGTGGAATGTACCTCAACCAGTGCTACACTCATTTAGGATTAGAAAACAGACGGGGATAAGGAAAGCAATTCTGGGGAAAATACTGGGTCAGAGCCAAGCACTCTTGCTTGTGCTTTATATGGAAGTGTTCCCTCGGTCTTTCATCACATAAATTGAGGCTGCTGATTTAAGATTGCAACAGAGGAGCTATAGCAATTGTTAGTAGCAGCTTGGAATAATGCTGATGCTAGGCTTATAAAGCAACGACATTTGGAAGCAACACAGTTCAATGGAAAGGTTCTGGTTTCAGGCAGCCCTGACTTTAAATTCTGCTTCTGTTGCTTTCTAGCTGTATTAACTTAGATAGATAATTAGCCTCTTTAAGCTTCAACATCTTCAACTACAAAGCAGAAATAACAATGGCATCTCTTAGAATGTTTATCTAAATTAAAAGAATAAATATGTAATTTTAAAATGCTAGTAAGCAGACAGGTTGTGTTTTTGAAATGAAATTTAAATCAATCATGTTGATGACATTTTCTCTTTGCAGACCATCTTGTAAATTATTTAAAAAATATATGTCATTTTAAAACTTCAGTTTGCTAAAATTATTTTCATTATCTCTGAGTCAACTGGCTAAATTTTTACCTGTTATCTGAATGGTAATACATTCCGTCCTCTTATCTTCTATGAGAACCAAATTATTCTCTCTTGTTTATAGACTCCTCTACATACGTATTAAGCTCACATCACTCTTCCTGAGAAAAGTTGATCACCCAATTACTTAGTGAAGTATAACATCATCCTTTGCTCCATTTGCTGTGTTCCCACCCACACTGAAACAACTGACAGGACCAGTAGAAAACACCTAGCAGCATGAATAGAAACAATACAGGACACCCAGTTACAGTTGAATTTCAGGTGAGGAATGTATATATGTTTTTACTATAAGTACATCCCAAATTTTGCATAGGATACATATATACTTATTTGCTATATCTGTCAAGTCCAACCTAACACAAAGTGGAACAGTCAGATTTTCTTCCTTATGAGTATGAAATTGGAACATAAGCAAGCCCCATGACACAAGTTTACCTTTGTAACAAACCTGCACGTTTACCCCTGAACTTAAAATATAAAACAAAACAAAGCAAAACTCTAATTAGTCCACAATGAAAGATGGAACTGGTGGATCACATAAATCAGCCTTTGTTCAATCAGATATAGAGAAAGCTTCTTTCTGCAAGCAGAAAGAAGAAATGACACATAGAAATGAGAGACCACGTGGCCACAGAGAGATGGAGAAAGTAACCCCAGTTTGTAACCTACTATTTTCATGATTCCCTTCATTTGAATACAGACCATACATTTTCTACTATTGCTTTTTATATAATCCCTCTGTATCCAATAAATTTCCTTTTTTTGATTAAGCTACTGTGAATGTAATTTTGAGTCTTGCAAGAATGTTTCTAATCAGTTTTCACTCACCAACTTTGCTTCACTTCACCACATCCAGTGTGGTTCTGAAGACCCAGTATCAGAAAATGTTTATCATCTAGCATAAAAGATTGCTCAACTGTAGGTTCGTGCACTTACCCGTGTAGAGAAAATAGAATGAAAACTATGATTGTTGAGAATTAGTGAAATCCTATACATTCCAAATTTAAATGTTTTTAAACATTTTGGAGTTTGAGAGACAAAGCAAAGAAAAAAAAGGACATTATTTGGGGAGAAGTTGAAACCCTGGTTTTCTTTATAAAACATTTGATCATGGGGGTATGACTTCTCCTGAATTTTATTATCAGATAAATATATTTAAATATCAGTGAGAAACTCAATAGATTACAGCCAAACTAGCCTTTCAGTTTTTTGTCAAATTGCTTTTGAATTCAGTTCCGTTCCTAGTTCTTTCCTAGTTTGGGTCTTCATAATTGCTGTTCTGCCTTTTATTGGGTCTTTCTAGCAAATAATGATCAAATATGATAACTTTAGCTGTTGCTAGTTTAAGAAACAGTGATTGTCCATGTCCTTCTGTATTTTTTCCTTTCCAATATTGTATTGCATTTTGCTCTAATTGTTTTCCTATTTCAACAAATGGAGATTAGTACTTATATCAATATGGAGAATATTCATAAGATAGAAAGATCTATTGCTGTTCACTGTATTTTTTTATTTTGAATAAAAATCTAAACATTTGTTAAGTGCAGATAGATTGAATAGGAATAAAGGATGATGTAGAAAAGTAAATTGAAATACCAATGATAACATTACTTTATATTTTATTTATTCACTTTTAACATGTTACTTTGAATACTTTAATAATTAAAATATATTATTTGCTAGGCTTATACTTTTGTGTTAAAAGTTAAAAACTCACACGTAAGAAACTTTCTGTGTTAAAATAGCAGATGGTCTAGTAATGCAGACAAGCAAGTAAATGCCTAATTTAGGGTTGGCTAAGAAAGGAATGATGGAAAAGATAATTCTTCAGTTGCCTACACAAATGAAAAGAGTAAACAGATAAGGAAGGGAATAAGAAAAGATCTTTCAAGCAGAGAAATCAGTGCTTTCAAACTCTTGGAAGTATGAGAGAATATAGAAGAGTTTGGAAACTAAATATAAGTTGATATATTAAAATGAAAACATTCTTTGATTTACTCATTCAACAACATATCTTAGGACAAAAGGAAGAAGGCCGGAGGGGAAGCAGAAGTCCAGATTAAAAGCAGCTTTATATACCATGATAAGAAGTTTGAAATCTGTTACTTAGGGAAAAAATGTTTAGCAGGAGAGCTATAATCAGAGTTACATTCTAATAAGATCACTCACGTAGTGGATGAGAGAGCTTTTAAGAAGGAAGAGACTTGTTGTAGGGAATCTATTTCAGTGAAACAGGCAAATGTGATGTCTGCTTAAAATAAAACGATGATGAGGGTTAGCAGTTGTGTGTGTGCTGAAGGGTAGATTTGAGTATTTAGGAAATATAATGAACAAGTCTTAGTGATTTATTATTAGCAGCAGAAAAGAGAGAGAATATAGTCTGTCATGACTCCCAAAGTTTTGACTTGGATAACTGGATGGGTGGTAAGACACTTGACTTTCTCTCTCTCTCTCTCTCTCTGCTTCTGACTCTCTATCTCTGTGCTTCCTTTTAATGAAAGAGATCATAACTCTGGAGTACTGTATAAGTACTTTTTAGATAACACACAATCAATTTATCATTTAAAAAGTATAAAGGACTGGTTATTAACTGTGTTCTTATTTTCTTTCTCCTTTTTGTCCCCTTCTCTCTGTTTTTCTTTATTTCTTTTCAATTTTTCCAACCTCCCTCACTTTTCTTTTTCTCTTTCCCTTCTATAGACAACATTATCAGACTCTTCACATCATCCACTCTTCCAAACAGTAGCTGATTTGAATAACTGGGGAGAACGAATAATACATGTGCTTGTAAACCCCAAAGGTTATGAGAACCTCATGGAAAACTCTTCGGTGATTCAGTGTGATCTCATTTCCTCTCTTGTCTCATGTAAAGAAGACAACATATGCTTCAGTGAAGTGCAGAGGAAAGAGGAGAGAAGAGAAATATTCACATTCTGGGTTTAATGAGAACGAATCTTTTGCTTTCCCAGCAACTCTCAGGATGGATCCCACCTCACTAATTTAAAGCCTGAGGCAAGATGATGATAGTGGGAAAAAATATCGCTGTGCCTTACTGACATGATATTATCCTTTAAAGAAATATGTTCAAAATACTTAAAATCTGCTAATTCTGAAAGCGTAGGTCATAGAAAATTGAACTCACTTTTCCCTTCCTTTCTCCCTGTTCAAGTCCCTAAGCTATTGTGGAAAAACTGTACCACATTCTAAAGTCTCTTTCAACTATAAAAAGAATACCCCAGAAAATCTTCTCCAAAAACATTTCTTCCAGCTGTCTCTGGGGTCTTGTGAAATCAAAGGTAACTTTTAGCTCATGAGTGGGCAACAAAACTTTGAAATTCATATGTCCTTTTCCAGTGGGTTGGTTTGGGAAATTTTGTGGTTTTCCTGCCCTTGGGATAATCCTAGACCTGAAAATATTCTGTATCATAGTGGAGAAGATAAAGAAAGAAAAGAATCGTGAAAGGTACCACATGTTGTTAACACCTTTTGTAGGTCATGCCCTCTTGTGCTTTCACTTTTAAATACATTATCTCATGAAATACTTATGCTTACACTGTCATGTACGTTATACTAGCTCTAGTTTAAAATGGAGCAATCTGAGTGTTTGAGAGTCAAATTTACTCATCAATGGTTAACTCATCTTGTTAGTGACAGGGCCAAAACTCAAACCTAGCTGTAGATGCTTCTGAACTGTGGTGACTTCCCATGTTTCTGTGGTGAACAGTTAATATTCTATCTAAAGAAAACATAATCAAGTAAGTGGATCTGTGAAACTCATAGCAAGCCTTAGTTGAAGGAACTACCAAAAACATGGGGAAAAACATGCAAAAAATATGTTTTTCTATTTAGCTCATGAGACAACATTTTTGTGGAAGACGAAAGGTAAGTTGTTAACAATAGGGCAAAGTCTTGTTGAACAGCAAAAATTATAAATTGCTTTATATTTTTTGTCAAAAATGTTTATTGTTAGGAGATTTCAGAATGTTTTGGAATTAACAAATTCAGTCTGGAACATTTGACTTTCTCTGTGTCTAGCAGCTAAATATTTTTACTCCTGTAGAAAGAAAATTACCTTTAAAACCATTGAAAACGAATCAGTCAGTGATGTGCTGGTGAGTGTTTAACAACAAACTCTATGGGGGAAATAAGAAAAAGAGCACCCTGATTTGTAGCACTTACCCATTTCCATAGCTAAAATATGCTCACCATGGCTAAGTTCAAGTTATCAACATACTATTACTAAACATGGAGATACAAAAGGATGCATTATTTATGTATTATTTCCATATGAATAATCAAAGAAGTATAGATACTAAGATGCCATAAATACTTAGGAAGTGATAAATTCTGAGTATTTATTAACTTCGTTTTTAATGCAATTTTTGTGCTATATAATTTATTTTTTAATAATGGCCATGCTTAAAAACTTGCTTTCAAAATTTCTGAAAATTTATGGCCAGACACGGTGGCTCACACCTGTAATCCCAGCACTTTGGGAGGCCGAGGCAGGCAGATCATGAGGTCAGGAAATTGAGACCATTCTGGCTAACACAGTGAAATTCCCTCTCTACTAAAAATACAAAAAAATTAGCTGGGCATGGTGGTGGGTGCCTGTAGTCCCAGCTACTTGGGAGGCTGAGGCAGGAGAATGGCATGAACCCGGGAGGCAGAGCTTGCAGTGAGCCGAGATGGCACCACTGCACTCCAGCCTGGGTGACAGAGAGAGACTCCATCTCAAAAAAAAAAAAAAAAAAAAAAAAAAAAAAAAAAAAACTTCTGAAAATTTAACAATTAGCTCTCACAAGCTGGTACAAAACCTCTCCAGGACCCCGCTTGATACCTTCATTCTACTTTTGGCTTCTCTGAGTTCACTTCCTCTCAGTTTGTTCACATCTATGTTACATGCTATTGACCTGTCTGCTTTGAGTACATCAAGATTGATTTGGACAGTGTCCCACTCTTTCATTGTCCCAAGTGATAGGTAAGTTTGAAAATTCTCTAATAGACTAACTATATGAAAGACATTCATATGTTTGCATTCATAAGAATAATTTCTTAATTAAAATTAATGGAAGGCTAGTGATAGAAATTTTAGAGACCATAGCAGAACAGTATGTAAATATTTTAGGCTGATGCAATTTCTTAGTAACCTGAAAACTACAATGACCACTTGGTTACCAAGGCATACTATAGGTCCTGAATCCAGATATACTAATGCCATTGCCATATGACAGTCAAGTCATGCAATTTTTCTTGTGACATAAAACCAGATCTGAATTTATACTAAAGCAAACTCAATACTTATGATGATCTTAATGGGATTTCTTAAGTAAAGCGGTCTTTTAATAGATAGATTATTTCTTTGATTGAACTGATATACTGAAAATGTCATCAAGGCTTTAAATATATAAAAAGTCTAATCTTAGATTTAGAAGGAATGTCGTTAGGTTATTGAGGTGAGTTGAGCTGGGATCTTTCTTTGAAAAGGACCATGCTTTTATCATTACAGACATAGGAGAATGTATTTCTTTAATGTTGTCCAGAGGAAGATATTTAACAGTGTCTCTTGCTCAACTTCAGGCAGTAAGCTTCATAAACTTTAGAAACCTACTATTTTTTATCATACCTTAGTCTGTCTTGCTACATCTTACATTTCATAGCTTTCTGTCATTGGCAGAATTGACAAGCACTGGACACCACCATCCATGGTCCTAAAGCAAAGCCATTTATTGAAGATTAATTAAGCTGCCCCCTACCCTTCCCTTTTCATGTTTAAAAAAATTCAATCACTTCAACTTTTCCACAGAAACTTTATTTGCAACTTTCCCTCTGTGTAAACATTTTAATCTCTTTCCAACTAATTACATGGTGGGGTTTTATCAACCACCTCCACTCATCAACTCATATCGATTTATTTTGATGGCTGCAGTGACATTTTACATTTGGGATTTCATGGCTGGTAGCAACCTGCTGCCACAAAAAAATCTAAGTCATCCCCTGAAGTGATTTATAGCTGCATCTCCTGTTTTCTGCCTTTAAAACCTGAAAAGGAACCTGGATCCTTGATGCTAGGATGCATCTGTCAGTAAAGCAATAACAGAAATAAGATTACTAGTAATAAACCTCAAAAGAGAATCTGCAGATTCCCTTACAATAATGGTAGTGATGGTAATATCACCCAGGAAATGTTCTAATCCTATTGTTATTATTAATAATGATGCCATTTAATAAAGCAAGGTTTTAATTGAGCTTAGTCATTTATTAGCAATGTATTTAATAGAATGATTCCGATATTACAGGGCAGATTTGGTTTAATCTTGCCTCTGTTTTGATTGATAACTTGAACAACTCAATTCCATAAATGTTATGGAGCAACACATTAGGTAGAACAATATGTGTGTACTACCAATAAAAAAGAAGTATCTCCTGCCTTAAATGTTTTCATGATGCAGTAGGGCAGCTCAGTTAATCTCATTTCTAAGATTTGTAAAATGGGACTATGACTTTAGATTGCATGACCCCCTAGAGTCACTTTGAGCTTTACAAGTATTCAAGTTGCATAATGTGGAATATCACTTATTCAATTTAACTTTAGTATTTTTCTTTGTTTACAAAGTATTATAGAAATGCACAAGTTTCTTTCACCCACAATCTCATAACTGATAAGCTTGCGTGAACTTAAAATTTTTCTAACCCTCAAGATCCTCGTGTCCCTCATTAGCAAAGTCAGAATAGTAATATCTACTTGTCAGAGATGAAAAGACCAGTGGAAATAATTTAGGCAAGCCCTGGAACATATGAAAAGCAAAATAAACAATTAAAACAAAATAAAGAAAGTCATTCTTTTCAGAAGAATGAAATAAGATAATTTATATAAACTACTTAGTACAGTGTTTGGTGCATAGAAAGCTCTCAAATACAGGAACTAAAATTAGTGAATTATTGTTTTTATTATTTCAAACCACATACATTATTTAATTTTCATGCATTCTATTTACTGAAGTTCATGAGGTAGAATTTTAATATATATTAAGTGTTAAACCCATAGAGGGTAAGCTACATTTTCAAAATCATACAAATTCTCCTCTAAAAACACCTAAAATATAAGAAGACAAAAGGAAAAGTCAGGTTTAGAAAGAATATGACACTCCAGTTATTGAGATGCAAGATCAGCTTGCTAATTAACCTCTAGACTCTGGACAACAAGAGTTTCATATGTAGTTATAGGCGTGTGAGTGTTATTATCTGCACTCCTTCAACAAATTCGTGAACACTAGCATGGACCATGTATTCTGCTGCTGGTGGAGATATAGTTAGGAATAACAAATCTATTTTCTACCTCCATTAAGCTGAAAGTCTAGTGAAGGAGAAATTTATTTGCCAAATGATTACTTCCAAATTACAACTGGGATCTAAGAAATGGTGTGTTAACAAAAGCAAAGGGGATTTGGCCAGCAGATGAAGAAATTTTCCCATGAGGAAGTGATGATTGGATGCCAAATTCAGTAAAATGAATAGGAGCTGCTTTGATGGAGGGAGTTGCAGAGTTGTCAAGCTGAGGGGAGGACGTAGTAGGAGGGAGCATTATGTGTCCTAGCAAAAGGAAAATATGGCTAGAACAAGAAGGCAGAGGGCAAATTGATACAAAAAGAAACAGAGAATGTAAAGGGCCTGAAGGAATTCAGAGTACAAAATACAAGCCTCTTGTTAAATAGCAGGCTTTAACATAAAAGCAATGAGAAACCACCTCCTATGAACTGAATTGTGTATCCTCAGTTCATATACTGAAGCCCTACCCCCTTAATGTGATGGTACTTGGGGCCTTTAGGAGGTAGAGTTAGATGTGGTCATGAATGTGAGACCCTGATATGGTTTAGATCTGTGTTCCCATTAAATCTCATGCTGACTTGTAATCTCCATTTCTAGAGGCAGGGCCTGGTGATTGGATCATGGAGGTGGATTTCTCATGAATAGCTTAGCACCATTTCCTGGGTACTATTCACATAATTGTAAGTGGGTTCTCATGAGATTTGGTTTTTTTAAAGCTTATAGCACCTCCCCCATTGATCTCTCTTAAGTGTCTCCTCCCTTTTCAGCTTCTGCAGTGATTGTAAATTTTCTGAGGCCTCCCCAGAAGCTGAGCAGATGCTAGCATCATACTACCTCTACAACCTGCAGATCCAAGAATCAATTAAACTAATTTTCTTCATAAATTATCCAGGCTCAGGTATTTCTTTATAGCAATGTGAGAATAAACTATTATAATGCAGAAAATCAGTATCGAGCAGTGGGGCATTGCTGTAAAGATACATGAAAATGTGGAAGAAATTTTGGAACTAGATAATGGACAGAGGTAGAAAGTGTTTGGACAACTCAAAAGAAAGAAAGAAAGATGAGGGAAAGTCTGGAACTTCATAGAGACTGGTTGAATGGTTGTGACCAAAATGCTAATAGTAATATTGACAGTAAAAGCCAAGCTAAGTCTCAAATGGAAATGAGAAAATTATTAGAAACTGGAGCAGAGTTCACTTTTGTTATGCCTTAGCAAAGAACTTGGCTGCATTGAGCCCCTGCTGTAGGAATCTCTGGAACTTTCAACTGGAGAATGTTGAATTAGGCTATCTGGTGGAAGAAATTTCTTTTTATCTTTTTTATTGTTGTTGTTGTTTGAGACGGAGTCTCGCTCTGTTGCCAGGCTAGAGTGCAGTGGCATGATCTTGGCTCACTGCTACATCTGCCTCCCAGGTTCAGGCATTTCTCCTGCCTCAGCCTCCCGAGTAGCTGGGACTACAGGTGTGCACCACCATGCCCGGCTAATTTTTATATTTTTAGTAGAGACAGGGTTTCACCATGTTGGCCAGAATGATCTCAATCTCCTGACCTCGTGATCCACCTGCCTTGGCCTCCCAAAGTGCTAGGATTACAGGCATGAACCACCACACCCAGCCAATATTTCTAAGCAGCAAAGCATTCAAGATTTAGCCTGGCTGCTTCTAACAACCTATCTTCATATACATGAGGAAAGAAATGATCTAAAGTTGGAACTTATATTTAAAGGGGAAACAGAGTATAAAAGTTTGAAAAGTTTGCAGCATGGTCATGTGGTAGAAATGAAAAGCCCATTTTCAGAAGAACTCAAGCCAGCTGCTGAGCAGCCACTTGCTAGAGAAATTTGCATAACTAAAAGGTAGGGAAGTACTGACAGTAAAAAAAATGAGGAAAAAACCTTGAAGGCATTTCAGAGACATTCATGGTAGCCCCTCGTATCACAGGCCAAGAGGCCTAGTGGAAAACAATGAATTCTTGGGCCAAGGCCAAGCCCAGGGCTTCAATGCCCTGTGCAGCTTCAGGACATGGCTCCTTGCATGCCAGATGCTCCAGCTCCAGCCATGGCTCAAAAGTTCCCAGGTACAGCTTGGGTTGCTGCTCCAGAGGGTCCAAGTGGTAAGCTTGGCAGCTTCCTCATACTGTTAAGCTTGTGAGTGTGCAGAGATATGAAGTGAAACTTGGGAGTTTCTGCCTAGATTTCAGAGGGTTTATAGAAAAGCCTGGATGCCCAGACAGACAGAAGCCTGCTGCAGGGGCAGAGCCCTCACAAAGAACCTCTACCAGGACATTGTGAGGAGAAATGTATGTGATATGGTTTGCCTCTGTGTCCCCACGCAAATCTCCTGTTACATTGTAATTACCAAGGTTGGGGGAGGAACCTGGTGTGAGGTGATTGGATCACGGTTGCAGATTTCTCCTTTACTGTTCTCAAACTAGTGAGTGAGTTCTCATAAGATCTGATAGTTCAAAAGTGTGTGGCACTTCCCCCTTCCCCCTTTGCTGTCCCTCTCTCTCTCCTGCCACCATGTAAATACATGCTATCTTCCCCTTCACACTTTCACCATGATTGTAAGTTTCCTGAGGCCTCCCAGCCATGTTTCCTGTACAGCCCTCAGAACTGTGAGTCAATTAATTATCTTTTCTTCATAAATTATCTAGTCTCAGTTAGTTATTTATAACAGTGGGAAAACAGACTAATACAGTGGGGTTGGAGCCCCCACACAGAGTCCCCACTGTGGCACTGCCTAGTGGAGCTGTGAGAAGAGGCAACTGTCCTCCAGACTCCAGAATGGTAAATCCATTGACAACTTGCACTGTGCACCTGGAAAAACTGCAGGCACTCAACATCAGCCCATGAGAGCAGCCATGAGGGTTAAACCCTGCAAAGCAATAGGGACAGAGCTTCCCAAGGCCTTGGGAGCCAATCTCTTGCATCAGTGTGCCCTGGGTGTGGGACATGGAATCAATGGAGATTATTTTGGAGCTTTTTAAGATTTAATGACTGCCTTGCTGGGATTTGGACTTGCATCTTGCATGGGGGCTGTAGCCCTTTTCTTTTGGCTGATTCTTCCCATTTGGAATGGGAATGTTTACCCAATGCTTTTACCCCTGTTGCATCCTGGAAGTAACTAAATTGGTGGGGTTTTTTTGTTGTTGTTGTTGTTTGTTTTTGTTTTTAATTTTCATGCTCATAGGTGGAAAAGACTAGCCTTATCTCAGATGAGATTTTTGACTTCAGACTTTTCCGTTAATGCTGAAATGATTTAAGTTTTGGGGGGACTATTGGGAAGACATGATAATGTTTTGCAATGTCAAAAGGACGTGAGATTTTGGAGGGGACAAGGATGGAATGATATGGTTTGGATCTGTGTCTCCACAAAATTTCATGTTGAATAATAATCACCAGTGTTGGAGGTGGGGCCTGGTGGGAGGCGATTGGATGGTGGAAGTGTTTCTTATAAATAGTTTATCACCATTCCCTGTGTGCTGTTCTCATAATGAAATCTGGTTGTTTAAGAGCCTGTAGCACCTCCCTCTTCACTCTATTTCTTGCTCCTGCTCCAGCCATATGAAGTGTCTGCTCCCCTTTTACCTTCTGCCATGAATGTGAGTGCCCCAAGGCCTCTGCAGAAACAAAACAGATGCCAGCACAATGCTTCCTGTACAGCCTGTGGAACCATGAGCCAATCAAATCTCTTTTCTTTTTAAAGTACCCAGTCTAAGGTATTTCTTTGTAGCAATGCAAGAATGGACAAATATACACTCTAATGATGAGTTTATATGCTTTATAAGAAAAAGAAGAGAGAGAGAGAGATTGCTCTCCTTCTGTATTGGATGCAGCAAGAAGTCAGCTATCTGCAAACCAGGAAGAAGATTATCACCAAGAACTGAACTGATTGGCATCTTGATCTTGGACTTTCCAACCTCAAGAATTGGGAGAAATAAATGTTTGTAGTTTAAGACATCATGCCTATGGTATTTTATTATAGCAGCCCAAGCAGACTACTGTACCATCAAAGACTTTAATTGCTCACATAAAAGGAATATGATCAACTTTGTATTTTTCAAAGTTCAAATTGGCTGGGAGGGAAAGAACAAGTTGGTATTTTTAATTGTATAATTCAGTGGAACCACTCCAACTACTGTATTTGACCTTGTAACTGATAGCATTGAAACTTACAAATGAAGACATTTCCAGTGTCGATATTTTTCTCCCATTATTAGAGCCTCTTATGACCCTAGTAATGTAAAGAAAATAAAGGTCTTAGTAGTTTGTTAATTCTTTTATTAACCTGTTATATTGTAGAATTTTTCTTAAATTGGCTTCAAGGAAGATCTCAATGCCATAATATCTTTCCAAATAGTCTTGCAGTTCTATCTCTCTAGTGCCATCACCATCATTCATTCATTCATTCATCCAGCAAATGCATATTGAGTATCTATTATATGCACAATGTTCTAGGTGATGAGAATTTATTAGTAAATAAGGGACTGAATGTCTTCCTTCAATCAGATTACATTTTCATGAGAGTAAGGAGGCAATAAATAAAGAAAATAAGGTGAATCTCAGATTATAAATCTGTTAGATTATGGTTGGTACTGTGAATAAAAATAGAGGAGTGCCAGAGAGAAAGTATGCCAGAGAAGCTTCACTAAGAAGATGATATTTAAGCAAAGAGGAAAGGAGATATCTTGAGAGAGTATATTTTAGGGAAAAGAAAAAAACAATTAGAAAGGCACCAGGTTGGGAAAATGTCAGAGGAGGGTAGTGTGACTGGAACAGAGTGAGTAAAACTTAGAATATAGAAGATGACATCAGAGAGGTAATACAGGGTGGGGAACAGATTGCACAGATCTTAGAAACCACACTTTCAGCTTCAGATTTCATAACTTATATGCAAAGTCATGGAAGATTTTTGAGTAAATGTCTAGCATCAAGATTGGTATTTAATGTCATAACAATTACTCTGGCTGCCAGATAAAGCAAAGAATGGGCTGGGTGTAGTGGCTCATGCCTGTAATCACAAAACTTGGGGAGGCTTACGTGGGAGAATCGTTTGAGCTCAGGACTTCAAAACCAGCAAGGACAGCATAGTGATACCTTGTCTCCACAAAATGTAAAAATGTAGCTGAGCATGCTAGTACATGCCTATAGTCGCAGCTACTTGGGAGGCTGAGGTGGGTGGATCATTTGATCTCAGGAGGTCAAGATTGCAGTGAGCCATGACCGCACACTGCACTCCAGCCTGGGCGACAGAGTGAGACCCTGTCTCAAAAAATTAAGTAAATGAAGCAAAGAATAGAATAAGCGCAATTATTTAGAAGGTGACTGCTATAATCCAGGTAACAGAAAATGATTGCCTGAATTAGAGTGGGAGCAGTGGAATGAAAAGAATATTCACATTTGGATATATTGTGACCATAGAGCCAACAGGATGTACTGAGATTAGAAATAGAAGTTGAGATTTTAAAAAATAATAAATCTAAAATTTTTGACCTGAGCAAAGAAAAAAAAAAATGGAGCTTCTATACAGAAATGGAGAAGATGTTGGAAAAACACATTCTATATGGGAAAGTTGAAGTTTGGTTTTGGGCATATTAAGTCTTTGTGGTCAAAGTGGTGATTTTGAATAGATGATTGAATATATGAGCCTGGAATTCAGAGAAGAAACTCATGTCAGAGATAAGAATTTGGTGATCCTCAGCTTTCGTAACTAACTGAGATTTCTAAGGGCGTGGGTGCAAACAAAGGAGAGGCCCTAAGTCTGAGTGATACATCATTCTGTGTTTCGTAAATGATAAACAAAGAGTGTGGATGGGTTACCACTGTTTTCAGAGAATAATTAAGGAAGTGTTTTTCATTAAATTCAAATGAAGAGTTTTAATCAAAAAGGAAAGAATAATCAACTCTGTTAAAAATAATATGTCAAAAAAGACAAGAGCAGGGAATTGACTTACCATACCCTGCAGTGAACTGGAGAGAAAAGGCTTTAGAAATTTTTCCTCGAAGAATTTGTTTATTTCTAGTGTTGTGGCCCTAGCCATTCCAGAATTCCCAGTAACTCTCACAGGAATAATTATGTCCTGATGTCTATATTTCCAGAGTCCAACCATTAAGTATTAAAAATGCCAGTGGTGGAACACATGCATTGTTTGCCTTTGTCTTATCTACACTACTAATCAAAATGGGTTATAACTATTCTTCAACAAGAATGTATTCAGACTCTCTCTTTGAGATAAGGACTCTCCATTATGTATTTTTTTAGCTTAGAGTGCAGAGGATGCTCATTATGATAAAAAAAAATACTGAGTTTTAGGGGGAAAATGTCAGACTCGTAATTATATTACCAAGAAAGAGTAGAAAGGCAATGGTTACAAATCCCATACTATTCAAGCTCAAAATCCAGGGAAGTTGACCCTAATTATGTTTGAAGATTCTCTGTTCAAAATAAACTAAACAGAGAGAACTCTAACAAAACAGGTTTAAAAAGATACTTGCTTCTTTGCTTTCCAGTGAGATGATATCTTAATTACCTAAATGGTGGATGTCAAGAATCTCCTCTATGAGCACAAGCATAGAGTTACTGCATTTGCAGTGGAACCCATTCTCTTTGCTCCTTTGAAGAGTTAGTTGCCATTTAATCATGGAATCAAGGTGCTTGATCCATATCTCTGACTAGACCATGTTGTAACTCTGAAATCTTTAGCATTATTTCTTAACCGACATGCACTCTAGCTTCCTTATGAATAAAAAGAGGATAACATAATATCTATATTATTGGAATTTTATGAGGATCAAATACATGCAAAGCATGTAGAGCAATGGTTGGCCCAAGAAGTGGCTTATTGGAAGAAGACTCCAGAAATACACTGGGGGGTTCATGATTAGTACTTGGAAAGGTAATGTTTGATAGGAAAAACAAAAATCACTGATGCTTAAGTTTTACACTGGCACTTAATCATACCGACCTCTCTTCAGTTGTGGTTAAGGAAGTTACTGCATTGGGCTTGGCTTGGTGCACACTAGGATGAGGCAGTTACTGGCAATACTCAGTAAGATATTGCTACTAACTAGAAAGGCTCATTAGCAAATGGTAGTGTTCAAGGGTAATAACAATCTTAACTTAAATAATAGTTAAAAACCAGGAATCTGAGAAAACATGGGAGCTCAAAAGATGGGCAAAAAACAGTACTAAGTAATAGGATATGAGTTATTTGAAAGACCATAAAGACAGGTTTTTCTAACGTGTTGTAAGGTCTCAGCTATAGGATTTTGGTTTAGAGGTATCACTGAAGCTCTTAAATGGTGGATGAAGAAGGACAAGGCAGGGCTTTAAATTCTTTAACCATCAAGACATTGTTTCTGTTTCCCCATAGTTCTGGATACACAATATTTAGCTTAAAAGACCCATCTTCTTTTTCTAAGCTACCGTTGTTCTATCGGCATCCTGGGTAACTTCAAAGAACATGGAAGAGGCTCAGTTTATTTTGTTTATTTGTAGCCACATAATCTTTAGGATAAAATATGTGATTCAAATAAGACCACTGGAAGAAAATGTTAGAGAAAGGTCTAAGGTCAAACAAAACACAACCATCTGAAATAAGACACTCTTTATGGGTTTCAGGCAAGAAAAACTCAGAAGTTCAAATGGCACAGAGGCATCACCTCCCAAGAATAGTCTAACACAAGTATGAGAGTCAATATACAGAATACACTGCTAAAGCTAGTAGTGACTAACTCAACTGAGACTAAGTGTATAGTTAAGAAAAACATGGTTCTGCTGAAAGGAAAAATCTCCAGAAGGTAAGGGGAAAGTAATCACGTCTTTGGTATGAGTGTGACATATTTTTAATCTACTATTTCAGGAAAAGAGATGTCTCTCTTTAAAACAATTTAACAATGTTTTTGTTATTGGATTAAATACTTTTTATTTTTAGGCATTTTTAATTACACAGAAAAACCTATTTATCTGCATAATAACCTATATATCCTGCTAAAATTTTAGGCTAGTATTAGTAAGCCTTCCAAAGCAAATCATTATATAGGTAAAGTAAGTATATATCTCTGCTTCACAGATGGTGGAAAAAAAAGAAAATGAATATAGTATTAACAGTTTTATATTAATCTAGAGTCTTTTAACTGGTTTAAATATATTATACATATTAACTCATTAAATCTGTAATATACCTGCAAATAAGGAAGCCAAGATTATCGTCACCCTTCTACAGCCAAAGTTTCAAAGAGGTCAAATGCATCATCCAAGGTCATGTAATAAAATAAAACAGATTCCAGCTTTCTTGAATCATTCAATTAAGGCTACAAGAGATGGTGGTACTATTATTTAACAAAATGTCTTCTTTTCTTTTTCTTCCAAAATGATTACTTTTTGGGAGAATGATTTATTTGTCTTTATTATTCCAATAATCATGGCATGGCTGTTGCTTCATATTTTCTAAAAATCACTGTGTGTGTGGGTGTGGGTGTGTGTGTGTAGTAGGAGGAGGAGGAGGAGGGAGAAACTCCTTATAAAAGTGAAACCAAAAACTGTCATCTCTTTGTTATGCATCTGTACTATCTGTACAGATCTTCATGAGGTTCTCACAAGTTACTTTCAATAATGAGGAAATAAGAACGTTAACCCGACTAGATACTTTATCTGCAAAGATAAGAGAACTGGTTTATTGGCATCAGTGATAGTGTCCATTGGATAAATTTTTTGTCAGGCTTGAAAATATTGTTTGTTTTTTTAAAGTACTATATTGTAAACCAATAGCAAATAAATAATTTTAAAATGAAGTTATGTGTATGAGATTTAGTATCTAGAAAGATTACAAAACTAGAATAAATCAAGAGCACATAATCAAGTATAATTTTCAAAATATAATTGTGCTATTAAAATTTGGAAAGGTAAAATTCTGAACAATCCAGGAGAAAAGTGAAAAGTTGTTAGATCAGAGTTTTATCCAGCGACACAGGGATACTCTAGGACCATCTCAGGCATCATCTATGATATTAACACACCTTGCTGATTTCTTTGGTAGCTGAGAGATTTCTTCTATTTTCTCACATTTCTAGATACAGAGGATTTAGCTTAAAGACCCCATCCTCCTTTACTGAGTTGCCTTTTTTCTAACAACATCCTTGAACAACTTCAAAAAATATAGAAGAATCTTAGGTGATTTTGGAGCCACATGCCATTCTTTATAAAATGAGAATCTGATAGCTTACACATCCAAGATCATCCCATAGAGATATAAGCCATAATAATATTTCATTGACTTCCCAAACCACCAACCAATTTTGGCACTTTTAATGGAAAAGTGGGTAGAGTTTCAGGTTTTGTTTATTCAGTTCCCTTATATAATCACAATCACATTATTATCACAAAATCTATCATTATGGTAGTGATTAAACATATATTAATAACTTACCTTGTTACTGGAGTGGTACAAAGCATTTTTAATCAAATATGTAATTTAATCCTTGCCAATAATTCGGATGCATATGCGTTTGTTACCATTTAACAGCTAAGCAAACTGAAGCTTTGGGAATTTAGATAACATGTCCAAGTTTACACACTATAATCGCCAACACGTAGATATGACTCAGGCTGTTCCTATGTGCCATGCTCTATTCTAAGCACTTTATATATATTAACTGATTTAATTCTCCCCTAAAATGTGGAAAGATGAATCTAATGGTATAAAAGTAATAGAAATAATGTACTTATTTTAATACACTAATAGTAATAGTATTCAGGCTATCTATTCCCAGAGCCCATGGTCAGTTATGAATATTAATCATCATTGAATAGGCCATAATTGTAAATACACTGTAGGTTTTATGCCAAATTTATTAGATTTGAGACCCAATGGAGTGAAAAACTTATAGAAGTGGGGCCCTTAGTTATGCATGATTCAGATCCCAGTGCAGATCAAGAAGAGCATCCCTTTAAGAAGAACTTAGCTTCCAACACAGAGGAATATCCAGGACTCCCAGGCACCAAGCACCACAGAAAAGAGCCTTTGTATTCCATGGATTGGATCTTATGAAGAACAGAGCACAAAATTTAAAAACATAACAGGACTCTAGCACCCCTGTTCTAGAGTCATTGTGTTTTCATTTCTTCCCCTGGAAAAGAAAGATAATAGTGATACCTATCTCATAGGGTTATTGAGTTCTTACAATAGTGCTTGATTCACAGTAAGCATTATGTATAAACATCGGTAATTTTAATTGTACTGAACTTAGCCAACCCCCGGACCACAGATACGTACCAGTCTGTGACCTGTTAGGAACGGGGTTGCACAGCAGGAGGTGAGCAGCAGTCGAGGGAGCATTACCACCTGAGTTCCACTTCCTGTTAGATTAGCCAGATTAGCAGCAGCCTCAGATTATCATAGGAGTGAGAGCCCTCTTGTGAAAAGTGCATGTGAGGAATCTAGGTGGTGCACTCTTTACGAGAATCTAGTGCCTGATGATCTGAGATAGAACACTTTCATCCCAAAACCATCCCACATGCCCCCATCCATGGAAAAATTGTCTTGCACAAAGCTGGTCCCTGATGCCAAAAAGGTTGGGAACCACTGCTCAAGATTATATCATCACGCAAAAAACTGCATAATTCTCATCAGCATACAACATACGGTAGGCACCATCAATAACTTTATTCTAATTTAAGAATGGATACAACTTACACATGAACTTCCACAGAATGCCAGTGGCTATCATTACACACAGAAAGTTATGTGGCCTCATCTGGTATCAGTGGGAAAAATCTTTGTGAGGCTTACCATAACTACAGTTAACAGGCATGGTAAAAGGATCTAGAAGAATCACTATTCCCACACCATATGTTACCATCTCTTCTTTAAACCCCAATACTGCCCAAATCACTAATCTTTTAATCTCTGCACATGGTTGGTGCCATTTTATTCTCTATACTCTGTCTCAAAGGAGTAGCTTCATGTACCTCTTAATGTTTTCATCAATCTAGTTCAAAGAAATTTCCTTATTAACAGAAACCTTTCCACCATTTGAAATTTTCATAGTTTTTATTCTGGTTACTGGCCTAAGGAACATAACTCAAGTTCCCAGAGTTGAGATGATTGAATCATTAGATTATGAGCCTGGTTAAGTGATTTCCTATAATCACTCAACTAAGCTCCTGACTCTCATTTCATCCCCTCATGGCCACCCCAACTGGGCTTGGAAGTTGACCCAAGAACTTTAAGAAACCATCAATTGTGCTACTACTAGATTTATTAGGTTATCAAAATAAAAACCTCTTTTGTGTTGGCAGTATGTGTGTATTGCATAGTACATAAGCCTTAATGTCAAAAACAGATGGATAGATAGATGAAAGATAGATAGAATTAATAAGAAATCATAGGATTAGAGTAGATACAGTGCAGAAGCATAGAAGGTTTAGGAAAGAATCAATATGGAATAGTTTTCACATCCGAAACAAAGTCTGCTAGATTCTTTATACATCCTATTCAATGCTCACATCAAAGCTGTGAAGTCAGGCGTCAAGAGCCTGGTCACTGAAGCCAAACTGCTCGGGCTTGAATCATAGCACCAATACTTACTACTGCTATGACTTTAAGCACATTAACTAATCTCATTGTGTTTTCATTTCTTCCCCTGGAAAATAAAGATAATAGTGACACCTGTCTCACAGGGTTAGTACAATAGTACCTGGTTCATAGTAAGCATTATATATAAACATGAGTAATTTTAATTATACTGAACTTAGCTAGTGATCACATAGAAAATGGTGACAAATCCTAGCCTAATTCCAAAGAACTAAATCTATAATGATCCAAAAACATTTTTCAAATGTAAGAATTTCCATTATTTTGCCTTATGCTATTCACTGACTATTTTTTCAACAAATATCAGTGAGTACCTGCTATGTGCTAGGAACTGAAGACACATAACTTTAAAAAGAGAGACAACTCTTCCTCACCTTTGAAGGTGATATTCTAGCCAGTGTCCTGATAAAGGCAAACAATAATCATAGTAAATACATTAATTACATGTTATATGGAACAGTGTGATAATTATAGAAAAAAATGTAGAGCTAGGTGTGGAGTGGATAGGGTACAGCTAACAATTTTAAATAGCATTATTAAGAAGTGTAATGTCAGCAACATGGCAGAATAAGATATCTTCCGCTCATATCCTCCAATAACAATAATAATTTGACAGCCATCCATCAGTAAAAGTGCCTTTGTGGGAGTTCTTAAGATTAAAGTAGGGGATTGCAAAAACCCAGCAAAGCCCAAAATCAAGAAGGGCTGTTTTGAGAGAACAGGTCTGCACCTAGGTGGTGAGCTCACCAGTCATAGTTCTGGCTGTAGGTCCAGAAATGGTCCCATCTACCTCTGGACTTCACCACAGCACCATTTGGCCTTGATTTTTCCACAAGAATCATCTGCTAAAAGATCTAAGAGGATATCTGCTCGCCTTTGTCTTGAGTGACAGTCTTGCTAACTTCTATCTCCACTGTGGACCCTAAAGCATCTTGTGACCCAGCTTTAGCCCCTCTCATCTGTGGCCTAAAGTCAGTACTTTCTGCTCAGGGACCCACCCAGTGACCCAGAAGCTGCTTACCCAGGGAAAATGGAAGAATCCACACCCATCCATGCACATGGTGATAGGCTCACCAACTGCAGATCCAATTGTGGGCCCTTAAGCAGATCCTTGTCCCACTATTAGCCCTGCTAACCAAGGTCCTGGAGGCAGTCTCATCTGCCCAGGTATCAGATAGGATCAACAACTTCTTGAGTTCATAGTTACAGGCCTGCCAACTATGGACACCACAGTAAACCCAACAGCAGTCACATGACCTGGCTCCATTCCTAGTAAACTGTGATCCAGAGGCAATCCCATCACCCTGGGGACCCCAAGAGGTCCCCAGACTGGCGTTGGCAGGTAAACATCTCTTACAGACTGAATTTGGCAAATAAAGATTCAGTCTGTAAAGGTTGTAAGGGGAATTTGTTTTTTAAAATGCACAGACATCAATACATGGATCATGAAAAACAAAACAAATGATATTACTAGAGGAAACTGGTAAAGCTCCAGTAACTAAACCCAATGAAATGGAGATCCACAAATTGCAAGCAAAATAATAAAAAATATTATTTTCAAGTAGCTCAATGAAATGTAAGAGAACACAGAAGACTAAACAAAATCAGAAAACAATGTATTAGATAACTAAACAAAATCAGGAAACAATGTATGAATGAAATGACAAGTTTAGTGAAGATATAGGAACCATACAAAATAACTAAATAGAAATCCTAGAGCTGAAGAATACAATAATAGAACGAAATAATGTAACAGAGAGATTCAACAGAAGAGTCAGTCATGCAGACGAATCAGTTAACCCAAAGACAGGTCATTTGAAATTAGTCAATCAGAGGAGCAAAAAAAACAAACAAAAAAAAAACTTGAAAAGAGAGAAGAAAGCATAAGGGAGCTATGGGACACCATTAACCTAAAAAAGTATGAATTATTAGAATTTCAGAAAGAGACAACAGGGAGTATGAGTAATAAAGTTTACTTAAAGAAATGAAGACAAAAAACATGAAAAATCTAGGGAGGAATACGGACATCAAGATTCATAAAGCTCAAGGTATCTCAAGTAATATTAACCCAAAGGAGGTACTCTGAGGTACATTTTAATCAAATTTTCAAAGATATAAGAAACAATATTAAAAGCAGCAAGAGAAAAGAAATTTTTTACATACAAGAAAATGTGCATAAGGCAATCAATGAACTTTTCAATAGAAATTGTGCAGACTAAAAAGAAGTAGGATGAGATATTCAAAGTGCTGGAAGAAAAGAAAACCATTGTAACCAAAGATACTCTACTCAGCAAAACTGTTCTTCAGAAATAAAGGAGAGGTGAAGATATTCCTAAATTTAAAAAGAAAAGCTGAGGGAGTTCATTGTCACTTGACGAACCTTACAAGAAATACTAAAGAGAGTTATTTAAGTTAAAATGAACGGCACTTTGAGAGGCTGAGGCGGGAAGATCACAAGGTCAGGAGATCGAGACCAGCCTGGCCAATATGGTGAAACTCCCATTTCTATTAAAAATACAAAAAAGAGAAAAAGAAAATTAGCCAGGCATGGTGGCCCATGCCTGTAATCCCAGCTACTTGAGAGGCTGAGGCAGGAGAATTGCATGAACCCAGGAGGCAGAGGTTGCAGTGAGCCGAGATCACTCTAGCCTGGGCGACAGAGCGAGACTCCATCTCAAAAAAAAAAAAAAAAAAAAGACAAGAGATAACAAGGGCCAGGGGTGATATGAAGAAAAGGAAACCCTTGCATACTGATAGTGAGAATGCAAATTAGTGCAACTATTATGGAAAATAGTATGGAGGTTCCACAATAAATTAAAACTAGAACTGTCCACAGTTGGACAATTCCATTTCAGGTTTATATCCAAAAGAAATTATATCAGTATCTTGAAGAGATGTGTGCTCTCCCATGTTCATTGCAGCATTATTCACAATAGACAAAAGATGGGAATGACCTGTGTTCATCAATGGATGAATGGCTACAGAAAATGGTGTGTGTGCGCGTGTGTACACATATATATAGAATATTATTCAGCCATAAGAAGGAAATAAATCCTATAATTTTGGACATCATAGATGAAACCGGAAGACATTACGCTAAGTGAACTAAGCCAGTTGCAGAAAGACAAATATTGTAGGATCTCACTTATATGTGAAATCTTAAAATACGGAACTTACAGAAGCAGAGTGCAATAGTGGTTGCCAGGAGCCGGAATGAGGGAAATGGAGAGATGTTTGTCAACGAATATAAATTTTCCATTATAATATAAGATGTATAATTTCTGGGGATCTAAGGTACAGCATGACAACTACGGTTAAGAATACTGTAGTTTATAGTTATCAATATGTGAAATTTGCTAAGAGAATAGATCGTAAGTGTCCTTACCAAACACACACACACACACATACGCACACACACGAAACTATATCAGGTGAGGGGTGTGTTCATTAACTTGATTGAGGTAAACATTTCACAATGTATACTTACGTAAAATCACTGAATTGTACACCTTTCATGTATATAATTTTTGTCAATTATACTTCAATAAAGCTGGCTGGAACAAGCGTGTGCACGCGCGCACACACACACACACACACACACACATCCAATGCTGAAAAAAACACTGTGATGAAGATAATATTTTTCAGTGAAGCTTATTTTTCATTCAAAATTCTGTGTGGCAAATAAGAGCTCCAATTAATGGTGTTAAGTTATCTAAATTTGAAGAAGCAAAGATATCTGTCTGCCTGTTACAGTAATTTAGAATTAAACGACTCCGAATTTGAGTGCTAGCTCCAGAATCGCTGTAGTGTAAGGCCTTGGGGAAGTCTTTGAACCTCAGTTCTTTCATCCGTAAAGGGAGATAATAAGAGCTACAATGAGGAGTTGCTAAGAGGATTAAATAAGATAATTTTTATGTGAAGTGATTTTCTCAGTGCTCATTAAGTGCTTTCTCACTGGCTACACTTAACGATACCTTGTGTAGGATGCTCAAAACGGTGTATTTTATGATCTTTAAATTTAGGGAATTTAGGGTTTATTATTTAAAGTCCAGTGTCTCATGTATGACAGTATTACTTTCCTTTACACATTAATGAAAAGAAAAGATGTATCTACTTCTGGACAAGGGATTAGAGTGTTAAATCCAGGTTAAAGCTCTTGCAGAAAGAACGTGTTTTGACTCTTACCCCACCCCCAAGAGGCTGACATTTTGCAGCAAAAACTCAAGAGTAGGAATCCATGAGCTGAACCCTTCTTATAAGCCATGCATTGGTGTATCCTTTGCACACATATTTGCATTCCTAACTTTAGGCTTTGTTTTAATGTAGAGCCCGTCCTATGGAGGACTGGTTTTATCATGGCCACCATTTACAGTAGTTTCCACTGTGCCTACATTTTCCTTTGGAAAAAGTACAACTTGATTTCTATAGAGAACAACAGAGAAAATGAAGTTTGCTTATATGAAATCTGAAACATATGCCTTGTGTGCTCACTGTGTGGGGAGATTGGGCACTAATGGCTTTCTTTTAAAAGCCCTCTAATAAAAATATAAAGTCCTTTACTCATCTGGGGATACAAACCACAGCTAATAAATGGAATTGGATTCATCTGAGTACTCAACTCAAGACACAGGAGAGTGACCATCTCCAAATGACTCTACATTGTACTCTTTATTACCTAAATTACACACCAGTTAACTCCCAAATGAAACAATATTTGTTGTAAGGTGGGACATCCAGATCCTATTTGTGCACCAAGTTTTTGTTTTGGTTTAGATTTTAATTAGATTTCTTAGGAATCTCTATTTTACCATAGACATTTTAATCAAAGTACTTTTCCTTCTTCATTTATTTGTAATAGGTCTTTAGTGTTTTCTCACTACAAGAAATAATTATTGTAGAATGGCCACAAATAGTGAACATGCAATATACCTGACAAATCGCAACTCTGGAAATCCAGCAGGACATCTCCACTATAAGTCATGTGTTAATTTCCTCAGTGTAAGAGAGATATTTGTATTTTATGTTGTCATGTACAATTAAAGATTATGTATCACAGAAGGGTGGCAGGCTTGGTGAAGAGGCAAAATATTACATTTGTTAAGCAGTCATGATATGATGCCTCAGGCATTATGCTTGGCATTTTATAAATACAGACTCCTTCAATATTGTGAGGTAAATAACATGAGCCTAATGTCAAATTAGAGAGGTTAAACATTTACACAGAGCAACAAATTGCTTATCCTGAGTTTTGAACTATTTAGACTGGCTCCAATAAATTCTTCTTGTACTGCACAAGAATAACTCTGCCACTCCGACTTGTGTATATACTTTTATATTTTTAGTCAAAATATTGAACAACTGTCACAGAGCTAACTTTTTTTTAGCCTTTGAAAGATATGAGTTTAACTATAACGTGCTCAGGAGTTAGGTAGACTACACCTTACATATGTGCACATACACATTTTTGTTTTTAGGGATCCTAAGGCAGCAGCCAGCCACTCACACAATGGTAAGTTATATCATTTGCTGGTTTTAAATTCTCAACAATTGTGTATCTCACCATTAATAATACAATTTTAAAAATCACTTCTACCTCATTTTTATTGTGAAAATATACACATCATATAAAATGTATTATTTTAACCATTTAAAGTTTTTAATCGATGACATTATGTACATTCATAATATTGTGCAACCATCACCACTGTCTGGTTCCAGAACTTCTTCATTTATCCAAAAAGAAATCCCACATGCATTAAGCAGTCACTCCCCATTTTCCTCTCTCAGCTCCTGGAAACCAGTAATCTACTTTCTGTTTCTGTAGATTTGCCTACCATGGATATTTCATAGAAATGAAACCATAAAAATGTGGCTTTTGTGGCTAGCTTCTTTCACGTGGTATAACGTTTTCAAGGATTATCCATGTTGTACCATGTATTGGTATTTTATTCTTTTTTATTGGTGAAGAGTATTCCATTTGTATTAGTAAGCTTTCATGGTTATAAATAAGTATCTGAGACTGGGTGACTTGTAAAGAAAAGATATTTATTTGACTCACAGTTCTGTAGGCTATACAAGCAGCATGCTGCCAGCATCTGCTTCTGAGGCCTTCAGAAACTTACACTCATGCTGGAAAGCAAAGTGAGAGCTGATGTACCACATGGTAAGCGAGGGAGCAAGAGGCAGAGGAGGAGGTCCCAGACTCCCTTTAAACAACCACCTCTTGCAGAACATACTCATCACCAAGAGGATGGTGCTAAGCCATTCATGAGGGAGCCAGCCCCATGAACCAAGGTCTCCCACTAGGCCAAACCTCCAACACTAGGGATCATATTTCAACATGAGATTTGGAGGGGGCGCACATTCAAACATTATCACCATTGTGTAGATATACCATTTTGTTTATTCACTTACCATTTGATGAACATTTAAGAAGGAAAATATAAAAATGGTAAATTAAATTTATAGATCAACTGAAAGATTCAGCCACCTCTTCAAAAGGCTAAAATATGGTAAAACATAAATCTCAAAATTGAAGAAGCGGAGTCATTTACTAAAAACATTCTATTTGAGCTGTGTCCTTCTGTATGTTGTTTTACAGGATTGAATCAGAAACTAAGCTTAGTGGATCCTCTAATAAGTTTTGGGTTTACTGGTTAAACAGCAGTGTATTTGTTTCTGTGTAAAAAAAAACTGTAGGGAAAAGTTAGCAAATAAATGAGAGAAGTTTCTGCTTCCTTGTCATCTCTAACAAGATTTTAATAATTGTAGGAAAGACAAAAACTTATATATTCAATCTACATGTGAGAAAAATGCTGATTTAGTCTGCATTCCTGATATGAAATATGAAGTATATAGAATTAAAGTGTAGATCCTGCTTATACATGAATGTTCATAGCAGTATTCTTCACCATAGCCCAACCTGGAAACCAACCAAATATTCATCAACAGAGGAATGGATGAACGAATTGTGATATGTCCATACAATGTACTACTCAGCAATAAGAATGCCCAAGCTATTGAGACATGCAACAGCATGGATGGATCTCATAATAATTAGGTTGAATAAAAGTAGTCAGATAAGTGCACACTATATGATTCCCTTCATACATAACTCTGGAAAATGCAAGCTAATCTACAGTAACACAAAGTAGAGCAACGGTTGTTTGCTAAGGAGACAGGAGGAGCAAGAGGGAAGAATTACTAAAAAGAACAAGAAAACTTTTGGGAGTGGTGACTATTTTCTATATCCTGATTGTGTTAACAGTTTCACAGAAATATAGATATGTCAAAATTAGAAAATTTTATGCTTTAAATATATAAAGTTTATCATATCTCAATTATATCCCAATAAGGCTATTTTTAAGTGCATGCTACTAAATAAATGTATACATTAATAAGTGCAAGTACCAAATTCATGCCCACTAATGACTTTCTGGCAGAAAAAAATTAAAAATTAAATTATTACTATTAGCAATAAAAGGGGTCAGGATGACTAGCATTTAGTATTTTTAATACTTGGCACCAGGGCTCCGTCCTACTAGCTATGCTGAGGGAAATAGTTGCAGTTATACACAATGTAGTAATAGGATCATCTAGTAATGACTAAGATCCTATGTTTTGGCCCTCAAATTTTAACTATAACCTTACCAAAAACATACACACACTTGGTTCCTCCACAGAGATATGAAAACAAGGGCAGGACAGATAGGTATATACTAATATCATAAGCAGTAAAACTAGCAAGCACTCCGAAGCCGGAAGCAGTCCTATTGTTACGCTGCTAAACATGTCACACACGTGGCTGAGTCATGTGTGGGTGTTGACAACTCAGTTAATGCGAATTCTTTATGGACAGGCTGACCAGGATGGAATGCATAATCTCTATATATAATGACAGAAAAGTGATCAACAAAACAAATTAACACTAAAGATAGGCCTAAAATTTTCTGGTTTTGTCTATTCCAAGCCAGAGTATCTTGAATATAATAGCCAAGTATGCAGATTATATAGATAACTGAAAGGTTTCCTTAGCATGTGACTTTGGTAGGAACATAAAAGCATTTACTCAAAGTGAAGACATTCTATTTAGAATCATATTTAGAATCGTATATACTTAGAATCATATTCTATTTAGAATCATGTGTACTTAGAATCACTGTTTATGGGACAGAGCCTCAGACAGGCTTAAACCATACTTTCCGTGTTCCTACCCCAATTTCCAGTTCTTTATCACATAGAAAAGTGGGTTATTAACACTTGTAGCAAATGATAAAAGTCTGAACAATATAAAATAATGTTTTGTGTCCCATTCATTTGGATACCCTGGTACCCAGTTCCTTTTATGATGTCTGCTTATGCATAAGAACCTCTAGTATGGTCATTTGTTTTTAGTCACTTGCTGTTAATTCACAGAATGACTGTGTGCTGTTACAGCACTGTTTCTTTAACTTGAGTGTTTTAAACCCATGCTGACTTCAATGCCTTAATTCTCTTTCATGATTAGAATTACCTTCACATTCTTTGATCTCTCATCTCAGTTTCCTCTGCGTGTGTGTGTCACACACACACAACTTCAAGGTGAATATTCACTTTTTACTTCAAGTCTTCATGCAAACCCATTGCCTATTGGGCAGAGACATGGAAACATTGATGCACAATACCTGTTTGTACAACTTCATTAACTGTTCCACAGGCAATAATAGCTCAGGGAGTTTCTGTTTAATCACTTCATGCCTAAGACTATGTGAATTTTTCAAGGCTGAGCAGAAATCTCCACTATATAGTAGAGGTGAGGATGCTGAATGTGCTCATGTGCATCTTCCAGAGAGCAATCTTCTCTCAGTGCTGGATCCCAATCTTCTGATTGTGTCTCACTGATAGAAAGTGTGCTTCTTCCTACGTGTTCCAAAGGGAATTTTTAAAACCTATGTCAACCAAAAGACATAATAAAGGGAAAATATTATCTGGGGTTCCCATTGGCATTGCCTTTTTATTTCCATTTGCTTTGGTAATTGGAAGGTGGAACAGATGGTGACAATCTCATTGATTATGTTGTGCCCATTATAATAGCCCATTCTGCCAAGCAATTCTTCATGAGCAAAGGATGTATTATAAGGGACTGTTGCTTTCAGAAACTGACAATGAGCTCAGTGGGATGGACGATTATGCAGGGGGTAGAGTGGGTGGTTTATGGCCCTTAGATGCAGCTGTTTTGTAAAATTAATGATACCTGTTGCAATTCACAGAGGAGGAAATGGAGACATAAAAGTGAGCAGCTGGATTTGACTAGGTTGTTAGCACCAACTCTAGCATGAAAAAGCTCTCAGGCACTTTGCCAGTGAGGCTAACCTTTCCCAAAATAGTAACCTATTTCTGGCCCTGCCTGAAGCCCAAGAAGAACAACTCCAAACTATATGTATGCCTAATATTTGGAAAGGCCTTGCCAGGCGCGGTGGCTCACGCCTGAAATCCCAGTACTGTGGGAGGCCGAGGCAGGCAGATCACCTGAGGTCAGGAGTTCGAGACCAGCCTGACCAACATGGTGAAACTCCGTCTCTATTAAATTACAAAAATTAGCCAGGCATGGTGGCATGTGCCTGTAATCCCGGCTGCCCAGGAGGCTGAGACAGGAGAATCGCTGGAACCTGGGAGGCAGAGACTGCAGTGAGTCGAGGTTATGCCACTGCATTCCAGCCTGGGTGACAGAGCAAGGCTCCATCTCAAAAAAAAAAAAAAAAAAAAAAAAAAAAAAAAAAAAAAAGGCTATGAGGAGCAAGTTCAACCATAGGCAGCATCTGTACAAAATATAAATGGAAGTGGTTTTGTTCTGAATAATGAGATCATTTCAGAACTAGACAACAGGTAGTTGCTGAAATAGCTCTCATTCTATAGCTTTCTACATCTACTAACTCATTGTAAAAATAATCTGCAATTATTTTAGCAAAGACAACAACTCCAGATGAAATTGATATAATACATAAAATGCCACAGGTAAATGAAAATCAAGGTGCGTGTAAATACTATGCCTCTGTACAATTTCCAGTTCGTTGGGAGTCTTATAGAGACTTAATCAAGCATTCAGGTTCTATTCAGTAATGTGGCATTCATTATCAATTTATGGTTTTGAATTTTCAAGACAGGCAATCAAGAAGCTGTTTATTCCCTTCTGGATGTTTTGCACATCATTGGAATAAGCAAAAACAAAACAAAAGAGAGAGAGAGAGAGAGGCTCAACAGAATTCTGCTGGTGTGTGTAAAAGAAACCAGACCTTTTAAGAAAATGCCATTCAAATCTTAAAAAACAACAAAATAACAATAAGATTCTACTTTCCATTAAATATTTGCTTGAAACTTATTTGTATTGTTTACGTTTCCATTAAATGTAAGCTGTGATTCTCTGCATCTTTTTTAGTCTGTCTTTTCTTAATGTATTCAAATATTTTTTCCATTACATATCCAAGCTTACAAGAAGTTCCTCTTTTTAAATAGAACTGAACACATATTTAATTTTTATTTATTTTTATTATACAAATAGTGCCTGCCTACTAAATAAACATGGGACCACAAAAAGAAAACACAGAAAGGCAAGAATTTATGGAAATCTGTCCATGTTAATATTTTGATGTAGCTTTCCGGTTTTAAAATCACTATCTAATATTTTAAAATCAGAATGGGGATACAATTCTGAATGCTTTATTTTGTAATAAATTGGTAACACACTTTGTAAATTAATTTTTTAAATGGTTGGATAGTTTATTGATTACCAAAACGTATAAAACATTCCTTATATTTTTGAACATTCAGATTGTTTCTAAATGCTTTCATATTATAAATAATATTCTGAGAGAGAATTTTCTACGGCCACTTATAATACAATTATTTATTTAGAAAAAATTTCAAACTCAGAATCTATATTAACAAGCACGGTTTCATTTTACACCCTATTAGCAGTTTAGGAAAGCTCTTATGTATATTACAAGGTTTGTTAAATACTTGTTAATTTGATAGGCAAAAATATTATCTCATTTAATTTAAATGTCTTTGATTACCATTAGATGAAGTATTTTTTCATTTATTTGTAGTATACTTTTATTTCCTCTTTTATGACTTTTTCAGGTCTTTTGTATATGTATCTGTTAGAGACTTTCAATTCTATTCCTTTTGTGAGTCTTCTCTACAGTGGAAATGGACTGTCATACTTTATGTATTTTTTTATTCCTAATTTATTGTCTTCTTTTTGTTTTTTTTTTCTGGGAAAAGCTTTAACCTCCATGTACACAAATGTTACTCTTTTATTTCATCACTTATTCTGTGGCTTTAAAGCTTAGGAAGTCTTTGCTAGTGCCCATATTCAGAAGCTCCATAGTTGTTAAAAAGATCGTATGGATTATTTTCACGTATTTAATGCTTTAATCCATTCGAAATTTATATTTTGTAATCAGGCATGGAAACTGAAATTGATTAACTTCCTCATAAGTGTTAACCAACTGCTCTATCACCAGTTACTGAATAATCCTTTTTTTCTTTGTCACTGACTGGAAATACCTCCATAAAAATATTCACACACATATACACACACACATAAAACATGCACATACATACATCCATTATGAAGGGAATTTGTTTATGCTTCCTCAATGCAATGAGAATTGCTCCAACAGAAGGTTTATGTTATCATACCTTAAGGAATTACCAGAGCTGAGACTTCTGTCAGAGTGCTGTATACACTAAGTCAGCCTGCTTGATACCACCTAAGTGAATTTTATCAGAGGTTATCACTTCCTTTTAGTTCCTGCATATTAGAACTGCTCACTACCTAACCCACTTGAGTCAGTTCCTTAGTCCCATCCATGTTATGTGTGTTCTCAGCTATCTCCTATTAATTTTCAGAAATGTTTGCCTCTGAAGTAGTGACACACATTCCAAATGACTCCCCCAAAAGAACATACAGACTCAGAGACTTAGAAACCCAAATATAGACTGCCGTTGATTCCAGAAAGAAACCCAAGACTGTTTATTTTCCTCTTCATCCATCAAAATGTGTCTCTATTTTCTATTCCCTTAGAGCAAGACTTCCCATTTCTACTTTCCCAATTATCTGCTACGATATCAAACCAAACTGCTTCAAGGCTGACACTCCACATGCTATCAGAGGCTGCTATATCTGGCATATTATTTTTCAATTGCTGTTTGAACAAATTTCCACAAACTGTAGGCTTAGTGACCAAAAACAAAATAAATGTATTCTCTCACAATTCTGGAAGACAGGCATCTGAACTGGGTTTCACTAGTCTTAAATCAAGGTGTCAAAAATGGCTACTTTCCTTTAAGACCCTAGAAAAAAAACACAAAAACCATTTTCTTTCCTTTCCCTGCTTTGGATACTGCTTGGTTCCTTGGTTCATATTACCTGACTTCATGTTCAGAGGCAGCTCTCTAGCATCTTCAAATCTCTCTCTGACTCTCCCACCTTCTTTTACTTATAAGAACTCTGTGAATCAATTGGACCTACCTGGATAGTGCAGAATAATCTTTTCACCTCAGTATCTTAAATAACACCTCTTTTCATGCAAAATAACATAGTTTCCAGGCTATATTAGTCTGTTCTTACTTTGCTATAAAGAAATACCTGAGAATGTGTCATTTACAAAAAAAAAACAGGTTTAATCAGTTCACAGTTCCAAGGCTATGCAGGAAGCGTGATGCTGGCCTTTGCTCAGCTTCTGGAAGGCCCCAGGAAACTTACAATCTTGGTGGAAGATGAAACAGGAGCAAAGCATCTTACACGACTGGAGCAGGAGCAAGAGAGTGATGGGGGAGGCGCAACAAACTTTTAAACAATCTTGTGAGACTCACTCACTATCATGAGGATAGTACCAAGAGAGGATGGTACCAAACCATTCATGAGAAATCTGCCCCCGTGATCTAATCACCTCCCACCAGGCTGATGTGGTTTGGCTGTGTGTCCCCACCCAAATCTCATCTTGAATTGTATTCCCGTAATTCCCACCTGTTGTGGGAGGGACATGGTGGGAGATCATTTGAATCATGAGGGCAATTTCCCCCATACTGTTCTCGTGATAGTGAATAAGTCTCACGAGATCTAATGGTTTTATTAGGAGTTTCCACTTTTGAATCTTCTTCATTTTTCTCTTGCTGCCACCACGTAAGAAGTGCCTTTCACCTGCTGCCATGATTCTGAGGCCTTTCCAGCCATGTGGAACTGTAGGTCCAATTAAACTTCTTTTCGTTCCCAGTTTCGGTTATTTCTCTATCAGCAGCGTGAAAATGAACTGATAGACGGGCCCACCTACAACATGGGGGATTACAATTGGACATGAGATTTGGTGGTGACACAGGTCCAAACCAAATCACAGGGTTTGTGATGTGTACATTTTTAGGGGCCATTAGGGTTACTAATTGAGGCAAATAATGAGGCAAATAACAATCCCATAGAGTTGGAGATTTCAGTGCTAAGATAGGATCAGATCGGATCAGTGTGGTAATAATTAAGTGTGTATGTGTGTGCTGCATGAGTGTTTTGGCCTAATTTTTTTTTTTTTTTTTTTTTTTTTCTGAGACAAAGTCTCACTTGGTCGCCCAGACTGGAGTGCAGTGACACGATCTGGACTCATGGCAACCTCTGCCTCCTTGGTCCAAGTGATTCTGGAACCTCAGCCTCCCAAGGAGTAGCTGGGATTATAGGCGTGCACCATTACGCCCGACTAATTTTTGTATTTTTAGTAGAGACAGGGTTTCTACATGCTGGTCGGCCTGGTTTTGACCTCCTGACTTCATGTGATCTGTGTCTCCCTCAGCCTCCCAAAGTGTTAGGATTACAGGCGTGAGCCACCACGCCCAACCTTCCCAACTCATTCTTTCACTAATTCTTCATTTCCTCGTTCAGGGGAGAGAACATAAAATGTGTTTAATCAACTGTTCACTGAGAACAAAATGTCTGATTTCTATCCCTGACTGAATCTTAGTGCCTAGCAAGCTGCTCTGTGCCTCTGTTTTCTCATCTATAAAATGGTGACAATAATAGTGTCTATCTCATAGGCTCATTGTGTCCATAAAATAAACTAATACATGTAGAGAGCTTAGAGAAAATGCCTAATATGTAGAAATGTTCAAGAAAAATTAGCCCTATCATCCTCATTGTCCTTCTTGTTATTCACTCGTTTCACTTAATACATATCTTGAGTCCCAGTTTACATGAATTTTGTTTTAAATATCTCAAAATCTGGAAAAAAACCAAACACCTAAATAAATAACTCAGTAACAAACTATATTTTGCTAAAGTTGAAACATTTACAGACACACAGAAAATCGAGCAACTGATTCTTCTACAGAGGCTCCTATAGTGGCGAGGGTGAGGGATAGAGGAAATCTTCGATAAAGATGTGCCACTTTAGTTATATATTGAGCAATATGTAGGAGTCTGAAGGATGAAGAATTTAATATATGGTTAAGTCTTCTTCCTCAGCATAATCAATTTGAATCTTCATTAGCTTACAAAACACCTGAATTTTTTTAGTCTTGATGCTGATACTGTATGCAGTGGGAGAAAGACTTAATATATAACCTAATAAAAGTGCTATGTGAGACACAGTTTACATCCTCAAAACAATGAAGGTATATATGCCAGGACACTTATTTGGGAATAATAAAAGATAGTCTGGGGGAACAAGATTTAATTTGAGTAGAATGTTAAAAGAACTATTTCACAGTATCCAGATGAAGTCTTTCATTCTATGGATAAAGAGATTGAGAGCTAAGTTTATTTAAACCCACAGCTGTTAGAAGAAGAACCAGGAATCAAATTCTGATCACGTGACAAATGATAAGCACTCTTTGGGAAATATTTGTACCGTAAGCTTTAACAAGGTTTTTTCCCTTCTTTCCATTTGTGAGCTATATAATACATACTTCTAATGCAACTTTATTTCTCAGTTAAGAATAACTACTTTTCTGAAGACCTAATAAGGAGTTCTGTACTTTCAATATTGAGAATTTTAGTCTTATGACTTCTTGACTGATGATAAGTAATGGGTATGCATGCTCAAAGAATGAAACATTCTTTGACTCACGTCTCACAAGAAACTGTGTGGTAAGTATTATCAACATTTTATTAGAAATTTTATTTAAAATAACATTGTATCAAGACTTTTTTTTAATAAAAAAACAAACTTTAAACAATTAAGTAACTTGTTTAAAATTATATTACTAGTAACTAGGGGAGCCAGGATTTGAACACATTGGCTTGTTTGAAGCACTGTAACCTTACTACCTTTTTTTTTTTTTTTTTTTTTTTTTTTGACAGAGTCTTGCTCTGTTGCCAGACTGGAATGCAGTGGTGTGATCTCGGCTCACTGCAATCATCGCCTCCTGGATTCAAGCAATTCTCCTACCTCAGCCTCCCAAGTAGCTGGGACAACAGGCACACACCACCACGCCCAACTAATTTTTGTATTTTTAGTAGAGATTGGATTTCACCCTGTTGGCCAGGATGGTCTCGATCTCTCGACTTCGTGATCCGCCCACCTCAGGCTCCCAAAGTGCTGGGATTACAGGTGTGAGCCAACGCGCCCGACCGGTCTTATTTTTTAACGTCGCATTCTTCCAAGGTTTACTTGGACTCTGGAGATAAGAACACCACTAACTAAACTTTGTTGATTCTGTGAAAAAGTGGCCACATTTTCCAGCAATTTCCAAGACAGCAGCACTGCTCAGAAGAAATTTAAGTCAAGTGAGAGACCAAGGAAAACAATGACTAATAAACTTTTCATTTGAAGATGGAATATCTTCCTACTAATATCAGTATCTTCCTACCAATCTGCACTCCAGAAAGATATAGGTGGAGGAACATGGTGCAGACTGTCCAGCAAAAGCCCTCATGGAATAAGGGTCATGTCATCAACCTTCTCCAACAGCTTTTCAAACAGCTTCACCTATGAGAACTAACTGAAGTTTTGTCTGGAGCTGGGGTTGGGGGGAACAAAAACCTTTCTAGATTTGCTGATAATTTTTAAGGCATAATGCTTGTTAAAGACTTTCAATGGAATTTAATTAGCGCTTCTCGTAAGCACCTCAATTATATTTCCCCCAAAAAGGCACAAATAGCAGTATTATTTCACATTAATTCATTATATTTTTTTCTATAGTTAACTCTGTTTCTTCTAGGCCATTCTTTTTATGCTCTCTCAATTTGATCTAGAAAATTACTAAGAATACTGGTAAAATTTTGCTATTTATCATAACTTTTCTTCTTCGAGCAGGTATATCCTAAATTATTATGTCTGTATATGTTAGAATATTTATCACTGCAGTTAGGGAAAGACCAAAGAGGAGTGTGATTGCTACCATTCAATATTTGAAGGTCTCTCATATGAAAAAGAAACATACACCAGTTCTTAAACTGGTAGCAGAATAGGTGGGAGAACAGAACCTTAAGAGAGGTCAGGCAGTGAGGCTATGCAATGTGGAGGCAGGTTTCAGGTCAAGTGAAGAAAGTACTTTCTAACAAGAAACACTAATCTAAAATAAAATGGACTTCTTTATAAGGTAGGCAATGAGCCTTTCTTCATAAGACGTGTGCAGGCAGAGGAGGAGATTGCTTGCTGGGAATGATAGAGACGGCATTCCTACACTGGTAAGATATTAGAACAAATGACATTTAGAGTTCTTTCTGCTCTGGGATTATGAGTCTATGTAATAAAATATTCATAGTTAAAAGACATCGATATCTAAAATGTAACCAGCATATCCGAAATATGGATGATAATATATAGATCATAAGTTACTGAATTAAGGATTTGCTAATTAAGGAAAAAATGGACAATTAACAATTTTTCATACGATGGCTTTAAAGAATATAGACATAAATGAGTAGCTTTGAGAAAAGTGGTTTTTTCTTTTCCTCCTTTCTAAGTATTAGAGCAAAGCAATGTGTTGAGAAACTTTTTTTTTTTGGTCACTATGTATTATATTTTTTCCTCCTTTTTGAAGTTTGGGGGGTTACTGGAAAAGGGAGTGATGAGAAAGACAGTGACCCAGTTGGTCTTTCTTCAACAACTAATTTGATTTTATTTATGTAGTTTTTTGATTTTATTTATGTAGTTTTTTGTGTTTAGCCATTGTACTTGATGTTAGAGGATTCCTAATCTATGAAAGAAAAAAATTTGAGATTGCTTTGGATTAGATGTGGCCAATAAAAAGAAAATTATTTTTTATTGAATTTAAGAATCCAGTAATTGATGTCCATTTTTCAAAATATTGTCTCAGCATCAGCAAATATAAATTTTTTTTTTTACTTTCTATATTTTATTTATTTATTTATTTATTTATTATTATTATACTTTAAGTTGTAGGGTACATGTGCATAACATGCAGGTTTTTTACATATGTATACTTGTGCCATGTTGGTGTGCTGCACCCATCAACTCATCATTTACATCAGGTATAACTCCCAATGCAATCCCTCCCCCCTCCCCCCTCCCCATGATAGGCCCCTGTGTGTGATGTTCCCCTTCCTGAGTCCAAGTGATCTCATTAAAAAATGCTCATCATCACTGGCCATCAGAGAAATGCAAATCAAAACCACAATGAGATACCATCTCACACCAGTTAGAATGGCGATCATTCAAAAGTCAGGAAACAACAGGTGCTGGAGAGGATGTGGAGAAATAGGAACACTTTTACACTGTTGGTGGGATTGTAAACTAGTTCAACCATTATGGAAAACAGTATGGCAATTCCTCAAGGATCTAGAACTAGATGTACCATATGACCCAGCCATCCCATTACTGGGTATATACCCAAAGGATTATAAATTATGCTGCTATAAAGACACATGCACACGTATGTTTATTGCAGCACTATTCACAATAGCAAAGACTTGGAATCAACCCAAAGGTCCATCAGTGACAGATTGGATTCAGAAAATGTGGCACATATACACCATGGAATACTATGCAGCCATCAAAAAGGATGAGTTTGCGTCCTTTGTAGGGACATGGATGCAGCTGGAAACCATCATTCTTAGCAAACTATCACAAGAACAGAAAACCAAACACCGCATGTTCTCAATCATAGGTGAGAAACTTTTTAAATTTCATTTTTAAATCCCTTTGTGTGTTCCTGAAAGCTCCCTTGGAAACAGTGAAAAGGAAGAAGACAAATCTAAATAGTCACTGAATTTACCATACCAAGTTTTTGTGTTGTTACCAGCCAGTTAGTTATACCAAAACAATTTAGAAAAAATTTAGAGTTGGAAACTAGGCCCTCTCCACTGCTCTTCCTAATACACAATAAACTATCTATTGCTGTATAATAAAACACCCCAAAACTTCATGGCTTAAAAAATAGGCTTATTTAACTCACAGTACAATTTGAATTGGACTTAGCTAGTTTATATTAGACTCTCTTGCTAAGGTCAGCTGCCAATCAGCTAAGTTTCTCTGCTTATGAAAGTTGGCTGACTGTCAACTTGTCATGGAAGCAACAGGCCATGCGTCTCTCATTATCCAGCAGGCTAGTCCAAGCTTGTTTGCATAGTAGTGGTGGCAGATTTCTAAGGGCAACAAGAGAACACAAGCACCAAAGTACATGCCCCTTTAAATCCTCTGCTTCACCACATTTGCTATTCTCATTGGTTAAAGCAAGCTTTGTGAATTGAATTATGCCGCCTCGCCAAAATTCACATGCTGAAGTTCTAATGCCTGGGTACTTCAGAATGTGACTTTATTTGGAAGTAAGGTCATTGAAGATATAATTAATTAAGATGAGATCATGCTGGAATAGGGTAGGCCCTTAATCCAATATGATTAGTGTCCTAATGGAAGGAGGAAATTTGAAGACATACATGCATACAGAGAGAATACTATGTTAAAATTATAGTAATGCGCCATGAATCAAGGAACTATCTGAAGCTGTGAGACAGGCCTGGAAGAGATCCTTCCCTTGCCCTTTTAGAGAGAACATGGCCCTGCTGACACCTTGATCTCAAACTTCCAGCCTCCAGAATGGTGCGCTAATAAATTTCTGGTGTTTAAACCACTCAGTTTGTGGTACCCTCTTACAACAGTCCTAGAAAGCTAATGCAGCAAGTCACATACCAAGCCCAGAGTCAGAATGGGAGTTGACTATCTAAGGGCATGGATACAGGAAAGCATAAGAAAATTGGGAACCAATTCACAGTAAAAAACCACACAGAGTAAATAGGTAAGACAATAGAAGATCATCCCCAGTATATACAACTAAGTACGTACATTTAAATTGCTGAGTTTTAAAATAATTATCAGTCATTCCTCTGTGTCGCTATGCCATCAGTTTGACACCCAGGTTCATTTATTCATTATCCTTTTGAATTTTAGAGATCAGGTTTTAAAAATTTTGTTTCAGAATTATGTAAATTATTTACACTGTCCCAAATTTAGATATGGAAAACAAAATACATTAATAGAATTTTAACTTTTCTGGCTGTTCCTACTCTGGAGGCAGATTTGATCTATAGATTGTTAACATACAAGAATTCTTTTTTTCTTTATACCTAACTTGATAATAGCCTATATCATACTGAACTGTAATTTTTTAATGTGTTTCTGTATCTTTTCTTATAAGCTCTTCAGCAGCAGAAATGTCTTATTTTTCTTTCTGTCCTCAGTACACAGCTCAGATTTTTATTCATTTCATTATTTATGAGTTAAGAAAATGTTTCTTTAGTCCCTGCAATATGCTAGATCTTGGGGATATGATAATGAAAAAGACAGACAATGCTCTTGTACTTTCAGAGCCTAAATTCTCACAGGAAAGGCAGACCTTAACAGGATAACCATGATAAAGTGTGATAAATATTACAGAAGAGAACAAATGTGCTCTGTACATGCTTATTCAAATTAATATTGCTTTGCTGTCAATATATTGCTTGGATAATTCTCATTATTTTATTTCTGTAAGCCTATTATTTGACCTAGGTCTTGAAATTACGAGTCTGGCTGAATTTGTGTGTGCCAAATTTCCTAATTTTTTTCCCCCTATTGAACTGATGATGACCAATCACACAATTGCTGTTGTGAGGAGCAGAGCAAATGACACTTTCTGCAGTGTTGCTACACAGGTCAATCACACGTAAGCAGCAGAAGGAATGTCAGATTAGATGGCAACAAGGGGCAAGAGTAATAAACATAGACATTAAACAAAAAAGCCTGCACCATTCAACCGATTAAGTCTGTTTATTTCATGTAGGAGGAGCCCAAGTCCCTTCAGTCACAGGAGTTAATTGCGAATGAGAGCTAAGCAAGATTGTTCCATTATTCATGGACACACATCAGTAACAAGCAATTATTGCACTGGGTTATAGGGGTGCAGTTGACATTGAACATGGAAGCAGATGTCTTTATAGAAACCTATACAATAGCCAAAAGAAGGTAACATCAGTGTCTAATTACCAGCTATTGCATCCAGTCTGCATACCCCAGCAGTGTAATCCAGCATTTCTCAATTCTGGCTGCACATTAAAATCACCTGGAATACTTGAAAGACAATCATGGCCCACCCTTCAAAGATTCTGATTTAATTGGCCTCAGATGGGGCCAGAGCGTCATGTTTTTTAAAGGCGCTCAGTGAGACCCTCCCATGTGCAACCAAGGAGAACAATCAGCAGACATTTGAAATCACCTTTAGATAAAAACAAGTGGAATCTTATTAATATGCATTTGACCTCTTTGTCCTTTGTACTACGATGATAGTAAACCAAAAATCCCACTGGGGGTCATTGCTGGAGTCAGGACTCATGAGTAGAAACAGGACTGTTATTGTTAACTCATTCTACAGCTTCATGGAAGTTATTCTACCTATAAGCTTCTCAGCTTCGTTGTCTGTAAAAAGGAGCCTTTGGTGTAGATCAGAGAGACAAAGATAAATGTTTACAGGGAGTACGACAGCAGAACACAAAAATTAAGAGTATGGGCTTCAGAGTCAGGTGGTCTGTATTCAAATGCCTACTTGCTTTGATACTTACTACCTATATGAGCTTGGTCAAGTGACTTAATTTCTTTCCACCTTAGTTATCACTTCTATAAAATGGAAATATTTATACTACCTCACAGTGTGAATGTTAAATGAGTTGATACATGTGAAGTACTCAGAACAGAGCTTAGCTAGTGTTGGTTTTGTCATTTGCCCAGTAATATATATAGCTTGTAAGCACAAGCTATGGATATAAATTTCTGTTGTGCCAAGCTATGATGGTTTATGATGGTTTATTTGTTTTATTCATTCCCTCAACCTAACTTTCTATATGAGTGTATATATATATATATATATATATATACACACACACACACACACACAAACACACCCCTACACACACATACACACTTCTCTTAGTGGATTATGATTAAACAGTATAGGTAAAGCACATAGAACACTAGCAAATGGCAAAAATTGCTTAATAATTGAGCTTAATAAGTCAATAAATAGCACCTATTATATTATTATTAATTGTAAGGCAAAGCAGGCAAAATTAATATTTCAAATGGCAGGAAGGTTCACAAGCTATCTAAAAAGGGGAGCTAATACTCAGCTTTAATTAATTTTTGCCATATCAGATCTTATGATCTTTTTCCAAAGTAGAAAAGACTTTTACTGAAGTATCTGGATTTATAATATCGGCAACTAAATGAAAAATAAAAATTGTAAACTAGTGTTTAACCAACATGTCTGATGTTATCAGTTTGCAATGTCGGTCTAAATTGTTTATGCGACCCTTTTAACCGCACAACACTTGGTTTCAGTTCTTAAATCTTTTCAAATTGCATACACAGTGATTCTCAAAGTGTGGTCCCTGGAACAGCATTACTTAAGAACTTGTTAGAAATGCAAAATCCTGGGCTTCACTCCAGACCTTCTGAATCAGAAACTCTGGGGATGGGGCCCAGTAATCTCTTTTTTAAAAAGCTTTCCAGAAAATTCAGATACTTAGTCAACCACTGAACCACTAGTGTTGTAGAGAGAGCATGGACTTTGAAAGAGATTCAAACTCTGTAACACAGCTACATAACTCAGTAATTATGCAACCTTGGTCAAGTTGGATCAGATAAACTAGAGGTCAGCTTTATAATAAACCACAAAATCATTAGGAAGAATAAACATAAATTGATCCTTTCAGTTTGGCCCCTTGTTTCTATTTCCATGAAGAAAAGTTTCAATATTTCCTCCTCTTATTTACTTACTTTTAGGAGAATAATTCTGGCAAATGAAATGTTCAACTGTAGCATTCTAGAAGTCCAATTCAATGCAGTTCACCCTACATCGACAGAATCTCTCTAAAAAAAGAAACTTTATCCTATGATAAATAAGTAGGGATAGTTAGACACCAAATGTATCCTGGAAAACAGTCAAGACTCCAGAGTAGTTAAGTGCTGGTACTTTGGCTTGTCTCATTCCAGACTCTTATTTATAGTGGATTTCCACCTGTGATTATTAGACTTCTTATCTGTGGACCCACACATCACTTTTCCTCTTTTCTGTTCTTACTTTGTGGAAAAATCTTGTTTTGTTTTATTTTGTTTCAAACTCTAAAGTAGTAAACCAGTGAACTTATTCAGCTTGTAATTTAGACCTTTATATTGGCTCATAAAGAAACATAAAGACAAAGAATAACTGTGAAAGCCTACGCCATATAGATGATACAAGTAAAATGGAAGAAATCACACTAATTTTCCCTTTCAGTCCTGACTTCCCTCAGCCTCCTGCTTTTGAGAGAAGAGACACACAATGAGTAGAGGGCAATGAAGGAATTAGGAACACAGATACTTAGGGTTGCAAAAAGCTAGGAGTCATCTAGTCCTATCATTTCCAAATGTAAATATACTATCAGAATGAACAGAAAAGAGGTCTATTTTTAAGAAAAAATACAGATCTGAGTAACAGTTCAAATCTACAAAATCATAGACAATTAACTTGGAACTTTAGGATCTGAATATTGTTTTTGAGCTCTGATACAATGGGTTCATATTTAGAAATCAGCAGTCTAGTTATTCCTGCTTAATGCTTGAACTCCAGCAAGCAGTTTTCCAATTACTATTTTAATTGTCTTAGAGAGAACTGACTACCAAGATAGTAACATGGTTTTATGCTTATAAATGTTGGTTCTAAGCCAGACTGCCTGGTTATACATCCTGGCTTCGCCACTGTAGCTGCATTTGTTTATCTCTCTCTTTTTAAAATTTTTTGCATATCTAATATCCAATCATCTATTAACATCAGGTGAAATCCGAAGAGGTAGAATTCAGGGCCTCTCCCTACTGTGGAAGTTGATGGAAGGCCAGGTAGTCCTGTGAGCAAGATCATGTGAGCTAAGTTTGGGTAATCAGTCAGATGTTCCTTCCTGAGATTGCCAATAAAAACAAGGTAGGGATACTCAGACAGCTGGCGTCCCATGGAATTACAGTGAAATCAGTGGTGGTGACTCCAGCATGAGTTCTAACCACTGATTCAGTGGCCTGACTTCAGCTGTTTCAGGCTGACTTTAGCTGTTTCAGCTGCTGCCCCATTTTCCAAACTCATTCTCTAGTCTTCTCACGTGTTCTTTGTGTTATCTCATGCCTTTTAATAAACTCGTTTTCAGCTTAAGTTGGCTAGAATTAGAATGTAAGTATGTCATTTGGAATAGTAAATAAAAATTGTTATTCACAAAGAGAGAAAAAGGGGGGTTCTGGTTTAATTCCTTCTGCTATCATTCAGAAAGAATTAATTTTTAATGACTATTCCATTAGCAATTGTCCTCCCATTGGGAATTTGCATATTTGGAGTTTCAGGAAACTCTGTCTAAAACTCCACTAGGAAAAAGGAGACTCAGTTCAAATGGCTCTCTATCAATCCCTTTCACCATTTTTAAGAAGCTTAATTCTCTAGGACAGGCCTGTTATTCCCACCAAAGTTTCTCTATATTAAATTTATAGTGCCTCATACTTTGAAATACAAATTTGAGACTGTACTGCTTTGAGCATTGCAATAAAGTTTAGGTTATAATGCTGAAGCCTATCAGTAAAAATTACAGCCGGTCCACCTTCCTGTAGCAAGTCAGGGACAGTGTAAACTGTGAAACAGCACAGTAAAGCCTCAATGTACAGAGCTTTGATAAGCACAAATGCATGTCGAGGGCCTGATGATGTGGGTAGAATAAAATGGTGACAATAGAAACATGTTCAGGCTGCCTAAAATTAACTCATCTATATTCTAGGACAAAACTGTGTATGTGAAGAAGTTTAGTATTTACTGTCTCGGAGTCAGTTATTTATTGAGGTTGGGATAAAGAGAATATTTGTCCCCTAAAGGAATAAAAGGTATCATAAAACCATCTCTCACCCCATGCAATCCCTAATTTGTCCCTGGTAGTCAATGAAAACATAGCTGAGTCTACTGCATTTTAGTTAATTCCCTTAGTAAATTCAAGGTCATTGCTTGGGTTATGGGAAATATTTATTTTTTACTGACAATGTGGTACAGAATAAGTTTTTCACTAGACGCTGCTTGAACTCTTTAGCAAAAGCTTCACTTTGCCATCAGGACTCTGGTGCTGAGTCTCATTAAGATAGTCAAGAATTGTTCTGGCAGTTCAGGATAACAGTGAGATTTGAGGCATCATGAGGATGGACCCTGCTGTGCAAACAGCAAGCGGGACCAACTCAGCTCTTCCAAAAAGCCTATAGTAAAATTGAAAGTGCAAGATAAGAGCATTCTAGCCTTTCAGAGTAGAAGTTCAAATAGGGTTGGAAGTCAAAGAAAGTCAAAGAAAAAAGCTCATTATAAAAATCTATACCCCTTGGGTGATGCTATTGTATACATTCATCAGCTGTATACAATATTTAATTAAATGTGTTCTCTCACCTCTAGCTATTTTTTATACTAAATTAAAACTGCAGTAGGACAGTAAAAACTGTGGAATTAATTTAGGACCCTTATTCAGGGAACTATGTGTTACATAAAATTAAGTACCGGTAAGACATTCTGATACAGAAAGTTCTTCTTGTTGTGTAGGGGGATCTCATGGGCAGTTCAGAAATCTGTGGGGCACAGAGGGCTACTAGAGATCACAGTCCAGAATATGATAAAAGGATTCAGCCCTAGGGTAAGGACAAACAAGAGAAGAGGGGTATAGCCTCACATAATGATGAAAATAGTGTCAATGAACCTAACTCTTGCTGCACGTGTCCCTCGGGGACAATTTCCCTGTCTCACCTGAGCTACATATTATATTCTTGCTATGTATCACCTTAGCAAATTGTAATTCCCAGATAACTCAGATTATTTTGTTATTTTAAAAATTTTATCTCAACTTCCTCTAATGAAGGTAGGGACTACATATACAGTACTCCGCTCTTGTATTCCTAGTGTTTATCATGATTTCTTGCCCTTCATAAATACTCAGAAAACTACTGAAGAAAGAAAAGGCAAAAAAGAAGGAAGGAAGGAAGGAAGGGAGGGAGGGAGGAAGGGAGGAGGGCAGGCGGGCAGGCGGGCAGGCGGGCAGGCAGGCAGGCAGGCAGGAAGGCACGAAGGAAGGCACGGAGGGAGGGAGGGAGTGAGGGAGGGAGGAAGGAAAAGGGAAAGGGAAAGGAAAACGGAAAGAGAAAGGGAAAGGGGAAATTTAGAATGCATTTAGGTCTGGAGTCAGCGTCAGAAAAGCCCAGAAATCAGTAGGTTTTAAAGAGGCAAGATGAGTAGGTGCATGTAGCAATACATAGAAAGGCAGCCTACAATATAGTGATTTGGTTGCAGAACATGGTCATTGACTAAGGTTAAAAGAGAATATTTTCAGGACCTGTCAAAGATAATGAGAAAAATTCAATCTTCAAAAGCAAAATGGGTGAGACAATGCCTGTAAGTGACATAAACAATAAGATAGAAGAACAAATATTTGAATAAGAATATGGGGGTAGAATGCAGAATAAGACAAGGGTAAAGGATAATGTTTTCACTTCTAAAATATTTTATTTTTCATATCATTGAATCAACTCACTCCCTTTTCGTTTAAGGCATTAGTTACACATAATAAAATTCACAATTGAGAACGTCTGTTCTTCAAGATATTCTCTTAAGAAAATGATAAAATCAGACAATGATCACAGAATTTACTTGAGAATCACTTACTTGATAAAGGCTTGGTATTCAGAATATATATTTAAAAAACTTCTAAAATTAAGAAATAAAAAATGACCCAATGAACAATGGTCAAAATTTGCACAGACACTTCTTCAAAGATGTATGGATAGCAAACAAGCACATGACAAGAGGCCCATCATCACTGAGTCACATAATGCAAAACAGAAACACAATGAAATGCCATTATACAACTACTAGATTGTCTGAAATTAAAACGATTGACCATACCATGTATTGACTTATTGATTAGGCTGTAGAACAGTTAGAATTCTCATACAATACTGGTATTAATATATCTCACACAAATTTGAAAACCTATTTGAGATATATATATATATATATATATATATATATATATTTTTTTTTTTTTTTTTTTTTTTTGAAACGGAGTCTCGCTCTGTCACCCAGGCTGGAGTGCAGTGGCGTGATCTCGGCTCACTGCAAGCTCTGCCTCTCGGTTTCACGCCATTCTCCTGCCTCAGTCTCCCGAGTAGCTGGAACTACTACCACTTTTCTCCTGTACTCTGTGGATATCACCCTTGATATCTCTTGCTTTGATTGTATCAATATGGTGGATTCAGAGTTAAGGGTATTCTAGCTAAAAGTCATGTGCAAAGCTCATTGCAACACATCCTATAAAACAAACACCCCAAACTTTTTTTTTTTTTTTTTTTTTGAGACGGAGTCTGGCTCTGTCACCCAGGCTGGAGTGCAGTGGCTCGATCTCGGCTCACTGCAAGCTCCGCCTCCCGGATTCACGCCATTCTCCTGCCTCAGCCTCCCGAGTAGCTGGGACTACAGGCCCCACCACCACGCCTGGCTAATTTTTTGTATTTTTAGTAGAGATAGGGTTTGACTGTGTTAGCCAGGATGGTCTCGATCTCCTGACCTCTTGATCCACCCGCCTCAGCCTCCCAAAGTGATGGAATTATAGGCGTGAGCCAACACTCCCAGCATGATAATTTCCTAAAAGGTTAAACAGACACTTATCATATGACTTAGCCATTCCAGTGTTAGATATTTACCTATAAGACATCAACATGTACATAAATAGCCATAGCAACTTTATTTGTAATCATCAAACACTGGAAACAATCAAATGTCCTCTAACTGGTGAATGAGTATAATAATCGTGATAAATCCATTTAAAGGATTATTACTGAGTGATAAAAATAAACTATTGATACACAATACAAATCTCAAAATAATTGTGCTGAGTAGAAAAGCTCAGCAAAAATAATATGTATTGTATAATTACATTTTTATAAAGCTCTAGAAAATGCAAAGTAGTCTATAGTGATAGAAAGATCAGTATTTGTCTGAAGATGGGGGAAGAGGCAGAAAGAGCCATAGGTGGGTCTGTTGGAGGGATGGGAGTGGGGTGCAGTGATGGATATATTTGTTATCTTGACTGTATTGATGATTTTGTGGAGATACACACACACATATATACCTAAAACACCAAATTGGACACTTTAAATATTTGAAGTTTATTTTATGTCAATTATACCTCAATGAAAGTGTTAGAAAATACAAAAAACAGGAAACAAATTAAAGGGAAAATACATTAAGTAATAAATATATTATTTACCACTGCTTCTTATGAATACTAAGGGTTTCATCTATTGTCTCTCTGATGTTCAAAAGAGTTGTGTTTGCTCAACTTGCATGCTGATTTGATTGTCAGGGCATGTAGTACCTCAGGGAATATTGAAAATTGTATCTATTCCTACTATAAGGCTATTGCTATTATAACCTCGTATTGACTGAAATGTCAGGTCTCTACTTACTTAAAAATTTTTACAATACTTCTGATTAGTTTGTTCTCATACCCCTATATAGAAATGCTAAAATATCTTTGGTCATAATCTTAAATATGTTTCTTTACAAAGTGTTAGAGGAGAATGAAATCAGATTTATTACTCTAATAAGTATGAATTTATTCTAGGTTGTAAAATACGCTGTAATATACTTTGCATTAATAGGGATATAGATTCATTTGCCTATAGTAATTAAGAGTAAAAAGAGTAGAAATTAACACTAAAGTGTTAGTCCATTTTGTGCTGCTATAACAGAATATCACAGGCTGGTTAATTTATAAAGAATAGGATTTTTTTTTCTCACAGTTCTGGAGACTGGAAGTCCAAGATCAAGTGACTAGCATTTTATCAAGATGCCTTGATCTTGCTGTGTCCTCACACGGTGGATGGCAGGAGAGATGAAAGGTGTCAAACTCTATGTAGTCATGCAGTAAACGAACAAAAGAGAAACAATACACGCCCTCAAGCCCCTTTTATAGCCTAATTAATTCATTCTTAAGCACCTCCTATTAAGCCTCTCCTCCTAACACTCTTGCACTGGGGATTGAGTTTCCAACACATTAATTTTGGGAATACATTCAAACCACAGCAGTAAGTAACAGGTCCTTGGGCTAATAGCATTTAAACAGTAACTGTTTGAGGTCTTTAAATAATAATAGAAGGGTGTTAATACTTTCTGATGAATAGTAAAATTTTTAGTTACTAAATTTTGCAAACTAAAAAATGTAATGAGATTAAATTCCAAAGGCAAGGACACTTATATTAACATAAAGCTGAGCTGTAAAACACTACAGTACAACTTTTTAGGTCTCTCCTTCATTGTCCTGTTTCTTTAAAGAAGGCAGCAGCTTGATTGTGGAGGGGTGTGTTTATTTTTTGCTTACTTCAGCGTGTTAACTTTTTGTTGACTCTTGATCCCATATGTGCCTACACTGGTGAGAAAAATGCAAATACTTTTAATCCCATTCCTCCAAGAAAGAGAATAAATCATGCTAAAGCGAACATAAAATGTTGTGGAACTAGACGATCCATTCAGATACAACAACCAGGAGTGAATTGGAGGGCACAACTTAGATCAATTAAATTTGTGGTGGTGAAGAATAGATAATTAAAGATAACTGCCTGGATTTGAATCCTGGTATTAATATGTATTAGCAGTGTAAGCTTTGAGAAGTTACTGAGCCTTCTATGCCTTAATTTTCTCATTTTTAAATGATGTTAATATTTCCTACCTTATAAAGGTTTTGTGAAAATTAAGTGACATGACCTTATTATTTTATTTAATAAACACTTGTATGCCAATTATGTACTAAAGGTGTTTTATGCATTTTATGAATATGAACTTATGTCATCTTCATACTGCTTATAAAGCACTAAAATAGTGCATGACATAAACTGCTTAATAAATAGCATCTTGTATCTTTTTGAGTGCGCAGACTCATTTCAGAAAATTCAGAAAGTACATAAACTTATAAGGAAGGACAAAAAATTCATACAATCATAAATTCAAAGAAGCCATTGTACCTATTTAGGCATATTTTCTTAATCTTTTCCTTTATCATTAAAAGAAATTTTGCTCATACATTTCATAATATTTTATCATGCATTTGATCATTACTTTTTGTTTTTTAATACTTTTAGTTAATTTTAATTACTTTATTTTTAAAAGCAGTTTTAGGTTTACAGAATAATTGAGCAGATGGCACAGACATTTCCCATGTACTCCTTCTCTCATAGGCACTGCCTCCCATGGGGGGGGTTTTATATGTTACAATCTAGGAATCTAAATTGACAAACTATTTCCCAAAGTCCATAGTTTACATTAGAGTTCACACTTGGTGTTTTACATTCTATGTATTGTGACGAATATATTTTGACACTTATCCACCATTGTAGTATCGTTTAGAGTAGTTTCACTGCCCTAAATTGCTATGTAGTATTGCATGGTATAGATACCAGGGTTTTATTATTATTATTATTATTACCACTCATCTGTGAAGAACATCTGGATTGTTTTCAGTTTGGGGCTATGATGAATAAATCTGCTATGAACAGTTGTACACATTTTATTTACATAAGATTACATTTATCTGGATAAGTGCCCAGAATCATAATCACTGGATTGTATGGAAGTTATGTATTTGTTTTTTAAGAAATTGCCAAACTGTGTTTCACAGAGTGGTTGCATCATTTTTACATTTCCATCAGGAATATATGAGTTATCCAGTTTCTCTGCATCATCACCAGCATTTGGTATTATCACTATTTTAAAAATTTTTTCAACATTCTGATATGTATGTAGTGATATCTTATATTGTTTTACTTTACATTTCTCTAATGGCTAATTAAGATAAATGCATGTGTGTGTGTGTGTGTGTGTTTCCATTTATAAATCTATGAACTCTCAAGTTGCTTGTCCATTTTTTATGATTTGTTTGCTTTTTCTATAGTTGAGACTTGAGTAGTATATATATTCAAGATTCTAGTTCATTGTCAAGTATGCGATTTAGGAATATTTTCTCCTCAACTATGTAGTTTGTATTTTAAAATTGAGTCTTTAATACAGTGAAACGTTTTAATATTTTTGGAGTTGAATTTATCCATTTTTGTCTATTTTGGATTGCAATTTTTGTCTCAAGTCTTAGTAATCCATGCATAACCTTAGTTCCTGACAATTTTCTTCTGCTTTTTTTTTTCTTTAAGTTTTACAGTATGTATGACTTAGGTCAAGGTTGAACACACAGTCTTGATTATTATAGCTATATAATAATTCTTGAAATTGCTTAGGCTGATCTCTTCTACTTTATTCTTTTTTCAAAATTAATGTAGCTATTCTAGTTTACTTAATTTTAATATGCATTTTAAAATAATATTCATAGGCACAACAGTCTTTCTGGGATTTCAATAGGATTTGAACTATATATGCATATCAGTTTGGGGTGATTTGACATCTATACTATGTTGAGTCTTCAAATCCATGAAAATGGTCTACACCTACATTTCTTTTAGAACTCATTTGATTTCTCTCATCAGCATTTAGTAGTTTTCAGCATCAAAGTCCTACATATGTTTTGTTAGTTTTACATCTAAGTATTTCTCTCCGATTTTTAGCAATTGTATTTTTAATTTTTGTGTGCACATGTTCATTGCCATTATATAGAAATACAATTGATTTTTATCTTGTATCCATGGATCTTGGGGAATTCTGGAGATTCCTTGGGATTTTATATGTCAACAATCTTTTCTTTTGCAAATAAGGACAGTTTATTTCCTCCTTTTTAAAATGAATACCTTTTCCCCCTCTGTTCTTACCCTTTTGCAGTGGTTAGAAGTTTCAGCACTTTGCAAAATAACAGTGGTTGGAGTGGGCATTCTTGCCTTTTCCAGATGTTAGAGAGAAATCATTCAGTCTTTTGCCATTTAGTACAATTTTAGCTTTAGCTACTCATCACATTGAAGAATTTCCCTGTTTCTAGTTTCCAGGGATTTTTTTTTTTAATCACGAATGTGCATTGAGTTTTATCTAATGCTTTTACTGCATCGATTGATATAATCATGCCTATTAATACAGTGGATTACACTGATTTATTTTCAAATGTTACCACACTTGTATCTCTGTAATAAACACTACTCCATCATAATATACATGTTTTCTTTACATATTGATAAATCCTGTTTACTAAATTTTTTTTTTTTTTTTTTTTTTTTTTGAGACAGAGATCTCGGCTCACTGTAAGCTCCACCTCCCGGGTTCACGCCATTCTCCTGCCTCAGCCTCCCAAGTAGCTGAGACTACAGGCACCTGCCACCACATCCAGCTATTTTTTTTTTAATCTTTTTAGTAGAGATGGGGTTTCACCTGTGTCAGCCAGGATGATCTCGATCTCCTGAACTTGTGATCCGCCCACCTCAGCCTCCCAAAGTGCTGGGATTACGTGCGTGAGCCACTGTGCCTGGCCTGCTAATATTTTTATAATTTTTGAATCTATATATGAGAGGAATATTGTTACATATTTTTATTTCATTTTGTTTTGTTGTACTGCTGCTGTTTGTTTTTGGTGTTGGAATAATAATAGCTTCATAAGATAGAAGTGGAAGAGAGTGTAGAATTTGTGTTTTCCTTTTTTTTTTTTTTTTTTTTTTTTTTTGAGACATGGTCTCACTCTGTTGCCCAGGCCGGGGTGCAGTGGCGTGATTTACTCCTTTATAAAGTTGTAAGTGTAACCATCTGGGCCTGGAGAGTTAGTTCTCTTTTTTAAAAAAAGAAAACTGTATTTTCTGTCTCGTTGATCTGTCTAATATTGACAGTGGGGTGTTAAAGTCTTCCACTATTATTGTATGAGAGTCTATGTCTCTTTGTAGGTCTCTAAGAACTTGTTTTTTGAATCTGGGTGTTCCTGTATTGGGTGCATATATATTTAGGATAGTTAGCTCTTCTTGCATTGATCCCTTTACCATTATGTAAAGCCCTTCTTTATATCATTTGATCTTTGTTGGTTTAAAGTTTGTTTTATCAGAGACTAGGATTGCAACCCCTGCTTTTTTGTTTTTTTTTTTTTTAATTTTAATTTTAATTTTTTATTTGTTTTTGCTTTCCATTTGCTTGGTAAATATTCCTCCATCCCCTTATTTTAAGCCTATGTGTGTCTTTGCACGTGAGATGGGTATCCTGACTATAGCACAACGGTAGGTCTTGACTCTTTATCCAATTTGCCATTCTGTGTCTTTTATTTGGGGCATTTAGCCTATTTACATTTAAGGTTAATATTGTTATGTGTGAATTGGATCCTGTCATTATGATGTTAGGTGTTTACTTTGTCTGTTAATTGATACCGTTTCTTTGTAGTGTGGATGGTCTTTACAATTTGGTATTTTTTTTTTTTTTGCAGTGGCTGGTACCAGTTGTTCCTTTCCATGTTTAGTGCTTCCTTCAGGAGCTCTTGTAAGGCAGGCCTGGTGGTGACAAAATCTCTCAGCATTTGCTTGTCTGTAAAGGATTTTGTTTCTCCTTCACTTATGAAGCTTAGTTTGGCTGGATATGAAATTCTGGATTGAAAATTCTTTAAGAATGTTGAATATTGGCGCCAAGTCTCTTCTGGCTTATAGGGTTTCTGCTGAGAGATCCGCTGTTAGTCTGATGTGCTTCCCTTTGTGGGTAACCCAACCTTTCTCTGTCTGGCTGCCTTTAACATTTTTTCCTTCATTTCATACTTGGTGAATCTGATGATTATGTGTCTTGAGGTTGCTCTTCTCGAGGAGTATATCTGTGGTCTCTGTTTTTCCTGAATTTGAATGTTGGCCCGCCTTGCTAGATTGGGAAAGTTCTCCTGGATAATATCCTGAAGAGTGTTTCCAACTTGGTTCCATTCTCCCTGTCACTTTCAGGTACACCAGTCAAACATAGATTTGGTCTTTTCACATAGCCCCATGTTTTTTGGAGGTTTTGTTCATTTCTTTCTGTTCTTTATTCTCTAATCTTGTCTTCACACTTTATTTCATTAAGTTGATCTTCAATCTCTGATATCCTTTCTTTCACTTGATTGATTCAGCTATTAATACTTGTGTATGCTTCACAAAGTTCTCATGCTATGTTTTTCAGTTCCTTCAGGTCATAGTCAGTTCTGGACCAAGCAGACCTAATAGACATCTACAGAACTCTCCACCCTAAATCAACAGAATATGCATTATTCTCAGTACCACATTGCACTTATTCTAAAATTGACCACATAATTGGAAGTAAAACACTCCTCAGCAAATGCTAAAGAATGGAAATCATGACAAACTGTCTCTCAGACTACAGTGCAATCAAATTAGAACTCAGGATTAAGAAACTCACTCAAAACCTCACAAGTACATGGAAACTGAACAACCTGGTCCTGAATGACTACTGGGTAAACAACAAAAAGAAGGCGGAAATAAAGATGCTCTTTGAAACCAATGAAAAGAAAGACACAACATATCAGAATCTCTGGGACACATTTAAAGTAGTGTAGAGAGGGAAATTTATAGCACTAAATGCCCACAAGAGAAAGCAGGAAAGATATAAAATCGACGTGCTAATGTCAGAATTTAAAGAACTAGAGAAGCAAGAGCAAACCAATTCAAAAGCTAGCAGAAGGCAAGAAATAGTTCTAAGATCAGAGTAGAACTCAAGGAGATAGAGACACAAAAAACCCTTCAAAAATCAATGAATCCAGGAGCTGGTTTTTTTTTTTTTTTTTTTGAAAAGATCAACAAAATACATAGACCACTAGCCAGTCTAATAAAGAAGAAAAGCGAGAAGAATCAAATAGATGCAATAAAATGATAAAGGGGATAACACCACTGATCCCACAGAAATACAAACTATAATCAGAGAATTCTATGAACACCTCTACAAAAACAAACTAAAAAATCTAGAAGAAATGGATAAATTCCTGGACACATACACCCTCCCAAGACTAAACTAGGAAGAAGTTGAATACCTGAATAGACCAATAACAAGTTCTTAAATTTAGGCAGGACAGCAATTAATAGCCTACCAACCAAAAAAAGTACAGGACCAGATGAATTCAAGGCTGAATTCTACCAGAGGTACAAAGAGGAGCTGGTACCATTCTTTCTGAAACTATTCTAAACAGAGAAAGAAGGAATTCTTCCTAATTAATTTTATGAGGCCTGTGTCATCCTGATACGAAAACCTGGCAGAGACACAACAAAAAAAGAAATTGCCAAGTTTCCTGATGAACACCGATGTAAAAAGCCTCAATAAAATATTGGCGAACTGAATCCAGCAGCACATCAAAATCTTATCCACCACTATCAAGTTGGCTTCATCCCTGGGATGCAAGTTTGGTTCAACATATGCAAATCAATAAACACAATCCATCACATAAACAGAACCAATGACAAACACCACATGATTATCTCAGCAGGTGCAGAAAAGGCCTTCGACAAAATTCAACATCCCTTCATGCTAAAAACTCTCAATAAACTAGGAAATGCTGGAATGTATTTCAAAATAATAAGAGCTATTTATGACAGACCCAGAGCCAATATCATACTGAATGGGCAAAAGATGGAAGCATTCCCTTTGAAAACTGGCACAAAACAAAGATGCCCTCTCTCACCACTCCTATTTAATATAGTATTGGATGTTCTGGTCAGGGCAATCAGGCAAAAGAAAGAAATAAAGTGTATTCAATCAGGAAAGGAGGAAGTCCAATTATCTCTGTTTGCAGATGACATGATTGTAGATTTAGAAAATGCCATCGTCTCGGTCCAAAATCTCCTTCAGCTGATACGCAACTTCAGCATAGTCTCAGGATACAAAATCAATGTGCAAAAATCACAAGCATTCCTATACACCAATAACAGGCAGAAAGCCAAATCATGAGTGAACTCCCATTCACAATTGCTACAAAGAGAATAAAATACCTAGGTATTCAACTTACAAAGGATATGAAGGACCTCTTCTAGGAGAACTACAAATCACTGCTCAAGGAAATAAGAAAGGACATAAACAAATGAAAACACATTCCATGCTCATGGATAGGAAGAATCAGTATCGTGAAAATGGCCTCACTGCCCAAAGTAATTTATAGATTCAATGACGTTCCCATCAAGCTACCATTGACTCTCTTCACAGAATTAGAAAAAAACTACTTTAAATTTCATATGGAAACAAAAAAGGGCCTGCAATCCTAAGCAAAAAGAACAAAGCTGGAGGCATCACACTACCTGACTTCAAATTATACTACAAGGCTACAGTAACCAAAACAGCATGGCACTGGTACCAAAACCAGTGCCATGGATCAATGGAACAGAACAGAGGCCTCAGAAATAACACCACACATCTACAACGACCTGATCTTTGACAAACCTGACAGAAACAAGAAATGGGGAAAGAATTCCCTATTTAATAAATGGTGTTGAGAATACTGGCTAACCATATGCAGAAAACTGAAACTGGACCACTTCCTTACACCTTATACAAAAATCAACTTACGAAGGTTTAAAGACTTAAATGTAAGACCTGAAAAACCCTGGAATAAAACCTAGGAAATACTGTTCAGGACATAAACATGGGTGAAGGTTTCATGACTAAGACCCCAAAAGCAATGGGAACAAAAGCCAAAACTGACCAATGGGATCTAAATAAACTAAAGAGTTTCTGCACAGCAAAAGAAATTATCATCAGTGTGAACAGGCAACCTACGAATGGGAGAAAATTTTTGCAATCTATCCATCTGTCAAAAAGGCTAATATCCAGAATCTACAAAGAACTTAAACAAATTTACAAGAAAAAAAAAAACAAACAACCCCATCAAAAAATGGATGAAGGATATAATCAGACACTTCTCAAAAGAAGACAGTTACAGAGCCAAAAACATATGAAAAAAAGCTCATCTTTACTGGTCATTAGAGAAATGGAAGTTAAAACCACAATGAGATACCATCTCAAGCCAGTTATAATGGTGATCATTAAAAAGTCGGGAAATAGCAGATGCTGGAGAGGATGTGGAGAAATAGGAATGCTTTTATACTGTTGTTGGGAGTGTAAATTAGTTCAACCATCGTGAAAGACAGTGTGGCAATTCTTCAGGGATCTAGAACTGGAAATACCATTTGACCCAGCAATCTCATTATTGGGTATATACCCAAAGGATTATAAATCATTCTAGTCTAAAGACACATGCAAACTTATGTTTATTGTTGCACTGTTCACAATAGCAAAGACTGGGAACCAACCCAAATGCCCATCAATAATAGACTGGATGAAGAAAATGTGGCACATATACACCATAGTATACTATGCAGCCATAAAAAAGGATGAGAGCATGTCCTTTGCAGGGACATGGAAGAAGCTAGAAACCATCATTCTCAGCAAACTAACGCAAGAACAGAAAACAAAACATCGCATGTTCTCACTCATAAGTGGGAGTTGAACAATGAGAATAGATGGACACAGGGAGGAGAACATCTTTCACTGGGGCCTGTAAGGGGGTGGGAGACTAGGGGAGGGATAGCATTAGGAGAAATACCTAATGTAGATGACAGGTTGATGGGTGCAGCAAACCACCATGACACTTGTTACATAAGTGTATACTTATGTGACAAACCTACGCGTTCTGCACATGTACCCCAGAATTTAAAGTATAATAATAAAAACAATTAAAATAAATAAATATTATAGAAGACTTTGGCTTGGGGCCTACATTGTTCATTCAAGAAAACAATAAATTTCAGCTCAAGGCTAGAGATAATTAACAACAACAACAAAAAGAAAACTCTGTCATTTCAGTTCAGTTATGGTCAATTTGTGCTTTCCAAGGTTTGATCAGTTTCATCCAAGTTTTCAAGTTTTCAAAAGTGTTTTTTATTCTTTTTGATTCTTGTTACCCTTTAGATCTTGGCAAGGTCTGTAGTAATATCATCTATTTCAATCCTGATATTGGTAATTTGTATCTTCTCTCTTTTTCTTTTACCAGTCTTGCTAGAGGTTTGCCAATTTTATTGATATTTTCAAATTAACAGCTTCTCATGTCACTTATTTTCTCTACGTTTTTGTTTTAACTTTCATTGAATTCTGCTTATTCTTATTATCATTCTTTTTTCTGTCTGCCGGCTTTAGGCTTATTTGTTCTTTATTTCTAGGTTCTATAAGTATAAATTGTGATTATTTGTTTGAGACTTTTCTCTTTTTTCCTAATGTCAGCCTTTGGTGTTACAAATTTCCTTCTTGCCATTGTTTTAGACAAGCTCCACAACTGTCATTATGTTTGCTTTTTCCACGTAAGATTTCATTATTCTATCACTGATTTCAAGATATTTTCTTTGTGTTTAGTTTTCAGAAATTTGAGTTACTATATCCTGCTGTAGGTTTCTTTGGCTTATCTAATTTGGATTTATGTCAGCTTTTGAGTATCTGAGCCTTATTTACATTGCTGTTTTAGTTTAGTTTATTTATTTATTTATTTATTTCTCTTTTCTTTGTACGCTCAGATAGGCTAATTTTTACCTGCTTTTAAATTTACTTATTATTTTCTCTGTCTTTCCTCTACTACTATTGAGCCCATCCATTGAATTTTTTATTTTGGTAATTATATTTTTCAGTTCTAGTATTTCAAATTTAAAAAAAAATATGTTCTCTATATACTTGTTAAGACTTTCTATTTCTTCGCTAAGGTTTTCTGTTTGTCTTTTGTTTCTTTTTACGTGCTTCAAACATATTTGTAAAATATTAAAATATATTTTATGATGATATATTTAAAGTATTTGTCAGACAATTCTAACACCTTTTTGTTGGCATCTATTGATTATCTTTTCCATTGAGATTGAGATTTTTCTGGTTCTTGGTATAAGAAATTTTAAAAATTAAAACATGGGTATTGCAGTATTATATTATGAGGCTTTTTTATTATTTAAACATTCTGCTTTAGCTGGTCTCTTTTGCCCTGCTTCACCGTAGGAATGAAACTACACTTTGTTACCGCCAGGTGGGGTTAAAGTACAAGTTCTTCACCTGGCCTTTATGAACACCTAAGGAGAGTTGGAGCTCCTCAGCACTACTGGGCAGGGATGGGAGCTCCAGCTCACCACTATAACTCTGCTGATATCATCCTAGCTGTGAGAGGTAGAAGTGCCTCATTACTCCTTCCCAAATCTCAAATCTCATCTTCTGACAACACAGTGGGAGTGACCTTGTTACTGCCAAGCATTGCTGAAAATTTGATTTTCCATTATACCTTCTTACACCAAGCCAGGGGTCCAGGGAGGGTATGGAAGTACAGGCTCCCCACACTGTTTCCATTATAGGACAAAGGTGGCCTCATGGTTGACCATCAGGGATGAAAGTCCATTCCCACTGGCCTTGCCTGAGACCATCATAGCAGTGGGAAGGGGTCATTTTATGATACATTAGCAAAGTAGGAAGGCTATACTCTTCACCCAGCTTTTGCTCATTGGGCTGAGGGTAGGGCCATAGATTCTGTTATTCTAAAGTTATATATTGCTTTTTCCTTACTTTTTAAAGATAATGAATACAAATGGTTGAAAATAGGACCATTTGTATTTTCAAACATCTGTATGCATTATCTTTAAAAATTAATTCATAGTCCAATCATTCATAGACAATATACAACACTTCCATTATATCTTTTCTGCCTGTTCCTGTTTGTATACATTTGTTTTCACATATTAAGAAACTGATTAGATTTTAATAACATTAATGCAGCATTGGAGTGAACCAAATATTTAGAGGAACAGAGTCACACACTAGGATAACACCCAACTAACAAATGTAGTCCAATTACTGTCTGCATCTCTGTACTAACACAACTGCAAATTGATATATAGTGAGAGAAGTAGGAGAACGGAAAAGAAGAAAAGATTTGCCTTTTATGCAGAAGGAAATAAACGCCTTCCCATTGTCAGTACCCTACATATAACTAAGACGATTATTCAATATCATGTTCTCCTTATTCACATACCATTATAGCACATATTTTATACATCAGTAAAACTCTTTAAAACATAATTTTAATAGGTACATAATATTTTAATGTACAAGTGCATTAATTTTATATATTCTATTATTTATAGGGGGAAATCCCACTCCTGATATTCAACATGGGTTCTTTTCTATTTCTGTAAGTGTCAGCTGGTCTGAGAAATAAAGGGAAAGAGTACAAAAGAGAGAAATTTTAAAGCTGGGTGTCCGGAGGAGACATCACATGTCAGCAGGTTCCGTGATGCTCCCTGAGCCATAAAACCAGCAAGTTTTATTAGCGATTTTCAAAAGGGGAGGGAGTGTACAGAATAGGGTGTGGGTCACAGAGATCACATGCTTCACAAGGTAATAAAATATTACAAAGCAAATGGAGGCAGGGTGAGATCACAGGACCACAGGACAAGGCAAAATTAAAATTACTAATGAAGTTTGGGCACACATTTTCATTGATAACATCTGATCAGGAGACAGAGTTTGAGAGCAGACAACTGGTCTGACCAAAATTTATTAGGCTGGGATTTCCTGTCCTAAAAAGCCTGGGAGCACTATGGGAGACCAGGGCTTATTTCATCCCTTTGTCTATGACCGTAAAAGACAGCTGCCCCTAAAGCAGCCATTTTAGAAGCCTACCCTCAGGCGCTCATTCTCTTTCTCAGGAATGTTCCTTGCTGAGAAAAAGAATTCAGCAATAGTTCTCCTATTTGCTTTTGAAAGAAGAGAAATATGGCTGTGTTCCACCCGGCTCAAGAGCAATCAGAGTTTAAGATTATCTCCCTTGTTCCCTGAACATTGCTGTTATCCTGTTCTTTTTTCAAGGTGCCTAGATTTCATATTGTTCAAACACACATGCTCTACAAAAATTTGTGCAGTTAAAACAGTCATCACAGGGTCCTGAGGTGACACACATCCTCCTCAGCTAATGAAGATGACAGGATTAGGAGATTAAAATAAAGACAGGCATAGGAAATCACAAGGGTATTGACTGGGGAAGTGATAAGAGTCCATGAAATCTTCACAATTTATGTTCAGAGACTGCAGGAAAGAGAGCTGTAAGAAATTATAAAGGTACTAATTTGGGGAACTAACAAATGTCCATGAAATCTTCACAATGTATGTTCTTCTGCCATGGCTTCAGCCAATCCCTTCGTTTGGGGTCCCTGACTTCCCACGACATCTCTCCCTTTCTTTTTATGTAAATGTGCCATGGTGATGAAGGCTTGTTTGTTCTCTTGATTTTGACACAGGACTCTTTGACTTGTCTGGCACACTAAAAACAAGTAGATTAAACAGAGAAACATAATTCCAAAATTTACACAGTGGAGCCCCCAATAGACTTAATCCAAGTCGTAGGGTTTAGTCCATAAAGATTTTCTGCTGCCTGATCTAATGCCTTATCTCCAGGCACAATGGTTAAATGAGCTTGAGAGGATTCAAAAATTTGTTTCTTTAATTTAGTTATGTCCAATGATACATTATCTTCCCCACCCAGAAGGTGTCCTTTGACCATTTCCCATGAATGATCAGTCTCATTATAGGAATACAAGGTGATACAGAAATCCAGTGTATTCCAATCGCACTGCATTTTCATGCAATGTTTGAGACACTAACTGATCTCCAAGCCAAATAACAGAGTGTCTTAAATCATTAATTTGATTAGCCAATTTTTGATCAATGCCTTGTTGAGAATTCCACATTTGGGTGGAATTCGCTTGCCAATCATTAACAAAATGAGCGGTTTGAATAGATTGACGTAACACCATTCCGGCAGTGGTGGCCGTTACAGTGACTGTAATTAGACCCGTGATCACAGTGACTAAAATGAAAACAAATCTCTTAGATCTTTTTAGAATTCCCTGTAACACTTCATTAATTAAATGTATTGAGGGGGAGGATTCCCAAAGTCTGGGCAAAGTTATTGGAATCCAGATTCCTTCTCAAGCTTGAACCAACATTACACTTTTCCTGATGTCAAAATGGGAGTTAATACAAGTGTATAAATGACAATTAACGCATTGGACAGTTTGATTGTTCATCCAAATTTTGATATTTTCCACTAACAGCATGTAAGGATGCTTAACACAACTCTGTATAGAAACAGTCAGTTTGGAGGTAAGTAAAGCAGAATGTCTGGATCTACACTGATACTGAGAGACAGGGGAGGTAGCAGGGACAACAGACAGAATAGTTTCCCCTTCCCATACTTGCATTCCAGATATGGCAATCGCCAATTTCCAAAGTTCTGGGTGTTCTGCGTCAGAATGGGGAGTATCATACGAGGCCTTGGGGCGGTGGGGTGGGGGGGTAATGCTTTTATCTTCCCATTTTAAGGGAAAGAATGAGCTGAACCTCCTACGTAAGGTACAATGATGATTCTTGTTCTCCCAATAAGAAATAAAATAAGTAGACTCCAGGCATTCCTTTCCACCAGAGAAGCAATTGTTTTTTAAATAGCCCTTCGGTGCCCAGTCTATTACTAAAGCATATGAGTCATTTATTAATATTACTGCATGTGAGTTAACACAGTCTTCCCAAATTAAAGTTTTAGATGGGCCCTCAAAATTTTTAGGGCACGGTTTTCCTGCAGGTTTATATTGAAAGTATGGGGTATCTCCCATTACTCCCCCTTTCATTTGTTTTAAAGGAGAAAGGGAGAGGCCAGAAACCAAATGTCCTGGTTCCTCTGTAGCTGATTTATCCGGAAGATAAGCAGCCCAGACTTGAGTTTCTAGATGGATACAACCAGGTGCATGTCCAAGGCACAGAAGGGGCTATTTATAACCCATGGTAACATTAAATGCAGGGCCTTCTTCTCCTGGTTGAGCAGGGCAACGGTCATCTGTATCTCCAGGCATCCTCCTGCTATTGTTAGCGTAGATTTCCTCAGGAGCATCCATCCAGGTGAGAGGTCCAATAAGTGGAGGAAAAGGCATATAAACCCAATAAGAACAATTTGTTGTAGCAGGTAAATCAGTGTGAGAGGAAACTGGTGAGACAGAAAATATAAGGAAGAGAATCACTAAATAAACCTACTGTTAGTGAGATTGAGTGCGGAAGGAGGAAGAGAAGAATAGAGGCATGTTATTTTCAGGCTAATAGAAATGGTGAGATTTTAGGTTTGTAAGGAGAAAAAGAAAGGTAATTAGAAGTGGGATTAGTTAGATGGGTCTCCATTGCCATCAGGGAGGATTGAATCAGACCCATTGTGATTTGGTGTGCCTGCTTCTGAGGAGTTGGCACAGATCTCACCACATCTGAGGGCAGTCTCTGACATGGACGTATTTTCTCTGTGGTTTTCGTTTGATGATCTCCTGGTGAAACAAAAACATATCCTCTTCCCCACATTATAATTGTGCCAGGTTCCTAGGTATTGGTTTGGGAGTTTTTCCATAACACTGACTTGCCTTTGTTTGGGGAGAAATTTTTGTCTGTACAATGGTGTTCGGCTGCAGTTAGATCATTATCTTTAGGAACATTTAAAAATTTTAAAGTAAACAATGCCAAATGTAATTGGGAGTGGGGGATAGTTAAATCATGTTTTCGTTGTTCAGACTGTTTGGACAATTGGATTTTTAAAGTGCAATTGACCTGTTCCACCACAGCCTGTCCCTGAGGATTATAAGGGATTCCAGTAATATGGGGAATTCCCCACTGTTGCATAAATAAATCAAAAGCCTTACTAACATATCCAGGGGCATTGTCTGTCTTTCTTTGATAGGGAAGCCCCGTAACTGCAAAGCAAGAATACAGATGTTTTTTAACATGGGCATTGCCTTCCCCTGTTTGGCAAGTCACCCAGATAAAACCTGAGAAGGTATCTACAGAAACATGTACATATGACAGTCTGCCAGAGGAGCTAACATGAGTCACATCCATTTGCCATAAAGCATTAGGAGTTAGGCCTCTGGGATTAATGCCAGGTTCCTGATTTGGAAGTAGGAAGACCTGGCACTGAGGGCAGCTGTGAACCCTAAACTTAGCCTGTTTCCAGGTAAGGGCAAATTTATCTTTTAATCCAGCAGCATTGACATGAGTGAGATTATGGAACTCCTGAGCTTCTTGGGTTGTAAAAGAGACCAAACAGTCAACCTTATGATTACCAGCAGACATGGGTCCTGATAAAGTGGTATGAGATCTAATATGTGTAATTTAGAAAGAGTGTCTATGTTGGCGAACTGCCTGTTATAACCTTGAAAATAATGAAGTCAATTCAGAATTATCAATATGTTTGATAATAGCAGTTTCTATATTTTTAGTGGCATGTACAACATAAGCAGAATCAGAGACATTATTTAAAGGTTTGGGGAAATCCTGTAAGGCAGTAATCACAGCAATTAACTCTGACTTTTGAGCAGAAGTATAAGAGGTAGAAATAAGCTTGTCTATAGGACCTACATAGCCAGCATTGCCATTACTGGAGCCATCAGTGAACACTGTAACAGCCTCAGGAATGGGCTTATTTTTGGTTAATTGAGGGTCCACCCAAGATGTCATTTTTATAAAATCAAACAATTTGCTTTTTGGATAATGATTGTCAATAACGCCAATAAAATCAGCCAAGTGGATTTGCCACAGTATGGAATGTTGAAAGGCAGCTTGAACTTTGAGCTGATTTAAAGGAATTACAATTAAATTCCAATCAAATCCAGAAATTTGAAGTATTCTACACCGAGTCTGTCCAATTAATATGGCTATTTGGTCCAGATAAACAGACAAAGTTTTCGACACAGAATGAGGAAGAAAACACCACTCTACTAAATCATTATGTTGAACTATTAGTCCAGTAGGGGAGTGTAATGAAGCGAAAACCAGAAGCTGAAAAGGCTGAAATGGCTGTAATCCAGATAACTAGGTGGTCTGGATTCTTTCCTCTATGAATTCCAGTTCTAGTAAATCCTCAGGGGTCAAATCCTGGGACTGCGGAGATTGGAATCTCCCTGCAGCATAGAAAACAAGTTAGACAGCTCATAGGTTAGAATATCTAAAGTAGGTATTAAATAATGAATATTACCCAAAAGCTTTTGGAAGGCATTTAAAGTTTTCAAGGAATCTGTCCTAATTTAAATTTTTTGAGGTTGAATGTGTTGTTGACCACCATTCCTAAATATTGAATAGGTCTGTTGAATTTTATCGACCACCATTCCTAAATATTGAACAGGTCTGTTGAATTTTATCCTGAGAGGTGTGTAATCCAGCCTTTGTAACATGGCTGCTCAAAATTTGATAACAGTCAATTAATTCTTTATCAGTGGGAGCGGCAGTTAAAATATCATCAATATAATGAAGAATATAGACCTGGGGATATTGGGCTCGAACTGGTGAAAGCACTTGTCCAACATAAAGCTGGCAGATCATAGGGCTATTCAGCATTCCCTGAGGAAGGACTTTCCATTGATAATGAGCTGCAGGCTCCTGATTATTGATAGATGGTACAGTAAAAGCAAATTTTTCACAATCTGATTTATGTAAAGCAATAAGAAAAAAATAATCTTTAAGATCAATAACTATGAGAGGCCAATTTTTAGGTATTAAAGCAGGGGCAGTCATGCCGGGTTGGACAGCTCCCATAGGTTGAATTTCAGCGTTAATGGCCCTTAGATTGGTTACCATCCACCACGTGCCTGATTTCTTTTTCACTAGAAACACAAACACAGGAGAATTCCAGGGGGGAAAGAGAGGGTTCCACATTTCCAAGTTGTAACTGTCCAGAAACCAATTGAGTTAAAGCCTCCAGTTTTTCTTTAGAAAGTGGCCACTGCTGAATCCAAACGGGTGTGTCAGATTTCCATTGTAAAGGGATAGGATCAGGAGGCATGGCAGCGGCCGCCACTAAAATGGATAACCTAAACCCACCCTGTTTTCTTTTATAGTAACTGGGAGGGGTTTAGTAATCCCTTCATGTTTTGGACCGAGCCCGAGCCCAGGAATAAACCCCATGTTTTCCATCATATGCTGACTGGGAGCACTATAAGAGTTATGTGGAATGTTAATTTCAGCCCCCCATTGTGCCAGTAAATCTCTACCCCAAAGATTAATGGGAACTGGCGTGATACAGGGCTGAACTGTACCCTTTTGACCCTCAGGGCCAGTGCAAGGCAAGATAAATGTGCTCTCATAAACTTCCTGGGCTTTTCCAACACTTACTTGTCCCATGTTAGTGGGATGTTAAAGCCAGGAGGAAGGCCATAAACTAGCGGAAATAACAGAAGCATCAGTACCTGTATTTACTAGGCCCTCCAACTTTCTTACTTGAATGTGTATGGTGCCTGTGGGCCGTTGTTCAGAAATTACATTGATCTAATATGTGGCCTTTTCACCACCAGAGCCCATCCCAGGGCCACGTGTCTTATCTCTTTTGTTTAGAACGATATTAGGTAGTAAAAGCAATTAAGCAATTGACTTACCAGCTGGAATGGGAACAGGAACCTTGGCAGACACGATTAATTTAATCTCATCAACTGAATCAGAATTAATGAGACCAGTATGAATGGTGATTCCTTTAGCGGAGGTGGATGCCCTACCTAACACCAGACCCACTGAACCTTGAGGTAAAGGACCAGTGACCCCCATGGGGACAATTAAAGGCAAAGAGTTAGGTAGTAAATTCAGAGGAATAGTACTACAGAGATCAACCGCCCCACCCCCTACCGTGGAGGTGGACAAGCATTGTACTGAGACAGAAGGAGAGGCTGGGACTCATTTGGGTTGGCTGTAGGTAAGTTAGTGCTGGGGGTTGCTTTGGGACCACCTGAAGTGGAAACGCAATGTTGGTCAGAGTCTGAAGCATCCCATTTGATGTCGGGGCCTGGAACTGGTCCCGCTCCCCGTTTCCCTGGTGTTGTGGCAGGAAGTCTCCATCTATATTATATCACACTTAGAGCGGCAATTACTTGCCCAATGTTTACCTTTGCGACAACATGGGCAAACAATAGCAGCAGCATTTGGCCATGTTTGTTGAGCCGGCTTGGCCACTTTTAAGTATTAAACAGTGCAATTTTTTTGAGCATGACCAAGTTGGCTGCAATTACAGCAGGCTCCAAGAAAATAATTAGTGGGACTAGTTTGGTTGGTGTCCTTCATGGCCAGTGCCCACAGAATAGCTTTGTGGGTGTCTGATCCAATGCTTTCACAAGCTTTAATATATGCAGGCAACACTTCATGATCAGATAAATTTCGTCGTTGGACAGAACGCATGGCCAGTTTACACTCATGGTTGGCATTTTCAAAAGCTAACATATGAAGAAGAATACCTTGAGCGCACTCATCAGAGACAGATTTTTCAACAGCATCTTGTAATTTAGCTAAAAAATCAGGATATAATTCAGAGTGACCTTGTTTAACTGTGGTAAAAGAAACAGGAGCTTGGCCTGGAGCACGTAATTTATCCCAACCTCTCATACACACCTTTGTTACTTGTTTCGTGGTAAGAGTATCAAAGCCTAATTGGGCATAAGTATCAGAGAAACTATTGGAGCCTGTGAGCTGAGCCTGAGTAACTAGAATGCCATTAGTCTGATTTAGTTGAGCCTGCAAACGGGCCTCTTCTGACCACCAAGTATGAAATTGTAAATGCTGAGATGGTGTCAGAACAGCTTTTGCCAAAAGTTCCCAGTCTAAAGGAAATAAACTGACCTCCGTACAAAAAGTTTGTAATACCATTTTAACATAAGGAGAAGTAGGACCATCCTGAGTACAAGCATCTTTAAATTCTTTTAAAAAGGTAAGATTAAGAGGTACATAATGATGCATTTATGCCCCTTGGAATTTAGGTGGGTCTAGTGTGACCAGATAAGTCCAAGTGTCTAATCCACTTGTTTCTTTGTTTTGGCATAATAAGCATTGCATCGAAGTTTCAAGAGTAGGCATCTGAGATGGAGTCGGCATAGAAGTGACAGGAAAAACATGCGTAGATAAGGGAAACTGAGGGTGAGGGGGTCAGACTGGAATGAGAGTGTGAGAAAAGGTGATTGGGAGAGCAGAAGGAGTACAAGTATACTGGTGATTACTGGTGTTCATGTGTGATGGAGGATACAGAGAAGCAGGGTGAATGGATGGCAAAGTGACCAGTTGAGGAACCAAAATGACAGGAGGGTGAGGGGCTGAAGTGGACAGGGGAGGGCCTGAAGAATTATAGGTAAATTGTAGTTTGGTCCCGGAGCTGTTAGGTGACGCCCAGTGGCAAATGCTGCAAAGGTTTGAAGAGGGAAGAATTAGCATATATATGGTCCCAGGCAGTGTGAGTTGGGACTGCGGGAGCTTCAAGTACCGACTCCTCCTGAAAAGAAGTAAGATCATCTGGGGATAACGTTAAGCCAAAGTCACCAGAGTTAGACATTGAATTTTCAGCATTGTTAGGTGGGGGAGGAGTAGCTGATGGGAGAGGCTGATCAGATAATGGAGGCCGTGTGGGAGAGGAAGGTTGAGGAGGTATTAGGACGGCAAGTACCAAGGCCCAGTCACCCCAAACAGTGACGGGAACAAAATTCCCTGTTGAGACCAGTTCCTGGAATGTTGTACCAACAAGATCCAATACTTTCACATGTATGGTTCCTTTTTTATGAAACCAAGGACAGTATTTTTCCACTGCCCTGAATAGAGTGACCATATTTTCCATGGTTACTTGGACCCTTCCCTGTTTTAACAGGTCTATATCTAAGGTTCCTTTTTCAAGAGACCAAGGACAGAATTTTAGCACTGCTCTGAATAGAGTGACCATATTTTTCATGGGCATTCAAACCGTTCCATTTTAACTAGAGTTTAATATAGAAGAGATAAATGTAATTTTTGAACTCCCTGTGACCCATAGTTTTGGGAAACCCCATCCCCGATATTCAATGTGGGTTCTTTTCTATTTCCCTAAGTATCGGCTGATCTGAGAAATAAAGGGAAAGAATACAAAAGAGAGAAATTTTAAAGCTGGGTGTCCGGGGGAGACATCACATGTCAGCAGGTTCCGTGATGCTCCCTGAGCCATAAAACCAGCAGTTTTTATTAGCAGATTTCAAAAAGGGAGGAATTTACCAATAGGGTGTGAGTCACAGAGATCACATGCTTCACAAAGTAATAAAATATTACAAAGCAAATGGAGGCAGGGCGAGATCACAGGACCACAGGACAGGGTGAAATTAAAATTACTAATGAAGTTTTGGGCACGCATCGTCATTGATGACATCTTATCGGGAGACAGGGTTTGAGAGCAGACAACTGGTCTGACCAAAATTTATTAAGCTGGAATTTCCTCATCCTAATAAGCCTGGAAGCGCTATGGGAGACCGGGACTTATTTCATCCCTTTGTCTATGACCGTAAAAGACAGCTGCCCCCAAAGCAGCCATTTTAGAGGCCTACCCTAGGGGATGCATTCTCTTTCTCAGGGATGTTCTTTGCTGAGAAAAAGAATTCAGCAATATTTCTCCTATTTGCTTTTGAAAGAAGAGAAATATGGCTGTGTCCCACTAGGCTCACCAGCAGTCAGAGTTTAAGGTTATCTCCCTTGTTCCCTGAACATTGCTGTTATCCTGTTCTTTTTTCAAGGTGCCCAGATTTCATATTGTTCAAACACACATGCTCTACAAAAAATTTGTGCAGTTAAAACAGTCATCACAGGGTCCTGAGGTGACATACATCCTCCTCAGCTAATGAAGATGACAGGATTAAGAGATTAAAGTAAAGACAGGCATAGGAAATCAGAAGGGTATTGACTAGGGAAGTGATAAGTGTCCATGAAATCTTCACAATTTATGTTCAGAGATTGCAGTAAAGAGAGCCACAAGAAATTGTAAAAGTACTGATTTGGGGAACTAATAAATGTCCATGAAATCTTCACAATTTATGTTCTTCTGCCATGGCTTCAGCTGGTCCCTCCATTCGGGTTCCCTGACTTCCCACAACAATTATTAATATAGTTTGTTATGAGATTTGTGTATTGTTTATACTATAATAAACATTCTTATAACTATATATTTTTCCCCAATTTGGGAATACTTTATTATAATTATTTGAAAGTGGAATTACCAGGTGAAAGAGTAGGAATGTTGTCATGATTTTTCATGTTTGCCAAATTGTATTTCATAAACATTCCACCATTCTACATTTTCACAAATAGCATCTGACAGCATGTTTTAAGTTATATTTTTTCACCAAAAATGAATGTTGTCATTTTTAAAAAAATATATAGCTGATTTATTAGGCCAAAAGCAAATGTTTCTTTTTTTTTCTTTTTCTTTTTTTTTTTTTTGTGAGATGGAGTCTCACTCTGTCTCCTGGGCTGGCGTACAGTGGCCCGATCTCAGCTCACTACAAGCTCCGCCTCCGGGGTTTACGCCATTCTCCTCAAATGTTTCTTATCTATGTGGCATTTATTAAATTATAAGCAAGATTGTGAGAGTGGGAGAATATGATTGTGTGTGTGAGTGCATGTGTGTTCCTTTTATCTTATTTCTACTTCTCTGAGCTGTTCTTTACAAATTTTCATGTTGTGATTTTTTTGTTTGATATATACAGGATCTTTTTCTAGTAAATATTAATCTTAAATTTTGGCAAATTGTATCTCTTATGATTTGGTTTTTAGTGTAAATTAAACTTTTAAAGATATTTTCTTATTCATGGACATTTCACTTTTGTGTTTTGAAAGACTCATTTTTTTTTTCCTTTGGTAGTTCTTCCATTGCTTGTCTGAATGCAGAATTCTCCATATGGAAAAAAAAAAAAACTAAATCATGTTTTCATTTTTTCAAGTGCTTAATACTTTTTTTAAATGAAAATTTTGAAGTAATGAATTTCAAATATTTTGTTAGTAGGATCATTTTGTCCTTTAAAGTTATTGAGGACTTCAGAGAGTCTCTGTTTATATGAGTTATACCTTGCCATGTATATTATATTAGAAATTAAAAGTGAGACATCTTACAATTACATTTTGGCAATACTTTAAAAATAATTTTGTTGTTAAACTGTTTAAAAAGTATTGCTAAATAACAATAACTTACTATGTTAACATAATTGATGTATTTGTAAGGAAAAATAGCTACATTTTTAAAACAAAAACAATTTTTGAGACAAGTAATATTACTTTACCTGTTTGCAAATCTCTTCAATATCTAGCTTAATAGAAAACAGCTGGATTTTCATATTCTGTTTCTGCATTCAATTTGTCATGATAGTTTGTTTTGATCAAAGTCAGTGAAACATATCTGATTTCACAAAGATACGTAGTTGAAAAAGTGTGCAGTACTTGTATGGCCTTTTCAGAAAATGTTGGATATTTTTGTTTGATGCTACAGCAAAACTCAGCAAGTCAGTTTTTTTTTTCTTTTTTCTTTTTTATTCTTTTTTTCTTTCCTTTTTATTTCTTTTTTAGGGGAGGGATGGAGTCTTGCTCTGCTCTGTCACCCAGGCTGGAGTGCAGTGGCGTGATCTTGGATCACTGCGACCTCTGCCTCCCAGGTTCAAACTCTTCTCCTTCCTCAGCCTCCTGAGTAGATGGAATTGCAGGCACGTGACACCATGCCTGGTTAATTTTTGTATTTTTAGTAGAGAAAGGGTTTCACCATGTTGGCCAGGCTGGTCTCAAACTCCTGACCTCATAATCTGCCTCTCTTGGCCTCCCAAAGTGCTGGGATTGCAGGCATGAGCAACTGCACCTGACCAGAATCTGAAGACATATGAATTAACTTTCCATATTGTTACATTAAAAGCTGTTAGTTTTTCTTGTACTTTTGATGAATTATTTACTCATGCATGATTTGGGAACATAATACATTACTTACTTGGAAAAATATTGATCCCTGAACTATACAGATCTTCAAAGTTTTGACAGCATTAATTACACAATATTAAAAAATCACATTCAGTATATTACCATGGATCTCAGAAAAATCTTTAGGTGTCTGGGCACGGTCAGGCTTATGTTGGTAGATAACAAGTTTTCCAAAATTCTAATTTTTGCTTGAAAGCTCAGATTTTTTAATTGGCAAAACACATGGCCAGTTGTTTTCCTTGATGTGGCAGGCTCAATTTATTCATTAACTGTAGTTTGTCTGCCAGTTTTTCTTAGAAATAAAAATGGTTTTTTGTGAAAAAAGCAGCTAGTTTCACCTCCAACTCAATCAGATATGCAATTTTCTTCAAAATCAACATTATACTTCCACATAGGCCAGAATGTTTTCTGCATATTTTCCATTTTGTCACACAGGATATTAGAAAGTCTTATTAAAAGGTCAATATCAAAGAAAATTAATAACTTTTATGGTTTTGTCAAGGATATTCTTAGGTAAAGCTGGTTTTATTTTCCTGACGGCACATGGCAGTAATGAACACAATGAATACTAGTGAAGCACACCAGCAGTTTTGCCTGTTATTGTTTTTGTACCATCAGGACAAATGTCAACTTAGTGGGAAAAATTCTACAACAATTGTTATCATTATAATTTTTTTAAATCTCATTGACTCCTCAAAAAAGTTTTAGAGACCTCCAGGGTTCAAATAACCACAATTTGAGAACTGCTGCTTTAAACTACTTGAATTTTTTATTCCATTATTTTCTTGGAAGAGTGCAATTTTTTCTTTTCTTTCTGAATACCAGTTTTTTGTGCATTACAAGTAATTTATTAAATATATATTAAATATATAAATTTATTAAATTATTAAATTTATTAAAATATAATAAGTTAAATATATAGAGAGGGAGTTAGAGAGTTTTTCTATTCATCACTAATTGATTTGCTCGCTATTCTACTACCAGTATTATACTTTTGATTATTTACCTATTAATACTTTTTAAAATCTAGTGAGGGAAGAATTTATTAATACTTTTCATTTTTAAAAATGCCAAAAGTGGTTTCTCATGCTTAATCACCCAAGAAAAATGAAAAGCTTTTTAATTCCCACAAAACAATTCAAATTGAGTTAAACTGATTTTTGCATAAGAAAATATTGCATCCTTGTAGTTTACCATAGGTATAGTTTTTATTAAGTATAAATAAACTTAAAAATTAGCTTGACATTAATTTCAAATATTGTGATACTTGGTTCTTTCCTAGGATGATTGCTTTCCCTTTGCATAAGTCTATCATTATACCTCTTAATAAGTAGTTATAGTTTTCAACGCACAATTCTTCCATGATTCATATTACTGTTATTATTTGGATTTTTCTGTGCTAGTGTTATGATTATTATTATTTCTCTTATTTCTCTACTGCTAGTGTGTAATAAAGTCTTTTCGGTTTTGTTCCTGATTTTTAAATGTAGATTCTGTTTCAGTCATAGTATTGAAAATCTTACTATTTATCCTCATTGGTTTTATTAAGTTGTATAAGAAGGCAATTAAATCTACAAGGCTAATGCTGTTATTTTAGAAAAGTTATTTAAGGAAAAAAAGATAATTTTGTCTGCTACTTGTTTCATACCTTACCTTACTTTTTAAAGCATCTAACAGTCTTAAGATTGTCATTCCGTGTGATTTTACTGAGAGACCCTCTAGGGTTCCATTAACTATGAGATTGATAGTTTGACAAAAAAATTAAGCACTTTATTTCATTGTGGAAATGTCTTCTGTGTAAAAGTAGAGATATATATTGTTTTTAAAAATAATAAGCAAAAAGAGTAAAGTATATTTCTTAATACAGCCTGGTTAAATATTTACATTTTAAAGGTAAAGAATCTCCCAAATACCCAATCAATTAAAAATAGGTTAATGTTAGATGGATCTCACATTTTTTCAATGCAACATAGTCTGAAGACAAAGGAGTTCCACTTATAGAGCTACGCAGCAAAATGCGTGTAACTCCACAATTCTATACCTAGCTAAAAGGCTGCTTGTGCCATTAGCAATGTCTTCTGAAAGTGCAGCCGATATTTTCTAAAAATCTTTTTAAATTTTTCCATTTTTTAAATTTTATGATATATGTCTATTTCAGTGTGACACTACTTCTTTGCAAGTTTAGAGAAAATTATTTGAACTGTATACTCTTTTTATGTTTTTGTAATTTTTTTTCTCTTTTACATATAGTTACAAATCCCTGTTTGCCTTATAGTAGCTTACAGTGAACTAGAAGGTGAATTTTTTCTTGCATATAAGTCTGCTAAAATCTTTCACCTGCTGGATTCAGGTCAAAAGGGACATTTGGTCAAATATTAATGTGGAGAATCAACAACTTCAGGAGTAGAATAGCATGAATAATTTTCAAACAGGACTTTTACACTGGTCCCTACTCTGCTTAGAGTGGCTCTTTGTGCCAAAAGCAAAGGCAAGTGCTCCTTCATGCCACTGGCAATATCCCCGTGATAATAAGACAAGCAATGTGAAATCTAGGAGATGAATGAAATACAGCAATACCAAAGTCTACTTTCAACTTGAGTCCACACCTCTCTATTTAAGTGATGTCATTGAACATGTGCCATAGCTGCTTACCATATACATGTTAGAAACACTCTACCTTGGGAGAGGAATCATGGACTAGTCTCCAGTGGATTTCTTCATTATTTTTATTGATATACCTTTAGCAATTTTTCATGTCTGGAATGAGTTCATCTCTGACTGTGAGCAGTCTTGGTACAATATTTCTTCCAAGTGTAAGTATTATGTTTAATTAATTAGAAATATGATTGGAAAAGAGGCTGTAGAAAAAAATTTCATGTTGTCCACAACTTTTTGACATTTGTATGAAAACATATACCTTTCCTATGTTATTAAAATCTCTTTATACATATTCTCTTTATACATATCATTTCCATTTATATTTAAAGTTCCTTTACACATGTAACAATAGATGACTAATACTCCAACTTCTTTAGTTAAAATTCATCATAAATTAAACAGAAATAGGAGTTGCAAGTACATAATGAGTATGTAACTTCTCAAAAAGAGACTGATACTGTTTTCATTTAATTTCTTTGTATATTTGTTTGCTTTGCTTTGTTTACTAGTGATATTGAATTCATCCCTGCAACTGCAGGATCTCCAGCGTTAGAGGCCTTGATTTCCAAATGAGTCCTGGGGCACCAGTGTCCTGTTGAATTATTAGCTATGGCTTCTGCCTACACACTATATCCCCTTGTGTTCATGGACAAGCAGACAAGAATAGTCACTCTTTTGGCAAGGGTAATTGGCTTCAATTTTCAGAAGTTTGGGATACTGTTGCACAATGGAGATAAGAGTGAATTTGTGAGGAATGCAGATGGTCTACTTGGTTGCCTCATATGTTCCTTTGTCTAGTTTTGATTATAAATGCACTGTCACAGGAGCCCCAGGCTGAGAAAGGCATGATGACCAGGGGCTCAGGCCACTTGGGAATAGCAATAAGTGATCATAGCTAGTAGAGCTAGTAGTTGAGAGTGAGGTGCATTCAGACTAGTTGGTGGTGGAAAAGATGAAGGTATCAATTGCAATCTCAAGACCAAGTGCAGTTTCTTGGTTTGTTCTACTAACCTCCCTCCTCTCAGTTTCCTCTCAATAAGAGAGGCTCATGGGAATCCTGGAGGAGCTAACTCCCCAAATACATGTGGAACAACAGATCTGAGCAGTACAAAGTGTGAATTGTGGGAGACATGCAGGATGTAACCCAGATCTCTCTTTAAACAAGGACCTGCCGCCAGCCTCAGGAACTGTGGTCAACACAGAGTCTTCAGCTCTCAGCTCCTCCTCTTTAGCTTCAGAGACTGATGCACCCCCAAATCACACCTTTCGTGTAGCAGCCTGCATCTAGTGACTGCTGTTACTACCCACCATGAGTCAACTCTGAAAGGCAGGATTTATTCCAGAACTCCACGTTGGGCCGACCAAGCTTTGTCTGGCTTGTATTGCAGTTTATAACTTCTCCCTTTACTCAATTCTAATTCCGGCACTTTCCTTTCACAGTTATGGATTCCTAGTGAAAAACTTGCACCCGATTCCCTCTCAATATACGCTTCTAGAAAACTCAGCCTTCAATATCGTATGCTGCCAAAGCAAAGATGTTTTCCATGCATTTTATCTTTGGCTACACTAATAGCTCTGTTTTTGTGAGAAGGTGTGAGAGTGTTAAAAAGCAATGCTTTTGCACAACTGCCATCTTGCTTCCTAGATTACCTGCCTTTGAATCCTTGCTCTTTCACTTGTTTTTGGATCACAGAGAAGTTAATTTGTTTTTCTAACATAGGTGGAAATTAAAAAAAAAAAAAATATCGGCTGGGCATGGTGGCTCACACTTGTAATCCCAGCACTTTGGGAGGCCGAAGTCAGGAGTTCGAGAGGAGTTTGGCCCACATGGTGAAACCCCCTCTCTACTAAAAATACAAAAGAATTAGCTGGGCATGCTGGCGAGCACCTGTAATCCCAGCTACTCAGGAGGCTGAGGCAGGAGAATTGCTTGAACTAGGGAGGAGGTTGCAGTGAGTCACGATTGCACCACTACACTCCAGCCTGGATGACAGAGCGAGACTCTATCTAAAAAAAAAAAAAAAAAAAAAACACCTACAACACAAGGCCTTTGGGTGAACTACATAAAATTATGCATCTAAAGCACTTAGCTCAATCCTGGTAACTAGTAAACAATGAATCAGAATTATATCAGCAGTAGTAAGATAGCTGCAGTAGCAGCATGATCTTTCTGAGTTTCTATTACTTAACAAGTGCTTTATTTATTTATTTAGAGACAGGATCTTTCTCTGTTATCCAGGCTGGAATGTAGTGACATTATCATAGCTCACTGCAGCCTCTAACTCTGGGGTTTAAGAAAACCTCTCCTCCTCAACCTTCTGAGTAACTGGAACTACAGATGTGGGCCAACATGCCTAGTCTAATAAGTGCTTTGGATACACTTACTCCTTAGTTTTAGAGAATTCTGTAAGACTTCAGATTTGGTTAATTGTCTATGATTATATGTCTCTGTTATAAGTGGGAAAATTTGAAATCATATCTTTTTGATCCCAAGATTAAGATTTTCTATTATACCAGGGATTGACAAACTTTCTGTAAAGGGCCAGATAGTAAATGTTGTAAGCTTTGTGTGCCAGAAGATCTGTCTTGTAAATAAGTACTCTACTAGGCGTTTAGAGCAGAAAAGTAGAGACAGACAACACATAAATGAATGAAGATGGCAGTGCTCCCATTAAACTTTATACCAGCAAGCAGCAGGCCATGTCTGCTTTATATTCTGATTCTTCTACAGGTACTTAGATACCTAAGAACTTTGAGAATTTCCATAGAAAGAGAATGTCTCCATAAAAAGAGAGCTTATGATCTCTTAAATAAATAAGTGCAATTATATGTCACAATAAAATAATATCATAGTGTTGAGTAATGTTTGCTGATTCTAAATGTTGTAGAAAATATCTGAAATAAGTGATCCATGTAGAATAGTCATTACTGTTGAGTTAGATTAACTGAGTATCAAAAAGAGTTGTTTGAAATAGGGAGAAAAAGTATAAAGCAAGAGTTTATGTCTTGGGAAAAGGGAAAGAAAAAAGTTTATGTCTGAGATTCAGAGAGACATAGATTAAATCTTTGTTCATGGACTTGTTAGCTCTATAACATTGGATAAGTTATTTAATCTTTTCAATTACCTCATCCATAAAGTTTGTGTAAAGGCATTTAGCTCATAGAGTTATAGTATGAAAGAAAAAACATATTTCAGTAACTGGTTCATAATAGTTTATTGATAAATTCCACACATCTTTGCTGAGTGTGTGTAATATATCATACATTCTTAGTTATTGGAGATATAGTAGTCAGCAAGAGAGAAAAATTCTGTATGGAGTATACATTCTAGGCCCCAATAAATGATTATATTTGTGATCACCCAATTATTCTACTTTTCCATTGAGATATAAAACTAATGTTTTTAGCCTTATGCATAAGTGCAAGAGTAGGAATTTAGGATAAACAAACAATATAAAATTGGATACGAAATTGAGTGTTTTTGTGTAAGAAGTATAAAACTATGTTGGAATTAGCAGCTTAAACAGCCTTACCAAACATACCCATATAAGCTATACAATATAAAAGAAGTTGTTTAGTATGACAGCCCTAATAATTTGTTGGAAACATTTGAGAGTTAACATTGCATTATCAGAGAGAGGTTAACATAGAAATCTTGTTAACATCATCTGGCCTGAGGAGTTTTAGCTAAAAATGTCAAGAAATCTCAGAGATTACTGAGTAGGAGAATGGCATGCTGTGAGTGTGCTTGAAACCTTTGTTTGTGTCACAGTATAAGTGGGAAGACTGCAGGCAGAGTGTCTAATACCTCTTTCCAAAGCAGACATGCTATTCTGCCATTAGATGTTGTTGAGCATTAAACTGCAAGATGCAGTTCTATTCAATTATGAATAGTAGCCATTCCCAGGGACAAGCTGATTTCTGTTCTTATCCCAATCTCTCTAAAAATCTACATGGGGGCAATTATTATTCAAATGATTATGCAATTAGTGAATACAATGAGAATTAGAATAGTTCTACCTAAACTGAGATTATGCATCTAATCAAGCCTATTCTTTAATTTGCTTTTAACTTCGGAGGGACAGCGGCCGATGGGAGTGGTAAAAGTTGTAGTCATTAATGAACAAGTATAGAAGTGCTCCTCCATAATATGCTCCCATTAATTGTTTCATTTTAGACCTGAAAAGTATCAAGTATTCAGACCTAATTTACTATGTATTCATTTCTTTACTCATTATATTTATTAAGCAACTGCTTATTGAGTACATTTTACATGCCAGTTCAGTTGTAGACACTTGGATAAAGCAATGAACAAAATGGACAAAAATCCCTGATTTTACTGAGCTGACATTTCTTTCCTTTCTCCTTTTCTTTACCTTCTTCCTTTCTTCTTTTTTTCTTCATAATTTTCTTGTCTTTCCTATTTAAAAGCAATGCAATTACTAAAATGAATACAAATAATATAGACATAATTAAACAAGTATATGAATAAAAACATCTGCTTCCATTCAGGATATAGAAGACCAAAGAAGACCTTCACTCCTGTGTCAAGCAAAAAATCCTTGCAAGAGGGAATACTTGCCAACTCATTCTATGAGTCTAGAATTGCCTTTGTATTAAAGCCAGACAAAAACAATGTAAAAAAAATAAAATACAAACCAGTGTCCCTGATTAACATCGTCAACAAAATATTAGCAAACCAAATACAGTAGCACATTAAAAGCATCATACACCATAACCAAGTAAGATTTATCCCTGGGATGCAAGGATGTTTCAACATATGTGGATTAATCAATGTAATAAACCTCATTAACTGAATGAATGATAAAAATCACATGTTCATTTCAATTCACGCAGAAAAAGCATTTAGCAACATCAGCACTCTTTTATGATAAAACTCTCAACAAATTATAGAGGGAATTACCTCAACAAAGTAAAGTTCATTAATATATTTTAAAAAAACCCACACAGCTAGCACAACATTCAATGATTTAAAGCTGAAAGCTTTTCCTCTAGAATCTGGAACAAGGCAAGAGTGCCCACTCTCACCTTTCCTAGTTAACATAATGCTAGAGGTCATAGCTAAATAATTTAGGCAAGAAAAAGAAAAGGCGTCCAAATCAGAAAGGAAGAGGTAAAACTATCTTTGGTTGCAGATGGCATACTTTAGAAAAATCAAAAGATTCCACACACACACACACAAAACTAAACAAAAGCAAAATCTGTTAGAACTAAGAGCTGAATTCAGTAAAGCCATAGAATACAAAATCCAAATACAAAATCACTTTATTTCTATATACTAACAATTACCTGTCCAAAAAGAAAATAAGAAAACAATTCAATTTGTAATAGTGTAATAGCATCAGAAATAATAAAATACTTAAGGATAAACTTAACTAAGGAGGTAGAAAGATTTGTACACTGAAAACTATAAATCATTGACAAAAAAAATTTAAAAGACATAAATAAATGGAAGACCATTGCATGTTCATGGATTGAAAGAATTAATGTTGTTAAAATGTCTATCCTTCCTGTAGATTTGACAATCTGTAGATTTAACTTTAATAGTATTTTTTACAAAAATAAGAAAAAAATATTAAATTAATTTGGAGCTATAAAAATGCCCCAAATTGCCAAGGCAATTTTGAGCAAGAACAAAGCTAGAGGTGTCACACCCCCTGATTTTAAAACATATTATAAAGCTACAGTAATTAAACCAGTATGGTACTGGTATAAAATAAAATACAAAGCAATAAACCAAAATGAACCAGACATATAGACTAATGGAATAGTGGGTCTGGAAATAAACCTATGTGTGCATATAAGGTCAACTGATTTTCAATAAGTATGTCAAGAGTACAAAATAGTGGAGAAATCTATCTCTTTCAAAAATGGTGCAGAGAGCCAGGCACTATGGTTTATACCTGCAATCCCAGCTACTTGGGAGACTGAGGCAGGTGGATCACTGAAGTCCTGGAGTTCAAGGTTGTAGTGAGCTATGATTGCACCACGGTACTTCAGCTTAGATGACAGAGTGAGACTTCATCTCTAAAAGTAAAAATAATGAATGGTGTTGGGAAAGTTGGATATTTATGTGCAAAAAAATATGGAATTGAAATTTTCTGTCATACTACATACAAGAATCAACTCAAAATGAATTAAAGACTTAAAAACATAAAATCTGAAACAATAAAACTCTTAGAAAAAAACATAGGGAATGAGCTTTTACTGAATTGAGCAATTACTGAATTGGGCAATAATTTATCAGGTATGATACCAAAAGCATATGCAACTACCCAAAAATAGACAAGTAACTTTGCATCAAATTAAAAAGCTTCTGCACATATATTGTTTTGTTTGATAAGCTATTAAACAATTAATAAAATGAAAGGGAAACATATGAAATGAGAGATATATCTGATAAGGAGTTGATATTCAAAATGCAAAAGCAACTCAAACAACCCAATAGCAAAAAACAAGCAAAAAAGAAAAACAACCCGGTTAAAAAAAAGGCAAAGTACCTAAAAAGACATTTCTCCTAAAAAACATACAAATAGCCAATGAGTATATTAAAAGGTGCTCAACATCATTAATTATCAGATAAATACGTATCATATCCACAGTGAGCTATCACCTTACATCTGTTAGGTGGGCTATCATATTTTAAAGGACAAATATTGGATAAGATATGGAAAAAAGAGAACTCTTGTACACTGTTGGTGGAAATAAATTAGTGCAACTACTACGTGCAAAGCACTATATGGAGTTTCCTTTAAAAATTAAAGATTGAATTATGATTTGATCCAGCAATCCCACTTCTCAGTATCTCTCCAAAGGAATTGAAGGATGGATCTTAAAAAGATGACTGCTCTCCTATGTTCATTGTAACATTATTCACTAGTCAAGATATGGAAACAACAAATAACTAAATGTCTATTGAAGAACAAATAGATAAAGAAAATATGGTATATATAAACAATGGAATATAATCAGATTTTTTAAAGGAAATCTTGCCATTTACAACAACATAGATGAACCTGTAAGACATTATATTAAGTGAAATAAGCCAGACACAAAAATACAAATAACACATGATCTTACTTATAAGTAAAGAGGACAATAATCAAATACATAGAAGCAAAGGGTAGAATGGTGGTTGTCACAGGCTGGAGGAAGGAGAAATCAGGAGATGTTGACCCAGGGTAAAAAGTTTCAGTTATGCAAAATAAGTAAGTTCTGGGGATCTTCTATACAGCATAAGGCAGAAAAAAAAAGAAAAGTACAACAAAATAGAAAATATTTTTGTGTGGCATTAGTGAAGAGTGATAGATGCAAAGAAGTCTGATAAACTAAATTCCCAAGAGAAATAAGCCTCTCCTTGGTATGCTGCAAGTCCTTCAGCATTCATACTGGTAGTAGTGAATTCCTGGGTGGGTTCAGTTTGGCAGATGAGTGAACCTGCCAAGATAAAGAGACTGAGCATGAGATTATAGAGTAGGCTATTGGGATGGACCAGTACCTGGAAAAACCCAAACACAAAAATTAATCACTTAGCTCAACAATTCTCCCCTCAACAAACAAACACATCTTACAAAATTTTGTTGGAGAAGTGGCTGTGAAAGGGCGAAGGAAATCAGAAAGAAACCAGGTGCTTCAGCATACGTTTATAGTGCTTAGATTCAGACTTCCTGCCAGAATTGAATTTTAAAAGCACCAAAATTATCTGAAACTGAAACTTATTTAATCCTTATCTTAAACATTAACAATGTAAAAAGGGCACTGCTGGAAACACCAAGGGTAGGAGGTTGAGCTAATCCCAGGTGTCCTCCAGGTGATTAAAACTGTGACCCAACCCAGCTTAACTCAGTTCTAAGAAAAATCAGAATAAACAGTCCCTCACCCTAACTATCACAAAACACAGGCTGACAGTCTCTTTGAAATAAAATAAAACAAAATGTTATACTCCAATCTTCGAAATTATTTAATAAAAACAATGCCCATAATATAATAATGATAATATATACAAAGATGCAGAAAAATTTGATCTATAATCAAAAGAAATACAGTAAGTGAAATCAGAAATTGGAAACCCAAATATACATCAAAGAATAGGTAAACAAAACAGTACATTTTCACTATAGGATACTGCTATAATTAAAAAGGAAAAACTAGGGTACCTATTTTATGATACATATAGAAACATTAATATACCTCAAAACATTGTATTGAGCAAAAGAAGCCAAACACAGAAGAATACTTGCTTCGTAGTTATATCTATGTAAAGTTTTAGAATAGGATCTATTTTTGTTTCTGGAAATCAGAATAGTGGCTACTTCTTTGGGTAGAGGAGGGTAGACTTACAGAAAAGTGACATGCAAGAACTTTCTGGGGAGATAGAAATATTATTTATCTTGCTTGGAATGTAGACTAGCGGTGTTTATAAATTTGGCAAACTTTTATGTGTATTAATGGAAGATCATTTCATTGTTTTTAAATGTCATTTCAATTTAGAATTTTAAAGTAAATGATATAGATGTTAAATATAATTTAGAAATCAGTGCAAGTAAAATAGACTTAGAAGAGCAGGAGCATAATACTGGAAAAAGACAGAATTCAGTTCACTCATAGGCTTTATCCTATCTAGTTGCCAAAATTATGTCACAAATTATTTTGAAAGTTGTGCTTCAAATCTGCCAACTCCTCCTTAGAATACTACATTGTGACTTGTAGATCTGAGAAGAGGCAGTACACACTTGACTGGCCTTGTTGGTATACTCATGGGCATGCTCTGAATCTGAGGAGTCTCTTCCCATTCCCATCATATCCTAAGTCTACATGGACTGTAAGAGGTGGCCTTTCATCTGAATGGTCTTTCTCCTGCGCTCTAATAGACAATCATTTTGCCAAGAATGTCTCCATTCTCTTACATGTAATTCATTTTTTTCCCCAAAGCTTTTGCTGTTTCCGGGAACCATTGATAAAACAAGTTAAAAATGTGAACACTTCAATGGACTTTTCTTAGACTAGCTTTATCTACACGTTCAAAAGGACATTCCACAAATTGACTGAAAAACAGCACAGAAAGGTTTTCATGAATGCAGATGGAAAACAAAAGTAAATTTTTACAAACTCAGTTTTCCTCCAGTGATAGAGGCAAGAGAAATAACATTGATGAAGGCTGTCTGGGCATCATGAACCACTCTACTAAATGTTTTAATACTGAAATTGCTATAGTTTTTAGTAGTAAGTAATAGAATCAATTTTTTTCTAGGTCGAGGAAAACTAAATATATTAATGGGCATTATTAGTTAATGAAATTATTAAAAGAGTTGGTGAAGAAAACTCAAGTCTAACTTTTCAATAACCATACTGTGGGATGGGGAAGCTGCCACCTCCTCAAACCGATGTAGAACTAAACTTCCTCTGATATTTTTCGTGTTGGTCTGTAACCAACCGATTTCGTCCTGTAGTTCATCTCTAAATAAAAATCCTGAGTCAGAACTTTTCAAGGTATCCGATGTCTTTTTATGTTGTTAAAAAGTTTCTTTTTAAAAGTTTCACTATGTTTATTACTGTTATATATAGAAATAGAATTATTTCTTGTAAGTCTTGTATCGAATAACTTTACTAAATACATTTATTTGTTTGTAGATTGTTTTGAGTTTTCTAAATATGAAATCATATTGTCTACAACAAATCCTGGATGATTGTACCTCATGCTCACATGCTTGCATCCTAGTTTACAGGTAACTTTACACAGGGAATAGAATTTTGCTTTTCTTTTAATTCACCCTTGGAAAGTGAGGATACATCGTGTATTAAAAGTGCTAAAATCTAGAAAGCATGTTCAAAAGTCTTTGGGAAGACACATATCTACTACAAATTGACTCTGAGGTTATCATTAATATGCTGCAGAGCACACAGCTAGAAATGAATGGGAGAAGATTTGAACTTAGGTCTGTTTTTCTCGAAAGTTTATGTTCTTCTTGCATTGTCTCCCAGTTTATGCCTGACTGAACTCTTCACTAACACACAATCCTGTGAGAAGAGCCAAAGCATTTCATCCTGGTCTTAAGCGATGACATCTCTTTCAGATTTTCATCTATTGTTTATTGTTGTTAAAAATGTTTTTAATTAAAAGAAATAACAGGTTTATGAATGTCGGGGTCACTTCTTATTTTATTTCAAAGGCTCGAGCCCTAATAACTCAACAGTCTAGATGTACTGACTTTTCCAGTCCAAATTGAGACCTAATTAGGGCATTTTTATTTATCTTCACTCTTAAAGTTTAAAATGATTTTATTTCTTCAGTGGAGAAAGTAATGTTCATTTTCTAGACACATAATTGGACTGGAATAGTTCACACTAATGAGCTATTATAATAGAAAATTACCTTCTACACAACTGGTATTTCTAGTTTTTTTCTCAACTTTAACTCAAGTGTTGCAAAAACACACTTTGGTATTATTTTAGTAACTAATACGACTTCATTCAGAATTAGAACAAAGATCTAATTACTTAGTAAACTACTTTCCTTTAATACTGATGCTTGAGATCCCAAGCATATTTTGTTACCTAGAAAATATTTATATTATTGCATTGATTAAAAATAAAAACATATTTAAAATATTTACACAGAAACTCCTCACATGGGTCATTGTGTAAGAATCATGCATTAAAGAGCCTCATAATTTTTCTGAAAACAACTCTTACTTTTCTTCAAGAGAGTTTGGTATCACGTTTCTCCATGTTAGGTAGAGTAAAATGTACAAAGGAAGATGGACTTCTTCTCAAAGTCATTGTTCCTAACAGCCCATCTTTCTGGATGTTTTTTCTCACTACAATTTTCTAGCTAACATTTAACCTAATTTAGATCTCTGATTAATATTACTTCTATGTAGATACCTCCTGACAGTCAAATTTTAAAAAGTACAACCCCATCACTCTCTATCTACCTATTCTGCTTTGTTTTACCTTCATACTTCTATCACCAGCAGATATTGCATTATATATTATTATTTGTTTATTTTCTGTTTCCTCCATTAGACACTAAGCTCCACAGGACATGGTATTTTTAAAAATTTTGTTTATTATTATATCTCTCAGTAGCTAAAATAACACTTGGCACATAGTTCGTACTTAATGAGCATTTATTGCTCATAGACCAAATTATTAGACTTTAAATTCTATAAGTTTTATATCACATTTTAGTTAATGCCCTTGGTAAATGCTGGATATAGTTCAGTGTCAATGTATTGACTTATCTTTTTAAAACTTGATAATGAAAACAATAATTGCAGTTTACTTAAAATGTCATATAGCAATGACAATTTGACTCTTGCTATGAGGCTGCAAATAAAAATCACACAGTAGGAAGTCTTTCTCTCTGATTTTCAAAGGTGTTTGTTAGCTTGTGCACACTCACAACTTGACTGTCTAGTTTCCCATCCTTCCCTGATTTGCTTAATTAATTGAGTGCTCCATGCAGAGGTGTTAACACAGAGGGAGGTTAATGTCACCTCTCTTAGGAAACTACCTCTCTTTGGTAATGTTACGTCTCTTAGGTAACTAGCCAGCTAGCTAGGTAACTACCTATCTTGAGTAACTAGCTAACTAGTTAGTTACTTAAGAGAGGTAAAATTGTTGTTCTTTAATTTATTGCTTTATCTAGTGGTCCTCAACTTTGCTACAAAGTGGAGACATTTAGAAAATTCTATTAACTTATTTTTTATTTTTCAATTTCCCACACTACACTGATGTATATCTAGGGAACTTTAAAATATCTCCATTCCCAGGCTCTACCCCATACCAACTACGAATGTCTGAGAGTGGTGGCCAGGTATCACCATTTTTTTAATCCCCACATGAGTCTAAGGTGCAGCCAAAGTTTGGGGATGACTGTCTTCACCTAAATGAGTTGGGAGTTTACAATGCCAAAAATTTAATGATCTGTGTTTCTATTTTCTCCTGGAAATTCCAACTCTTCAACATATTCATGGTTTTCAAATAGGATCCAAACTCCTTCTCCTGGAAAGCACAGTGTTTACACAGAATATATCCTGTGTTTCACTAAAATAAGATTTTATGGGCACACTCTGTAGACTCTTCAGGCCTTAGTTCCCATTAGTTCCTCTGAATGGAGTCTCCTTCAAACCTCCACCTGTTGTTACCCATCTTTTAAAGCCTTGTACAAATGATACTTCTTTGATGTCTTCTTTCTCTAACAGAATTGATCTTACCACATTTGGTGCTGCTGTTAATCTTTTTCTTGTTCCTCATTTATCACAATCTGGTACCTATCACTAATTTGGATGGGTCACCTTCCCCAGACTGTGATTTAATCATGTTTTAAATTAGGGAGTTGAGGGTTGAAGTTGCAAGACCTGAAGTTCTCTTCTGGCTCTAAACTGCTACGAATTCTTATGTCCTGTACACTCTCCTAGGAAAAGTGGCTTTTGTCATCCCCATGTATCTTGAGTTGTCACAGCACACCAATTTTCAGCTGATAATTGCTTTTTGGTTTCTGAGCTGTGAAAAGTAGAATTCCACATATGTTTTATTTATCTTGAAAAATAACAATAGTAATTGTGATAATATCTAATATATGTCTATAGGCATTCCCATATACACTACATGAAAATTCACATGTATACACACACATACTAGTTATAGATATGGAAATATAGATATAGACATGTATGCATACACTCACACAAACACATACAGCATATATTTACCATAAATATATACACACCACTTGGCAATTCACGTGTGTGTGAAAGTGTATCTCTCTCTCACACACAAACACACACACACACACACACAAGTTTAATACATGGCAATCCACAAAGCATTTTTACCTGTGTGGTTTTTTTTTATTTTATTGTACCCATCTCAACAATGTAGTTAAGTAGGTGAACATTACACTGTCTTCCAGAAAAGCAAACTAAGATTCAGAAAAATCAAGTGATTTCCCAAGGCCTCATATTAACATGACAAAGTTTTGTCTAGAATGGATGTCATCTGCTTCCTCGGTTGAGGTTTCTTTCTATTCCACCAGAAGTGCCTCTGTATTTATAATACTATTAGAGGGTTAATGAGACATCCCCATGTTGTGGTCTACCATATTTTATATTTTCTGTGGGTTTTTCTCAGAATTGGGAACCTAAAACTCAAGGTTTTAGAGCTCTGCGTATGTGTGACCAGTTGGAAGAAACTAAAGTCATTTTGCTCTCTGTGACCTCCATTTACTGATGAATAACCGAGCCAGAGGAAAGTGTCCTTCAGTTTTCTCTGACATATCAAGCATATATGACACTAACTATTCTTCTTTGTCAGGCATTTCACAGCTTTGTGTCTCGGGAGTACAAATTCTGTCATCCCTCAACAGTGTCCCAGCTTGGCACTTTGTTTTCAAGTCAGCAGTAATGTAGATGTTTCCTAAAAGGATTGTGGGTCGGTACTGCTTACGGGAGGATATAAAACAGGAGGAGATGATCCCTTGAACAATAAATTATTCTAATATTGGCTTGTAACACTTATAAACTGATCTTATATCCATTGTTGCCAGTCAGTAAAGGAGGAAACTGAGGCCTCAGGGGTTAAATATCAGTCATAAGATCAATAATGGTAGAGTTAGGACAATTTCCCATATTTTCCCATATTTCTTCAATTCAGTTGAAAAAAGAACAGTGAATTGTCCATTGTCCATCGCACCCTATTCCAATGCAATGGTGAAGAGGAACTCCTCCCCACTACCACCACTCTGCTATCTTTTGGGCTTAGAATTAAGTCTTTTCAAGCAAGAACCTGGGCCACTCTATATCCAAACATAACCCAAAATTCTCCCCAAATCAAGAAATCTCAGTATAAGCAAGTGCTTTTGCATAATCTTAACTGCCATTTTTTGTAATTTCCTTATTTTTTAAAGCTTTTATTTGGGCAATGACTAGGTATAGGTGCATAGGCATTGTCTAAATGTTTACTGTTAAATATAGATGAGGATGAACACGAGGATGATATGTGTGAATTTAAAGGGGTCAAATGAGAGAGGCTTGTGGTGATGGAACAGTTTTATGTCCTGATTGTGATGGTTAAATGAATCTACACCTGTGATGAAAATGCATAGAATACAGACACACACACACACACACACACACACACAAATACACAAATGAGTGCATGTAAAACTTGTAAAATCTGAATAAAGGCAATTGATTACACCAATGTTAATTTTTTTGTTTGAATTTGAACTGTAGTTATACAAAATGCGGCCACTGGAGGACATTGACTGACAAGTGCATAGGAACTTCCTGTATATCCCAACAAAAATTCCAAGATATTTGTTCTTGTTTGCTTATTTAACTTTCCAGGCAATATCCTAAAATGTAAGTAAAAAATTAAAGGGCCAGGAAGAACCAAAAGACTCCTGAAAAAGAAGGAAAATGTTATGGTTCAGAAAGTTATTCTTCCAAATATCACAACCTATAAAACATTAGTAATTATGACAATATGGCATCACAAACATAAGCCATAAAACACTACCAATAAAGTCTGACAGCAGATCTGCCATGCTGGAAACTTGATTTATAATTTGCAGCCACCAAGCAGCAGCGGTAGCTTTCCTTGCCCTAAGGGCTTAAGGAATCCAAGCGTTCTGAGCGTAACAGTCCTGGGGCCTCCACCTCTCCATTGGTTGAACCAAAAATGAGGTCATAGAATTTTGGGTGCTCCTGGGAAGACAATTCCACCTCCAGTGCCCAATACTTATGCCCTAAGTATCAATCAGGGACCAGTTAGTGAGACCAAATCTCCCAGGATGTTTAAAAAGAGGAAATTTAACAGAAGCGCTTACAAAGACATTAGAAGAACTGAAAGAGTCCAAATCTCAAACTATAAATCCTCCACAATAGCAACAACAAAAACAAAACAACGTCAAAGGTTTGCTTGTCCTGAAACATTGTCCATCATAGTAAATGGCACCTGATCATCCAGCTGCTGAGGCCAAAATCCTGAGTCATCCTTGCCTCCTCTTGTTCTTTCATACCTCACATCACATCCATTGGCAGACACCTGTTGGAGGTACCTAGAAAATTTTTTCCAGAATTCACATAATTCTCACCATGTCCTCTGCTACCTCCCTCACTGATTTTGCCATCTTTTTCATGCACTGTACTCCCTGCATCTGCCCTGCCCAACTATGCTGTGCTCCCCACACTGCACCCAGAGACTGGAGACATTAATGCTATCTACTCAATACTTTCAGTTCTCCCTCCAGCATATGGTGGAATTGTTCGTGCCACCCCATTGAAGCCTACATAGCCAGTCATTTATGTTGACCAACAGAATGTGACTGGAAGAGATATGACCACTTCTAGATGGGTGGAAGCTCTAATGGCTAGCACAGCTCTGACCAGTCTTTCTTCTTCCTGCCTGTCATGGGAACAAGCAGCACTCCCAACGGTATCTACTCTGTCACTGGATTATGAAGTAAAGAGAACGTGGAGCAGAGTCCCCAGCTGACTTGCAACGAATGTGTAACATGGGGAAAAATTAAACCTTCGTGGTTTTAGGCCACAGAGACTTTGTGATTATTTACTGCTAAATTATGACATACTTGATTGATACAAATTGTTCAATAGAGTGATCCTTTGAAAATGTGATCCAGATTATGCCACACTTCGGATGCCTTCTGTCCAATATGTTTGGCCCCATATTCCCTTTGTGAACTCACCTTCTATCTGCTGTTTGTTCACCCTCTCCAGATAGGCTAACCTTCTCAACACCCCAGGCACATTTCTGACTCAGGGATATTGCTGTTGCTCTTCCCTCTAGCAGAATTTTTTCCCAGATATTCTCATAATGAATATAATAATAACTAACTTGCTTCAAATTTTTGCTCTAATGGTAGGTACCTTCTTGGTAAGGCTTTTCCTAATGATTCTATTTTTAAAAATGCCACCCCAACCCCACATTTCATATTCTCCTTCTCTTTTCGTTTTCTGATCACCATTTGACATTTAAATTTCGTTTGTTTGTATTTTTTTAGTGTTATCTTCCTCCCCCAACTAAAATGAATGAATGATCTATTAGAGTAGAATTTTTAATCTAGTTTGTTTCCTCGAGACCCCTAGCCCCTTTCATGGTGTCAGCTACATATTAGCCACTCGGCAAATATTAGCTGAATGGATGAATGGCATAGGTGGCCCTGGAGGTAAGGGAATAAATATGCATTTATAGTGAATGATGCTAGGTTAAATTATTGTGCATATGAACTAGAAAATGAAATTGAACCTATACTTCATATGACATACAAAATCATTTCTAAGCAGTTAAAAAATTAAATCTGAAAGGCAAAAATATTCAATTTTAGAAGTCAGTATCAAAGACATTTTATGGGCCAGGTAAATATTTTATATACATGATGAAGAACAAAGCATAAAGAAATTACTGAAAAATTTATTTATGACAAAAAAGCCCTCTGTCAAATATAATACCACACAAAACATAAGATAAGTGAAAAATAGAAAGAAATAATTTTGTCATTATAATGTTAAACTAATAAGAATAGCATGAACAACTTAGTAGAAAAATAGTTAAATAGCAGGCACTTCAATAAAGTGGAAACACAAATAAATAACATGCAAAGGTGTACTCCTCTTCATAAGTAATCAGGCAAATGCAAATTAAAGTCGCAGTATTATTCCCTTTTACATACTCTAGATGCACAAAAATGTCAATATCTGACAATATCAAGCATCAGTAAAAGCGTAGAAAACTTGAAACAGTGTGCAAACTCTTTACAAATCATTTGGCAATATCTAGAAAAGTTAAAGATGTAAATACCCTATGATCCCACAATTCCACATATGTAACAGATAATATATTTATATATTTATATTTATTTATATTTATTTATATTTGTTATAAATATAATATACTTATATTTATAACATCTATCAATATGTCTAGCTACATTAATAGGTAAACTCATGTATAGAGATCTATGTAGAAGTTTATATATAGTAAGATTATTCACAACATAATGGTGGAGAAATAGGAAAAATTCCAATGTCCACTGACTGGACATGATAAATAAATTGTGGCACATTTATGTAACAGAATCATACACAGTAATGAAAATAAATAAATTATAGCTATAAGTATCAACGTGGATAAATATTACAAATATGCTCTAGAGGAAAATACATAAATACTAAAAATCCACATGGTATGATTTCATTTACACATGATACAAAGACATTTAAAGTAAACAATGCATTGTTTAAACACAAAAGTGAGCGTACCGATTACTTCCGATGGGAGAGAAAATAGGACAAAATCTGGGAGGAGCAGACAGGAAATTTCAAGATAAATGTTTCTGTTTCTGTGGGGTTTTTTTCCTTAAAATATGTGGCTGGTATATGGGTATTTTGTTGTTACTTTCTAGAACATCATATGCGTTTTATAAATATTCTTTCATATCTACTTAACATTTAATAAAATATTTTAAAATATCTTTGCCATGAAGCTTTTTGAGAATCCTATAGGTATTTGCCATGCTAACAAACGAAACGCCGTTTGATAATCCACTTGTTTCGTATCTCTTTGGGCAGCTTGAAACTGTGCCACTCAGCATTATAAACTGCAAATAAAGGCCTTTTGAGAAAGGCAACAGATCAGAAATGCAAAATGCCATTACTGACTAATTTATGAAAACGAAGTTTTCAGCCTACAAGAACCAGGGGCAAAACAAAACAATAACTCACCAGGGGACTGTGAGCCCTGAAGTGCAGTGCTTGGCCATGTGTGACTCTTTATCACTGCAGGTCTCAAATCTGAATGATATTAATCATCCTGCTTGCTAGGGCACCAACTGAATATAAATTGGCCTTTCTGGGCATCAATAGGCCTCCTTCTGCCAAGTAATTTGATAGTGCTTTTATTTTAAAACACTTAGGATGGATTATAGAATGAAAGCACACACTTCGGAGCCATTTAGAAAAATCAATTCAAGCCACACTTAACGACAAAGAAAAATCCTTCTGTTCTTTCTGGTGACATATTACTCAATAGAGTAGTCCCATGGAGATGCAAATACTTATACAAGGTAAATTTAGACAGCAATGTAATTGTCAATGCGTGTGTCCTGACGTAATATTTGTACACGCTGAACTTCACATTTACTGCACCAACTCAGCGAATGCTCAAAATGTTTTTGTAACCCTGGTTCAGATGTAGGTCCTCAAATCTTTGAGTAAATTTCTAAAGTTTAGGGGTGAATTTTTCTTTTTTTTAAAGAAAGTGTCAAAGGTCTTTTGAATCCAAAGTTCACAGAATTATGTGAGTTTTCAAGGGCAGGAAGTCCTCATTCGGCATACGAGAGAGCTTTGGGGAGAAATCAGTCCTGTCTCTCTGAATGGATCATAAAGTGTCACTGATACCAGTTCCCTGCAACAGGGTAGAAAATCTAGACTTCAGATTTAAGTTTCTTTGTGAATCAAGACTGACTTACAAGACTCACTTACTAGCTCTGGAAAAAAAGTTACTGAACTCCTCTAGATCTCAACTAACTCTCCTGAAAGAAGGATAGTCACAACTACCTTAAAAGGTGGCTACAACAATTAAAAAATATATGTGGTTTCTAATATTTTCAATAAAAGGCTAGTAAATGTAAAATAAAAACATTAAGAGCAAATCAAATTCTGAGATCTTAAATTTAGGCCATATTGAGTAGCAATTAAGTACACGAACTTTGGAGTCAGACACCTAAAGTTAAATCACAGATTCTCTATTTCCTAGATATATAATTTGTATCATTTTCAGAAAACTATTTAGCATGATAAAGATTTCTCAACTAAAACATGGAGAAATGATAGTATTTGCTCATGCACTTTACTAATAATCATATAGATGTTTAATATTAAAATTGAATTGGTAGTAAATTTAAATGACATAGAAATTTTTCAAATTTAGCTCTTACTTCCATATAAATAAGGTAAATGACTTCAAGCAGAATGATGTCAGAGCCCCAGGCATGAACATGCAGGCTTTCCTTTGTAGCTTTCCTAGACCACACAGCACATAAGTTAAAGAGTGTATTCTCTGGATTCAAACCACCCAGGATTGAATCTCTGCTCTGTTACCTTTACCAGCTGTATGAACTCAGGCAAGTTATTCAAATTTTCTGTGGGTTTTCTTACCCTGAAGGGTAACCCCTGAAGGGTACGTATGGGTGTTGAGGGCCTAAAGCTTAAAAAATTTGGAGGGTATCTTTTAAGAAAACGAATACAAAATTAAGACTATGAAAATAGGTCTCTGATTTTGACATTTCGGTTTTGTTAATTCTAGATTAAATTTGCCTCTGAAATCTTATAGGGTTGTTGAGGAATCAAATATATGTAAATTTTTTTGAAAAACTTTTGCTTGAAAAGAAGAGCTGGTGCTATTTATTCTTTTTCCTCACAGCTTTTATTTGGCATAATTGACAAATAAAAATAGTATATTGTTATGATGTATAACGTGATATTTTGATATATGTATACATTGTGATTACCACAATAAAACTATTTAACATATCCAATGTATCACCTCACATAGTCATTCGCTTCTGTGTGAGAGTGTGTGTGTGTGTGTTTATGTGTTTGTGTGTGTATGTGCGTGGTGAGAACTTTTATGATCTAATCTTTTAACGAATTTCAAATATAGAATACATTATTATTAACTACAGTCACCATACTGTACAATAAATCTCCAGAATTTATTTTAACTGAAACTTTATATACCCTTTGACCGATGCATCCTCAACCTCCCCTTTCCCCACACCCTGGCAACCACTATTCTACTTTTTGCTTCTATGAGTTAGACTTTTGGATTCCATATATATAAATATATTTATATACATGTAAGATGAGGAAATATTTGTCTTTCTGTGCCTGGCTTATTTCACTTAGCATAATTCCCTCCAGGTTTATCCATTTTGTCACAAATGACAGAATTTATGTAAAATGTTTTGAACAGTGCCTGGCACAGTGATCCCTACATAAGTGTTTGTAATTTTTTCTATCTCAGTTCCACAGATATATATCCTTCATTCCATAAAAAAAGCTCATGAGTAGAAAAGAGGAAATAAGTCTGTTTTTTCTTACCTGTGTTATACATTTCAGATTCTCACGGAGTGTTAAACAGCTGGCTAAGTCCAGGATATTACTAATTATGGCCAGATGCTCAAGACATAAAACACATGTGCACACAAGAATAAGAAAAAAATCAAGAACATCCCGGTGCAAGTGCCATTGTGAAGGTTCTCTCTTTTCCCATTATGGTTATGCTGTTTGGTGGGAAGTCTAGGGAAAGTATTGTGCCTCACTCAGACTAGCCTAGTCTGTACTCAGTGGAAAAAAGAAGTGAGTTCACTTTTTAGTTTCACACCTCTCCTCACACCAACTCATCCCCCACCTGGCCCCACTCCCATGGTTAATCAGCACACCTAAAGTGCAGATTTGACCAAATAAATTTGTCTCACAATGTTCTGCTTATCATTAACTTCACCCTTTCTTCTATTAATTGCACCTTATTTACACAGAGGCAACAAGAAGTGATGATTAATACATAAAGAACCTCTCATTGCATATTTAACAGCACTAAAAAAGAGAGTAGATTTCTGTGTGAAGGCTTTGTAAAACCCTTAGGTCGTGTGTTTTATCATTTTTATCTAACTAGAATAAAAGTGCCCCTGTCTGTTTATCAAAATATTGAGGCTAAAAAGCAAAATAATAATAATAATAATAAACTAATTTGCCTCTACCAGCTTTCAACTACAAAATCTATAACTGAATGGATACACGTTTTTTGGATGTTCCTCAGTTTACCAAAATTTTTGGTCTATCGCAACTGACATTCTTTACCAACTATAACTCCAAAGCACAGGATAGATACTGGACCAGTTTTCTGAATGGACTTTGTAAGCATTCTTTCCACAGAAGCTCAGCCCTCATTCAGGAAAAACAGGATTGTCCAATCTAATTAAATGCAATTTACTCTTAAAGGTGACATTTCTGGCATGGTCATGGTTATTAAATTGGATTATCCAATTAGATCTTGGTGAAAATGAAGATAGATTTTTTAAATTGAAACTTTACAAATAACCACATTATTATGGAAAGTAAAAGGATTTAGTAAAGGCCCAGATAGTTTTATGGACAGGGCTAATCAAAATGTGCTTTTATTTTCTACAGAATTATCATTCTGAAGTTCTCTTAAAGATTAATTAGCTGAGAATATGCATTACAATTCCTAATAGAATATTTTTTTTCTGAATTCTGAGGGATCCATTGAAATAACTTGCAAGGAATTTTATTTGTTTGCACAAGTATATTCAGCTATATTGAGGTCCAAAGATAAGTAAAGATGAATAAAAAGAGATTTTCCCTTAGGTCTGTCAAACAATAGAACCATACTACGCTACAAACCATATGCAAAGTTAATGATACAACTATATTTCTTACATTAGTTTAATTCAGTTCTACAAAATTAATGCCAATTTGTGAAGTCATACTAAAACACTAAATTGAATACAAAAATACCAAATGAAAAATAATGTGAAGCTGGAATAGGGTAATCAGAGTTAAAATACTCTTACATTATTAAATGCTTAGAAGTATAGAAAAGATATTAATTTTAGGCTGTAAAATTAAGTATAATTTCAAGGATAACTTCTTATAACAAAAACAGAGATAGACAGTAGAAAGACAGGAAAGAAAAATAAATAAAGAAAAGTCCTATTAAAACAAGACATAGCAAAAAAAGAAAAAAGAAAAAAAACACAGAAAAGGCAAGGCAAAAAATAGTCAAAATGCTATCTATGAATTAGAGGTTAAGACATGGGAGCTCAAATGAGAAGACTTAATCCAAATCTAATTACAGTCCTAGAATTAAAAGACAGAGAAAATAATCCAGATATGCATATAATGATAATATATAATCGCTCTAACTTTTCTTAGTGTAGATTGATAGAACATTTCATCACGTCGGAAGATTTTATTAGACAGCACTGTGTCTAGTCAGAAATACTTGCTGTACCAAGAAGTTTACACAAAAATGTTTGTAGTAAAGCTATCAAACATGCACCAGAAGCAAATAACCTCGAATATCCATCTACAGAAGGGATATATATTGTGGATGATACAAACAATATAATAGTAAACAAATATTGAAAATGAAAGATAATCAGCTGCAAGTATCAGCATGAGAGACTCCCATGATAATACTGAGTTAAAAAGTGCATTGCTAATAATATATACAGTATGATATAATTTATATAAAGCTAGAACACATATAAAACTAACCAGCACATAGTTGAGTGATTTATCAAGGGAATAATAAATACAAAACCCAGCATAGCTTCTCATAACTTGATGAGAAAGGGTGATCAAAAAGGGAAATCAAATCAGAAAACGATACTCAGTGTAAACAGTTTTCTTTTTCTTATTCTGTATTGTGTGCACAGTGTTTATCATTCTTTGTACCTTATGTATACAACATTATGAATAGTTACCTATAGAATATTTCCTTATAAAAAATGGTGCTTATTTCAATCTTTTCTTTTAGTGATTATGCCTTGAATATATCTTATTTAACTTTGATGTGAGCTTTTTCAGACAGATGTTATAAATAAAATATTTTAGAGTAGTTTTATGCTTTTAACTTTTAAAAAATCGGAACAAGAGTTAAAACTTACCAAATTATTTTTTAATAATCAATTTGGATATTTATTGCTTGACCTATTTTCAAGATTTAGCTTCCAAAAAAATAAGTCACATTTGCAATTCAGTGGTTAATCCTACTTTTTTTGGTAAATTATTCTCTTGATGCACTGTTGGATTTGATCCACTAGCATTTTATTTTGAATACTCGTAAGTCTCTTTGATCCACAGTTTTCTTTCATGTGCCATCTTTACAATGTTTTGAAATTATTTATACTTGCTTCATGAAGTGCATTGAGTGGCTTTACATCTCTCATATTTTCTGGAAAAAAATAGAATTTTATAGCATGGAAATTGGCTATCACAAGTCCGAAAGACTGCAAAATAAAAACATCTTACCCCAAAGGACTTTTAGAAATAATTCTTTGATAACCTTCAAAATATTGTGCGTGAGTATTCAAAGATTCGGTTTTCAACTTGATCCTATTTTGTTAGTTTATATGAATAGATTAACGGGAAAAACATCACTTAGTTGGGATCCGTCCAAACATAATGCATAGATTAAATAATTTTACCTCCTTTTTATATGCTTCAGTCCCCCATCAGTGATTTATTTTTGTGTATTCCTTTTTCTTTTCTTTTTTAGATTTGCCAGAAGTGTGTGTATTTGAATACATGGCTCCAAAGAGCCAGATCTCAAATATGTTTAACAGTTCAGCTATTTTAGTGGTCTGTTTTATAATGAATATAGTTCTCTTTTTTTCTTTATTTCCTTTTATTGAATACTGGCAAACTAGACTAAGATCATGTGGATAATGGACCTGAGTAGACTTGTGTTGAACTAGTATTTGTAAACGAACCAAGCCAAAAAAAAAAATGAGATAGAAAGCTGTATTTGGACAATTAAAGCCAGTACCCAGAAATAGGTACCAATTCTAGGGGTGCAGGAAGAATCTGGGGAAACTTATGGCAGGAGGCTAAAGCAGCAGCTAATAAGGAGGGTATCCTAAAGCCCTACCTGCAGCACCAAATTCTGATGGGGTGCTATGTGGAGAAATTTGGAGTACAGAGGCTTCTACCTCCTTTCCTCTTTGGGACACTGAAGGTAGATTTTTTTTTTCTTTTGAATATTTGGGGGCAATGTCTTCAGAACAAATATAAAGTCATTAGACACAGAAAGAAACAGTATTAATACTTTTTATTTGCTCCCATGTGGCATAAATTTTAATGTGTGGCTTCTCAGACTTTAATGTGTATACAAATTACCTTAGCCTCTTGTTAAAATGCAATTCTGATTCAGTTGTTCTAGGTAGGGAGCTTCAATTTCTACATTTCACACAAGTTCTTACACGATGTGAGTGAATCTGGAAGCACACTTTTTGAATTGCAAGGGTAACTCAGAGGGCATTATCTTAGTGTACTGGTGCTGCTATAACAAAATATCTGAGACTGTGTAATATATAAATAATATAAATTATTTTTCACAGTTCTGGAGACTGGGAAATCCAAGATCAAGCCATCGGCAAGTTCAACATCTGGTGAAGGTCCTGTCTCCATTTCCAAAATGGTGCTTTGAATGCTGTGTCCTCACAGGACAAAGAAGATGGAAGAGTGAAAAAGGGACCGATCTGGTTCCCTTCAGCCCTTTTATAAGGCACTAATCTCAACCATGAAGGGGAAGCTCTTGTGGATTAATCAGCTCCAAAAGGCCCCATCTTTTAATACCGATGCATTAGGGATTAAGTTTCATCATGGATTTTGGAAGGGACACAAACATTCAAGCCAAAGCCCACACAGATGTGATTTCAACATTCCTGTATGCCTCATGAAGTCAAACACAGCTGAGGGTCTGCGTGGGAGAACCTTCCTTCTTGGAGGCCACAGTGAGAGTGAAACGAGCCAAAGCTGAGAGCTACCAGTTGTGCCCTTCAAGTTAGAAACCAAATGAGAGTCACTGGCAGACTTCAAGGGTCTGAATTGCCAGTGAATCCTGAGGGGAGGTGGGCCATGAAGGAGAGATGGTGGAGCATCCAAGTAGTGCTTATCTTAGAAGAGAGAATAGACCAAGACCGCCAACACCTTCTGGTTTCAGAAAAACACAACAACAATCATAGAATTTCTCAAGAAATATCTCAAGATGTCAGAGAGAATAAGGGTGGGGAAGAGCTCATTTGAGAAAAATTTTGTCATTGATAGAGTATTTATGAAAAAGAGACTACCCTGTAAAATGAGATCATTAGTAGGTTTCAAGTTCAAGTATTCTCACTGCCACTCAGCAGCCTGCATATGTGTGTTTGCAGGTGGGAAGGGCTGATGATAAGGACCATTAAATCCGCTGCAGAAAATGAAGTCAGGGCTGCTATGTTCATTAGGCATCATGGACATAGTGCCTAGGACCCAGAGGACATTGAGTCTCACAAAAATGTTTACTTTATTTTTAATAATAAGAAAAATATAACCTGTAAGATCAAAGATTACATTTGTCTTTATACGAATGAAGTTATAAAATATAATTTTCAATATGTGTTTATAGAAGAAGAAGGTAACAAAGGTAAAAGCACCCAGAGCATACAAAAGTCACAGTGTGGCCCTCAAAGAAGTTACATGGTCTTTATGTACATAGGTTATAATGCGACAAAAAGTGGGTGGTGATGGAGAAATGGTTCATGTCATTCTCACAATTTACAAAAGTATTATTTTACTACCCCATTTTATAAATCATGTCTTGGAAAGTGTCATACATGCAGTAAATTGTGAAGCTACGATTTGGTTCTGATTCTCTACAACTAAGCCTCAGCACAGAAGCACAGAGAGAAATCTCTTGTTCCTAAAGAGGCTTTTGTCAGGCCTGGGGTAAGGCAACTGACACTAATTATGTGCATCACTTTGAACATCTGCATACAGCTGCCAGCTGCTCCTGACCCTTGTCAAATGCTCCTAAGAAGGACTTAATTAAGTGACTTTTGTGGTTCTTCTAACTGTATCTCTGGCCTGAATCTGCCACCAACTTGCTCCTAACAGTTGCGTTTTGTCTTTTAATACTTTAGCTTCTGCTTCCAGTTTGATGTCTCCCAAAAGCCCTTTATCTCTATATTATTAGGAAATGTTCATTTGATGAATTCATTATTATTTATTGTACTGTAGCAAAGAGCTTCTTTCTAACTTTCTGAAAGAAACACAATGAAAGTTTCAGTCCTTCAACCTATTTGTTGAAGAAAACTGAAGCTCAGAGTGAACACTGTAATAATTAATCAAACTCACCTGTTCCAAACTCTCTCTCTCTTTACTTACCCAGCCTTCCCACAACCTTCCCCACCAACACATCCTTACCATCAGCTTCTAAGGTTCTAGGGTAACACAAATTAAGAGAGAAAGCTTGAGAGACATTTCACTGGTTGTTTTGCTCCCTTGATAGAAAAACAGGTCAAGTGACAAACTAAACTTGTATTGAAGTTTCACAAGGATTTTAGTAAGTTTTAAAATTAGTGAATTTCAGTATCAAATATTTACAGCTGTATAATCAGCCAACTCAAAACTTAGAAGCTTACAACTACAGCCAGTTATTTGACTTTTAATTCTGCTAGGCACGTCTGGTGTGGCCAAGGACTGAATCTGGGCTTGCTAATGTGACTGTGGTCAGCTTAGGGGATAGACAGAAGCTGGCTGGTCCCAAATGTCCCCACTAGCACTTCTGACAATTGACTTGCTCTCAGCAGAGATGATGGGTGTAACTGGGTCACATATCACATGACTCTCATCATCTCACCAGCTAGCCCATACTTGTCTACGTGGTGGCATGAAGCTCAAAGGGCAGTAAAAGAGGAAAAGCCTAAGTGTAAAAACATCAAACATCTGCTTGCATCTTATTTGCTAAATCTCCACTTGCATCCTATTTGCTATTGTCCCGTTGCACTAAACAAGTCACATGGCCAAGCCAGAGCTGGCATACCTGTGAGTTTTCACACTGTTAATAAAGACATACTTGGGACTGGGTAATTTATAAAGGAAAGATGGTATAATTGACTCATAATTCCACGTGGCTGAGAGGCTTCACAACGATGGCGGAAGGCAAAGGAGGAGCGAGGACACATCTTACACAGTGGCAGGCAAGAGAGCTTCTGTAGGGGAACTCCCCTTATAAAACCATCAGATCCCGTGAGACATATTCATTAGCACAAGAACAGCATGGAAAAGATCTGCCATCATGATTCACTTACCTCCCACCAGATCTCTCCCCTAGCACATAAGAATTATGGGAGCTAAAATTCAAGATAAGATTTGAGTGGGGACACAGCCAAACCATATCAGATAACCATTATGCAGATGTATGGTTTTTCAATGTCACCAGTTACAAAAAATATATAGGTAGAGATAGAGGTAGAAAGATATAGAATATTTGAAGGTTTTTTAAAAAAAGTTTCACTTAAAATTCTACATAGTGAATGATTTCTATATAACTGTTAGTATTATTTTACAAAAGTAGTGACTTGATAAGGATCCCACATTTAGTGGCGTGGCCAGAATTAGAACTTGGATTTCCTGATTGACTAACCAAGCACTCATTTTTTTTATTTCCTTGTAAAGGCAATCAAAGCACAACAATCATGTTTAGGAGTTTTCCTGAGCCTAATCTTAATTGTTACGTAAAGTTGGAATAATTGCTACTCACGTCTGCTACTGCAGCGTGTAATGGAGGGAAACCTCTGGAGATAGAATGGCATAATTCATTAGAGCCTCTCTACTTCTCAGACCATCCGTTTTTTTCATATTTAAGATGCTGATAACAATAGTAAATACTTAGGATTGTTGTGAGGAAAGTACTGAGCACAATGGTCATATGCACTGAACCTGCTTTAAAAGATTATTTTCTTCCTATCCCTAAAAATTTAATACTATCATGCCTGAATATCCTGAATTATGTAGCCAAGCTCATGAGTACAATTATGTATCTAGAATAAATTCATGTCCATGACAAAATAGAAGCAAGAACAATCAAGAAAACCAATTCAAAACACAAGTTCTCTGTAGGGTTGAAAGGAATTCAGAGAGAAGTTGTCTCCGTTCCTGAGGCACATGAGTGAGTTATAGTTTGTTTGCAAAATGAGAATTTCTTATGTATAGCCACAGGACGGAAGGGTATATGTTCAGCTTATATGGGAGACAAATATTGTGAATTCCCTGCAATTCGGGATTCCTAAATCTCTATGCGGTCAGAGGAATCCCCTCTGCTTACTTCTTAGTTGAGTCTATGCTTATGGATCATGCATTGTTTACACATTTTATTTATAATCATGTTACATTACAGATCACTGGACTAGCTGGAAAGTTTATTGGATACAAAGGGGAAGCAAATGATAGTTAAGAGGAGGGAACAAATGTTTTAGAACACCAATCTTCCACTAGGCACTTTTTTTAAAAAGAAGCTACCCAACAAATTTCATTTAGAATTCTGCAAGGTAGATTTTATTTTTGTCAAATTGCAGATGTGAAAGTGAAACTCAGAGATGTTAAGTAATTTGCCCAAGGCCCCAGAGACAGTCTTTCTGGATTATACTTTTGTGCTTATTCCATCTTATCTCTTTGCTTCTGGGCATGATAGATACTTGCAAATCAGTGAAGGGTAGTCATGATGAAAGGAGAAATATGATTGATCTGTTGGCCGTAAGGGATGAAAAACTGAAGCACTCAAGTTTCAACATATTGAGAAAGAGATTTCTACTTACTATAAGGAAGAACTTTCTCATAGACTAGTCAAAAATAGAATGGAATATATTTTTTTAATTTATTTATTATTATTATACTTTAAGTTGTAGGGTACATGTGCATAACGTGCAGGTTTGTTACATATGTATACTTGTGCCATGTTGGTGTGCTGCACCCATCAACTTGTCAGCACCCATCAACTCGTCATTTACATCAGGTATAACTCCCAATGCAATCCCTCCCCCCTCCCCCCTCCCCATGATAGGCCCCGGTGTGTGATGTTCCCCTTCCCGAGTCCAAGTGATCTCATTGTTCAGTTCCCACCTATGAGTGAGAACATGCAGTGTTTGGTTTTCTGTTCTTGTGATAGTTTGCTAAGAATGATGGTTTCCAGCTGCATCCATGTCCCTACAAAGGACACAAACTCATCCTTTTTTATGGCTGCATAGTATTCCATGGTGTATATGTGCCACATTTTCTTAATCCAATCTGTCACTGATGGACATTTGGGTTGATTCCAAGTCTTTGCTATTGTGAATAGTGCTGCAATAAACATACGTGTGCATGTGTCTTTATAGCAGCATAATTTATAATCCTTTGGGTATATACTCAGTAATGCGATGGCTGGGTCATATGGTACATCAAGTTCTAGATCCTTGAGGAATCGCCATACTGTTTTCCATAATGGTTGAACTAGTTTACAATCCCACCAACAGTGTAAAAGTGTTTCTATTTCTCCACATCCTCTCCAGCACCTGTTGTTTCCTGACTTTTTAATGATCGCCATTCTAACTGGTGTGAGATGGTATCTCATTGTGGTTTTGATTTGCATTTCTCTGATGGCCAGGGATGATGAGCATTTTTTCATGTGTCTGTTGGCTACATGAATGTCTTCTTTTGAGAAATGTCTGTTCATATCCTTTGCCCACTTTTTGATGGGGTTGTTTGTTTTTTTCTTGTAAATTTGTTTGAGTTCTTTGTAGGTTCTGGATATTAGCCCTTTGTCAGATGAGTAGATTGCAAAAATTTTCTCCCATTCTGTAGGTTGCCTGTTCACTCTGATGGTAGTTTCTTTTGCTGTGCAGAAGCTCTTTAGTTTAATTAGATCCCATTTGTCAATTTTGGCTTTTGCTGCCGTTGCTTTTGGTGTTTTAGACATGAAGTCTTTGCCCATGCCTATGTCCTGAATGGTACTACCTAGGTTTTCCTCTAGGATTTTTATGGTATTAGGTCTAACATTTAAGTCTCTAATCCATCTTGAACTAATTTTCGTATAAGGAGTAAGGAAAGGATCCAGTTTCAGCTTTCTACTTATGGCTAGCCAATTTTCCCAGCACCATTTATTAAATAGGGAATCCTTTCCCCATTCCTTGTTTCTCTCAGGTTTGTCAAAGATCAGATGGCTGTAGATGTGTGGTATTATTTCTGAGGACTCTGTTCCATTCCATTGGTCTATATCTCTGTTTTGGTACCAGTACCATGCTGTTTTGGTTACTGTAGCCTTGTAGTATAGTTTGAAGTCAGGTAGCGTGATGCCTCCAGCTTTGTTCTTTTGACTTAGGATTGCCTTGGAGATGCGGGCTCTTTTTTGGTTCCATATGAACTTTAAAGCAGTTTTTTCCAATTCTGTGAAGAAACTCATTGGTAGCTTGATGGGGATGGCATTGAATCTATAAATTACCTTGGGCAGTATGGCCATTTTCATGATATTGATTCTTCCTATCCATGAGCATGGTATGTTCTTCCATTTGTTTGTGTCCTCTTTTATTTCACTGAGCAGTGGTTTGTAGTTCTCCTTGAAGAGGTCCTTTACATCCTTTGTAAGTTGGATTCCTAGGTATTTGATTCTCTTTGAAGCAATTGTGAATGGAAGTTCATTCATGATTTGGCTCTCTGTTTGTCTGTTACTGGTGTATAAGAATGCTTGTGATTTTTGCACATTAATTTTGTATCCTGAGACTTTGCTGAAGTTGCTTATCAGCTTAAGGAGATTTTGGGCTGAGACAATAGGGTTTTCTAAATATACAATCATGTCATCTGCAAACAGGGACAATTTGACTTCTTCTTTTCCTAACTGAATACCCTTGATTTCTTTCTCTTGCCTGATTGCCCTAGCCAGAACTTCCAACACTATGTTGAATAGGAGTGGTGAGAGAGGGCATCCCTGTCTTGTGCCAGTTTTCAAAGGGAATTTTTCCAGTTTTTGCCCATTCACTTTGATATTCGCTGTGGGTTTGTCATAAATAGCTCTTATGATTTTGAGGTACGTTCCATCAAGACCGAATTTATTGAGTGTTTTTAGCATGAAGGGCTGTTGAATTTTGTCAAAAGCCTTTTCTGCATCAATTGAGATAATCATGTGGTTCTTGTCTTTGGTTCTGTTTATATGCTGGATTATGTTTATTGATTTGCGAATGTTGAACCAGCCTTGCATCCCAGGGATGAAGCCCACTTGATCATGGTGGATAAGCTTTTTGATGTGTTGCTGAATCCGGTTTGCCAGTATTTTATTGAGGATTTTTGCATCGATGTTCATCAGGGATATTGGTCTAAAATTCTCTTTTTTTGTTGTGTCTCTGCCAGGCTTTGGTATCAGGATGATGTTGGCCTCATAAAATGAGTTAGGGAGGATTCTCTCTTTTTCTATTGATTGGAATAGTTTCAGAAGGAATGGTACCAACTCCTCCTTGTACCTCTGGTAGAATTCAGCTGTGAATCCATCTGGTCCTGGACTTTTTTTGGTTGGTAGGCTATTAATTGTTGCCTCAATTTCAGAGCCTGCTATTGGTCTATTCAGGGATTCAACTTCTTCCTGGTTTAGTCTTGGAAGAGTGTAAGTGTCCAGGAAATTATCCATTTCTTCTAGATTTTCCAGTTTATTTGTGTAGAAGTGTTTATAGTATTCTCTGATGGTAGTTTGTATTTCTGTGGGGTCGGTGGTGATATCCCCTTTATCATTTTTAATTGCGTCGATTTGATTCTTCTCTCTTTTCTTCTTTATTAGTCTTGCTAGTGGTCTGTCAATTTTGTTGATCTTTTCAAAAAACCAACTCCTGGATTCATTGATTTTTTGGAGGGTTTTTTGTGTCTCTATCTCCTTCAGTTCTGCTCTGATCTTAGTTATTTCTAGCCTTCTGCTAGCTTTCGAATGTGTTTGCTCTTGCTTCTCTACTTCTTTTAATTGCGATGTTACAGTGTCAATTTTAGATCTTTCCTGCTTTCTCTTGTGGGCATTTAGTGCTATAAATTTCCCTCTACACACTGCTTTAAATGTGTCCCAGAGATTCTGGTATGTTGTATCTTTGTTCTCATTGGTTTCAAAGAACATCTTTATTTCTGCCTTCATTTCGTTATGTACCCAGTAGTCATTCAGGAGCAGGTTGTTCAGTTTCCATGTAGTTGAGCGGTTTTGATTGAGTTTCTTAGTCCTGAGTTCTAGTTTGATTGCACTGTGGTCTGAGAGACAGTTTGTTATAATTTCTGTTCTTGTACATTTGCTGAGGAGTGCTTTACTTCCAATTACGTGGTCAATTTTGGAGTAAGTATGATGTGGTGCTGAGAAGAATGTATATTCTGTTGATTTGGGGTGGAGAGTTCTATAGATGTCTATTAGGTCTGCTTGCTGCAGAGATGAGTTCAATTCCTGGATATCCTTGTTAACTTTCTGTCTTGTTGATCTGTCTAATGTTGACAGTGGAGTGTTGAAGTCTCCCATTATTATTGTATGGGAGTCTAAGTCTCTTTGTAAGTCTCTAAGGACTTGCTTTATGAATCTGGGTGCTCCTGTATTGGGTGCATATATATTTAGGATAGTTAGCTCTTCCTGTTGAATTGATCCCTTTACCATTATGTAATGGCCTTCTTTGTCTCTTTTGATCTTTGATGGTTTAAAGTCTGTTTTATCAGAGACTAGTATTGCAACCCCTGCTTTTTTTTGTTCTCCATTTGCTTGGTAAATCTTACTCCATCCCTTTATTTTGAGCCTATGTATGTCTCTGCGTGTGAGATGGGTCTCCTGAATACAGCAGACTGATGGGTCTTGACTCTTGATCCAGTTTGCCAGTCTGTGTCTTTGAATTGGAGCATTTAGTCCATTTACATTTAAGGTTAAGATTGTTATGTGTGAACTTGATCCTGCCATTATGATATTAACTGGTTATTTTGCTCGTTAGTTGATGCAGTTTCTTCCTAGCCTCGATGGTCTTTACATTTTGGCATGTTTTTGCAATGGCTGGTACCGGTTGTTCCTTTCCATGTTGAGTGCTTCCTTCAGGGTCTCTTGTAAGGCAGGCCTAGTGGTGACAAAATCTCTAAGCATTTGCTTATCTGTAAAGGATTTTATTTCTCCTTCACTTATGAAACTTAGTTTGGCTGGATATGAAATTCTGGGTTGAAAATTCTTTTCTTTAAGAATGTTGAATATTGGCCCCCACTCTCTTCTGGCTTGGAGAGTTTCTGCCGAGAGATCTGCTGTTAGTCTGATGGGCTTCCCTTTGTGGGTAACCCGACCTTTCTCTCTGGCTGCCCTTAAGATTTTTTCCTTCATTTCAACTTTGGTGAATCTGGCAATTATGTGTCTTGGAGTTGCTCTTCTCAAGGAGTATCTTTGTGGCGTTCTCTGTATTTCCTGGATTTGAATGTTGGCCTGCCCTACTAGGTTGGGGAAGTTCTCCTGGATGATATCCTGAAGAGTGTTTTCCAACTTGGTTCCATTTTCCCCCTCACTTTCAGGCACCCCAATCAGACGTAGATTTGGTCTTTTTACATAATCCCATACTTCTTGCAGGCTTTGTTCATTTCTTTTTCTTCTTTTTTCTTTTGGTTTCTCTTCTCGCTTCATTTCATTCATTTGATCCTCAATCGCTGATACTCTTTCTTCCAGTTGATCGAGTCGGTTACTGAAGCTTGTGCATTTGTCACGTATTTCTCGTGTCATGGTTTTCATCTCTTTCATTTCGTTTAGGACCTTCTCTGCATTAATTACTCTAGCCATCAATTCTTCCACTTTTTTTTCAAGATTTTTAGTTTCTTTGCGCTGGGTACGTAATTCCTCCTTTAGCTCTGAGAAATTTGATGGACTGAAGCCTTCTTCTCTCATCTCGTCAAAGTCATTCTCCGTCCAGCTTTGATCCGTTGCTGGCGATGAGCTGTGCTCCTTTGCCGGGGGAGATGCGCTCTTATTTTTTGAATTTCCAGCTTTTCTGCCCTGCTTTTTCCCCATCTTTGTGGTTTTATCTGCCTCTGGTCTTTGATGATGGTGATGTACTGATGGGGTTTTGGTGTAGCTGTCCTTCCTGTTTGATAGTTTTCCTTCTAACAGTCAGGACCCTCAGCTGTAGGTCTGTTGGAGATTGCTTGAGGTCCACTCCAGACCCTGTTTGCCTGGGTATCAGCAGCAGAGGCTGCAGAAGATAGAATATTTCTGAACAGCAAGTGTACCTGTCTGATTCTTGCTTTGGAAGCTTCCTCTCAGGGGTGTACTCCTCTCTGTGAGGTGTGGGGTGTCAGACTGCCCCTAGTGGGGGATGTCTCCCAGTTAGGCTACTCAGGGGTCAGGTACCCACTTGAGCAGGCAGTCTGTCCCTTCTCAGATCTCAACCTCCGTGTTGGGAGATCCACTGCTCTCTTCAAAGCTGTCAGACAGAGTCATTTGCGTCTGCAGAGGTGTCTGCTGCGTTTGTTTAGTTTACTGTGCCCTGTCCCCAGAGGTGGAGTCTACAGAGACAGGCAGGTTTCCTTGAGCTGCTGTGAGCTCCACCCACTTCGAGCTTCCCAGCAGCTTTGTTTACCTACTTAAGCCTCAGCAATGGCGGGCGCCCCTCCCCCAGCCTGGCTGCTGCCTTGCAGGTAGATCACAGACTGCTGTGCTAGCAATGAGGGAGGCTCCGTGGGTGTGGGACCCTCCCGGCCAGGTGTGGGATATGATCTCCTGGTGTGCCTGTTTGCTTAAAGCGCAGTATTGGGGTGGGAGTTACCCGATTTTCCAGGTGTTGTGTGTCTCAGTTCCCCTGGCTAGGAAAAGGGATTCCCTTCCCCCTTGCGCTTCCCAGGTGAGGCAATGCCTCGCCCTGCTTCAGCTCTCGCTGGTCGGGCTGCAGCAGCTGACCAGCACCGATCGTCCGGCACTCCCCAGTGAGATGAACCCAGTACCTCAGTTGAAAATGCAGAAATCACCGGTCTTCTGTGTCGCTCGCGCTGGGAGTTGGAGACTGGAGCTGTTCCTATTCGGCCATCTTGCTCCGCCCCCCAGAATGGAATATTTTGAGAGGTAAACATGAACCACTAAATAGTCCGCTGGTGACAGGGATATAAATTAACACCTTCTGATAATCAGTCAGGAGAGAATAAATGGGAAAAATAATGTACTTTTAAAAAATCCAATTCAGAGATTTTATTTCTAAAAAGATCTAATTTTTCCATGAAACATTTTTTTCACTCCTTCCGCACGTATTCTATTAGTGTCCTCTCTTTTTGTTCTGAATTATTTGGGAAAGACAGGATTCACCCTTACGATATGGAAATGCAGGTGTAGTCCCACGCTTTGGAGGCTGAGCAATGAAGAAGCGGTATTATTTCTGAGGGACAATTGGTCTTAAAAAGTAAAGCAAACCAATAATGATGAAATCTGTAGAGTATTACTATTTGTTTCAAATTGGCTAGACTTACCATTTTTAAAATAGCTGCATAGACATATAATTCACTTATTATACAATTTATCCATTTAAAGGAAACATTTCAGTGCCTTTTAGTATATTCACAAGAGTTGTTCATCCATCATCACAATCAATTTAGAACATTTCATTAGCTTAAGAAGAACCCTGCAGTCATTAGCCATCAACAATGAATTCCTTCATCCCAGTAAACCTAGACAATACATAGTCTACTTTCTATCTTTATAGATTTGCCTATTCTGGACATTTCATATAAATGAAATCATAAAATAGGTAGTCCTTTGTGACTGGCTTTTTTCACTTAGCCTATTCTTTTTAGTTTATCCATGCTATAGCATGCATCAGTGCTTCATTTCTTTTTTATTGCTGAGTAAAATTCCATTACATGGAATTATAAGTTATTTATCCATTCATCAATGGACACAATTGAGTTGTTTTCCGATTTTAGTTATTATGAATAATGCTGCCATAAACATTTGTGCCTAGGTTTTTGTTTGAACATGTACCTTCATTTATCTTGTGTATATTTATATGAGTGGGTTCACTGGTCATACAGTAGCTCTATGTTTAACCACTTGAGGAACTCCCAGAACTTTTCCAAAGAAGCTGCTTCCTTTTACATTCCACCAACAATGTTTGAGGATTTCAGTTCCTTCATGCTCTCACCAACACATATTATTATCTGTCTTTTTTATCACAGCTATGCTAGTGAGTGGGAAGTGGCATCTCACGGTTTGGATTCATATTCCCCTGATGACTAATGATGTTCAGCAATTTTTTTTTTTTTTTTTTTTTTTTTTTTGAGATAGGGTCTTACTCTGTCACCCAGGCTGGAGTGCAGTGGTGCAACCTCGGCTCATGGCAACCTCCGCCTCCTGGGTTCAAGCAATTCTCCTGCTTCAGCCCCTTGAGTAGCTGGGATTACAGGTGCCCACAACCACGCCTGGCTAATTTTTGTATTTTTAGTAGAGACAGGGTTTCACCGTGTTGGCCATGCTGGTCTTGAACTGCTGGCCTCAAGTGATCCTGTCGAGCATATTTTTATGCACGTATTTTTATGCATATGTTGGCCACTTGTATATCTTCTTTGGAGAAATATCTATTCAAGCCCTTTGTTCATTTTTAATTGGGTTGTCTTTTGATTATTGAATTATAATAATTCTTTATATATTCTAGATCCAATCCCTTATAAAATACATGACAACCAATTTCATCCATTCTGTGAATTGTTTTTTTCCTTTATTAATGGTGTCCTTTAAGGCATAGAAGCTTTTAATTTAGCACTGTCAAGTTTATCTAATCCTTTTGTTGCTCGTGCTTTTGGTCATATCAAGAAATATTTGCTTACTCTAGAGTCACAAATATTTAAATCTATGATGTTTTCTAAGAGTTGTATAGTTTTAGACATTAAACTTAGGCATTTGATTCATTTTGAGTTAATTTTTGTTTGTGTTGTGGTATATAGATTTAAGTTCATTCTTTTGCAAATAAGCATTGTCCCAGAATCTTTTGTTGAAATGAATGTTCTTTTCTCATTAAATTTTCTTGGCACCTTTATTAAAAATTAATTGAGGTCAGGCACTGTGGCTCATGCATATAATCTCAGCATTTTTGGGAGGCCGAGGCGAGAGGATCACTTGAGCTCAAGTATTTAAAACTAGCCTGGTCAACATAACGAGGCTTCATCTCTACTAATAATTTTTTAAAAAAATTATCCAGGTGTGGTGATGCACAGCTTTAGTCTTAGCTACTAAGGAGTCTGAGGCAGGATCACTTGAGCTGGGGAAATCAAGGCTGCAGTTAGCTATGATCATAGCACGGCACTCCATTCTGGACAACAGAGTAAATCCTATATTTAAAAAAAAAAAAAAAAGGAAAAGAAGGAGGAAGGAAGGAAGGAAGAAGAGAGAGGAAGAAAGAAAGGAGAGAAAGAAAAGAAAGGAAAAGAAGGAAGGAAGGAAGGAAAGAAGGAAGGAAGGAAGGAAGGAAGGAAGGAAGGAAGGAAGGAAGGAAGGAAGGAAGGAAGGAAGGAAAGGGTAGGGAAGGGAAGGGAAGGGAAAAGAAAGGAAAATCAATTGATTGTAAATATTAGAGTTTATTTTTTGGTTCTGAATTCTCTGTCCTTATGCCAGTGCCACACTGTCTTGATTACTGTAGCTTTGTAGTAAGTTTTGAAAACAGAAAGTGTAGTGCTGCATCTCTGTTTCTTCTTTTTCAAGATTGTTTGGCTATTCTGGGTCCCTTGAATTCCCATATTAATTTTAGGATCAGCTTGTCAATTATTGTAAAGAAGTCATCTGGGACTTTGACAGGAATTAAATTGAATCTTTAGATCAATTTTAGGGAGTATTGCTGTCTTAACAAGACTGAGTCTTCTAATCCATGTACAGAAGGTGTCTTTCCATTTCTTTAGGTCTTCCTTCATTTCTTTCAACAATGCCCACACTTTTTTTGTTTATCTTATTTCTAAGTATTTTATTCTTTTTAACACTATTCTAAATGGAATTTCTTTTCCTAATTTCAATTCTGGTCTGCTGCTCTTTGCCAATGTATGAAAGTGTAAATGATTTTGTATATTTAACTTTTATCCCACAAACTTGCCGAACTCATTTATTAGTTCTACTTTTTTCAGTGAAGTTTAATAATTTTCTAATACAGTATTTGCCATTTTAAAATACAGATACTTTTATTAAATTCTTTCTAGCCTTGATGCCTTTTATTCCATTTTATTGCTTATCTTCCCTGGCTTGAACCTACAATGCAATGTAACAGAAATGGTGAGTAGATACCCTTATCTTGTTCTTGAACTCAGGGAAAAAGCAGCGTTTTACTATTAAGTATGTTGTTAGCTCTGGTTTTCTTGTAGATACCTTTTATCAGATTGGGGAATTTTTTTTTTTTTCTGTTTGAAGATTGTTAAGTGTTTTTATTATGCTAAATTTTGTCAAATGCTTATTCTGTATCTTTTGAGATGACCATGTAGTTCTTGTCCTTTATTCTACCGATGTGCTGTATTACATTGATTTATTTTGTGATGTTACGTCAGCCTTGCATTCCTAAGATAGAACCCACAGGATCATGGTGTATAGTCCTTTTTATATATTGCTAGGTTCAATTTTCTGGCATTTTTTGAGAGCTTTTGCATCTGTATTTGTAAGAGTAGATTTAAGATACGCATTTTGACACTGAAGAAAATTACAGATGGAAAATTATCATATTAATATCTTTGGCATATGGTCTAAGTTGATTCAGTTTTTACAAATGAAATTCAAGTCCCTTCATAAAGCTTGTCCTCAAGAATGATTTAGAAGGGTCTTTTTCTAAGATAATTATCTAAATTGCACCCCAGCCCCATGGCCTGTGTTGTAGGATTCTTTAGAATGAGAAACTACTCTGCAGATGGATATGGGGTATAGCCATCTGGTGATGACAAAGACAGAGAGGGAAAATAATTAAAAGCACAAACTCTTTGACTAAAACATCTAGATGAGAATCCTGGAGTTTATAACTAATAGTTATCTAACACTGGGAAATTTACTCAGCCTTTAAGCATTCAGTTCCCTCACTTGTAATCTGAGGATAATAACTAAACTCAATTCATGGTTTTGTTGAAAAGAATTAAACTTTTAAGAACAGTGCCATATATATTAAGAATTTAATAACTGCTAGTGCATATTACGACACAAGCCAAACTACTTGGATCACTTGTGGTGACCTTTTAATCTCAAATGATCTGGGAACTAGATTTGGGAGACTTGGAAGGACATGGAAGAATTATGGAATATGTATCCAGAAAGAGTCACTTGTGGTGACCTTTTAATCTCAATTAACCTGGGAACCAGATTTGGGAGACTTGGAAGGACATGGAAGAATTATGGAATATGTATCCAGAAAGAGTCCTTGTAGATAGGCAAATTCAATCCCATTATAATAAATATGGGGAGACTGAGGCCTATAAACAGGAAATAATATGCCCCAAATAACACAAGCTTGTCACAGAGCTGGGATAAAAATTCACAGTCTTTGACTTTTGGGATGCCCCATTATTTATATCTTTATATCTGTGGTCTCTAATTGTGTGTCTTAATCCAAACTATCCTTCCTAATTTTAATATACTCATTAACAAATTAAAATAAATCATAATTACTTAAGTAGTGTTGTTGGAAATTTCTTAGGGTCTCCTGGCTTGACAGATATTAGAAAATACATGCTTTCTTATGAAATAAATCTAGACAGGAAGCCTGGTTTTGCTACGTAAGAACTTTATGACATTTTAGCAATTTATCTAGCTTCTCTAGTTCCTGATTTTCTCAGCTATAAATTAGTAAACCCTAATATATATGTTCCTCAAATATTTCCTCAGAGGATTAACACATACTAATATAAATATTTAACACAATGACTGACATGAAAAAATTGATTTTTGTTTTGTTAGTTTTGCTATTTTTAATCTATTCCTATATTTACTATTTTTAATCTATCTCTATTTTTTTTTGTTTTGTTTCATAGTCCTTTTTTACAATCTCAATCTGCCTTTTAGTCACAGTGCTTGCGATTAATCTCCCCTCTCAATTTCTCAACTTCCCTTCAAAATTTTGGAGAAACTTCACTTTTTCTACTGTCTTCACTCTGGTTAATCTTCCAACCTCCCTAAGATGATCCATACCATGAGATGACCAAGTGACTAGTGCTTTGACTAAGCACTTTTAGCCTCTTATAGAAAAATGACAATGTCATAGAGAAAGTAAGACACCAATCATAAAGTTAAGCACCTTTGTTTTACCTCAATCAAGTCTATGAAAAGAGAGAAAATTATATCATTGGGTGGTCTCTATTTATGTTATTAATAAAGGTGGTTCTTCACAATGCTTTTGCTTCCATGGTAACCTCGTAAAATTAAATTGAATTTTACTCCTTTTCTTCAATCAGCAATGGTACAGATGGTCTATTTAATTCCAATTTTTTTTTTTTTCCCAGGGAGATGGTCCGGTTAGATCTCAGTTGTTTCCTGTGTCATTAAAAGAACCTCTACCTTTTTCATGTCTCTCTTTTGCATAACTGCCTTGATCATGATCAAGGGTGATTCTGTCTAACACTTCTTCACCTGCATTGCATTGAGGGGTGATTTGATTCTCAGGCTTATAGACTTGCTTGCTCAGGGCTTCCTTTTTTGGCTGTGGTTATTGAAGTTGGTGTATGCTGGAGATGGATATATATATATATATATGCACACATATATATTAAAATTTATTTTTAAATTACATATTAAAATTTATTTTCAGATTATATATACATATATACATAATTTTAAAAGAAAACTCAAGTAAAGTGGTCTCTAATTCAGAACTGTTCTACTCCTGACTAGGTGAACTGATACAGAAAACTTCAAAGATCAGTCGAAGTTGAAAAAAGAAAAAGAAAAAAAAAAACCCTTCATTTTGCCAGGTCAGGTTTCCCAGAAAGTGACTTCCAGACATAAAGTTGTAGAAAGCAAAGAGAAACATTAATGAGCAGGCCTGGAGCCCACATGCTGCTGATTGGAATATCATGCAGTATCAACTTAATTGCACACATCTGGTTTGCTACCGGATCCCACAAGCCTTTCCAAATTAAATAAAGAAGATGATTTACTTTAATCATAAATAGCTAAATATGTAAATAATTGAGGAAAGATTCTTGATGGTAATGGAGGTAAAATCACCAGAGAAGCAGGAAAGACTTAGTAATAACTGAGAGTTTTAAGAGAATTAAACCTTTATGTAGCGAAATTTAAAATTTGACTGAATACACAATTGACTTCCTTCACTGGAGAGATAAAATCCACAAAGAAAGGGCAAGAAAATCCACAGAAAAAGGTTAAAATGCAAATGCAAAGATATTTTATCTTTGGGAATATTTTGTTCAAAGCAATAGCTGACTTAGAATAAGCATCAGCTCACAGCAGCATCTGTGACCTAAGGGAAAGGGCAAGGGCTTTGCCGTTGTCACTGCTCTGGCTGTGTGACTGCAGACAAGTTCCCTGAACCCTGTGAGACTGAGCTGTCTCATGTTTTACCTGGACACAAATAACTCCTACCTCAAGTGATTATTTTTTAGACCTGCACAATTAAGACAGCAAGTCTTCAACAAATGTTTGCTTCTTCCGTCTTGTCTCATTAACCTCCTTCGAGACCAATCTTCCCCAAAGAAAATGTTTCTATACAGCAACTTCTTCAGGTCAACACAACATTCTCTCTTTCATTTATACCTAAAATATTATAAAGGTCCCACTGAGAGTGAGGCCCTGTGCTCAGGGCTGTTAAAAAGAATAAATAAAATAAAAAATAAAATATATCTTGTGTTAGGAGCACTTGTAATTGTAGACAGATACACTGGCAACCAAATTTCATTTAATTCATCATTCATTCAGTATTTATAGAATTGCTGCTATATGTCAGTCACTTTTCTAAGCATTAAAGATTGAGCAGTGAGCAAACAGCCCAATGACCCTGCCTTCATGGAGTTTACATTCTAACTTGGGGACAGACAAAAAATAAAATACTTAAGTAAATCATATAATATACAGAAACTGACAAGTGCTAGGGAGGATAAGGCAAGGAAGGGAAATAAAGATGCAGTTTGTAAATCATCAAGGAAGGCCACCTTGAAGTATTGAGACTTAAGGAGAATTAAAAGAGGTGAGGATACAGGTCATGCTGACCTGAGGAGAAGTATTCCAGGCAGAGGGAAAAACCTATGTGAGGACCTTGAGTAGAAATGTGCCTGAAGCACGCTAGGAAGAGCAGGAGTTCAGTGTGGCTGGAGCAGAATAAATAGGGTTTAGAGTGGAGGAATAATAGGAGAAAATACCTGAGCCATGACTAGAGGCCAGAATATCTACAGCCTTGAAGACCATTATTGGGGGTTTGGCTGCTACTATGAGTGCAATGGTGACCCACTGAAGAATTTTCAGGATAAAAATGTCTGACTTATGTTTTAACAGTCTCATTCTGGCTGTTGTGTGGCAAACAGACTATAAATAAACCAGGATGAAAACAGGGAGACCAGTTAGGAGGCTGTTGCAGTAATTCTGGTGGTGGCTTAAAAGCGTCACTATCGTGAGATTGAAAGGTTTGGCTAGATTATAGATGAAATTAATGTGGAGAGTGAGAGAATTGAGGAAGAATTTGAATGCTTTCATCTAAACAACTTTTAAGCATTGGATTGTCATTAATTAAAATGCGGAAGACTGTAGGGAAAATAGGTAGAAACAAAAAGAGGGTGACTATGATGAGTTCAGTTTTTAACCTGTTCACTAATGTTATAAAATATATATATATAGTGATATGCATAGGATGTATAAGCATGCAAGCAAAAAAAAAAAAAAGGAAACTTTTTTTTTAGGTCAGAAAAAGCAAACTTTTATTGAATAGTTGTCTTAATGAAAGTCATTCTCAATTAAATTCACTCTTAGTTTTAGATTTCATCAAACACATTTTTTTTTCTTTTAGAACCCCACCTCCCAGCCAATCTGACCTTACATTTAATTCAAGGTCTTCAGCATAAAGCCATCCTATATCTCCTCTTTTTCTAAATTTCTACATAACTGCCCTTCACTCTGCACTCCTTGAACACATCACCCAGAAATTGATTTAAATCTTCTTTGCTAGTATTTATTTTCTTAGAGTCTTCACTAGTAATTTCTTGTATCCAATATTACCCTCTGACCTAAGGCTTCTTGAGAGCCAGAGCATGTATTCCACATCTTTTCCAACATTTTGGTGTCCCTTTGCGGTCATCTTGTCAATGGCTTTGTTTTATACCAGGCATGTAGCATATATCATGAAGGAAAAGGGAGTCAAGTAGGATGCCACTTTCTCCAATTCTCTGACCTCTCTTCATGCTTCCCTCTCTCAAGTCTTGGTTTGGCATCGTGGCTGTCACTGTGCATCAGTAGTGAAGGCTGCACACTGGCCATGCTCTTCAATCATCCTTCGCCAAGAGCTGCAGAATAGCATCTCCAGTGGAGCCATCATGCCATACCACAGGGTACAGGATCTGGCTACCACTTACCATCTGGCTGGAATGCAGGACAAACAACTCCCTGGGATAAGTGTTTTGATCAACGGGAGACAGGAGATGGGAGGAATCCGGAAAGATACGCTCTCTATCTCTTCCTGCCTCTAATGATCTGTTTTGAAGCAGTTTCTCAGCACAACAGTCCAGAAATCATTCCGAATGACCTGGATATAGGCACTGGTCAAGAAACCAGCTGATTTTCTGGCAGTACTACAATATAATACATGTCAATGCATGGCAGGCTCTGAGGAATTCCACCATTGTAAGACTTCTTTAATCTTATATAACCCAGAATTTTCCAAACGTATAGGACTACTGGACTGTTAAAAGCATTTACACGACATCTAATACTACCCTGAAACACACATTTTGGAAAATGTTGCATTAAATTACTCCTGAGAGTCACAGCCTAACCAGGTGAGAGGAATAGTCTGGAGGCTCCACCACACTCCTGGGCCCTAGACTCCCTTTGTTCCTTGCTGCCTGACAGCCACTCTGCAGGAGACAGAGAGCTGGGCAGGAGAAGCATGGGTCAGCCTCAGCCACACTGAGAGATGACCAATGATGACTTTATATGGGAGACACAGAGTGGTGTATAATGCTCATCCTGGGTGGCAGCAAAAGTAAGAAGAGTAAAGCATTCTATATGAGCGCTTATATTTCCCATGCTGGGATTCCAGACCGAGATGTCTTGACCATGTATCCTCCCAATCTTGTAATTGAACTACTTACCATGGTTCAAATCACCCTCACACTTCTTGGTCTCAAAAACTGGGGCAGCTCTGTATGTGGCTGTAAATGTGGCAACTGCAGATGAAACAGACAGCAACATTTTTCAGCAGGTAAAAGCTGCCAATCTGGGTCATGGTTCACAACCCTCACAATGGTATAATAATTAGCATCTTGGTGTTTCACTCAAGTATGCCCTTTCTCTTTGTATGTTAAGCATTATTTCATATTCTATTATCAGTATCTGTTTGCATTTGGTGCAGTTGTTTCATTATTAATGTAAAGGAGCGATTCAGAATTTCATGATTAATTTTAACGTAGATCTTCCTTCTGTAAATAATTGATGAGAAAGACGATCAGAGCAGTACCAAGTCAAGAGCTGATATTTTTTCTGTCAACTCTTATCTTCTCAGTTGCACTCATTTTGAAATCCCCTCTGAGAAGCTTCATTTGGTTGCAGATGTTTTGTATTCCCCAACTTCTTGTCACTTAGTTCTTTGGTTATAAGATGACAAATCCTTTGATCGCTTCATAAAGAAAAGAAAACACTACTTTCTCCATTTTTCTCCAACTATTTATAGGAAGAAAACCTGAGGCAGCAGAAATAAAGTTATTTCTATCCTCCTGGGATGCTGAGACCAGTGACAAATGAGTTAGGAGAAATCTAAGAAAGGAAAAACAACTTACTTGTGTATAACACATTACACAGTGCTTTTAAAATTAAAAACTAAAATGCCAGATCTCATATCTCAGTAAATTATAAAATACATTTTTCACTCTTCCTCTCTTCCTGGGCCATCCCTCTTTCTCTGCTGAACTTGTAATCACTGGCACATGTTCTTCTTCTAGGTTGTCTAGTATAGGATCTGGGCATCACTGTAAAAAGAAAAAAGGAAATTGTCAGCTTCTCAGTGACACTTGGCATGACATCCTACAAGTGCATACTTTTATGTTTCTGATAGAAGTGGGTGAGGAGTCAGGAGCCACACTCCTCAGGAGCCAGTGTTGGGAATGGCCTAAGAGGGCTATAAAAGATAACTGTAGTAGCCTCGCCCAGGCTTCCTGGTACACATTCGTCTCACTTGCCGTTGGATCTTTCACTTTGGTCTGGGCCTACTTGGGGCTCCCTCGGTCCTCATCTTGGAAATTAGCCCTTCTTGGCTATCCAAACTTCCTCGTCCAAATTACAGTGAAGCATGATATGAATAGTGATTATCATATATATATACACACACACACACATATACACATGATAAATATATATCTGATATATATGATATATAACATGAAAATATAAATATGATATATAAAACAGATATATATGATACATATGTATATATGATACATATGTATATATATAACAGGAATATATATGATAAATATATGATATATATAACAGAAAACAGGACTATATATATGATAAATATATACCTGATATATATCAGCTATATAGCAGGAATATATATATCAGATATAGATTTATTTTTTATATATATATATAAAATCTTTGTCCTCATTCCTGGCACAGAGCTTCTAAAATCCTTGAAATTTCCAACATGATAACACAACAAAAGTGAAAGGAGCATCTTTTGTTATTTATAACGAGCCATTTTCAATCACATTAGAATTAATGTTAATGTGTTAACTGTTGGAAAGTCCCTAGACAACCACAAAAGGAGTGCTGGTTGCTAGGAAAACCAACAATGTGATTAGAGGGTTGGAACTTTTATCCCCCAATCTCCTTCCAAGGAAGTGAGAGGGATGGGACATTGACTTAGTTATTACTGGCTACTGATTTATCAGTCATGTCTACATTATAAAGCCTCTTTAGAAATTCCAAATGGCAGGGTTTGGAGAGCTTCTGAGTTGATGGTAAACATAGGGAGATGCTGGAAGAGTGACGAGCCTGGAAAGGGCATAAAAACTCTGCACCTTACTATTCACAATAGCAAAGACTTGGAATCAACCCAAATGTCCATCAGTGACAGACTGGATTAAGAAAATGTGGCACATATACACCATGGAATACTATGCAGCCATCAAAAAGGATGAGTTTGTGTCCTTTGTAGGGACATGGATGCAGCTGGAAACCATCATTCTCAGCAAACTATCGCAAGAACAGAAAACCAAACACTGCATGTTCTCACTCATAGGTGGGAACTGAACAATGAGATCACTTGGACTCGGGAAGGGGAACATCACACACTGGGGCCTATCAGGGGGAGGGGGGAGGGGGGAGGGGGGAGGGGGAGGGGAGGGGGGAGGGGGGAGGGATTGCACTGGGAGTTATACCTGATGTAAATGACGAGTTGATGGGTGCTGAGAAGTTGATGGGTGCAGCACACCAACATGGCACAAGTATACATATGTAACAAACCTGCACGTTATGCACATGTACCCTAGAACTTAAAGTATAATAATAATAATAATAAAATAAAAAATTAAAAAACTAAAAAAAAAAAACAACTCTGCACCTTGTCCCATATGCTTTGCCTGTTCCACCTTGCTGTTCCTGAGCTATATTCTTTTATAAAAATCAGGTAAATAAATATGAGAAATGTGTTTCCTTCATTTCTGTGAGTCATTCTAGCCAATGATTAAAACTGAGAAGGTCATGGGAACCTCTGATTTATAGCCCGTCAATCAGAAGTGCAGATGGCAACCTGCACTTGGAACTGGCATCTGAAGTAGAAGCTTTGTGGGATTGAGCCCTTCACCTGTGTGATCTGATGTTCTTGTCAGATAGCTAGTGTCAGTAAGAATTGATTTAAATTGCAGGACACTCTGTCTTCAAGAAGTGGAGTATCCCACTTGGTGGGAAAAAACCAGTGTCAGAGTGAAGTACTGAGAAAAGTCATAGAGAGAAAACAGGAGTTTTCCTTTCACAGGAATAAAAGAGAAAAATTAGGTTTACAGGAATTATACACTGATGTTGGTGTTGAGCAGAGGAAATGAGTTACCAGGTAGGGATTAAATCTCACTTTTCTTTCGCCTGGGATCTGCATGCAAAGATTAATTCTCCCTCACATCTTCATCCTTGCCTCAGCATTCTTCTAGAGCTATTCATATTATCTGTGAGGAGCCCAGCTTCAGGCCAGAATCTTATGTGTCATCATTCAGGGCTGACCACAGGTGATCAAAAAGACTTTGCCTGGCAGGCCTTATGAGGGGAAGCTGCCCTCCCCACACCAAACTCCATACCACACGGCCAGTGCATTGCAGCTTTCTGGAGGGAGTTTCTCAGGCCCACAGGCCAGCTCTGCTGGTAGAAATAGCTACATTTCTAAGCCAGGTGCCTTCATTTTGAGGTCTCCTCATAAGGGATCTTGGCTATGGTGCTTCCAAGGCATCTCCACCAAGATCACCATTATCAGGGGCCTTGACCTAGACATTTTTCTTCACTCTGACTCAGTCCTGCTCCTAGACCTTTACCCTGTCCTTCCCCTGGCCTCCTGAGTCTCTAGAAAAACAGAAGCCTTTTGTTTGGTGCCCTTGGCAGTGAGATGAGTCCCCCCCAGCCGCCCACACACTGCATATCCTCTGACCCTTACTCAGTTCCTTTTCATGGGGAAAAATTGAATGCTGAAGAGTCAGTAAGTTTGTCTTTGTCTTTTGCCTTTATTTGCAGTAAGTAAATAAAGCCTTAATTGTTATGTTCTCTTGGATTCTTGTCCTAATTGACCACCTTTACACCATGACAAATTAGCACAGTAAGCAAGATGGTAATTGAACACCATGTCTTTGTTTCTTAGGAGACAGGATCTTGCTGTGTCACCCAGGCTGGAGTGCAGTAGTTATTCTCAGGTGTGATCATGGGTCACAGCAGCCTCAAACTCCTGGGCTCAAGCAATCCTCCTACCTCAGCCTCCTGAGTAGCTGGGACTACAGGAGTGTGCCACTAAGCCCAGTTTCATGTCATTTTGAAAGAGAAAAAAGCCACAGTATTCCACAAAACATTTCACCAGTGGGTCTTGGGAGTGCTAGTGGATTCCATGGCCACCATGCCAGCCATGCCAGTGAGGCTTGGGGAGGGCTAGCAAATTGTTTACAGACACTTTTCAGTTCAGAGGGAACCAGTGGTCCTTCAGTGAGTCAAATTAGAAATCCAACAGAGGGGCTCTAAGAAAATTAGGGAAGCAGATCCATCATCACTGCTCATGGTTCTTAGACAGAGACCAGAAACTGTTACGCTGAGTTGTGCACAGTAACTATTGTTAACTCTAAGCCAGTGCCTGGTGCTGATAACAATGCCCTGCAGCTCAGAAGGTTGTCAAAACTCATGCCTTCAGTGAAAAATAGTTAAATAAATAAAAGAGAGCTTTAGAATTGCTTTGCTCAGTGCCCCCAGAGACCTTGGAAATGTGGTTAGTTCATCTACGAAGATATCTTATGAAATTTAGTGAAAGAAAGTGGCACCTTATGTGTTATGTTTGTACATATCCCCTCCTCAGAGTGCCTTGATAGCAGCCACCATCAAGACAGCAGAATTTGAGCAGCAGCAGTGGCAGTGGCCAGGGTAGCACAATCTCTCTGTTGTCCAGCAACTGGAAGGATCCTTGCTGTGCTCACTCAAGTTCCATGGTACTATGGAGAGGATGCTCCCCTTTAGGCTCCCAGTGCCTTTCTCCTAAAAGATTGACCAGCAGAGAGAGGGGGGAGGGAGAGAGAGAGAGAGAGAGAGAGAGAGAGAGAGAGAGAGAGAAATGTAAGAGAGACAACTGGGCTCTCCTCACCCAAACTCCAATTCCACCATAGTGTCAGCAGTGCTAGTTTTGGGCAGGAAATTTCCACTGTCTAGCCACAGGCTCCTGAGTGCCACCACACCTTGTGGAAGCTGGGGCTGCACCTCAACCAGCCCACCCTGAACTACCCTGGGAGTCTCACATGACAAACAGCTATCTGCCTCAAGCCTGCTGGTCCTCCTAGTTCTTCATTCCTCCCATTCCAGAAAATTAGTGTTCAAATACTGGGCCATAGGTGTGGGAGTTCCAATGGGCAGCCGTGTCAGAATCTGCATGGTGATGGCCTCTGTGATTGACACAAATTCTAGTCCTTTTGTTCCACCAAATGAGCCTGGAGATAAGTCAGAGAGTCTGCCAACCTTGAATTGGACCTCTCAGCCTCCACAAATAAATAAGACTAGGGGTTAGGATGAGGTCCCTCTGTCCCCAGATGGGAAACCACATGCCCTATGCCAGGGTCAGAGTTCAATGGGGAGGTGGAGGAGAATGCAGTTCTTTAGCCTTTGGGATGCTGGTGCTCAGGTTTACTGTAATTGCCACATCCTCTGACACTAGGATGAGAGGAAAAAGTGTTCTTAGGTGTTGGATCTGAGATCACCACCACCAGGACCCTTGCCCAGGCTCAGCGATGCATGAGTTTCTTTGGGCCCCTATAAACTTCCATTGTGGTCCCCTTTGCCGAATGGATTATTGGTTCAGATGTATTGTCTATGTGCATTCTTATTTACCTTCACCCCTAAGCCCTGATAGAAATGACTGCAGTTAGGACCATCTTACTGGGGCATGTGGAAAACCATGAACCTACCTGACTCATAGTCTGTGGCTAATGGATTGGAAAAAAATAATAATAAACTTCTCTGTGGGGATAAGACATTTGGATGAAAATGGGCTCTACTCCTAAAAGGCTTATTGTTACATATGTGGATGCTCAACATAAAGGTTCCTATGCTAACTAAGGGGAATATAACCACTGAGCAGATTGTGTATGTCAGTAAAGCTTAGAGACTGAATTGTTTTCCACGGCTGACAAGCAGATATGAAAACAGATGCCTCCTAGATACACAAGAAGATGGGCCATGGAAATACAGACACTGTCCTAGACTGGACCTACATCCACAGACTATCACTGTCATCAGAAAATGTCAAAACAGCATGGGAAAGCTACCCTATTTGCCAAACCGTGGCCAAGGTGAAAAATACTGCCCATGAATAGATCCCTTGAGCCAACAGGTCAATACCCTAATGTTCAACTCATGTGAGTCTATGAAGGGGTAGCCCATGCATCTCACTTGGACCATCTCTAAACTATCAAGGTATAGAGATGAAGGTCCTTCAGTCCTGACCATAAACAATACAAAGCTTTGCCCTGGCAGGCCTCATGGGAGGAAGCTGCCTCCTCACCCTAGACTTGGTGCACAGCCAATGATGGCAGCTTTCTGGAGGGGGTTGTGGTTAAGGACTCATCTCTCCAAGCCAGCTGTGTTCATTTGCACACTCACTCTAGCCTGGGCACTTCCTTTTGCAGGGCTCCTCATCAGAGGAGTACTCAGTACTTTTTCACTCCTACCCCTTCCCCATCTTCCCTCTACCCTGATTCCAGGTTCACAAAAAGACAAGCGCTTTTTCGGTGCTCCTCAACAGTGAGACCATCCCTGTCCCACACCAGCCTGTGCTTCATGTCATCTGACCCCCTCCCAGTGCTGTTCTGTGGGGCAAAAGTGTTTTGAGGAGCAAATATCCTTTATCTTTTGAGTCTCGCCTACATTGTGGATGTGAGTAAAGGCATGATTGTTACTCTCAGTTTGGCTTCTTCTAATTTACCACCACAGTACACCTGATTGCAAAAGATTTTTTTCCTGCTTTACAGCCCCTACTAGTCAAGATAAGAATATATTTTATTTGAAGGGATAAATGTAAATAAATTTTTAAAAATAAACATAAATTTGTTGAGTAACTATAATTGTCCAGACACTGAAAAATACTGCAAATTTATCAGTGACAAATCACACATTACCAGAGTGATACAAGACAAGGAAAGAGTCAATTATAACCTAAGCAAATATACCATCTGGCAAGAAAAAATAGGGACTCTGCAGTGGGATACAAAATGGACTTGGAGGATAAAAATGCTTCCAGTATAAAATAATATCTGCTTAAAGTTGAGAGAAGAGGGAGGTAGGGTGGCATAGCGAGAAGGTGGTTAATTTTCTGGGCAGGGAGAAAAGTGGGTGTGTAAAGTGGAACATAAAAGAAAACACGACATTTTATAGAACTAAAATACATGTTTTGTATCTTTGTTGATTGTTTTTTATTATAAAATGTCTTTTTATCTTGATGTATATACCTGGAACATGAAATACAAGAAAGAAATCAATGACAGCAAAAAGAACTGAATATGAAGAGATAGTTAGGATCTATATGAGGAAACATTAAATGGAATTCAAGATTTTAGTGTGACTCTTCAATCCATCCTGCCACAAAGACACAGAATCAAAGATACTAAATATTTTAGAATATGTTATCTTATTCGATCCTCACAACTTCTTTTAAAGAATGATAATATAGGAAATTGTGTGACACATTCTTATAGAGGCAAAAAATTAAGAATCCAAGACAATGCGTGACCCACATGCCCTTCCCACAGTCACACAACTTGTAAATATTTGAGCTGGGAATGCAGCTCAAAACTCCATATTTCAAAGTCAGTTTTTATCTACTGATTTACATTAGGTTGAGTTCTCAAAGTCTGATACCAGTCTGGGGAGATCCTCTGATTTCTGAGAGAAAAGGACAACTTTGCTAGATTCATTTTATGTCACTAATTCCAAAACACATAACACTATTATGAAAATTGTGGATTATCTTCTGATGCGGGTAGATAAGACATACTCAAAGTCTCAGGCTTTGAGTGCCACTGTTGGTTACATTCTCCGTACACTTTTGCAAAATCCCAGGAGTTCCCACTGGACTATTAGGAATAGACTTGATTACCTGAGTACTGCTTACACCTCCTCTTCCACAGTAGCTGGGCTGCTAGAGTGTGATTACTTAATCTCTCTGTGTCTACAAGAATAGAGTTAAAATTAATAATGTGTTATCAAAGAGTCATCAGCTATTTGCAAATTCAGTAAGACCTACTTAGAAGGGAGGCAGAACAATCAAGGACAGTGGCCTTCAAATTTTTGTCTATGATTTATAGTAAGAAAGTTATCTTAAATCCAATAGACACACATAATTATAATGCTAGTAGTAATAGTAGTAGTAGCAGAAAAAATGAAAAATAATAATGATAATAGTAACTTACACATAGAAAAACATATGAGTACTTAAGTGCCAGGCACCATACTAAGTGCTTTGTATACATTAACTCCTTAAATTTTCTCAATAACTTCATGTGGTTGGTCACTATTATTAACTCTAATTTACAGATAATGAACATGTTCGAGCCACAGAGAAGTAAAGTAAGTTACAAAAGCACAAGCAGATGGCAAATGGCAGATGCAGCATTAGAACCCATTTAATCTGGCTCCAAAGTATGTGTTCTCAGCATTTATGTGATGTTGTTACCCACCCTAGCCCCTCTACATACACCAAATTTTATAGAAAACAGCTTATACTACTACGTGTAATGCATTTGATATTTGATATTTTCTACGTAGAATTTTTTAATGCAAGTTGAAATGCACTGAATTAATTTCATAACCAATCAGGTTCCCTGTACAATGCATGCAAATGAATAGTGCTCTCTGGAATTGTGCAGTGCACTGCAGTGACCCTGGCACAAATGAGTGGACACTTGAAGTTTATAAAATTCTTGCCTTATATTTCAGAAGCTCAGCTTCAGAATAATACACATCTCATGTACACTACCCATTTAACCATGTCATATTTCTATGACCTTGAAACATTCATTGTTAAGTCACACTTTTATGAGAATTTATCCCATAGGTTTGTTAAAATAATTAAATAAAATAATGCAGTTTAAAAATCTAGTAGAAAACCTCAGCTATATTAATTCTTCAAAATGGGAGTGGATTTTATATTCTTTTCTACCTTTATGTGGCATGATCTTGGTTTAATTAATTCCAACAGGCAATTCTGAGATTAGACAAGGCTAAAGATAGAAGGGGCTAATCCTTGTCTGAGATTAGACAAGGCTAAAGATAGAAGGATCTGCTCCAACATGTTTTGAAGCACAGATTGTACAGCTACATGATGAGCTACTTTTGGTGAATTCAAGCATTAGGTGAGGGTGAATTTGGACTAGAGACTCTGAAGGTATTAGTAAATCAGTGATTACTGTAACTGGCCCGATGTCCACCAGTATTCTCAGCCATTGGTGACACTTGATGCAAATTGTGCAGTGTTCTGTGTCCTCTTGTCTTGCTGAATGTTGGATAGCTCCACTAGCACAAGAATGAACTGGACCCATCAGGCAATATTAAGAAATGTGAGCTATTTTTAGACTTGATTATGTGATCCAAGTGCAAGTTCAGCCACTACAGTGTTTGGTTGGTGAGACTGAGAAAATCTTTAGCAAATATCAGATTCCATGTTCTCATATGTAATGTAAGATATGTCAAAACTCCACAGGGCTTTTGTAGGAGTTTACAGGTAGTAATTATTAAACACAAGGAAACTGAGATAGCAAGAGGTTAATGAGTGTTCCAAGATTAGAGAGCTTGTAAAACAACAGTTCTTTAGAAAATATTTATTGAATACCTGTTAGGTACCAGCCACTGTGCCTGCCAAATAGTAGCTAGTTAATAAAGTTTCTTCTCCTCCCTGTCATTGGACCAATCCTCTAAATTGCAGCAGGGATGTGAGGTTTTTAAGTGTCTTATGGTTAAAAGACCGTATGCAGTGGAAAATCAGGTGGAAGATTTCTAAACTTCAGGCTCTGGACTGCATTTATATCAGAATGTTCCTGGAGTCCTAATTAGAAGGAAACTTTTTCATTGGTCATTATTCTTCTTAGTTAAAAAAAATAGAGGATTGTGCTTCAATGTGGATTTTGTATGAAATGATCCTATGGAATTTTTCTAAAATAATTGTCAGTTATTTTTTAGGTAGATGGCAAAGTTTTATAACTTGAGATTCCACTCAGGTTTATTTTTCCCTTTTTAAAAACAGTATATCTCTAAACAAAGACTGATGCAGTGTGTGAAAATTAAGCCTTTCATAACATTTTGTGCAAAGAAATGTTCATCACATCTGCATTGATAATGCCAAAGCACTGGAATAATTTATATGTCCAACAATAAAGGATTAATTAAATAATGAGATGTTTTATTATGCTCCTGGTACATTCAAGATAATCACTAAATATTCATTGAATAAATATATAAATGTTTAAAGACATAGGAAAGTTGCTTTTCATGTCTGATTTTTTTTTTTTTTTTTTTTTTGGCAGGGGTTGGGGTGTGGGGAATGGAGTCTCGCTCTGTCTCCCAGGCTGGAGTACAGTGGTGTGATTTCAGCTCACTGAAACCTCCACCTTCCAGGCTCAGGTGATTCTCCTACCTCAGCCTCCCAAGTAGATGGGATTACAGGTGCCCACCACCAGGCCCGGTGGTGGCATAATTTTTTTGTATTTTTAGTGGAGACAAAGTTTCACCATGTTGGTCAGACTGGTCTCAAACTCCTGACCTCAAGTGATGCACCTGCCTTGGCCTCCCAAAGTGCTGGAATTACAGGTGTGAGCCACTGTGCCCAGACTTGTGTCTGAATTTTGAAAGGAAAACAGAACAAAAACTGAAATTTATTTTACATTGTATATTGTATAATATGTCTGTGTACATATATACTATAATATGTAGGTGTATATAGGTCTAGGTGGTAGTATTATGGGTGCTTTTATATCTTTATTTGGGTTTTGCAGATTTTTAATTTTTCTACCATGAATATTTATATTTGATATAAAGAAAAATTGCAGTTTAAAAAAGGGTACCTGTAAAAAAAAAATCCACTGAAAGCTCTCACCAGTTTGTTTGTTCTACATAGTATTTTATAAAGCATTAAAAAAAAGGCTTAACTTTACATTATAAAACATATTTATGGACTTTCCTCTCAGCTTTATTGAGATAAAATTGACAGAAAAAAATTGTGTGTATATATATATATATATATATATATATGGTGTACAACATGATATTTTGGTATATGTACACATTGTGAAACTTTTCTTTTTAAGGCATAAGGTATGACAACATTGGACCTATTTTACCACCCTCTGTATCACTCTTCAGTGCCTTAAACCAGTTCCTTTACCTTATTTGTTTGGTAACTATAGGCCATGACTCCCACTGACCTTCAGTAACACTGTGAGATCCAGGAATTACGCTATTTGAATCCTGCAGTTCAAATTCATCTATAGCAACAACTAAAAAATATTATTTCAGCTTACAAATATGCTACTTGGCTTAGGTTATTAAATACTTAATGAATGCCTACTATGAGTTAGGCAGTGAACTAGAGGGCATTGCTGTGGTGAATAAATGAGGACTTCTACCTTAGAGAGATTTAAGGTCTAATCAAAGACATAAAAAGACATATAGGTGATTTTAATTTAATGTGATAAGTGAATATAATTAGGATACACAAGATGCACACACATAGCAGAAGTCCATGGTAGGGATTCAGAATAGTCTTCCTAACAGAAAAGATGCTGACATTAAATCTCAAATAATCATACATAACCAAGTGAAAATAAGTGGGAAAACATTTTGCAACCAAGAGAGCTTCAAAATGTATTATTCAACATAAACAACCATCCCAAGGCAGGCATGTGGTTTAGGGGGAAAAACTAAACATTGTGAGACTCCTGATCCATTAATGTTTCATTCCGATTTAATGTGAAGTATCAGGATCAGCCACAGAATTCAGAAGGGAAAGAAGATACAGTCAGTCACAAGGTGCTTAGACAGTCTTTGTGAGAAGGAAGATGGGATGTTGTCATCTCAGAGCCAGACTTCCCCACATAGAAGTGAGATAAGAGCATTAGTTACCAATGCCACCCAGGTTATTGCTATCCACTGTTTTCTGAGATTTGCAGAATTATCAATGGTGGGATATGTAATCAAACCCCAGTTTCACATGTCTGAGGGTGGCTGCACCAAGTCATGATCATACTGGACACTGCAGCCATGAGGAAAAAAGTTCCAAAGTAGGAAGAGCTTTGACTCACCTTGCTTGGTCTCTCATAAATAGAAGGCTGTCTTGCACAGGGTAGGTTCTATGCAGAGTAGTAAACATTTGTTAAATAAATGGGTGACTGAACAAATGAATTATAAGGCTGATACCAAACAATAAGGATTGAGAAATTATCAGACACTGTGTTCCTCAGTGAAATGGAATGGTATTCCCAATAGATGTTAATATATGCTGGCTAGGAGAGAAATGCCAGGTAGGGTGGAGAGGTGCTAAGAAAGATAAACTCAACTTCATGGTTCTATGAATTAGCTGGTTTGGGGGGGAAATAAAACTGGAGTAAACAGATTTCAATACATTTTTTATTGTAGGAAAATTTGAAAACCTAAATTATGCTTTACACAGTGTTTTGAAAACTTATTAAACAAACAAACCCTATTTTAAAGAGCAGCTAAAGGGGATACTGATCTACAAACCACAAATACTTATTTCCACGGAATTTTGTCCTGTAGATCAGTGCTTCCCATGCATAATTTTGTATGTGAATCGACTAGGAATTTTGTTAAAATACAGATTCTGGTTAAGTAAGTTTGGTGTGAGACCTCAAATTCTCCATGTCTAACAACTTCTTCAGTTATGCAAATGCTGTTATGCTCAAAGAGTCAATTAGCCCTCTGAATGGCCAAAGAAGACAGAAAGAGAATCAAAGATCTCTCTCAGCTGGGCCAATGTTGGTGCTGTTTACTGAGATGGAAAATTCTAATTGAGATATAAGTATGAGGGGAGAAACAGCTTTACTTTAAGCATATTGACTTTGAGCCTTAGATGCCCATAGGAGACTTTGTGGTACTGGTTAGATTAGGACTTAGTCCAGTGAGGCTAAGACTGGAGCTATGTATTCAAAAGTCAATGGTCTTAAGATTATATTAAACCACAGTTCTGGATATCAACTATGAACAGAGGGTAGATTAAGAAGCGGTTTGAAAATTCACAGCTTAGGCACTCTGACTGTTATAGAGCGAGGAGAGGAGTGGCAGCAATGAAGAATAAGAACAGATCAATGAGAATGAAGGAAAACTAAGAGATTTGTTTTGGTGTCCTGAAATCTAAGACCATGGAAGCATTTCAAGTAAGGTCTGATCTACTGTCTCAAATACTGCTGAAGACAAATGATTGTTGTATTTAGCAAGATAGAAGATGTTGCTGATCACATTAGTTATTTATTGCTGACTACAAAGTACCTTAAAATCGACTTGTCTAAAACAAGAAGCATTTATTATTTTGCACAGTTTCTGAGGGTCAGACACCTGGGAGAAGTTCAGCTGGGAGACTCTGACTCAGGGTCTGTCATAACGTTGCAATTTAGATATTGGCTGGAGCTACAGCCATGTGAAGTTTCTCCAAGGAGGGTCTGATATCATGCTCACTTGCATGGTTATTGCAAGCCTTTGTTCCTTGCTGCCTGTGGACTGCAATCTTCAGTTCCTCACTATATGAGTAGCTTTCCATAGGCTGTCTGAGTGTTCTCTCAGTGTGGTATCTCAGAATGAGAAAATCCAAGAGAGAAAGGGAGAACGCACATGCCCAATATGAAAACTGCAGTCTTTATAATCCAGTCTCAAAAGCCGCATGCCATCACTTCTACCATGTGCTGTTCGTCACACAGAACAACCTTAGTACAGTACAGAAGAGAACATGGGGATACACAATAGCAGGATGTAGGGGTCATGAAGGACCATTGTGCAAGCTACTGGCTACCACGGTGACTTTCCCAGACCTCTTTGGTGTGATATTGAGTACTAAAACCTAACTAGATTATGATGAATAGAGAATGAGAAGTGAGGCAGTAGAGATAAATAATATGGATATATTTCTTATGAAGTTCTACAGAATAGGGGAGTGGAATACAGGAGAGTAGCTGGAAGAGGACATGGAATCAAAGGGGATATGTTTTCTCTTTCTTTAGTGTCCTTAGTGGTATTTATCCTGTAGAGCAAGTTTTGGAGGTTTGAAATTAGATGAATGAATAGATGTTTCAGAGAGTGTTGGATTTGGACATAAAAGTGCTTTTCCAACATGAGGGAAATCAGCAGCATCCATTAGGTTTTACTACTATTCATTACCAAAGAGAAAATTTAGTTTTGTCCGTAGATGCTTCTGTACAGAAGATCTACGTCTGTCTGGGCAGGCATATCCTTGCCATGATCATCAGTTTTAGATGAGAATATTAATCGTACCCTCAGCAGTATTAATTGCCGTAGCACATGGCTTTTCATTTATCTTGCAATACAACCTCCCACTTATTTATCTTCCAATGTTTTTCGTAAGTACATTTCAGGCCTACTATGGCTCAGTTTCCAAAATGTGACAAAAGCACAATTTATGATGTGTTGATAAAATACTATGCAGTTCATCCATTTTCTTCAATCATTGATAGAAACACATTAAACTCATCTGAAAAGCTTTTAAAAACACCTTTTTTTGTGGGATTCGCCATAGAGGTTATGATTTAACTTGTCTGGGATCCTGTGTGTGCTCATCAGTATTTTTAAAAACACCTCAAATCTTTCTAATGTTCATTCAGAGCAGTAACCACTGGTCTAAATCAGGTATCATCTACCTCTGGTCTGAGAGGAATCCTCACAGTCTCATTCTTTTGCTGCACCAGATCATTCAACCCCAATTTCTCTTGGATTAAAGCTGTGTGTTTTAATGTCTTTATAACTAGCATGAGAGCTGATAGCCTACACTGAGAAGCATTATGTGAAACAATCCTTTGAAATTTATCCTGTGATTAGAATAGACATTCCTTTTGTTTTCTGAAAAGATAACTGTTGGGTACAGAGTTTAATACCTGGATGAGGTAATAATATGTACAACAAACCCCCATGCCAATGTTTATGTAACAAACCTTCACATGTACCTCCAAACCTAAAAAAAATTAATAAAAAAATTAAAACCCCATGGGAGAAATTATGTCCTCTTTTGATATCAGGTAAAAGTTGCTTTACTGGCCTAACTGGTTCACATTCTATTTTGGCCACTGTGAGCCATGTGAATAATAATGTTTCTTTATGACTACTGCTTGCTAGAAAGCTTGGAGCCAACTTTGCTATCCATCCAATGCAAGTGAAGAGTAAACTATTACTGTATTAAATTCATTTTTGATCCCACTGTAATTTTTCATCTTTCATTTCCTTGTTTCATTTCATTTTTCTATTTGAAAGTTCCTGCATCCACTAAACTGCTTGCATTATTTTACTTAAGTCCTTTGAGATCAAGGTGGGCTATTGCTTGATTATAATTCAAACAAATTGATAAATGTGCTAAAGGCATATTAATCTAAATAGAAGGTTCTATTTTGGGCATTATGAGTTAACTATCTGATTTGATATTCTTCTTTTCATATGATTAAGAGCTATCCTTTGACCTCAGAAAGAAACTTGGATGACTTAGGTGTCTCTAAATTTTCAAGTCTCTAGTTGCTTTGAAAGCTCAACTACACCAGCATTGCAGAACAAAGAGAAAACATGTGACTCAAAGACAGTCTACTTCAAAATCTTTTATATCCTTACCTTTCCTTGGTGCCATTCTATGAATGTTTCTACTTTAGAAAATCTATTTTCCATCTTTAATCGGATGGAATATTGTAAGCGAGAAATAATCCTAGTAGAGATATAAATCTTTTATATTTTATGAACGCTTAATGTATCTGCTGTTTCCTTTTTCTCAGGGGAGTTTTCTCTCAGAAGTGATTTTTTAAATCTGATCCTAATCCAATTTAATCAGACTATCTGGAATGAAGACTTTGGTTTAAATCTGTTTCATATGAATGTGATGAAATAACTGGCTTATCATCAGCTTTCCAAGCACAGTAGCCAATATGGATGGAGAGCACTGAGTTGCTTTAGGTAATTTAATTATAAAGCATAGCAAGTGTGTATGTACATGGTAGTGGGGAGTGGTTGGTGGAGCAGTTAGGCCAGCATTTTCTATGTTCTGTCAGTATGTTAACACGGATCGCTGAAAAAATCTACACTTTCAATGTAAACAAAATGACATTGTATTCTCGGAAGTTTTAACATCTGTGTTTATATAATATGTCTCTGAGATATGCCTAGTTGAATATAAGGAGTCATGGGAAAAGCAAGCCACAGTCTTGTGTCCTAAAAGTCTTCCAGAATTGAGGAACAAATTTTTCACCCTGAATTCCATTCTGTTTTTTTGGCAGAATTGAAGGTTGCCTGGCTGAGCAGTTGAGTTTAGTGAATGAGGAGGGAATCTCTTACCATGTATCATCTGACTAGTAACTGCCAAGAAAGTTGTGTTTTCCTTTTCTAATTGCCAACCTTTCCTTGTTTCTCCCTGCTTTTGTTGCTCCCAGCTTTCCCCAGCTGTGCCTATTGCAAGATTCCAAGTGCTCTCAACCACTGTGATATTTGGTGTGTGATGAACATTATTAAGGCTGCCAAGTACTTCCGGAGAATGCTGAGGGCTTCCAGAGGGTGTCAGAGGGTGTCAGAATCTGCCAGAATTATGAAGCAAGGAGATACTCTAACTTAAAATTTCATCCTCTATCTTATCCAGGAAGATAGATTATCTTATCTTATCCAAAAATTATTAATATAAATTTCTTATATTAATATTAAAATGGCATCCACAAGTTTATCTATTTTTTCTTATTTGTCCTGTAACAAAGAGAAGTAGTTAGTTCCCTGTGGTTTTTGTTAACCATTTACTATTTTAATGCCCATTTCAACTTTGCCTATCCAAATGTCTCATTTTCCACACATTTTATGTGTTTATTAATTACGCATACTTTTTCAATTTACTTTTGAAAGTCTACAATTCTTTTAGAGGTATAACCAATGCTACTTCTATACATTTTATATGCAATTAACGTTCCCGATGAGCACAATTCCATTTTGGAAAAATGGCCAGGGCAAAAATCAGTAGATATTTGTTAAGTTGGTAATGATCTTATAATCATGGCTCATCTTATAATGATTATTTATTAATTTCCTTTCTCCCTTAAGAAGTATTTTCTATTTGCAAAACAATAAAGTTAAAGGACACATGTGGAACTAAGTAGTAGAGTTTTGACTACTTAAACAATGATATACAAATGTGTCTTCCCTTGAATGTAACTCACTGGAAATAGAATTAATGTTTATCTATTTATTTCCTCAGTTAATTTGAGTGATATTCAAGTCTCAAGGTAATGACCAACTTTCCCAGATAGACATAGTAATTTTTTGGTCAAGGAATGACTTTTTACGAAGGCAGCATTTGACCTACATCCTGAATAATGGACAGAAACCAGCCATACAAAATCTGGATAAAGAGCATTCCAACTGCATGGAACCGTTATGACAAAGGCCATTAGATGGGTCAGTTTTCTTCCAGGAGGTTTGGGAGGAAGATTGGAAGTTTGCAAACAAACATCTACCCATCGGTAGATGACTTTGGAATGGGACCAGATGTTATGGAGAAGTAAAGGCCATGGGAATAAGTTTTTATTTTATCCTACCAGCCAAGGAAAGCCACAGGCAGTTACGGTTTTCTCTCCAAGAGACTCAACACATGAACTCCATTATTTAAAGTCCCATCAGAAGACAGAACTATTAAGTATATCATCACCATTTAGCTCAGGTGACAGTTTTGTTAATTGTGATGCCACTGCATGTCATGCATTACTAGCACCCATTTTCCGTTGGCAAAGAGCTCAGCTCTACATTCAAATTCAAAAATATTCCCAAACAAATCTGCAAGTCTGGTCTTGCATTATCTATTTTTTGGTACCAATTTCTATAGCTGTGAGGGGAGATAGAAATCACACCAGCACTTTTAATGAAGATGATTTACTATAAAGAATTGTTAACCAGTTATAACATTAACTAGATGACTAATGTAAAAAGTGAATTTTAAGGCAATAATTACAGGAAGAAGTGATCCTGATTGGACTGGGGAACGAAGGCCAAAGGTTGCACTTTTTAACGCCTGGAAGAGGGACCACTTGGAGCTGAAACTCAGAACTCTGAGGAGGCTCTATTGCATCACTGGTGCTGGTAGAAGAGTGATTTCAAGAGGGGCTCTGTGGGCCTGAAACCATGATCTCTGAGGATGGAAGTCCAGATATCTGATATGGATGTTTTTGAAAAGGATTGCTAAGGTGATTTCTGTCAGTGTTGGAAATACCACAAACTGGTTTCAGTTGCTCCTATGAGAAACAACTGCTGCTGCGCAGGTGAAGAAGCTTTGATGGGGTGATGACCACAAGAACAGAAAGCAGAAAGAAACCCTGTAGGAAACAGACGGGAGCAAATCTATTCTTCCTTCAGCTTTTCAATATCTCTCCTGCAGAAATGTGGTTTGCAGGGTCTAAGTTCTACCATCACAAAGTAGAGTACAGAAGATACTGAATGACAGAAATGTATTAACTGCCCTAGGAGTGCAATGCAAGACAAATCAGTGCAGCAGATGAGAGAGGTCCACTGTGGTCCTTCACTGCCAAAGCTAAGAGTCTAGATATCTCACCCCACATGACTTGACTACTGTCCTTTTAAGCCTCCCCAAGCCTCAGAGGCTTCAGAGTTATGGACTGACCCACTCCAACAACTCATATCTTTTTGAAAGGCATTTCTACTTATGCTGAGCTTTCTCCCAGCACTATGGAAACCAGGTTATCCAGACAAAGAAAGCCTGAGCAGTGACGGGTCACAGAGTAGCCCTAACACCACAGAAGGGTCTTCCCTCCTATCTAACAGCTCCCATTACCCCTGATTATCAGTTTATTAGATTAGAGCTGTTGTACTGACTGCTAATCAGAAAATACTTGATTAAGCCTCAGCTGGTATTTTTCTGTAATTAACTCAGGCACCTAACACCTGACTTTTCTTTACCTTTGAAGAAAATCTGATAATACACATTTCCTTACAGGAGGCCTAGGGGCTGCTGGGAATTTCAGTTCTGATCAAAGCCAATTTGCACGCTTATAGGTCCATGTATTATAATTAGCACAACCTGCTCTGTCTTTGATCGACATTCAATATCATCACACATGGATTAGCTATAAGAGCCCTAACTGTTCTAAACCTAGATCGACTTTGCCTTGATGGGCCAGAGGATCAGGTACAACAGTGTCCTTAAGAAATTTCTCAGAGGTCCCTATGGCATTATAAAGTACAAGCCAACTACTGGTTTACAAAAATTGGTATCTCCATATACAGCTTCCTAAGAGGAAATAAAGAAAAGAGAGGAGGCAAACATATACAGGGCCCTTATTCTTTATCAGAATATAAGCTGGTTATTTTACATATTTTTTATCTTTAAAGAAACTCAAAAATAGGCAATGTTTTCCAAAAGAAAAGCTTAAGTTAGTTTACCCTTAGGTTTACCCAGAAAAGACGTGTGGAGCCAGGAATTCCAGTTCAACTGACCAAGGAATCTCACAGTTTTGTTTTGTTTTGTTTACAACATCATGCTACCTACCCTGAACGGTGTGGTAAGCTTGAGAGTACAAATTGCTTAAGAGACATCGCACACAGTGTGGATACTTGTCTTGGGTATTATTTTTCTTCAGACCTCAACAACTTTTTAAGGAAAAAACCCCAGCAGACTGAATAAAAGTCCTTGGCTATGTGTGAGATGACTCAGTAGGTTACATATTTTCTTTGTCAATTTTTTTTAACCACAACAGACCTTTCACTACACGTGATTTTCCTCTGTTAGTTATTTCAACCTGATATGTTGCTAAATTCTTCATTTAGAGGAGGCACAATTGCATATTGAATGCAGGTGTGAGCTGTGGTTGGAGAAACACCTGGATCAACAATGTCTGTTACTGGCAATGATGCACTAGTTTCAGCTGATGGTCCATGCTGCTCACAGGTAAAGTCTATATTCAGTTTGCAAGGCTTCTCTCAGCTCTGCACTGATAAGGAGGCCTGTGATTTAATCTACCCAGATAAGCAAAAGGTCTTCGTGCCACAGATTAGAAATACAGCTTCTTTAAAGAACTGGGGAAACTCGAAAGATGACCACCCTGAAATCTCCCTCTGCACAAGGTGCTAAGGCACAGTACCAAGAGAGCAGCAAGCTTTCAGAGGACTTGCAAAGGTAAGCCCAGCCCAAAGCTTTCATCAGAATAGGTTTGGACATAGACAGGGTGGGGGTAGGTGGAGGTAAAAACAAGCTTACCTTTTCAATGTTTTCAAAAGGAAACCACTAAACATGAAGTGATGTAATAATAACAAAGCTTAATTTTTGTTTGTAGATTATGTTTTGCACACACTTTTCTTGTGTCTCCTTTAAAAATCTCCCTGTATTTTGGAGATTATTTCAGTTAGAGACTTAACTGTGGAAAACAGAAACCCAAACTGCTCTCAAAAGCAGCGTGGGATAACCGACAGAGCTCAAACCTAGGGATCAGGAGACAGTTTCTTGTGTTTTCTAAATATCTTAACTATTTTAAAAATAAAACCTTCAGATATATGATTTTATTTGATCTTCACAGAAATCCTGAAAGGTAGTCAGAGAATAGATTATTATCATCATCTATAGATTAAAAAAAAACATGAAATTCACAGATTATGACTAGAGCAGATCTATTCAATGGCTAAGCTAAATTGAATCCATAACCCCCGACCCATGCCGTTTCCCTTTTGCTAAGCTTCCTGAAGGCAAAAAACATTTATTGTCATCAAAAACATCATTAATTCAATAGCTACAAGGTGTTCAGGGCTCACAACAAAAGGATTATTCAAAGCCCTTTCTATAAGGGCCTCATTTAAGCTTCACAACAGTGTATATATAGGGTTGCTTAGTTACAAGGAACATACAAAAGAAAACTGGTTAAAATATGGCAATGCAGAGCTGGAACCAGAAAGCTCTTGAAGCAGATAGGCTTATTCTTATCATAGTGGTAAAAGAAATAGAGTTTGGGCTGGGTGCGGTTGCTCACGCCTGCAACCCCAGCACTTTGGGAGGCCAAGGCTGGTGGATCACAAGATCAGGAGTTCAAGACCAGCCTGACCAGCTTGGCCAACTTAGTGAAACCCCGTCTCTACTAAAAATACAAAAATTAGCCTGATGTGGTGGTGTGCACGTGTAATCCCAACTACTCGGGAGGCTGAGGCAGGAGAATTGCTTGAACCTGGGAGGCTGAGATTGCAGTGAGCTGAGATAGCGCCATTGCACTCCAGCCTGAGCGACAGTGCAAGACTCCGTCTTGAGGGAAAAAAAAGAAAAAAGAAATAGAGTTTGGCGTCAGAGAGTAAGGGTAGTGATGATAAATATCTCTGAATATGCTTCATATGTTGCCTATGTACTGTTAATACACACAATCCAAAAGATACCTACAAGAAATGTAAATATGTACGTGACTATTGGGCAGTGGTGTACCAAAGGTAGGAATGGGAGATTTGGTGGAAACAGTTTTCTGTGGAGGAAAGGAATATTTTATCACTGACTTTGAATTTGTTTAGGATGTCTGGTATATTGTGATAATAAGAAGTACTTTTAGTCAATTTTATTGTCATTTGTAAATGATCTATAGACAACACATCCTCTTATTGCACTAGGGTGCAACACTTTCCCACCTCCCTCCTTTGGTGTGCCACTGTGGTCGGGTGTACCCCAGCGCCTTCTTCAGACATCCATTTTTGGAATTGGTTGTCATCCAGTTATCTCAGCTGTGGTCATGATCACATAATATAAATACATACATTTGGAAGAGAGTCTTTAGAAAAAAGTGTAACTAGACTAAAAATAATCAGCATCTCTACAAAGCTTTCTGGTGAGGAAAAGACAATTGGCTCAGATAAGTTAACTGACCGTCATCAATCAAAGTACTTAAAACAGAATTCAGGTGCTAAGTCTGTATTCCAAAGGCCTAGGCTGTATGGTATTCATTAAGTACCAGTTGCTTGTGAGATTCCTCAATTTCCTTAATTTTTCAGGGTCTTAGTTTTCACCCATGCAAGGCAATATTATTATTAATACCAAGTGTCTTACATGTCTCACAAAAATTAGATGAAGGAAAAATTCCAACATGAGGAATGGAATTTGTAATGGTTCTTGACCAAGAGACTTTTTTCTGTAGTTTGTGCATTTTTAGGTCAATGGTTGGATCAAAGGAACTGATGGGACAAGCCTGATGTCTCACCGCTGTTGAGGTCATTTGCTACTTCTATACACATTTGCAAATTAATACTTCAATGTTTCTCTATTTTCTGAGCAGGTACATAACACAAAGACATATTGGGAATCTTTAAATAAAATAACTTTCCAGAAATATATTCATAAAGCATTAGAAATCTAGAATAAGTATTTTTAAAGCCAATACATATATACCCTTTTATTCCCAGTACTAGGGTAGACAGATCGAAAATTCACTAATGCTAAGGAGAAGAAAAACATTCACATTCAACTCATTTATAAATGATTTTTAGAAATTTTTAGAAGTCATTGAGTTTGAAAAGACAGGACACATTTCTAAGTCATTTTTTTCACTTACTCCACAGAGCCTGCCCAAATAATAACTAAAAACTACCTTTAGAGAAAAAGCATCACTCCAAAAATCAAAGAAACAAAATAATACATGTTGACCTGTGTACTCCAGTACATTGGAAATGATTAAGTTATAAGAATGGACACCACCGACTTATTCCCAAATTCAAGAGGAAAGTGCATACTATTTCTCCATCAAGTGTGATATTAACTGTAGGATTTTTTAGGGACAGAGTCTCACTCCTCACTCTGTTGCCCAGGCTGGAGTGAAGTGGCACTATCTCGGTTCATTGCAACCTCTGCCTCCCAGGTTCTAGTAATTCTCCCGCCTCAGCCTCCTGAGTAGCTGGGACTACAAGCGCATGCTGCCATGCCTGGCTAATTTTTTGTGTGTCTATTTTAGTACAAATGGGGTTTCACTGTGTTGCCCAGGCTGGTCTCAAATTCCTGAGCTCAGGCAATCCACCCGCCTCGGCCTTCCCAAGTGCTACGATTACAGGTGTAAGCCACCGCGCCCCCGGCCTCGCTGTAGGTTTTTAAAATACGTATTTTTTATCAGATTAAAGAATTTCCCATTGAGTCCAAGCTTCCTGAGAGTTGGTTTTTATTAACGAATGGGTACTTAATTTTATGTTCAAAGTTTCTTCAGAGTAGATGGAGATGACAATATACTTTTTCCCTTTTCTTTTTCTATTAATATAGTAAATTATGCTATTTTAAAATGTTACACTAATCTTGCATTCTGGGAATAAACCACTTTTAGTCATTATGTATGAGTCCTTTTACATATTCTAGAATTTCGTATGTAATATTTTAAGATTTTTGTCTATGTTTTAACTTACTGAGATAAATGATGTTTTTTAATTTTTATTTTTTGTTATACTTTAAGTTCTAGGGTACATGTGCACAACATGCAGGTTTGTTACATTTGTATACGTGTGCCATGTTAGTGTGCTGCACCCATTAACCCGTCATTTACATTGAGTATATCTCCTAATGCCTCCTCCCACCCCACGACAAGCCCTGGTGTATGGTGTTCCCCACCCTGTGTCCAGTGTTCTCATTGTTCAATTCCCACCTATGAGAGAGAACATGCAGTGTTTGGTTTTCTGTCCTTGTGATAGTTTGTTCAGAATGATGGTTTCCAGCTTCATCCATGTCCCTACAAATGACATGAACTCATCCTTGTTTATGGCTGCATAGTATTCCATAGTATATATGTGCCACATTTTCTTCCAGTCTTTCATTGATGGACATTTGGGTTGGTTCCAAGTCTTTGCTATTGTGAATAGTGCCACAATAAACATACGTGTGCATGTGTCTTTATACCAGCATGATTTATAATCCTTTGGGTACATATCGAGTAGTGGGATGGCTGGGTCAAATGGTATTTCTAGTTCTAGATCCTTGAGGAATCACCACAGTGTCTTCCACAATGGTTGAACTAGTTTACAGTCCCACCAACAGTGTAAAAGTGTTCCTATTTCTCCACGTCCTCTCCAGCACTTGTTGTTTCCTGACTTTTTAATGATCACCTTTCTAACTGGTATGAGATGGTATCTCATTGTAGTTTTGATTTGCATTTCTCTGATGGCCAGTGATGATGAGCATTTTTCATGTGCTTTTGGCTGCATGAATGAGTTCTTTTGAGAAGTGTTTGTTCATATTCTTCGCCCACTGTTTAATGGGGTTGATTTTTTTTTTTCTTGTAAATTTGTTTAAGTTCTCTGTAGATTCTGGATATTAGCCCTTTGTCAGATGGGTAGATTGCAAAAATGTTCTCACATTCTGTAGGTTGCCTGTTCACTTTGGTGGTAGTTTCTTTTGCTGTGCAGAAGCTCTTTAGTTTAATTAGATCTCATTTGTCAATTTTGGTTTTTGTTGCCGTTGCTTTTGGTATTTTAGACATGAAGTCCTTGCCCATTCCTGTGTCCTAAATGATATTGCCTAGGTTTTCTTCTAGGGTTTTTATGGTTTTAGGTCTGACATTTAAGTCTTTAATCCATCTTGAATTAATTTTTGTATAAGGTGTAAGGAAGGGATCCAATTTCAGCTTTCTACATATGGCTAGGCAGTTTCCAGCACCATTTATTAAATAGGGAATTCTTTCCCCGTTTCTTGTTTCTGTCAGGTTTGTCAAAGATCAGATGGTTGTAGATGTGTGGTATTATTTCTGAGGGCTCTGTTCTGTTCCATTGGTCTATATCTCTGTTTTGATATCAGTACCATGCTGTTTTGGTTACTGTAGCCTTATAGTATAGTTTGAAGTCAGGTAGCATGATGCCTCCAGCTTTGTTCTTTTGGCTTAGGATTGTGTTGGCAATGCAGGCTCTTTTTTGGTTCCATATGAGCTTTAAGGTAGTTTTTTCCAATTCTGTGAAGAAAGTCATTGGTAGCTTGATGGGGATGGCATTGAATCTGTAAATTACCTTGGGCAGTATGGCCATTTTCATGATACTGAATCTTCCTATCCATGAGCATGGAATGTTCTTCCATTTGTTTGTGTCCTCTTTTATTTTGTTGATCAGTGGTTCGTAATTCTCCTTGAAGAGGTCCTTCACATCCCTTGTAAGTTGAATTCCTAGGTATTTTATTTTCTTTGAAGCAATTGTGAATGGGAGTTCACTCATGATTTAGCTCTCTGTTTGCCTATTATTTGTGTATAGCAATGCTTGTGATTTTTGCCCATTGATTTTGTATCCTGAGACTTTGCTGAAGTTGCTTGCTAGCTTAAGGGGATTTTGGGCTGAGACGATGGGGTTTACTAAATATACAATCATGTTGTCTGCAAACAGGGACAATTTGACTTCCTCTTTTCGTAATTGAATACCTTTTATTTCTTTCTCCTACCTGATTGCTCAGGCCAGAACTTCCAACACTATGTTGAATAGGAGTGGTGAGAGAGGCATCCCTGTCTTGTGCCAGTTTTCAAAGGGAATGCTTCCAGTTTTTGCCCATTCAGTATGATATTGGCTGTGGGTTTATCATAAATAGCTCTTATTATTTTGAGATACGTTCCATCAATACCTAATTTATTGAGAGTTTTTAGCATGAAGCGGTGTTGAATTTTGTTGAAGGCCTTTTCTGCATCTGTTGAGATAACCATGTGGTTTTTGTCTTTGGTTCTGTTTATATGCTGGATTACATTTATTGATTTGCGTATGTTGAACCAGCCTTGCATCCCAGGGATGAAGCCCACTTGATCATGGTGGATAAGATTTTTGATGTGCTGCTGGATTCAGATTGCCAGTATTTTATTGAGGATTTTTGCGTCGATATTCATCAGGGATATCCCAGCAGTATAGGTTCATAATGATATGTCATATTTCATCATTGTTTCTTTCAAAATATTTTACAATTCTTTGTTATTTTCTTCCATTTTGTTATTTCTTGGGCAATTTAAAAGTATTTTTGCTTTAGTTTTAAACTTTGAAACTTTTTTTTCTCATTAATTTCTAGTTTCATTTCACTGTGATTAGAAAACATATTCTATTATTTCATCCTGAAAACTTCTTAAGGGTTTATTTGTCACATTTTAGTCTATTTTAATAAATATTCACTATACTGATTACTGAAACCCTAAATTTATAATGACAAATTTCATAAGTGATATATGACTGTTTTCAGAATATTGTGCTCTTCAATTAGGTTATTAAGCAGAAGACCAGTCAAAATGTGTAGCACTATAACTTACAAGATGAGTCTTTATACCAAGAGTTACAGCAGGTCTCTCAATGTTGGATAATTCTTTGTTGTCAGTGTTTTTCTGTGTTTTTAGAGACCATTCTTGGCCTCTACCCATTAAGGGCCAGTAGCAGTCCCCCAGGTGCTAGTGTATAAACCAAAAATGTCTTCAGATTTTGGCAAATAGTCCCTCAGGGGTGAAATCACCTCCATCTGAGAACCACTGAGCTATAAAAAGAAACATATTCATTTATAAAACCAGTGTACCTATTCAGATATATATTTATTATGAAATAGTTTTGGTTTCATTGTACAAGTATGGCTAAATACTATTTCTGGCTGAAGACATTCACAATAATATTTGCATGATGGGGCAAAGTAATAAAATAAACATTAATTAAAAGCATTGTTCATCATAAACAAGCTTTATTTAGAATTCAAAATAAAGTAAAAAGTTTCAGAGGAATAGCCCTTGATCTCCAAATAAAAATGAATGCTATAAAATAAGACTCCCGAGAGAGAGAAACAGGACTTTGTTGAAACCAAACATTAGAATAAACCTGAATATGCAGTGCATTTCTCAATTTCAAGTTTGCCTGAGGGATTTGGCCCTCTGTAAGCAAAACATGCATAGTAAGTTTATGAACAAATTAAAAGCCTGATTGTACTAGCATATATTGAGTTGCAAGGAATATAAGCAATCTCTAAACTACTAAGCAATGTCTATATCACTTTGGTAATAGGTCTTAAGCCTCCTTCTTGTGGTCCAATGTTCAAAAAAAAAAAAAAAAAGCATCTGATTTATATTCCAATGTTGATTAGATGATATACAACATTTGAAAATGTTCCAGTAGCAATGATACTTCAAACAAATGCAAGAAATTCTTGTGTCATGAGTGGGAACCATGTTATGTGTACTATTCTATATTCTATGCCAATGCAGATATCACTATTCAATATGGCACTGCTTTCCCACTGAAGCTAGATGTATCTTCAGAATATTTTTTTCCATGGAAGAATTCAGGAAGCCACCACCAGTAAATCAGAGTAAGAAAATTTGTCCTTCATAAATCCCTGCATAAAGCCTTGGGATTCTTCTTTTCATATTTTACCTTTAATCATTTATCCAGTGGTATTCAAGGGGAATCAAGGAGAAAGGAAGGGCATCTCTTTACACTCTTCAACAACATGGATTATCTATGTGAAGACACAGTGGACCTCCAGGTTGGTATGACTGTGTTCAGGAACTCTGTTCTGAACATACAGCTACCACAACTGGGGAGTAAACTCTACACTCTCCTGGTGAGAGGCTAAGATATTTCAAAAATCCAAAATAACCTTCCTAGCTGTTTCAGTTGTGGATGCCAGCCATGGAGACACCTGTTTATCTTGGCACAAGTGGATTGTGTAGTCCAGATCACACAAAATTATCCAGTTTACAAATAGAATCAACGGCAAAATGTATGCAGACTCAGAGCACCTCCCAGAGGAAGAAAGAAAAATGTTGTTGCAGGAGTGACTCAGACATGAGTACATCTAGGTAGCTTCTCCTGACAGAATGTCAGCTGTATGAAAAGAAGGGGTGGGAGGAAAATCATAAGACAGACAAAGCGGAAATTGAAGTTTTGCTCCATAATCAGCACTGTCTTTATTCAAGAACCATTTTAAAGTAACATTCTTGTGTCTTGATACTTCTTTCTATTATTTTTCTATGGATAATTTTCCTTTTTCAAAAAATACAAGCCCAGATAATAGCTTATATTTTTTCACTGAAATGACAAATTGATAAGAATCCCAGAGTATTCTTCAATGTTGTGAGGTAAAAAACAATTATGCCTTATTCTAAAATAACTGCAGCAGCTAAAAATTAGGGAAGCAATACCCAAATGACTGTGGAAAATAAACAGAGAGAATTGAGAACTTTTTAATGTGGAGTTTGTAGCCTGAGCTCAAGTTGTAAATATCAGCAAATGTTCTACCATGCTTTACAGCATTCCTCTAGTGCAATTTGTTTAGTGCTTCGAGATATGAGACAGCCATATATTTTACTCTCACTGCTAGTAGCCAATTTGCAAGAAAGCAAGTAATATAAAAATGGCTATTTACTCTGTTCCAAGTGGTACAGTCCATTATCACTCTCCACTGATGTCGTTACAAGGATAGCAAATCAATAATCAGTTCTCATTCCCTAACTCGGTAAACCATCTGCTTCCATTATTGTAAACCATGCTCTGTTTGGATGCAACCTTTACTGCCATGCTAGCAGCTGATTCATTTGACAAGACCACAAACATCACCACAGGAAAATTATTCCTTAATTACCTTTCTCTAACATTTAAATGGTTAAGTGCTAGGGAATTTCTTTGCAGTGGGAGAAACCAAAATTGCAAAATATTGTAAATGTATCAACCAAATGAAAGACTTTGTCTAAATTGTTAAATTACAGTCCATCTTGCACACCTTTTTTGAATTAAGATTGCTCAAGTAAACATTGGCTCTATATAGGAAACCTCAGTTAGATATTTCATCACAGCCTTTAAAAAACATTGCTTTCAGAGCAACCATAGAGATCCACTGCAAAATCCTGAAAAGTGAGATGGAAATTGTAGACATATTGCAAGTTAAAAATTCAATGGCCCCAAGCTCAAGTGTATGCAGTATAACCCTCTTTGTTTTAAATGTCAGTTTAATTGCTAATTCCAAGCCTTCATTGTACCTGATATAGAAAATGTCAAATATTAACTTCCAAGTAGATTCACTAAAATTCTATTTTCTTGATTTACATTTTAAATTCTGTCACTCTCTCTCTCCAAGCCTAATCTTCCCCCTTTTCTCCCAGCATTGTACAGTAAGTTCTGGAGAAACTAACACAAATGTTGAAGGATGATGTCTATTCCAATCTTATCTATTTCTGTTTTATGCTAGGATCTTTTGAGATTTTTATTTGCCCTTATTTTGTTTCAAGTGTGCTCCCTTTAAGCAGGCAATGCACAAAAGATGAAGATACAGAAGCACAGAAGGGGCCAACCTTTGTTATTTCTTTTAAAGTTCCATATTTTTTTTCAGGTTCTCTTTCTGGCCTGCAGGGTTCCTCTTTCAGCTAACTTCTGTGCCCCCTTCCATAGGCAAGGAAAGAATTGGTTGCTATTTTGTGTTGCTTTGGGACTGCAGGGGGATCCAGAACAGAGCAAACATTCACACTGTCTTTATCAGCCCTTGCAGCCATCTCTGCTCTATTGCTTTCACATTAGTGTGACACAAGAGACATCGGAAAAGCTTCTGACTGCCAGAGTTCCAGACGTGACCAGGGAGGCACAAGTACTCTTTTTACTAAGATTCACAAGCTATCTTTGGAATATAGACAGACCAGCTAGCACTTGCCTCTTATCCAATTGCTTTTCTATTTCCAGTTCATGGAATCTATTCCTGGTTAGGTATGGAGCAGGAAAAAAAAGGACAAAACCTAAGTTTATATGACCATGTGTCCTTCTTAATATTTCCTGATTTATAACTGGTCCAAGTTATAATTTTTTTGTCTCAGAAGTCAAGAAGTTGCAATATTTAAACTAATAATATTTAGATACTAGGTGCTCTCCTAGCTTGTTGCATGAAAGGGTCAGAGAGGCACTTGGTATATAGGGAATGTGAGAAAGAGAAGGCTATTTGATACTTAGATTCCTGCCTCAGGGAGAGTTAAGATATAATTGGTCATCTCTGTGTGACTTCACAGAACAATGAATAGACCTATCTTACAGTATTTATTATACTCAATCAGAACCAAGTATTTTTCCTTTCAGTTTTGTCCCTTATGAGATTGTAACTATTTTTTTTTTTTTACTACAGTAATGCATACATTTAATTTACATGTAAATTACTCCAAAGCCATCATTTATTTTGGGGGAGGATAAAATATAATCTTTATTTACAATAAAAATATACACTGAGATCATAGCATAAAAATGTATAGTTGATTATAGAATTAATATCTTTAATAACCACTACCAAATCAAGATTAGAATGATACAATTATCCTAGAGACCCTAATGTCTCTGAGTCCCCTTCCTGAACACAATCACCTCCCTCAATTTATAAGCATATTAAGGTCAGTTACGGTGGCCAATTCCTGTAATCTCAGCACTTTGGGAGACTGAGGCAGATGGATCACTTGAGCCTAGGAGTTCGAGACCAGCCTGGGCAACATAGGGAGACCTTGTCTCTACAAAAAGTACGAAAATTAGCCGGCCATGGTGGTGTGTGCCCAGAGTCCCAGCTACTTGGGAGGCTAATGTAGGGGAATCACCTTAGCCCAGGAAAGTCGAGGCTGCCGTGAGCCGTTAAAGCAGGCACTGCACTCCAGCCTGTGCAGCAGAGTAAGACCCTGTTTTTTAATATACATATATATTAAATTTATTTATCCATATTGATTTTATATATTTGCATGTATATATGCATATTCATTTTAAAGATGATTTTATTTCAGTACACACACAGTAATTTCAGTTTTGCATATTTTGAACTTTATGTAGATGGAATAATTCTGTGTGTTTCATTTTAGTCTTCTTTTGTTCAAATTTATGTTCTTAACTACGTTGTGTGCAGCTGCATTCATTCATTTTTGTTGATGTGTAGAATTTCACTTTGTAAAACCATATTACATTTTTTTTAATCCACTCTAGTCTTGATGGACCATCATTGCATTTCCAGCAATGCTGCTATTAATATTCCTGTACAGATACTTTGGTCTACATAAGCACACATTTCTCTATGATAAATATCTAATACTAAAATGTCTAATCATTGAATACATAGATTGTGAATACCACAAGATAATGCCAAATGAATGTTTATGAAGTCATAAAAATTTAGACTCCCAACAGGAGTGTATGATTGTTTCTATAACTTCAAACATCTCTTGGTATTTGTCAGGTTGTAAAGTTTTGCCAATCTGGTGGGGTAAAGTTATCACTTTATGTGGCTTTAATCTGAAATTTTATGGTTACTAATGAGGTTGAATCCCCTTTTATATGTGTAAAGGTCATTGACTTTCATCATAAGTGAAATCCCTGTTCAACACTGTTACTTTTTCTTTTGGGTTTCCTTTTCTTAATGGATTATAAAATGTCTATGAATTTTGAGTACGGGCCCTTTTGCTGATTATATGTATTGCAAATCATACTTGTCTTTTCACATGGTTATCATGTCTTACAAGGAGGGAAGTGTTAAATGTAATATGGCCATGTGTATTCATTTCTTTTTCTATGGGTGGTGTTTTTATAGCTTGTCTCCTAAGATGTTAAGACATTCTCATATAGTCACATTTGCTTTTTGATCTATCTGGAATTTGCTTTTGTGTATGATGTAAGGGAGTAGATCAATTTTTTTTATACAAATTCCAATTTCTTCAACACTGTATGTTGAGAGTTCGTCTCTACCATTTCTATGTAATGTCATCTTTGTGAAAATTTGGATCCATATATAAGTGCGTCAATTTCTGGGCTTGCTATTTTCTACTAGCTTATTTATCAATATCACATTGTCTTTTTCACTATTGCTTTATAATAAATAATGGCATCTGAGAAAGCAAGTCTCTCACTTTATTATTTTCATTAGCTAAAATTTATTATTATTATATTCTTGAGTCATATACTTCATTATTATTTTTTGAATCATAAATACCCCAAAAAATTAGAATTATCTTGCCAATATACTAAAATATTTGCAGAGTCTAAATAGAATAACATAGACCTCTTATACTAATTTGGCCAAAAACAATGACATTAAAGTATTGGCTCTTAATATCTGTGAACATAGCATATCTCTAACTTTGAGTCTGTTTTTCAGTAAAATTGTATTATTACCCCTGGAAAATTTTCACAACTTTTGTTGGCCTTATTACTAGCTAATTCATAAGTTTTGATGGTGCAGTAAGTTGTTTTTATTTATTATGTATTTGTGGTTGGAGAGTAGGATTAAAATTTATTTTTTATTTTGATTTAATATTCAGAAACTGAATAACTTCACTAATAATTTCACTAATATTGTAATAATTTATAACAACTTGGCTGGGCATGGTGGCTCACACCTATCATCTCAGTGCTTTGGAAGACTGAAGTGGGCAAATTACTTGAGCCAGGAGTTCAAGACCAGTCTGGGTATCATAGCAAAACTCCTTCTCTGCAAAAAATCACCGGTTACAGTGGTGTGCATCTGCAGTCCCAGCTACAGGGAGGCTTAGGTGGGAGGATTACTCGAGGCTTCAGTGAGCCATGATTAGGCCACTGCATTTCAGCCTGGGTGACATTATTTCCAAAAAAAAAAAAAAGTTATTTAATGATTTATCTTTTTAAATAATTTATAGATTCTTTAGGATTTTCCATGACCACAATCATATCAACTAAAATTATAATTTATTTATTTATTTTTATTTCTTTGAGACAGAATCTCACTCTGTCACCCAGGCTGGAATGCAGTGGTGTGATCTCAGCTCACTGCAACCTCCACCTCCCAGGTTCAAGCGATTCTCCTACCTCAGCCTCCCAAGTAGCTGGGATTACAGAAGTGTACCACCATGCCTGGATAATTTTTGTATTTTTAGTAGACATGGAGTTTCACCATGTTGACCAGTCTGGTATCGAATTCCTGGCATCAAGGGATCCATCCACCTCGGTCTCCCAAAGTGCTGGGATTATAGGTATGGGCCACGATGCCTAGCCTGATAATAATTTTGTGTATTTTTTTCTATTTCTTATACTTTAATATCATTTTAATGATTTATATCTTCTAACAGTTTATCTTCAGATCCTTTTGGATTTTCTATGAACACAATCATATCAAAAAATTATGATAATTTATGTGTTTTTTCTAATTCTTATACTTTAATATTATTTTCTCCCTAGTTTGAGGCTAAGACTTTAGATATAGAACCAAATAGAAGTGATAATGGTAGATCTCATTGCCATATTCCTGGTCCCAAAGGGAAACAAATTTCAGTGTTTCACCTTTTAATATTATGTCTGCTGTACTTTTACCAAAAATCTTTATCAGATTAGTGAAATTCCCTTTTATTCTTAGTTTCATACTTTCTTTTAATATGAAGTAATCTTGCATTTTCAAGCAAGTTTTGTGCCCCTATTAAGATGGTTTTTCTCCTTTACTTTTATTTTTTATTTTCTTTATTTTTTATTTTTATTTCAACAGTTTTTGAGGTACAGGTGGTTTATAGTTACATAGATAAGTTCTTTTGTGGTGATTTCTGAGATTTTGGTGCACCCCTCACCCAAGCAGTATACACTGTACCCAATATGTAGCTTTTTATTCCTCACCCCTCTGCCAACCTTCTCCTCCACGTCCCGCAAGTCCATTATATCATTCTTATGCCTTTGCATCCTCATAGCTTAGCTCCCACTTGTGAATGAGAACCTGTGATATTTGGTTTTCCATTCCTGAGTTACTTCACATAGAATAATGGCCTCCAACTCCATCCAAGTTGCTGCAAAAACATTATTTTGTTTCTTTTTCTGGCTGAGTAGTAGTCCATGGTTTATAATATACCACCGTTTATTTATCTGCTTATTGGTTGATGTGCACTTAGGTTGGTTTCGTATCTTTGCTATTTGCACATTGTGCTGCTGTCAACATGTCCGTGCGTGTGTCTTTTTCATATAGTGACTTCTTTTCCTTTGGGTAGATACCCTGTGATGGGATTGCTGGATTGAATGGTAGTTCTACTTTTAGTTATTTAAGGAATCTCCATGCTATTTTCCGTAGTAGTTGTACTAATTTATATTCCCACCAGTGATGGCAATGTGAAAGTACTCCCTTCTCGCCACATCCACACCCACATCTGTTGATTTTTGATATTTTAATTATGGTCATTCTTGCAGGAGTAAGGTAGTAATCTCATTGTGGTTTTAATTATCTCCCTGATAATTAGTGATATTGAGCATTTTTTTCATATGTTGGCCATTTGTATATCTTCTTTTGAGAATTGTCTATTCATGTCCTTAGTCCACTTTTTGATGGGATTATTTGTTTTTATCTTGCTGATTTATTTGCATTCCTTGTAGATTCTGGATATTAGCCCTTTGTTTGATGCATAGTTTGCAAATATTTTCTCCTATTCTGTGAGTTGTCTGTTTATTCTGTTGATTATTTCTTTTGCTGTGCAAAAGCTTTTTAGTTAGGTCTCATTTTTTAATTTTTGTTTTTGTTGCATTTGCTTTGGGGGTCTTAGCCATGAATTCTTTGTTTCAGTCAATGTCTAGAAGAGTTTTTCAGATGTTATCTTCTAGGATTTTTATGGTCCCAGGTCTTAGCTTTAAGTCTTTTATCCATCTTGAGTTGATTTTTGTATAGGGTGAGATGTGAGGATTCAGTTTCATTCTTCTATATCTAACTTGCCAGTTATCCCAGCACCATTTATTGAATAATGTGTCCTTTCCCCAGTTTATGCTTTTGTGTCCTTTGTCCAAGATCAGTTGGCTGTAAGTATTTGGCTTTAGGTCTGGGTTCTCTATTCTGTTCCCTTGGTCTACATGCCTATTTTTATACCAGTGCCATGCTGTTTCGGTAACTACAGCCTTGTAGTATAATACTAAATCATGTAATGTGATGCTTCCAGATTTGTTCTTTTTGCTTTAGTATTTCTTTGGGTATGTGGGCTCCTTTTCGATTCCATATGAATTTTAGGATTGCTTTTTCTGGTTCTATGAAGAATAATGGTGGTATTTTGATGGGAACTGCATTGAAAATGTAGATTGCTTTTGGCAGTGTCGTCATTTTCACAATATTGATTCTTCCCATCCAGGAGCATGGGATGTGTTTCCATTTGTTTGTGTCATCTATGGTTTATTTTAACAGTGTTTTGTAGTTTTTCTTGTAGAGATCTTTCACATTTTCGGTTAAGTATATTCCTAAGTTTTTTTCTTTTTCTTTTTTTTTTTTTTTGGCGGCTGTTGTAAAAGGGATTGAGTTCTTGATTTTTTTGCAGCTTGGTCATTGTTGGTGTATAGCAGTGATACTGATTTTTGTACCTTGATTTTGTACCCTGAGATTTTACTGAATTCATTTTTCAGATCTAGGAGCTATATGGATGAGTCTTTAGGGTTTTCTAGGTATACGATGACATCATCAGTGAATAGTGACAGTTTGACTTCCTCTTTTCCAGTTTGGATGCCCTTTCTTTCTTTCTCTTGTCTGATTGCTCTGGCCAGGTCTTCCAGTACTATGTTGAACAGAAGTGGTGAAAGTGGGCATCCTTGCTTGTTCCAGTTACCAGGGAGAATGCTTTCAACTTTTCCCCATTCAATATAATGTTGGCTGTGGTTTTTAAGTAGATGGCTTTTATTACTTTGAGCTAAGTCACTACTATGCCTATTTTTATTGAGGGTTTTTAATTATAAACGGATGCTGCATTTATCAAATGCTCTTTCTGTATCTAAGTTTTCCTCCTTTAATCTGTAAATATAATTATTTATATAAATCTGTTGCAGTTAAATGTGTTTCACTCTTGAGTAATTAATCTTAGATATGATGTACTATGATTTTTACATATTTCTGGATTCAGTAGGCTGAAGTTATGTTTACAATTGGTTATGAGTGAGCATGGCCCTTTAAATTTTTGTAATGTCATTGTTGGGTTTCAATGTCATTATACTAGTCTCACACATTTTCTGGGATTTTTTGAAAAGAATTTATATATGATTAAAATTATTTCTCTCTTGAATGCTTGGGAGAGTTTCCTAATGAAACCAAGTAGGCCTATAGTTAGTTTTAGTTTTTAAAATAATATTAACATGAATTCTACATTTTAATAAAATATAAAATACTTAGATAATATTTTCAATGTAGGCTCATTTTATCTAAATGTTTAATTTAATGGTTTATAGGACTTTGTAATAGACTTTTTTTTACTGTAGCATTTTTTCTGATGTTATTTCTTTTCTGATGACAACTACATGTGCCTTCTCAACTCTTCCTTGTCCCGACGGTAGTAAATCTAATCAGAGATTTAACTATTTCATTAGCCTTTGAAAATAGCTGTTCACTGCACTGATCCTTTCAATTAAATGTTTGTTTTATTTTGTTTGCTCGTTTTCAATATTTGTATTATTTCCTTCCTTCTAATTTTCACAGGCTTGCTTTGATACTGTTTCTTTCTAACTTCTTGAGATGCGGTCTTGTTGTATTAGTCTGTTTTCATGCTGCCAATAAAGGCATACCCAAAACTGGGTAATTTATAAAGAAAAAGTGGTTTGATGGATTTACAGTTTCACATGGCTGAGGAGGCCTTACAATCATGGCAGAAAATGAAGGAGGAACAAAGGCATGTCTTACATGGCAGCAGACAAGAGAAAGCTATGCAAGGGAATTCCCTTTATAAAACCATCAGATCTCATGATACTTATTCACTACCACAAGAACAATATGGGGGAACTGCCCCCATGATTCAATTATCTCCATCTGGCCCCTCCCTTGACACACAGGGATTATTGCAATTCAAGTTGAGATTTGGGTGGGGACACAGCCAAACCATATCATTCTGCCCTTGACGGCTCCCAAATCTCATGTCCCCCCATTTCAATACCAATCATGCCTTCTCAACAGTCCCCCAGAGTCTTAATTCTTTTCAGCATTAACTCAAAAGTCCACAGTTGAAAGTCTCATCTGAGACCAGGCAAATCCCTTCTCCTTATGAGCCTTTAAAATAAAAAGCAAGTTAGTTAGTTCCTAGATACAATGGGGGTACAGGCATTGGATAAATATACCCATTCCAAATGGGAGAAATTTACCAAAATGAAGGGGCTACAGGCCCCATGCAATTCTGAAATTCAATAGGGCAGTCATTAAACTTTAAAGTTCCATAATGATCTCCTTTGACTCCAACTCTCACATCCAGGTCATGCTGATGCTAAAGGTGGGTTCCTATGGTCTTGGGAAGCTCTGCCCTTGTGGTTTGCAGGATACAACCCCACTCCTGGCTGCTTTCCCAGGCTGGTGTCAAGTGTTTGCAGCTTTTCCAGGCACATGGTGCAAGCTGTTGGTGGACCTGACATTCTGGAGTCTGGAGGATGGTGGCCCTCTTCTCACAACTCCACCAGGCAGTTCCCTAGTAGGGACTCTGTATGGGGACTCTGACCCCACATTTCCCTTCTGTACCACCCTAGCAGAAGTTCTCCATGAGGGCTCTGCCCTGCAGTAGACTTTTGCCAGGACATCCAGGAGTTTTCAGACATCCTCTGAAATCTAGGTGGAGGTTCTCAAACCTCAATTCTTGACCTCTGTTCACCTGCAGTCCCAGCACCACATGTAAACATGTAAACATGTAAACATGTAAACGTCCAAGGCTTGAGGCTTGTACTTTCTGAAGCAACGACCTGAGCTGTACTTTGGTCCATTTTAGCCATGGCTGGAGCAACTGGGATGCAGGGCACCAAATCCAAAGGTTGCACACAGCAGGGGGGCCTGGATCCAGCCCAGGAACCCATTTTTCCCCTCTAGACCTCCAGGCCTATGATGGGAGCAGCTGCTAGGAAGGTCTCTGACATGCTCTGGAAACTTTTTCCCCATCGTCTTGGTGATTAGTATTTGGCTCCTCATTACTTATGCCAATTTCTGTAGGTGGCTCGAATTCTTCCCTAGAAAATGGGTTTTCTTTTCTACTGCACTGTCAGGCTGCAAATTTTTCAAACTTTTACACTGTCATCTCTTGAATGCTTTGCCACTTAGAAATTTCTTCCACCAGATACCCCAAATCATCTCTCTCAAGTTCAAAGTTCCACAGATCTCTAGAGCAGGGACAAAATGCCACCAGCCTCTTTGCACAGCAAGAGTGACCTTTACTGCAGTTTCCAGCAAGTTCCTCATCTCCACCTGAGACCACCTCAGCCTGGATTTTATTGTTCATATCACTATCAGCATTTTGTTTAAAGCCATTCAAGTCTCCAGGAAGTTCCAAACTTTTTCGCATCTTCCTGTCTTCTGAGCCCTCCAAGCCTCTAGGTACTTCCACATTTTCCACAGTTTTCTGTCTTCTTCCGATCCCTCCAAACTGTTCCAATGTCTGCCTTTTACCTAGTTCCAAATTTGCTTCCACATTTTCAGGTATCTTTACCAGCAGCACTCCACTACCTGGTACCAATTTACTGTATTAATTTGTTTTCATGCTGCCAATAAAGACACACCCAAGACTGGGTAATTTATAAAGAAAAAGAGGTTTAATGGACTCAGTTTCTCATGTCTGGAGAGGCCTCACAATCATGGTGGAAGCTGCAGGAGGAACAAAGGCAGGTTTTACATGGCAGCAGGCAAGAGAAAGCTTGTGCAAGGGCACTCCCATTTATAAAACCATCAGATCTCAGGAGACTTATTCACTACCATGAGAACAGTATGAGGAAACCACCCCTGTGATTCAACTATCTCCACCTTGCCCCACCCTTGACACATGGGGAGTATTACGATTCAAGGTGAGATGGAGACACAGCCAATCCATATCACTTGTTAAATTTAGTAATTTTCCTTTTAATGTATAAAAGTGTGGTTACAGTTTTTCCTCTACTATAATTGCTACATCCCACAAATCTTAAGATGCAGTTTTTTCTTTTTATTTTTATTTATTTTTTTTATTTTTTTTATTTTTTTATTTTTAAATTTATTTATTATTATTATACTTTAAGTTGTAGGGTACATGTGCATAACGTGCAGGTTTGTTACATATGTATACTTGTGCCATGTTGCTGTGCTGCACCCATCAACTCGTCATTTACATCAGGTATAACTCCCAATGCAATCCCTCCCCCCTCCCCCCTCCCCATGATAGGCCCCAGTGTGTGATGTTCCCCTTCCTGAGTCCGAGTGATCTCATTGTTCAGTTCCCATCTATGAGTGAGAACATGCGGTGTTTGGTTTTCTGTTCTTGTGATAGTTTGCTAAGAATGATGGATTCCAGCTGCATCCAAGTCCCTACAAAGGACTCAAACTCATCCTTTTTTATGGCTGCATAGTATTCCATGGTGTATATGTGCCACATTTTCTTAATCCAATCTGTCACTGATGGACATTTGGGTTGATTCCAAGTCTTTGCTATTGTGAATAGTGCTGCAATAAACATACGTGTGCATGTGTCTTTATAGCAGCATAATTTATAATCCTTTGGGTATATACCCAGTAATGGGATGGCTGGGTCATATGGTACATCTAGTTCTAGATCCTTGAGGAATCGCCATACTGTTTTCCATAATGGTTGAACTAGTTTACAATCCCACCAACAGTGTAAAAGTGTTCCTATTTCTCCACATCCTCTCCAGTACCTGTTGTTTCCTGACTTTTTAATGATTGCCATTCTAACTGGTGTGAGATGGTATCTCATTGTGGTTTTGATTTGCATTTCTCTGATGGCCAGTGATGATGAGCATTTTTTCATGTGTCTGTTGGCTGTATGAATGTCTTCTTTTGAGAAATGTCTGTTCATGTCCTTTGCCCACTTTTTGATGGGGTTGTTTGTTTTTTTCTTGTAAATTTGTTTGAGTTCTTTGTAGGTTCTGCATATTAGCCCTTTGTCAGATGAGTAGATTGCAAAAATTTTCTCCCATTCTGTAGGTTGCCTGTTCACTCTGATGGTAGTGTCTTTTGCTGTGCAGAAGCTCTTTAGTTTAATGAGATCCCATTTGTCAATTTTGGCTTTTGCTGCCGTTGCTTTTGGTGTTTTAGACATGAAATCTTTGCCCATGCCTATGTCCTGAATGGTACTACCTAGGTTTTCCTCTAGGATTTTTATGGTATTAGGTCTAACATTTAAGTCTCTAATCCATCTTGAATTAATTTTCGTATAAGGAGTAAGGAAAGGATCCAGTTTCAGCTTTCTACTTATGGCTAGCCAATTTTCCCAGCACCATTTATTAAATAGGGAATCCTTTCCCCATTTCTTGTTTCTCTCAGGTTTGTCAAAGATCAAATGGCTGTAGATGTGTGGTATTATTTCTGAGGACTCTGTTCTGTTCCATTGGTCTATATCTCTGTTTTGGTACCAATACCATGCTGTTTTGGTTACTGTAGCCTTGTAGTATAGTTTGAAGTCAGGTAGCGTGATGCCTCCAGCTTTGTTCTTTTGACTTAGGATTGTCTTGGAGATGCGGGCTCTTTTTTGGTTCCATATGAACTTTAAAGCAGTTTTTTCCAATTCTGTGAAGAAACTCATTGGTAGCTTGATGGGGATGGCATTGAATCTATAAATTACCTTGGGCAGTATGGCCATTTTCACAATATTGATTCTTCCTATCCATGAGCATGGTATGTTCTTCCATTTGTTTGTGTCCTCTTTGATTTCACTGAGCAGTGGTTTGTAGTTCTCCTTGAAGAGGTCCTTTACATCCCTTGTAAGTTGGATTCCTAGGTATTTGATTCTCTTTGAAGCAATTGTGAATGGAAGTTCATTCCTGATTTGGCTCTCTGTTTGTCTGTTACTGGTGTATAAGAATGCTTGTGATTTTTGCACATTAATTTTGTATCCTGAGACTTTGCTGAAGTTGCTTATCAGCTTAAGGAGATTTTGGGCTGAGACAATGGGGTTTTCTAAATATACAATCATGTCATCTGCAAACAGGGACAATTTGACTTCTTCTTTTCCTATCTGAATACCCTTGATTTCTTTCTCTTGCCTGATTGCCCTAGCCAGAACTTCCAACACTATGTTGAATAGGAGTGGTGAGAGAGGGCATCCCTGTCTTGTGCCAGTTTTCAAAGGGAATTTTTCCAGTTTTTGCCCATTCAGTATGATATTGGCTGTGGGCTTGTCATAAATAGCTCTTATTATTTTGAGGTACGTTCCATCAATACCGAATTTATTGAGCGTTTTTAGCATGAAGGGCTGTTGAATTTTGTCAAAAGCCTTTTCTGCATCAATTGAGATAATCATGTGGTTCTTGTCTTTGGTTCTGTTTATATGCTGGATTATGTTTATTGATTTGCGAATGTTGAACCAGCCTTAAGATGCAGTTTTTTCTTTAAGTTCAAATTTTTAAAATAATATTTAACCTATGTGCTATTTAGAAATATTTCTTTTTCTTTTTCTTTTTTTTTTTTTTTTTTTTTTTTTTTGAGACGGAGTCTCGCTCTGTCACCCAGGCTAGAGTGCAGTGGCTGGATCTCAGCTCACTGCAATCTCCGCCTTCGAGGTTCAAGTGATTCTCCTGCCTCAGCCCCCTGAGTAGTTGGGATTACAGGCACATGCCACCATCTCCAGCTAATTTGTGTATTTTTAGTAGAGATAGAGTTTCACCAAGTTGGCCAAGATGGTCTTAATCTCTGGACCTTGTCATCTGCCCACCTTGGCCTCCCAAAGTGCTGGGATTACAGGCATGAGCCATTGTGCCCAGCCTAGAAAGATTTCTTAATTTATCAACACATAGGACTAGTTTTATAAGTTGATTTTTAGCTTAATTACATGGTGTTCGGATAATATACCACGTATGTATCTATTCTTTTCAAAACTTGTTGTCACTTGATTTACATATCAGACTATGGTCTGTTTTCATAAATACTTTGTGTGTTCTTCAAAAAAAAAATGTAATCTGAGGTTTTGGGGTAGATGTTTTTGGGGAATGTTTTATGACCTTCATTTAGGTCTTTTTCTTTTTTCGAATCTAAGCCTTTTGTACTCGTTGCTGCATCTACTTTAAACGTTCTTCCCTCATACATTTGCATGACTGACTACCTCACTTCACTCTGGCCTCTACTTAAAGATGGTCACCTTAGAAAGATCATCCCTTACCATCCCATCCAAAGATACATCTCCTCTCTCATCTCCCTTTACCCTGTATTATTTTCCTGAATACACTTATTTATAGCTGACATTACATTATGTATCTATTTGTTTATTTTGTCAGTTTTCCTAACTGAAATGTAACCATCTAGAGGTAAGAACTTGTCTTGCTTACTGTGCTATCCTTAGCACTTAGAAGAATATCACATATTACTACAGTTCCCGATAAATATGGGTTAAATTATTAAACCAAGTATTTAAAAATAATACTCAAAAGAGAACTCAGCAAATATATATGTAGGAGCCTTACGCTCATTGTTTTCTTCCAATAAATTCAGCAGTGCCCATTTAGGCCACAGGTAGGCCTAGAGGATGGCTAAGAATGGAGTAAGAACTGGAAAATAAGAAGACCCCTGTAGAAACCTGCTTAAAGCAGGTATTCAATCAATACTTGCTGTCTGAATTAAACAAAATTAGGGAAAAAATAAGTGTAAAACTAAAAGGAAAGAAAGGGAGGACAACAGGAAAGATTAAGTTGTGGATTGAACAGGAGGTGACTGATAGAGAACATGTGTCTCTACTCCATTTTTTTCCCCAGGCCTGGCTCTGTCATTTAGACTGGAGCACAGTGGTACGATCATACTCACTGTACCCTTGAACTCCTGGGCTCACGGGATGTTCCCACTTCAGTCTCCTGGGTAGCTAGGACCACAGGCATGTTATTTTTATTTTTTCTTTTTATTTTTTGGTGGAGAAACCTGACTTCTTTCTTCCCACTTACCTGCTACCTCCAAAGAAAGAATAAATTACTTATATCATTAGCCAATACAGCAAAAGAGCTGGGTGATGACAGAACTCAGCTCCTTCTTTCTTCCTTGAGTTTTGACATTGGTCTTCCCACAGAGAATGCGCATCTTACCCTGCTCGTCTGTGTTACATTTCACAGTGGCAGGCACTGCTTCTGTACGAGGAGACCTGCTATTGTCCAATGCTAGGTGGACAAATCTATTTAATTCTGGGGGTCTATTTTATGAAGTCCACTATTGCTGCATGCCCAAGTCGCATTCTCTACATAGCTCTATCTGTAATAATATAACTTAAAAAAACCTCTATTTTCTTAATTTCTTTGCTATCTCTCAATTGCTTCTAAAATTATGCAGAGAAGAGATATGTCCAACTATTACAGATACCTACAGCATAGTTTCACTAATATAAGGTAATTTTTTCAAGCAAGACTTTTACAATGACAGAAACTATGGATTTTTACGGAAAGAAAATCAGGCTGAGGAAACTAAGGGAGAAAAGAAAGTTTAGAAATTCATCCAATTTGCCATGTAAGCTTCTTGTCATTCCATTATTCAATTATGTCAAATGTCCTCAAGCTTTTTAGACAGGCAAAAGGAAATGTAGAGATGCAGCAACTGCTCAGCAAATTTTGACTGAAAGGGAAAAAGATGTCATGCTAAAGATGTCAGAAGGATTTACTGGAACAAATTACTGCTAAGGCTTGAGCTCAAAGTTGTCTTCAGAGATAGCCTATATTCTTAAGTAAGTGTGATATCCTTCAGAGAAGCTTGTGATCAGCTGCACTGGAGAAGACCCTAGTGAACTCAGAGCCATTAAACACAGGGTGCTCTATAACAGTTTAGATGAACACAACTAAAATTGAAAGGTCCTGAAAGTAAAATGAGACAGGACAACATCAGGTCATGGTCCAGGGTAATGCAATGCTAATGAGGAAATTGGGTAGGAAGTCTACTTCATGCATGTTTTTTGAATTGAGACAATTCGTGACAACACCAAAGGTGATGATGATGATCAAAAGTGTAAAAGTAGCCAAATGCTATTTTTTTTTTTTTTTTGCAGGGGTAAGATGGGTTCCCTTGATGGGAATCTTATCTTAGACATTCTGGGATCTTTTAAATACAGCAGAATTTGTTGAAGTGGTAGTAAACCCTGTGTCTAAATATGTAAGTAAATAATCAATCATCCAATAACAGATACTTCTAACTCTTACAGTGTGCCACAGTTTTCTTATTAAATATGTGCTTAACTGAAATGTTGCATGGATTGTCATTTTTTTTCATTGATAAAAATCAATTCTATAATAAATAATGATGCTTTGGGGGAGTCTACTTTAGAAGTTATTGAGGGAAAATACATAAATACTTTATGAACACAGTATATAACTGTGGGTGCAGCACACCAACATGGCACATAGAACTTAAAGTATAATAAAAAAATATATATATATATTTTAAAAAGTGAGATTTAATTTCCTTAGGTCATTAAGTTCTAACAAAGGTACTGTCTTTGTCCATTAGAGCTTCTATAACAAAATATCATAAACTGGGTGACTTATAAACTGCAGACATTTATTTCTCACAGATACAGAATCTGAGAAGTCCAAAATCAGGGCACTGGCTGACTCAGTGTCCAGTGAGGATCTGGTTCATGGGTGGAACCTTGTTCATGGTGGAACCTTCTTGCTGTGTTCTCTTTGGTGGAAGGGACAAACAAGCTCCCTTGAGCCTGTTTTATAAGGACTATAGGACATTATCCACTTTATGAGGGCTCTACTCTCTTGGCCTAATGACCTCTCAAAAGGCCCCATCTACTAATCCCATCACCTCGGGGTTTAGGGCTTCAACATATGAATTTTATGGAGACAGAAACATTCAGACTTTAGCAGGTACCATTTCCCTATGCTCTTTTTAACTTACATCAATGCTACATGCTACTGGCTGTTATCCAAGGGACAGATGATTCTATCTCTTTCAAGAGTATGCATCTCTGTATTTGTTGCGAATCAGATCTCATAAAATAGATGCTTGTTTTTTACGAGTTGTGGACAATATCTGCGGTTTAATTACAAATCAGTCTAAGAATAGAAAATGGAATTGCAGATCAATTGAATAGAGAATGAGCTTCTGGGGCAAACCGGCCTATGAGCTATTTGTAAAACCAGCTTTTCCATTTTCCAAGAACCCTTTTCCTTCTGGCTCCTAGGAAGGTTGAAATAAAGGGAGAAATTAGCGGAAGATTGAAAAGTAGAGGGAGGCTAGAAATTATTGTCCCTCTGCCTTGAGCAATGTTCTTAATAATGGCTGTGCTTTCCCTGTGACTCAAGCTCCCACCCTGCTTCAGCCTTGGCCATGAGTCTGGTTCCTCTGCTTTGATAACACTACCTCCTTGTTATGCCTCTCAGGGCTTCCAGCTGCAGCTCATCTCTGGATTGGCTCCTGTTTAGCATCAGAGCTCTTCCAACGCATGTGTTACTAATCCCCTGTATTAAATTCTCTCTGCTTGATATATCTAACATTGTTCCTGTTTTTTCTCACTAGACCTAACCCCAAACACTCAGTGATGAAAATAAAAGGCAGAAGTGTAGTTGAGTAACTTAGCAAACAAACAAACACACAAAAAACAGGTGAACAGAAAAAAAAAACCCATAATTTTAAAATTATATTCTAGTACAAAGAGAGGAATTCCCTGATTAGTTCAGTTGGTGAGTTGGAGGTTAACTCACCTAGCAGGGGCAAATCCCAGCCCTGCCTCGTAAGAACTCTGCAACCTTAGGCAAATTATCAATAGCTAAACTCTCTGCTTCAGTTTCCTCATTAGAAGAATGGTGTTTAAAACAGTAACATTGTCATATGCTTATTCTGCACATTAAGGAAATTATAGTTATCATTAAGGAAATTATCAGCAATGCCTAGATCACGGAAAGTAATAAGTGTCCTAGTAACCCCTCTACTTCTTTAGTGTCTTGGTAATACTTAGAGTTTTCTTGGCCATTCTAGGGTTATTTAAGCTATATACAGACTTGAAAGTTATCTTCTAAAGTAAGGAGGTTCTACTGAGTGGATAGATGAAGCTATGGATGAGTAAATTAAATAATCATATGAATGAATAGAACAATGCAGAAAAGAATGAACAAATGCCTAAAACTTACACATTAAAGGTAAAATAAATGAATGAATTCCCTGTCCACAGAGACTATCTTAAGAGTCCAGTCAGTTCTTAAAATTCACTCTTTCTTGATCCTCAGAGGGAGACTGGAAAGAAGATTATATGCACCCAGTCTACTCACACTTTTTTTTGGATATTTAAACTTTTGCTCTACCTTTTTTCCAGTTATTCCACTCCCTTAAAGATACACCCTATAAATTCACTGACACCACTCTATTGCAGCCTTAACAGCTTTTAAAACCAAAAGTAGCAAGAACAGGAGGATAGAAGCCAATGTCAGAAAAATGTATTGTAAGGATTGTAACCAGAAAAGTTATTGGTCAATGTTTTTTCTGGGATCACCTGTTCTCTGTGCCACCCCCGCCCCATCCCCAATAATCCTGCTATTTCTCCAAGCATGTTTGACTCACTACTCTGTAGAGGTCTTGGCTCCTTTATTCCAGAAGACCTAATACAAAATTCCAGAGTTTCTAAAACCTCTGTGGCAGGTGCTAACAGATCTGGAGTTGTCAATGCTGAAATATTTTTCTCCTATGTTTAACTTCAGAGTTGGGTTATCAAAATATGTTCCCCACTCATTATTTCACTGTTTCATGTTTTGCCGTACAGGACCCTTTAAAACTTGGCCCCAACTCCCTCATTAAACTATTTCTTACTGTTTTCTCCTAGCTCTTATTTCACCAGGATATCAGTATGAAATTACCTACAGGCGTCATACCGGATCACTCCTCCGTGCATTTCCTTCAGCTTTTCTCATCTTCTGGGACACTATTTACCAAAGTCTTCCTTTAAATATTTCCATCTCAATTTAGTCCTCCTGAGGGTTTCTCTAACAACATTTTCCTTCAAAGTGTGGGTCAGGTGCTTTCCCTTTCTACTTTCTTAGCATCTTACAGTGAACTCTATCACAAATTTTAACACATTGTTCTAAAATTCATAGTCTATAACCCCTTATAAATGTTAAGCTCCTCAAGGACAAGGACTAGTATTATTTCATTCTCATTTTTTAACTTTTATTTTAAGTTTAGGGGTATAATTGCAGGTTTGTTACACAAGTAAACTTGTGTCATGGGGGTTTGTGGTACAGATTATTTCATCACCTAGGTATTAAGACTAGTACTCATTAGTTATTTTTTCTGATCCTCTCTCTCCTCTGAAAGGCCCCTGTGTATGTTCCCCTCTGTGTCCATGTGTTCTCATCATTTAGCTTCCACTTACAAGTGAGAACATGTAGTATTTAGTATCTGGTATTCTGTTCCCTGACTGACAAACTGTGAGTGTGTAAGAAATACTTTTGTTCTCAAACCAGTTCAACACGTATGCCACATAATTTAGCCTCAGAGATTCATTCCATTAATTTTTTTCTTATAATCTACATAATGTAAGCAATTGTTTTTGTTTTTATTCTACATTTGTTTTGGTCTAAATTATCTAGATAATTGCATCTGGAAAGGATAATTGCAGCATCTCATACCTGTTGTTTTAATGCCATGTTAGTTCCTTCCTTTACCTAAAAATCAAATTATAATGTCTATACTCTATCTAATTGAATTCCTGATGTTTCCCTTCCCTGGGAATGAGCAGAAGCATCATTTTTCTATTATTTGGCATAAGACAGTAAGTGTTAGTATTTGGGTGAAGAAAGAGATGGCCCACCTGTTTCAGTCACTCACAGGGATCTTTTTTAGTAAGACTTCATTCTGGACACCTGGATTTTGCTTTTTTAGTATTTCTATGAGATATAGTTCAGTCAAGAGCAGTCAGTAAATACTGATTGATTAGTCTTGACTGGGCAACTACAGAAAAGACCACTTGACAGCTCATATGGTGGGGACCAGTTGTAGGTTTGGAGAAGCCATGTAAGAAGGGGACATGTGAGCCACTCTACTCAAAGTCTTCCCTATGGTTTGAAAAGTTCATGTTGTCTCCCTCTCTTATTTAAAGTGAATTTTGTTGTGTATAGTTGAGGTTTACAACATGATGTTATAGAATACATATAGATTGCAAAATGAAGCAGATTAACAAATCTATCATCTCACACAGTTTTTTTGGTGACAAGAGCAGCTAAAATCTACTTATCTAAGAAAAATTTCTAATGTAATACAATTTTTTAACCATAGTTCTCAAGTTGTGTATTAGATCTCTAGACCTGTTCATCCTACATATCTGTTCCTTTGTATCCTTTGACCTACATCTCCCCATGTCATGCCCATGCCCACTTCATAAACCACTGTTTTATGTTCTATCGCTGTGTTCGATCTTCTTTAAAACACATTCCACATATAAGTGAGATCATGCAATATATTTCTTTCTGTGTCTAGCCTATTTCACTTAATGTCCTCTAGGTCCATTCATGTTGTGGCAAATGGCAAGATCTGCTTTTTTTAAGGCTGAATAATATTTCGTTATATAAAATATATGTGTAAAATACCTAAATACATATTTTATTTATTCATTCATCTATTGATGGGCACTTAGGTTGTTTTCATATCATGGCTATTGTGAAAATGCCGCTGTGAGCATGGGAGTGCAGGTACCTTTACAAAATAACGATTTTTATATCCTTTGGATATAAATCCAGAAGTAGGACTGCTGAGTCATTTAGTAGTTCTATTTTAATTTCTTCAAGTAACTGCATACTATTTTCCATAATTCTGTACTAGTCTACATTCCTACCAACAATATACTAACATTCCCTTTTCTCCACTCCCTTGCCAACATTTGTTATCTTTAATCTTGTATGTAATAGTCATTCAAATGGGTGTGAGGTGACATTTCAGAGTAGTTTTAATTCGTATTTACCTGGTGATTAGTGATGTTGATCACCTTTTCATGTATCTGTTGCCCATTTTTATGTCTTCTTGGGAGAAGTGCATCTGTTCAGGTCCTCTGCTCATTTTTAAATCAAGTTATTTGCCTTTTATTATTTTAATAGTGCCACCAAATATATTGTTTATCCAGAGATTCCCTCCATTTCTTAACTCTGCAGAGGAAGAGGGTATTCTGCGTGTGGACTTCATGGTAAAGTGTTTCCTCTCTTGCAGGTTTTCCAAGGGAAACAATACCCAGCCTTTTTAGCTACCTCATATTTTATTTATTAGAGCAAATGACTTCAAATTACCTGACTTGTATTTACCATTGAATTTCAGTCTTGTGGCCAGTAGATAATAATTACCTACTTGCATGCAACTGTGTACCTATAATACACCTTTTTATCATCATTCCACTTGTCTATACAGCCTGACAGGAGAATTCAAGTGCTGAACAATTGTACAATTTACCCAGCTTGTTAGAAGTTCTTTATCTTTTTAAAACTACTTGCCATGCCCCAAGTACCGTCATATGTTGAAGTTGCTCATTCATCTCCTTGGAGGGAAAAAATAAATAGCATAAGATGTGTGTTTGTTTGATGGCTCATCAACCAGGCTAAGATATTAAGATATTTTGGATTCTGAAGAAGAGCAGAGCCCAATCCTTTGCCAGCTATTTATGTAGTTGCTTTAGGAAATGCGAAAAGAGGGAGTAGAGCATCTTAAGAGGTAAAAACATCAAAAAGACTCCTAATACTAACCCATTCATTTACCATCTGTAAAGCTTATATACTTAATAATTAAAGTATCTCTTTTTTAAAAAATGGCACATGTGCAGGTTTTTGATAAAGGTGTATTGTGTGGTGCTGAGGTTTGGGCTTCTATTGATCTGGTTACTCAGATAGTGAACATAGTGCCCAACGGGAAGCTTTTCAGCCCTTGTCTCCCTCCATTCCTCCATTTGGAGTCACCAGCACCTACTATTCCCATTTTATAAAGTATTTCTTAATCTTGTAAAAGCCCCTCAAGATATGTAGTTTTTACTACTTGTTTTAATAAACAAATTTTGACACTCAAGCAGGTTAGTAACTTGTTCACAGTTGACCCAACTAGGGGATAATATAACTGATATTCAAACCCAGGTCTGTCTGGCTCCAATATTTCTGCTCTTTCCACTTTAAGTTTGTTCTCATTCTTCCCTTTGCCACTGTATTCATAAGCCTCTATGGTACAGGTGGCTTTATTCATATGCTACACTGTGGCATCAAAATAATATCCTGTAACCTCATCCCATGCTCCAAACTCTTATTACACACTTATTACATTAAAACGGTGCAAAACGGTTAACTCAGCACCAACAAATAGTCAAATCACAACCAATGTTATTTAATCATTTCTGAGATTGAGGACCCCCAACCTCCTACATACCTGCTGACTTCCCCTGACTATGCTGCTAGATCTCCAGGACTATTGAGCGACTCTGCTTCAAATTTCATTGATACCACAATCAATCACTGCTCATACGCTGCTTCACAGAGATCTTTCAAAGTAGCTCATAGAGTCTTTGTCTTAAAAATTAGCAACATGAATCCCTAGCCTTCAGAGCTGCTTTTTGTTTTTTTTTTGTTTTTGTTTTTGTTTTGTTTTGTTTTTTTTTTTTTTTTTTTTTTTTTTAGAAATGTGTTTTATTAAATCAGTGCAATGCTGTGTAGTGTATCCTTTCATATGGAAAGAATGACATTCCTCCAAATGCCTGGAAAATGTTTTCTGTACCTTGGTGCTCCTAAATAACATTGTCAAAAAGAAATGCTCAGTAAAATAAGCAATCAATGTCTAGCATAAAGATAAGTCCATAAGTTATTGAAGAAATAAGCATGATCCATAGGCAATTGATTTCTTTACATTGAAGAAAGTTCATTGAAAAAGAAATGTGCAGGTGCTTAGACAGGAAGTTCTCAGGACAGTCTCCCCAAATCCAACCATCTTTTGGTGTTGTGCTCCAAAGCTTGAGCTAAATACAGGGGTTTGTTTTACCAGCTTGAAGCCACTGCATACTGTCTGTTCCTCACCTTTGCTATTTCACATCACATGGGCTGTTCCCAAAGGCCAGTAAGGCCCCTTTTCTTGATCCTAGTTCTGTAGATTCACTCCTACATTTTGTCTTTTTTATAATATATCATTTTTTCATGCTCTAAACTGTGGACATTTTTAGTAGTTTTGTCCATTGTGGAGTCAAAATGATTTCTCATATTTTCTAAGATTGCTATGTAAAGTGACTAGAAAGATGAATCTCTCCATTGAAAACCAGTGTAATTGAACCATCTAGATCCAGAGTAGAGAGGCAGATGATGAACAGGCTTCTGCCAGGCACTAGAAAGCTGGATGCATTTCACAGCTCACAGTGCAACCCTGCTCCTGAGAACAAATGAAGAGTCACAAGTCTGTGAGACAGCAGTAGCAGGATGGTTTCAGACAGCTGAATATAATTACCCACCTTATCCAGAATGTGAAAGTGAAAACTAATAGCTGTTGAATCATGAACTAAGAGAACTCTTCTAGCCATGCATGTGCCAGGCACATACTATTTCATCAAATGCAACATAGCAAAGTCCTGTCTAGAATTATAGTAAAAATGGCGGTCCCTCAAGAACCAGAATGTATCTCAGATCTGCAACCCAGTCCAGACCATTTATCCTGAAAAAAAGACCTGCTCTAATATTCACCTATGCTACTTTATTCACCAGTATACTCTCTTTTTTAGTCTAGTTCTTCCGTTTCTCTGCCTTCTTATTTCAAGGAAAGTCTTCCTGTTTTTTGCAGTCTTTTAAGGCAACAGTAAATCTTCCTGTCAAAATCTTTTCTGGCTATTCCATATGGCTTTAGCTTCAGAATCGCAAAACCTCTGCCCACAGCTGTATAAGGCAAGGTCATTTGCCCATTTCCTCATCAGTAAAATGTGGACTATTGTCTCCAACTTTTAGAATTGTTGTAAGCATGAATTGATACAACATTTGTGTAATGTTAAGTACAATTTCTGTCAAGTAGTAGAGTAGTTCTATATTAGTTTTCTTCCCTCAGCTCTGAGAACACAGAACCTGAGTGAGTTGCCCATTAAACACTGATTTGATAATTAATTGAAGTGTAGTTGTTAGCCTAGAATCTGTTTTCCCAATATAAAATGACCACATTTCTTCAAAATATCCAGAGATGAATTATTTGCAAGTCTTTTTTTTTTTTGCATGAAATGAAGGGAAGTCATGAGTAAATCTAAATGATAAACTATAGTAATAAATCTAATTGTACAATTGAGAGATGACAACTGATATGGTATAATACCATCAGGTATGCTAGGGAAATTAATTCTTATCTTGGTAGGCAATTGTCTTTATAGGAGACACACAGAGAAGAGAAGGAGACAATGTGACCACAGTGGCAGAAATTAGAGTAATGGGGCCACAAGCCAAGGATTACCTGGAGTCATCTGAAGCTGAAAGATGTAAGAAGTATTTTCCCCTAGAGCTTCTGGAGGGACCATGGCCCTGCTGACACCTTGATTTCAGACTTCTAGACTCCAGAACTGTGAGAGAATAAATCTCTATTGTTTTTAAGACACCAGGTATATGATAATATGTTACAGCAGCCACAGGAAACACAAGCGACTCTTAATTTTGATGCTCTCCACATTATATAGGGGGTCGCTTTTCACTCTCTTTAATTACAGTTATTTTTAGGTCTGCTGTACCTGTATCCTCTGCATTTTTTTCTTATATGCTGAATAACAAAAATGAACGATGAGCACTCCTTTCTCGGACTGCAGCTACCAAAATGCTCTGTCATTGTTATGGAGAGGCTATTCTGGGCTTTCCTTTCTTTACCTCTTCAGGTGATGTCCCAAGAGCCTGCCAGCAGCTCCTATGCTTTCCATTGACTTTGTCTACCTGGACTTCCCTGGTCTGCTTTGCTTGTCTGGTTGTGAATCAGAGTGAGGCTGGAACAGGGAAGATCTTGGGTCTGTCTGTCTTGCTCTTTCAACAAACTTCCATACAATTTAATCATCATCAGTACACCTATGAGAATTAATCCATAGTTGTTGTCTGGACAATGCACAGTTCTGATAAATAAGACATTTCAATCTTAAACCTTTTGAATGAGCACATACTACAAACACATCATTTGTTTCAGAAATGGAAATATTTATGGTGGCTGATGATGCCTTCTAACAGTAAGGTAGGACGCTGATGTTCCACTCACTTAAGAAGCAAGTGTTTTCCTTCTGGTAGAAATGAACTAACTACTAGAAATACCCACATTCATACTTTGCTGAAAACACAAAACACTAAATAAATTCTGGCGTTAGGTACCAATAAGTGCCATGTAATTACAGTGAATGAAAAATGGGGGAAGAGTGCAGTTAGGATAAGGAGCAGAGCAATTGATTTATTGCCCTATAACATTTGGAGTATTACCTATCTTCTAGACTTTCCAGTGGCTCGAAACCAGGTCTGTGACAAATTGATCCCATGGGTCATATGAGTCCATAGACGTGTTTTGTATGGTATGAATTTACTCTTTCAAACCTGGATGAAAAATGTAAAACTCATATCACACATTAAAATTCAAATTTATGGCTTTGTTTGAAAAATTGGAAAGACTGAGCCTACATTCTCAACTGGCAATAATCAGCTAACAATCAATCAATGGAGACCTTTGAGGTATGCACTCTTATTGATGTTGCAGTTTTCATCACTCCCTCCATTAGGGACTTCTTTAAATCTCATTGTCCCTTATAATTTGATATGTTAAAATCTGTTCAAAGCCTCTGTGACTCTGATTTCTAGTTTAGTTGCCTATTTATTAAATAAGTCATTTTCAAATGTTATATATGAAATTAGGTTAAAAAAAATTCCCTAGGAATGCCTTGTTCACAAGGAATCAGCTCTGTTTCCAATATTATTGAAGGTGATTTGATTTTGCATTTAAAAGAAACATTACCATTTCCTACACTTAAATTCATTTTGCTCATTACATTATTAAAACAACAGTGCTAAAATAGTATAAAAGTACATAAATGTCCCTCTTAACGTTGTACATTTTTTATCATATGAGATTGGCATGTCAACTGCCATTTAATCTAGATAAATGTTCATTTCCATGTGTTGAAATGTTTCTGATATTTGGCTTCTCAGTTCCTAAAATATTGATTTGCTGCCTCAAAAAATAAACCTTTTATTTTTTAAAAATTTAATAACTCCATGTGTTGAAAAGTTGCTGGAAATTATATAAATATCTTTTCTTTTTCTGGTAACCTAAATCATTTCTACCCAAAAGCTTTGCACTATATGGTGGACCCCAACTTGGAGAGTTGACTACTATATTCTAGTGCTGTTGCAGTAGTGGGGGTAGTTGTTACTGTTTCTAGATCAATCAAACAGATTCTCTTCTTCCTCTCTGTTTCATTATCCCAATTTGAAACTATAGTATAAAATGACATCACAGTAATGAACTAGACAACTGATTATGATCACAAAGGGCAAGAACTAAGAAATCAAATGAGGGTACTGAAGAGGCAGCAAATAAGTGTAAAGGCTCTCTTTTTGGTAGGTATTTTTCGAATTTATTTATGGGCATGTTATGTCAATTTTTATTGCTTTATGATAACTCAATCTACATGTTAAATTTCTAAAGGAAAAGATGATATGTTTTTATTCTTATATTCTTCCTAGGTACATAATAGGAATTCCGTAATGTTTACTGAATAGTAATTAAATATGAATTAATTCAAAGCTAAAAAATAGATTGTATAGACATGTAAGTCCCTGAAAGGTGGGTAAATAAATGTGTAATTGTTTAATAGGTTCCCATTGATCTCAGAATGAACATGGGACTGGCCATCTCAGGACTGTGGGCTGCAACATCTACTCCAGCCTTCCTCTTCAGCCTTGTATCATCTGTCCCTTCACTTACTGGCTTCTGGATCCACTCATGACCTTTAACACACCGCACTACTTTCCACCTTGCAGTCCTTTGCACTTATTTCTTTTGTCTGGAGAAGTATTTCCACAGCACTTTGCACGTATGGCTCTTTCTCATTCTCCAGGTCTCAGCTTGCCTATTACCCCCTTAGAGAGCTTTTCCTTCATCACTTCACCCTATATATAGTGAGATTATCCAGTTCCTCCCTAATTTATCACTTCACAATTTTTTCCTAGTATTAATATAGCCAGTAGTTGTGTTTCTCACTTGATTATTTTCTAGCTTATTGTCAGTGTTTTACATATGAGGCTGCAAAAGCCATAAAGAGTAATTTTGTCTTATTCATCTCTGAATTTGCAGAGCCTACCACACTACCACTGAATTAATAAAATAGTAAAGGGTGAATGAATAATAAAATCATAAAACAGGCAATACATATTGCCTCTTAATGCCAGATTTTATTGTATTCTGAGGAGTGTGTGTGTGTGTGTGTGTGTGTGTGTGTGTGTGTGTGTGTTCTAATCCTAAGAAAAGAAGTAGTTGCTTTTGGAAAATGTTTTTATTTTCCCTCAGTTATTTTCCTATAAAGCATAAGGTTGGGTGATTTGGTAAATGGCTCATTGCTATTATGGGTTTAGATATGCTATACGGTCTTTAAATACAAATGCTTCCCATAACCCATTACCAGAATTTTAACAAAGCAAAGTCACAATCAGAAGGGACATAGAAAAAAGACAGTAACAAATACTACACCTCATCCACGATTGTCTTTTAATGTCATCCATTAAAAAGGATTTTAGAAAGCTCACTTGGAATTGAAATGTGGAAACACATTTGGAATCCTTAGCAGAATGGCACAGGGAAAAAAGTGTGGGTTGGGTGGTAGTTATAGGTCTATGACTAATTAGTTGTTAACTCTGCACAAGTCACTTAACCACTTGGAGTGCTAGTTTCCTTTTTTGTAGGAGTGAAGGTGAAGAATTAGGTCAATAGCTTTCCCGCTGTGCGCTGTTGAAAGTTGTGAGCTGTGGTGCAGTGTGTGAAGGTGTTCCAGTTCCAACACCCACACCAATCAGAAAAACTCTGCTTTTAGTCAATTTCCACATTGAAGGACTGAATACATTTTGATTTTTAAAATGAGTCTCATGCTTAAGAATATTTGAAAATCACTAGAGTGGGTTTCCAATATCTCCTGATAGCTTTTTGATACTATGAAAAATTATGAATTCAATATTTGAAAGACTTAATTGAAAACCCACTGTATGGAAGGCACTATGCTAAATACTGATAGATGAAGACTGTACCCAATTAGTATATAATCTAACCTGTAGCCTGTAGCCATATGTTTGTAACCCTAATTCAAAGCAAATGTATTCTGAAAGTTCATACCAGTACGTAAGCACAGATCTATAAAGTTCAGAGTAGGGGAAGTTCTGGGAATGTGCGTACATATATGTGTGTTTATGTGTGTGTGTGTGTGTATATATATATATATGTATGTATGTATGTTACATATGAGTAGATTTAAATATAAATGTAGGACGCATGAATATATATTCATATATAGCATATATAACAAATATACAATATTATATGTAACATATATGCACACATATATATTTGTATGCGACCTGGATGTAACAAATGAGGCAAAATTGTGTTCATTAGATGCATCTAGTTAATGTGTGGAACTTTCATCTTTCCTCATATTCCACTGAATCACAATGCTTTTATGCTATTAATAATAAGATTTAACATGAGATCATAGTTCTCCAATCCCTGACATATTCAGTTACAAATAATTATTGTAAATGTCTTTGTTTTTTTCAGCAAAAATTGAAAGGATTTTTTAAATTGTTCTAAATATTTTCAAGAAGTGATATTAAAATTCTCTTCAAGGTTTCATTTAGGGAATTAAAATAAAACAGATGTGTTCTAATTTACCATATTATATCAGTCTTTGTCAAATGTAGTATTTAAATTGCTGTTATCATAATTCAATACATAAAATTGATTTTATGTAGTGAACTTCATCTTCACAAAAAATATTGGGTATCATTTCCACTGGACAAATACCAATGAATAATAATTGTCTAAGTGTGTAATTTTAAATTAATAATTTGGCGAATATTTGTATTTAAATTTTTTTAGCATGACTGACTTAACAAGTTAGGTCTTTTTTTAAGTTGATGAGTGAATGGGAATCCACAAACCAACTTAATTCAGAGTAATGATGAATTCAAGAGCTGTAGGTATCACAAACCACTGAGATGTGATTTCCCTGAAACTACAACCCAAGCTTGAATTCTCAGCTCAGATAAAATGTTATTTGTGCATTTTATTCATTTTGTAAAACTTAATAACTGAAAATTCTTAAAAATATGGCATTGGCTCAAGTGGAAACATTCACTGTTCTAAAATAACTTCTGAGTATACAAATAGATTTTCTTAAAGGTGTCTCCCTCACGTATATGAGAGGCAATGTAGTTTAGTAGGAAAAAGCACTGAACAGGAATTAGGAGACTTGATTACCAATCCCAACACACTGTAAATCAACTAGTTCTAAACAAATTAGTTGACTGGAACTCCTTAATTCACACTTCTGTAATATAGGGACAATACTTCTGACATGTACTATGATTATAACTTTATTGATAACTAACTGTGATGCTTTATAAATTATCAAGTACTACATAAATCTGACACAAAGGTAATTTTGCTTTCAAAGCCAAGAAAGGCTTTAAGCATTGCTGCTTCTAAATTGTGAGTTAATTTTTTTTTTTTTTTTGCAAAAGAGACAAGAGTTCTCTTTAAAATAATTCTTTGTTTTTGGTCCTTCCCTTCTTTGTCATACTTGGCTTCAGCCTGTGTAAGCTGAATGAGTAGGCATTTAAGAAGGTTCAACACTTTGAAATGTATGTATAATGCAATTGGACCCTACATATATATTTTCATCAAAACATTTTACAAGGATCTCAGCACTAAGTATATAGTAGATGGGACAAAAATCACAACAGGCAACTTTATTTTAGAATTTGATCCATAAATCAACAAAATAAATAAAAGGAGCTGAGTCTCTATTATGTTCGTACACAAAATAAGCCAAAAAATACATCAACATTTACCATGAGATCATTTAAATGTGTTTGCAAATGATCTGATAAGGGAAACATGATTTACAACACGGGAAACTTCTTTTAACAACCATTGACTTAAATGGACTGCACTGTAGGTCACCTAGACTAGGTTAGCAAGAATGAGCAAAGTGGTAGGTCCAAAAGGCAACCTCCAAACACCTTCCTCAGATGGAAACTTTGGCAATTGTCTGTGGTTAAAAAAAACAAAACAAACAAAAAACCCAAACCACCAATTCCTATTCTTAATCACGTTGGATGGTCATTTTGTCCATTCTTCTGCGATGAGTCCATTTTAAATACTTCAGTTATTTTGAAGACACTCCAAATCCACAGAACAACAGACTCTTCCATTCTGTACATCAAAGAAACACGCGTTAGCCAGTTGAGACACAGAATATAAATTCATTAGCAGTCTGCAATTTTTATACTCAAAATAAACTACTGCATTTTGAGACAAACTTCAAGAAGTTTATAAAACTTCAAGAAGTCGTATAGAAATGACTAGAAAAACTGCTAGGAAAAAAACTAGAGAAAGAGTAGAAAGGAAGGAAGGACTGACAGATCCTCCAGGGTACTGCTCACTGGGATTCTGCTAGCAGTGCAATTTCACACACCACCTGCACTCAATCCCTGCTTAGGAGACCTCCCTGGGATTTCCAACTTTTCACATGACCTGTTTGCTGTACTTACTCCAAGTGAGATTCTTTCCATAAATCCTAAAAGATAGCAATTTGTCATTTAAGAAGCTATTTGAAAGTACCCCTAACAATCTGCAGTCGAGTCCAAGATGGGGTCCAGTAAGGTTTGCATAAAATCTCTCATGGTTACTATGAAGGGGATAGTGCATATTTGGGTATACAAATATTTTTAAATTCATTAAAAATTAATTTTATGTACTAATATAAATATACCTTTATAATTCCATATAATTATCAAATAAGTAACAGAGGTCTCCATGTATCCTGGTCATTTAGTTCCCTGGAGCTGAAGGTACAAATGGGACCATGGATCATTTTCTATATGAGGTCTGATAATATCCTTTTTCTGTTGGGGCTACATCTTAAGATGATACTTTCCCAGAAAAAAAAAAAATCTACATTTATAACAGCATAAAGAGGCAAGTTGGGAAGCTTCCACTGATGCCTGAAGCTGAGCCAAGGTTTGATGGGACCAAGTAGACTCCTAGCTTTAACATGTTTGATCATGGGAATCTTAAACAGATGTTTTGGCAGAGATTTGACACTAACTAATGATTGTTCCAAATCAGCTACCACTCCAGCTCTTCATGAGCTTTGAAGGGAGAGAATGGTCAGTTTTTTAATCTTAATGACACATGAGGATGTCCATGAAAACTCCTCCAAAAAGACAGGGAAATAATCACTGTTAATGTAAATGCTGTAGCAAGAGCTGCAGGTCCCCACCTTAGGCACTCTGATAATTAAACAAAACAAAACAACTTGAGATGACTTTTTTCCCCTAACATTGACGGTTTAATAAAAGAACTTAGAAACTTTTCCAGGATGAAAGGAAGTTGACTGGTTTCCTTCCTTCCTCCCTCTTTCCCTCCCTCCTTCCCTCTTTACCTCCCTCCTTTCCTCTTTCCCTCCCTCCCTTCCTTCTTTCTTCTTCCCTTCCTTCTTCTTTTTTCCCTTTTTATTTAATATGCAGGTCAAAAGAGCCTAAATCGGCCATAATTCAGCCTAGAATCAATTGTCAAAATTCTGTAGTTCAAAGGCAGGAGCAATTCTTATATTTCATGCCCATTTGGAATTTGCCTTTTTACAGGTGCAGCTATGATATATTCACACATATTAAATTCCTATCAGAGGTAAATTTATGCCAGAGTTTCCACCATGTCTAGTGAACCTGTGCATTCAGAAACATCAGGAGTGGACCTCCTGCAAGTGTTTTCTGGCAATTGTTCAAGGCTTCAATATCCGCAGAACATCCCATTACCTTGCATTTACAGGTTGTGCAGGGAGATCCAGCCATCGTCCACACTGAGCCACTAAGCCTTGAAACACCATAGCTGTCCAGGCAAGTTTTTCTGATGTCATAGGCGATGTTATCAGCTAGGCAGGGGTCACTGACACAGCGGGGACAACACTCCCCTTCTAAGATAGCTGTGTACTCACAGCTCAAGTTGGGGCAAGTGAGTGGCCAGCAATCTACCTCTCCTTCCTGTAGAGGAAAAGCAAAAAAAGTCTCATTATTGTTCCTATGCATAATTTTATTCCCAAGTCATATAAGGGGAATGAGAGCACAGTAATTCTCATCACTGAATGTTTCTAGTTGACACCATTGAGGATATAATACACTTCCTCCTTGAAGACCTACTACAGGTCTCACTTCTTTCAGAATGCTTTTGCCGACCATCTATACTGCAGTACACAGAAAGATCTAGGTGAGCTGCTTTGTGTGCCAAGCACAGCCTATAATTATTTTAACATGATACTTATAATCATATCGTAATCAGTACAATTCCACATTAAGTTTTGAGCTTTCAGGCTTTGGGCTTTTTACTTGCTATCATGTTTAGCACAGTTTTGGTCATTAAAGGCTAATAAATAAATTATAAGATACTGTCTAGTATATAAAGAGCAATGAGTTTCTCTTAAGGTCAAAAGCAGAACCTGAAGCACTATAATATTTCAATGAGATTTAAAGTTAAGATTGGGTAATGTCAAGAGAACCATTTCAGAATGGTTTTGAATATAACATGTGTCCACTGAACTTTCTAGATTGCAGTTCAAATGGAGCCTCTGTGTGTCTCAGCATCTGGCATCTGTGGCTTCACTGAGCTGCCCACAATAAAATTATTTCACTATGCATCTTCTTCCTCTGCTATCATGAATTACAATCTATGGCATAATACTTCACAATGTATGGTAACTTGTTTAATTGTTCAGTCATCTCCATAAGACTATGGGCTTTGTGTAGGTATAGGCCATGTGTATCTTGCTCACTGTTACATCACACAAAGTCTGGCACATGAAAAGTCTTGACAAATATTTATTATGCATGACCCACATTATTCTCAAGTAATTCATAAGTTATATGTTTAACAGCTTCAGTTTTCCTGAGAAATATTCATCTTAGGGGCTGGGATGGAAGAGGATATACTTCTGAAATTCTATTTATGAAAAATTTCATGCATAAAATTAATACCAATTCTTCTGGATGCCTGATGATTCGTTTCTTGGAAAAGAAATACAATTTGCTAGTCTCATAGGGAAACTAATTCTACAGTTGTATTGATTTGTTTGTCCTTTGGTGGGAGTTTTAAAAAATGACTACAATTTTTATTTATCTGAGTCTTACTTCTCAGTTGTAGGAGTGATTAAGAAAGACATATTCTGTTAAGATTATCTGTACATTCACCTGAAGATTTTAAAAAAATCTGGTGGAAATGTAGAGCATAATTTATCTGAATGCTTGTTTTCATATAGTACCCACAAAATGAGAATCATTCATGTCAGCAAATGTTAAACTGTGGACACCCAGCTAATAATATCCATTATGAATCAACTCAGAACGTTCCATAGTTGTGACTTCACATATGGGACATCACATTCCATGCCAATGTGTCCTAAAAGTCTTCCCATTGCTAGAAATCGTTGTGATATAATTTGAAACTGAAAGAACCAGGTCAAGAAATTAAGCCTTTTCTGTGGACTTTCTCAAATCTAATTATTCCATTAGTAGCCCTATATTAATATTTATAACAACCTTCATTTTTTTCTTTTTAAACATGTAGTATCTGAAAAGATTTTTCAAGGTAGGAAGTATTAACAATAGTCACTACCATACACTAAGTACCTTCTCTGAGCCAAGTACTGTATTTGTCCTTCTTACATATCTTGTAATCTTCATAACAGCTCATTCTTTCCCTCAGATGTACTCACACACCTGTATCCACTTGAGGAAAGAATAGTAAAATGCTAGGACTTACTCAAGGTAATCATGTTAAGCTAGCATGTGGGAGGACCAGGTTTAGATTCTAGGTCTCTATAATTAAATCTCCGATATATCTACTATATTTTGTTACCTCTTATATTGAAATCTTTAAGGGTTATGGCACAGAAATGAAAGATTTAGCTCTGTCAGGACTACAAGTAACTAGTCAAGGTTTTGAAAGCTTCCTTTCTTGCAGAGATTTTTCTTGATCTTGATTTCTTATTAGTAATAGCTGTAAACTGTCATTGTTTGGGTCAAATCTGTCCCATAAATATGTGCTTTTTACTTTGTACAGTGTTTCAAATACAACCTGAATATCTTTAGTCAGAGAACATGACCCTTAGCCACTGGCCCCCCAGAGCTCCCTGTATAGTATTATGTAAAAAGGGGAACTAGGTCCCACAGACAACTGAATTTGTAACCTCTTTCAGAGTAAAGGCTCAATGCCCTGTAGGAAGCAAACATACCAGACACCGACATTGCTGACAGCTATGGGTCCAATTGTCTCCACTTCGATACAGCTTGTGACCATTTTGGTCTAAACATTGACTTGTGACCCTGGTGTCACATTCTGGGCAACAGAAAAGGTCAGCACTTGGATTCTGGCAATCACAGGCCGTCCGTCGGCAGAATATCTTGCCATCCTGTTTAGAAATGAAGTTAAGGAGATTTCATCATTTAGGACATGATGGGCAGCTACACTATGAGAACTGAACTTCTTGGATTCTTAGTCATCCCCTGGCCACCTCTCATTCTGTTCAAAATTGAAGCACGCATGTGTGTTCACACAAACACACCCTTTCTTTCCCTGATTTTGCTTGCAGAGCAGAAAAAATAAAAATAGGAACATTTCTAAGTTTAACAAAAAGTCAACATGTTTTTTGAAAATCTTTTTCAAAAGGGTTCTTAGAAATCATATTTCTAAGTAAGAAATATAATCAGCTAAAAATGCATATATGATCAATAAGTCATTTGAGTGGAAAATCATGCTCCTGTATTTCCATGATACCACTTAACATGTTCAAATACATTCATCTAACTATATCCCTGTCCCAACTGTGAAAGGAAGTCTGATTATGCCCTTTATACAGAAGAATTAACTTAAACCCAGAGAGGCTAAACCAGTTATCCAAGACGGCATAGGTAGGTAGTGATTCTCCAAGCAGCACCACCAACTGTTATGGTCTCAAAATCTTCTTCGGCAAGACCGCCTTAAAGTTGTGTACTACAGGGGGGTATAATCAGGTGCCTCTTTCCACCTTATGGCAGTTCTCCATATTGTAAGCACAGTACAATTTTTGAAGTATTGGCTCTGAGGACTCATAGTTATAAAAAATTGAAAGTCAGCAGCACTTTAGCAGTAAGATTAAACATTTTGCAATGTGTCTTTTTTTATACATCTGTTGCTTACAGTAATTTCTTAAACAATGTTCTTCATTGCTGAAAATTTAAGGTAAGACCTGTCATCACCATTCATGGTTAAAACGAATTTGTTGAGTATTTTAAAAAATCAAAGAGTCTCAGGGCTGGAAGGTACCTTAAAGAACATATAACTAAGCCTCCTGACCTACAGCTGAATCCTCTTTACAGCAGCCATATTCAAAAGTGTTCAAGTCTGTGCTTGAGGCTCTCCAGTCTTGAATTCACCACTATGGAGAGACTTTGGTGTGCATCTCTGTACATGTTATAATGTAAAAAATCAGACTTCTCATTACTTCTATCCATTGATCTGAATCCATATTTTCGGTAATAATAGAACTCCAAACACTTTGTCATATTTCAATTCTTCAGTTTTTAGAAGACAGCTCTTATGTATTCACTGAGATGTTTCACTTCTGGGTAAACACCTCTAATTTCTTGACCAGTCCCCATCATTTATAATCCTTTCACTGTCATAGTTGCCTTCTCTTTCAACAGTTTTAAGTATATATCATCATCATCATCATCATCATATTCTACCATACACTTAATACTTATCTTGTGTTATATATTGTGCAGAGGCATTTACATGCATGATCACATTTAATCCTGACATTTTGTGGAATATGAATGTATATCTCTATTTCTCAAATGAGGTAGCTGAGAGACAACTAAATCGAATTATTCAGTAACGGTCTTTGAAGAAAGAGTGAATTGAGTTTCGTGCTCACCTTTTTTTAAGCGTTGTACTTTAATGCAGGCTTTTTTCAATAAAGTCATGTGCTACACAATGAAATTTTGGTCGCTGACATACTACACATACAAAGGTGATTCTATAGAATTTTAATGAAGCTGAAAAATTCCTGTCACCTAGTGACATCACAGCCATTGTATAATGCAGTGCATTACTCATGCACGTGTTTGTAATGATGCCTTTGTAAACAAGCCTACTGAGCTGCCAGTTGTATAAAAATATATCACCTACAGTCATTTACAGTACATACTGCTTGATAATGATAAATGGCTAGGTTACTGGTTTATGTATTTAGTATACCATCTTTTTCAATCATTATTTTAGAATGTATTCTTTCTACTTATAAAAAAAGAGATAACTAAAACAGCCTCAGGCAAGTCCTCAGGAGGTATTCCAGAAGAAGGCATTGTTATCATAAGAGATGACAGCTCTGTGGGTATTACTGCCCCTGGAGACCTTCCAGTGGGATAACACATGGAGGAAAATATGGAGGTGAAAGACAGTGATATTGATAATCCTGACCCTGTGGAGACCTAGGTTAAGATGTGTTTTTGTGTCCTAGTTTGAAAAAAATGTTTAATACGTTTTAAAAAATTAAAAATAGAAAAAGATTATAGAATAATATAAAGAAAATATTTTGTACAGCTATACAATGTGTTTGTGTTTTAAACTAAGTGTTATTAGACAAGTGTCAAAAGTTACAAAAATTAAAAAGTTTATAAAGTAAAAAAGTTACAATAAGCTAAGGTTAATTTATTGAAGAAAAAAATTTGGTGTAGCCTAAGTATACAAGGTTCATAAAGTCTACAGAAGTGCACAGTAATATCCTAGGCCTTCACATGCACCCAACATTCACTCACTGACTCACCTACTGCAACTTCTAGTCCCATAAACTCCAATCATGGTACATGTTCAATACAGGTATACCATTTTTCATCTTTTATATGTATTTTTACTGTACCTTTTCTATGTTTAGACATACAAATACTTACCACAGTGTTACAGTTGCCTACAATATTAAGTATAGTATCATGCTGTCTAGGTTTATAGCCTAGAAGCAATAGACTATACCAAATAGCCTAGGTGCGTAGTAAGCTATTCCATCTAGGTTTGTTTAAATATACTCTATGATGTTGACACAGTGAGGAAAAAGCCTAATGACTCGTTTCTTAGAATGTATCCCTGTCATTAAGTGATGCATGACTGTATTTACTTTCTTTGAATGAACCATAATGTTGGCCAATATTGAGCTTAATGAAGACTAAAACCTCATTAAGCCCTATCTCATCTTGTGCAGTTGGCTGTTTAGGGGCAGCAACTATACAACTTGATGTTTATCTCTGTTGCATTTCATATTGTTAGATCCATTTCATCTCTCCTTCCTGTCATAATGTTTTGCAAATGCTATTTCTGTCATCTACTATAGCTCACCCTCCTTCACAGCTTAGTGACATCTGAAAACTTGATGGACTTGCCCTCAGGGTCTTTATCTACTTTATCCATAACAACGCTGAATAATCAGACAGAGCTTGCTGAGATATTTAGTGTCAGCTAAAGTGGAAACCTTAAAATCTTTATATTCTTTAAGGAGAATTGAAAGGAGACATGCCAGCTACATATATAACAACAGGTTGAAAAATACATTGTGTGCATTGGATCTTTTACTGTACAAATAACAAGAAATCATGGTGTTCCAAAAATATCAAGAGATGAAAGATTATACACACACATACATTTGCATGCATATGCAAATGGGTACATAGAGAGAAAGCAAGAGAGTCTATATTTTAGCAAGTGAATTGAATCAGAGAATCCAGCTAGTCAGGACAAGGAAGTGTACTGATCCTAGGAATTTTCCAACAATAGGTCTTTGGTTTACAGCTGATATATTTTTAACTCATATTTTTAACTCATACTGCTCATATTATTTTAACTCACTAATATATTTGCTTGCGTCACCATGGCCCCAAATGACTCCCTGAAGACTTACTTTAGCCAACAAAAACTAAGCAAAGTAATGATAGCTACAACATAAAACCATTTGATCAGCTCAGCTTCCAATGGCACACTATCACTCTTCCCAAGGGTAGAAGGATCATGCCTTGGGAACCAGTGTGGCTGTGTCTGCGGCTGGCATCAAACAAAGGGATAAATTCTTTCAGAAGAAGTTACTGCACAACAGTCTATGAGACTCGATAAGAATGTCAGTTTTCTTCTCGCGTGCTGATTAAAAGAATGAATAAGAACAAATGGATAGCCTCCAGGGTTAGTACAAAATAAAGCAATTTCACATCTCATCAATTATGTGAAAATGCCAAATAGGACCCTCTTAGCTTCTAACATGTTGCAGAACAATGGCAATGTTCACTTTCCCTTTGAATTACAGGGTAACTGTCAAGAAAATCATTTTTAATAATGAAAATGTCACAGGTGGCTCCATTAATACAATGAGAATGCCATTACAAAGCATCAGCTCACAGAGCACAATCGCACTAGAAACTAAATTTGGGGAGAGTATGGATCCCACTGATGATAAGTAATCCTTTTGTCAGAGATCTTTGAGGCTCTTTCTAGAGCTTGATCTCTATCCCATGGGTGGTTTGAACAATCCCGACTTATATGCCAAAGATGTATTTTCGCAATCTTCTGCCACAGAAACTGTTTTGATGGAATTCTATACTGCAAGTTCAACGATAAGCAATTAATTACTATTGTAATAGTTAAAATGCTTCTGAATTTTAAAAAGCAGGGAAATAAACTTTCCTATCAAATAAAAAATATATTTTTTTCTTATGCCATGGAAAAATTATAGGTTTTTTGCTATTAATTATAAATTTTAATACTGAATAGTCAACACACTGATAGATTTGCTCCAAATTACATAATATCACTCATGTTTTTTTCTGCCATAGAGTTTTGAAACTTTTAAATCAAGAAGGTAGACATAGGTCAGATTATTTCTGTAAAACAGTAATATAAACTTTGGGTTGAAAACTGATGCCCACGGTCCAAATTCAACCTGATGCCTGTTTTTGTAAATGAAGTGTTATTGGAACACAAGTTCCCTTGTCCATTTACATTTTGCCTGTGGGTCTTTTTCACACTGCAATGGCAGAATTGAGTATTTGGGACAGAAGCTTTATGGTCTACAAAACATGAAATATTTACAACATGACCCTTTAAAGAAAAAACCCTGCTGATGCCTGATATAGACTATGAAATTAGGGCTGGTAATCTAGACGCACCTATTCTACTCTCTCACATACAAATTGAGCTGTGATTTCCAATCTTTTTACAAAGTATTAATTTTGCTTTCAGGTCACAGCCCACAAACTAGTCCCTTAGTCCTAACACCTGGGGTAGAAAGACATTTAGCAGTCATTTTATCCAGTTATCTCATTTTAATGAAGAGGAAACTAAGCCCAGAGAGGGAAATGCCTTTTCCATGTAGAAAACTAATAACAAAACAGAAACTTATCCCTAACCTGAACTTTCATAACAATGATTTTTCACTATGATGCATCTTTGCATCATGAGGAGGCTAGGGGATAGAAAAAACTAATCTTAGATAAAGTGATATCAGAAGGATTCTTGGGGCAAAAGTTTTCAAAGTGGCAGCCCTCAAACCAGCAGCATTACTATCTCCTGGGTACTACTGAAAAATGCAAATTCTTGCACCCCCACCACTCCCCAGATCTACTGAACCAGAAAATACTGAGGGTAGAGCCAGTGATCAAAGTTTCACAAGCTCTGCAGGTGATTCTGGTGCAAAGCTTCAAAATCATTGATGGAGAAACAACATCACCCAGTCAGATGGGGAGGTAGCATGGTGTAACATTCAAGCTCCTGCAAAGACAAAGCAGGGTTTTGAACTGAAAGAATTGGGGAAACAGAAAGAGACACCCTGTTCCTTTACAGGACCCCTAGAGTTTTGAGTGCCAAATGAAACCTACCAAATAAGTTCCTCTTTCCAAGGAAAAGAAACACAATCTTGCAGCTTGCACAGCTAACTCCAACCATCAAAACCACCATAGATAAGAAAATATTTATAATGCTGCTATTGGGTTCAAAGAGCAAGGTAAAGCATTTTTATGAGCAGTTTTCGAATTCAGAGAGGTTACTTCTATCCTGGCCCCAGGCACAGGCCAGACTCTTCCCTGGTTGCTTCCTGTGAGTAAGTGCGATTCTTAGGAAGGCAGGACCAGTGTGCTGACTGCTCCTTGTAGATCAGATTCTTTCCTCCTTGCCAGAAAGGGATACATGAGTGCTTTTGAGAGTGTCCCTGGCATGACCATCTTCAGTTCCTGGAAATAGGTTTATATAAACCAGGTCAAATGGCCATGATTCCAGGCAATCTCATGGAAAAGGTCTTCTCCACTTTACCTTTCCTTTCCACAGTAATTCGTCCCTGACTTTATTATAACATGGAAGTTTACTGGCTATTTATGGTATCCCTTTCCCTACTCCTCTCTAACCCCCAGAAAAATTCAAGAACTAACGCTGCTCAAGTCTTTAGTATTATTGTTTTCAAGATGAATGCTACTCACATTTTTTAACTGTATGAAATCATAGAAACACTATCTGGCCGTCATAATTTGCTGTCTTCTTCCCACTAGATTATCCAGTTACTACTCATAATAGGATAGGTATAGGTATAAGTGTACATGTAGGTATAGATGTAGTAGCACACAAGCCCAACTTGCAGACCCTGGTTCTTACGCTTATCAATGGCACCCGAATCCTATTCACCTGAGAAAATGGGCAGCTATGTCTCATACTTGTTAGTCAGGAGCTTCTTTTTTGCCCAGAGAATAGGGAAGACATTACCACAGACACTAAGTCTCTAGCAACATCAGTCATCAGGACCCATTTTTCACTTCTGCATTTTCTCCCATTAGATGTTACTTCTCTATCCCTCTTTCAGGTTTTCATCTTTACTCCTCTGAACCTTTACCTCAGCCTAAGTGATTTCTTTCTAGTTAGCGTTTATCTGCTCAGGTCATCCATCATGCTGTCAATCAGACCTTGATTGGGCCCTGCCAATTCCAAATGTAAAATCTCTTATGATCATTTGCTACCCACAGGATGAAGTCTAAATTCCATGGCCTGGCTCTGTCTTCAGCCTTAATCTCCCAGCTCATCAGTGACTATACCCTTCTTGTACTCTTTTTGCTCTTGATATTTTAAGCTCATCATTCACTTCATATTTCTAACACAACATACGTTCTTACACTTCTGCATCTTTGCTCTTACAGTTCCCTTTTGTTTGGGATTCACCTTCTCCTACATCTCTACTTGATTAAATTCCTCATCCTTTAAGGTCCCCTTCAAAGATCACATCCTCTGTGAAAGGCTTTCCCTGTTCGCTTCTGCATCTTCTCAGAGTAGAGCATTCAGTCGTCCCTCAGTATCTCTGGGGGATTGGTTCGAGGACCTCTGCACAGATACTAGAATCTGCAGATGCTCGAGTCCCTTAAATAAAATGGCATAGTGTTTGCATATAACTGCATAGTATTGCAAACCACCTATGCATATCCTTCCATATGCTTTAAATCATCTCTAGATTACTAATAATACCTAATAGGATGTTAATGAAATATTTCATTATTTTCAATTTGCATTATCTTTGTTTTTTAAATACTTTTGATCTGAGGTTGGTTGAATCCAAGAATGTAAAACCAACTATGCTTCCCCTTTCTGCGTTACCACAGCAAATTTTTCATAGCTCTACCATATATGACAAGTGGTTGTTTGTGTATCCATTTCCGTCTTCATCTCCACGATCTGCAACATAAACACAACTACTCATACTAAAATACTACATTTCATGGAAACGAATAAGCTGGGGATGTCACTACTTTCCCATGTAGCACAGGCAGAAACTAAAGATGTCTTCCTAAAGTCCTGGACAAATTTATGAATGGAAGAGCCACAGATGGGTATCTATGAAAAGAAGCTGGCCTGTAACCAAGATTTAGGGATCAATCCGAGAAAGACAACCGTTTTTCTTCTGGGTTTCTGTGGTTTAAATAATGCTGCAGGGACATAAGTTTTAAGCTGTGCAGCAACCTTTCTGTACCTAATTAACTAGGTGGTCTAAAGATGCACAAAAACATTGTCACTACCAAGGAAGTGCATAGCACTAAACAAAAGCCCAAATCCATTTATGCCAGCCTAGCTTCATCGTTGAACTCTATTCATCTGTGGACATGTTTCAAGGCCTTTTTTTCAATTACCATGAAACACTAGTAGCTAACCTGGTGTGCTGACTCTCAAAAGGGAAAGTAGCCTTTTAAAAGAATCTTAACTCTACTTCTTTCAGCAGTAAGCCTTGACCTTTTGTTGGTTTGTGTAATTCTGTTGTTGCATAGTTTGATGGTATTTAAATTTGAAACATCAAGGATATGATTGAAAAGATAGTACTTTATACCCCAACCTTGGTTTTATTTCTTAGCTTCCAAGATGATGCCATTACAGTCATCCATTTGGATGTGTAAGTATTGGAGATATTTCTTATCAAATTGAAATAGAGCACTTTCAACTTCAAATAATAGAAACAAATAAGGAAGGCCACAAACAGTTCATTTTATAATGGTGACTTACAGAATCTGATTTAGGATTCTTAATTGAGCTCCTAAACCAGGCTCTCTTCCTCCTCCACAACCTCTGGGAAACTGTGCTATGAGTACATGTAGAACACAAACAAACAAAAGATTTATGTACAGAAATCTGCCTGTACTTTATTCAGAAATTGGGGTGGTTTGCAGTGAAGGTGCATCATATTAACAAAATTAGATTACAAGAATTGCTTATCCCCTGTGGCAATTTCAGTCTAATTCTCGTAAGACTTTGGAAACACTTTAGGATCCAAAACAGAATAATCAATTTAGGTTGCTTGGATTATTAACACAGTTAATTAAAGAAGCTCTGGGAAATTTTCAATGATTAGTAAGTTTCCTGCTTCATTATGGCTTAAATAAAACAAAAACTGAAAGAAGAATTTTACTCTCATACTAGTCAAGACTCCACTAATGTCCTTTGCCTATTCCCCAGGGACTGGGGACCTAGAAAGCCCAAAAAGGATGTGGGGATATGTAATGATCATCCTCAAAAGTTTAATAACACAACATTTTCTTGAAATGATCTAGCAAAGAATTCACCCCGATTCTGCTGGCTGAATGGGAGACCTAATTGCCCCCTCTTCCATAAAGAATTATGGAAATATTCTAGCCCACGATGAGATTTTTCTTTCTTAAAAATTTTTGCCCTTTGAGTCAGCACCATGTAGTTAAATATTATACTTAATAACTTCAAAACCCCTTGAGGGAATGTCTCACCAGTCACTTACATACAAGGAAGTACATGGAATCTAGTTGAAAGTTGAGAGTCGAAAGTCTGAGTTGAAAGTCTGAACTCAGTCAAGTTAGATTTCCAGTTACCTAATTAGTTTAAAATACACCAATAAATATCATCTGTAGAGTGTTACAAGACATCTGACAAGATGGAAAAACTATGAACTCTGAGCCAAGCAAGTGGAGTTCAAGTCACAGCTTAGACATTTATATCTCTAATATTTAGGGCAAGTTACTTTATCCCATGGAAATTCAGTTTCGCTGTCTTTTAAAGTAATGTTGTAAAAGGTAAACATGCTGCTGCTTTTTTTTAAATTTCAGGGTGGCTGAAAGATAGCAAGTGCTCCAATAAGGGAAAACAAACCTAGATTGGAGTGTGGGAAACTAGGTTTAAGTGAAAGGGGAAAAAACAGGTGTTGGGGGTAATGATCTAGCACTTGATAACATGGCCCTCCTAACTAGGTGGCCCCAGGTCTGTGAATGTGTGGCAGGTGAAGGCAAGTGGATGAACTGGATGATTTCTTAAGGCTCATTTCAGTTCTGTTTCTTGGGAGCACACTGGGAATTTATCAGGAGACTTGGCTCTCTAAGAGGCTACTAAGCAAGTAATTTCTCTTGGTTCCCATGCCCATAAAGCTCAAGATTAAATAGTCTCATCCCAACAGACATAGACATACAAGGCAAGAGCTACAGTAGAGCAATAACAAAGGAAAATAAATAGGCAAGATCAATAAAAGAAAAAATAAAACACAAAGAGATCAAACACTTTAATAGATCCATTTTGCAAAGCATAAAGCAAAACCAAATGATGACAGAATTTTATTTTCATAAGCATTAAACTCACTCCCAAACAACTTCATATAAGGAATGGCCCATCACTGAGAATAACAAAGAAGACATCAATTTCTAAGAGGCCTCATACTATCATTATCATTTGTTCAAAATGAAAATTCACCTGTCTCAGCACTGGATGCAAGTCTATCGGCCTTGCTTTTCTAGATGATGTCATAAAGTGAGCAAGTTCATGCAGGTGGTTATTTTAAGCAAAGAGTAGTTTTAATAAGCAAGTTTGTATAAGTGTGGGATGAGGGCTCATTAAAACTCTCACCCAACCAACCTTAAAGGCACTGTAGGCTTTCAGTGGGAGGACTATCATTGGCTTTTCTGCCCTGCTTCCCCTTCCCTGAAGTTCCTGCTCAATCTCACACCTCACTTTCCACTAAGAACACAATCAATTCAAAGCAGGTTTCCCTACCCTTTAGCATCATCATTAGCTGTAGTGTAGGTAAGAACAGACGCCTCTTTGGGAACTACAGTCAACAGCCAGAGGGAGAGAGGTAGGGAGGCAGAAAAGTGAGGGAAGAAGAGAAAGAACAGTTTCAATTTCTGCTGCACCACATCAGCCTCACCTTGCAGGAGCAGACAGAACACCTGTCTTCTTTCAAGGTCCACACCTGGCCATTGCGCTTCAGCCCCCCTTCATGAGGACAGTCACCAGAGCAGGAGGGCCCAGAGGGGCAGAGACAGTCAAAGCCCCCTGCCAGGTTGATGCAGGCAGAATCGTTCCAACAGGTGTGAGTTCTTAAGGCACATTCATCGATGTCTGCAATATAGGAAGCACAGAGGCTTAGAATCTAGCCAAGGGAACTGAGAACAAACCACCATCATTTACAGCAGCATTAACTAACATCATTGACCGTTTACCTCGTGCCAGGTACTGTGCCAAGCTATTCACACGCATTATCTCATTTACACTGCAAGTCAGTTCTGCTCTGTGTGGGAGGATCTGTCCTTATTCCTATTCTGCAAATAATGGAGCTGAGGTTTATAGACTTAAATAGCATGACCATTGTCATACAGCTAGTGAGTGGCTGATCCGAGACCCAAACCTACAGCTAGCTGCCCGACTCCAATTACTAAAACATCCACTAGCAGTTAGGAAGCTCTCTTAGGATATTCTTAAGAACGATTTCATCCAGAGGCCATAAACACTGTTAATTCATTAACAGTATGCATATACCCCCATGCAGATCTGAGTCTTTTAGAAAAGATGTGAATATATTAGCCACTGAGTAGGAACAAGTGGGCAATTTGGGCAACCTTGAGACAATTAGACTGCTCCTAGATCCTACCACCAAAGTTTGAAGGAAGTGGGAACAATTCTTGGTAGGTGCCTTTTATAATCAAAGTCTTACTATCGTAATGGCCAGGAGAATATTTGCCCATGCATAAAAAATAATATCAGAGCTACATGGATGGATGCTGATGAAAGACATAAATATACTGTCCTGCTCTTTTATTGACAGTAAGAATGGAATAAAAACATAAATCCAGTCAGCCCATTCTGACATTTAAAGCTTGAGCGACCTTAACAACATCTCAAACACAAACCTGTCCAACCCTGGCTTAAGTCCTTCCCCAAAAGGCGTTCCATTACCTTACAAAATACCTGATTCCACCTTTGAATAACTCTTTTGAAAATGTCTCCCTTAAACTGAGATGAAATATATTACTGAGTAACTTCTACTCATTAGTAGAAGTACTGAGACTTAGTGTCTGAGACCATTCAGGAAGTGTCTACGAGTTTACTTGGTTTTAGTCTATCTGCTATGTGCAAGTTTCTTTGCACATCATGCAATACAAAGTAGATGACATTAAGAAATTCTAATATTTCTAGAAGACACTTTTTTTCCAAGATCTACTTTTTGGCTTTGTCTTACCAATATTAGTTTTAGTCAAGACATTTCATTAGTGAACAATGATTTCTCCTTTGAAAATTACAGAAAAGATCTCAAATTAAGATGCCTGTATGCCAAGTCAACTAAAATCAAGGCTCACTATATCTGCTCACTGTTACTAGTCATGCACACCCCATTCTAAGTTTATTTCTATTTGAACATATTGTGCTCCTTTCATATAGCCTCTCTTATCTCTTCAATCTTCTTTCATTTCTCTTATTCTTCTCAACTAAAAGGAGTTTTAAATGTGGGAGTATGGTGACCAATGTTTGAAACCAAGCTCTTACTTTTTAGTTGAGTGCTTACTATGTATTAGTCATTTTACACATAACAGTTGTATATTCTTTGACATGCTACTTTGTTTTTCTCTCATTTATCTTCTATATACACTATACCCACCCAATGTATGGTCTTCCAAAAATTTTAAACCCAGCATAGCATATAAATGTCATCTAACACTTCAATTGTTATCTTGTGTGTCCCCTCCCTTTTCATTCAAAAGCAATGAATACAAAATTTCAGTTTAACAGAAGGTATAAATTGAAGAAGATCTATTGTCAAACATGATGACTGTAGTTGATAACAAGGTATTGTATTCTTGAAAATTGCTGAGAATATTTTTGTCACAAAAATAAGTGTATAATGTATATGTGTGTGTGTGTGTGTGTGTATATATATATATATATATAAAATGTAGCTTATTTAGCCATTCCAGAATGTATTCCTATTTCAAAACATCATGTTGTATACCATAAATATATATAAAATGTATTTAACTGAATTTTTTTAAAAAAGCAATGGGAAATCCACAAAGAGGCCATATTGTTTCCTGTGAAGCAACTGTGTCTTAAAACATGTTTTTTCTTATTATGAGAGTATTCTTTCTCTTTACTTTTTCTTGGCCTATAGGGAATAATATAAGGTATAAATTAATTAATTGATAAGCACTTTCCTTCCTGTACTATTTTCACTCCTACACAGTCTTAAAAATTCAGGTTAAGCATCACCATCTCTTATATGGCAAGACAGTCACTACAGATTTTTTGCTTTCTCTGTACCTTATGCACAATTCTATCCTTGCATTCACCTCTCAGGAGTTACATGTTTAATATGTCTACCTCCAGAGAGAGTGAGCTCATTGAGGGCAGACAATAAATTTTATTTCTCTTTCTCTCCCCAGTGCCGAGTATAACAGAATACTATATGGATGTTCAATTTATTTATTCGATTTAACTTTCTTAGGAAATCCACAGACTGAGACTATTATAATGCCTACTTTGCCAAAATTCGGTCTCTAGAGTGTTCAATAAGCATAAGGCATAATCACAACCCTGCCCTTCAGGGAACACATTTTGTTGTTGAGTTCTCATCTGTGAAGGCCCTTGGGTCTAATTTAAAGTAGAAAAAAATACAGCAAATTAGTAACCATATTGGAGAAGGGGCAATGCCCTGCCCCTTGCCCAGGAAAAAAAAACATTTGATTTTCTGTCAAACGCTTGAGAACAAGAGCAGAGGAAGCATTAACAAATGGCTCCAGAAATTGTCTGGAAGTATAATTTCAACCCACCCACCACCAGTGGCTACAAAAGGGTCTGTAATTTATGGCTTTCTCTAAAATAATCTCTAAATTGACAACTAATGCCCGGCTATATTATGCTTTTAAAATATTTGGTTATTTGGCATTTACAAAGTTGCAAATATATTGGTAGTGATTTTCTCTCATAAATTAAGAAGCCTGAGCATAAAGATAAACATAGCTATTGTGCACAATAAATACAGGGCGCAAAACCAGGATTTGCTTTCACTTCTCCAGAATGCAAAGATTTCACAGTTGAATATAGGACCATATTGCCTACAGAGTTCCATGTAATTGCTTTACTTATGATACAAAAATCTAATTCTGCTTCCATGCAATTTAACAGATTTATGGAAAGCCAGATGTTAGCAATTATGGAAACCAACATTATTCATATTCTTAGTAATACAGACCTGTTTGCTCTGCACAAAGCCAACTTAATCTATTATACATATCCCAAGGCATCCAACGGGAAGAGGCACCCTATTTACATATTGCAACTGTTGTTCTGTGCTGAGCAAACACAAAGTTATTCACCCATGAGACTTACCCAAATCATCAGACAGGCCTCCCAATGACAAACAGGCAATGAAATAAAAATTAGACGAAGTATTTGAGTATTTCGTACTCAAATCTATTATCATTAGAACGTACTTGTTTTTCTTATTGTAAATAATGGCTGACTGTGATCTCTCTGTGTTTCTTCTTATAAATTCATTATTCAAATGCTTCATGCTTAAATGAATTTTTTTTCAATAAAATTCCATGGCTAAGCTTGCATTTGAACTAATTTTCTTGCATTAGCATTTTCACAATTTCTGAAAGCTGTTATTATTGTACTCATTTTTGCTCTTTAAAAAAGTCTAGTTGTATCAAGTCAATCTGCTTTCATCTTTGATGTGAGGTTTTTAGGTTACTTGGGCATGTAAGAAAGTATAATTCAGAGATGTTTAGATCAGCAGCAATCAAACCAATCCCAATCTACATGCAATTTTCCTACCCTTCAAGACAAATGGCTCTGTAGAAGTTTTAATAGCATAACCACTGTATTAGTACTTGCCTCGGGAGCTAACACATCTACAGGTTGATTTCAGAAATCAAAGGAAACATTTTACCAACAGTTTGGTAACAGGTTAAAGGAATGAACTTTTTCATTACTCCATATTCTTCTTTCCTGAATAACTTTTACAGCACAACTAGTCTTATTTTCAAACTCAAAACAGGTGATGTGTCAGAAAACAAAATTTTACCTAGGGTTGGAAGATACAGCTGTGTGTGTGTTCCTACTTGGAAATCATTATGAGTGGCTCAGAAATGAGAACAGAGCTTGGGGGTTTATTAATGACAGACAAACTAGAGCACAGATCCCTCTCCAATAGCTAAAGCAGTATTGGTTTTTTTGTTGTTGTTTTTTGTTTTTTACAGTGGGAAAGAGAAAATTATGGGGGGAAATATACACATTACACATTAGCAAAATAAGTAAAATAATCAAGTAGCAAAATCTGAAGTCTGATGTAACTTGCAAAATAAAAGACTACTGAAATTTGAACCTGCACAATAAATTCAAATCCAGGATAAGCGGTGGCAGCCATGCTCTATCATGTGCTGGCCATACCACACTTGGATACTGTGTTCCCTTTAGCACACAGACTATGAAGAATGAGGTTGACAGTTAGAACACATCAGAAGAGATCCATTAGCGTGATGAGGGGCTCAAACTCATCTCACTTTGGCAAAACACAAGATGTTCAGTCTGAAAAGACAAAGACTAAAGGAAGAGATAAGTGAGATAGCTTCATCTATTTGAGATGCTGCTATGTATCTTTTAGGAAGAATTTTCAACACCCCTTTAGCATTAACTCTTCACTCACTGTTCCAGCCCCAAATCTTTCCTGAGTCAGGAAGAAACCCTTTCCTATGGTGTTCCCTTGTTTGGTGTATAATTTCGTTACTCTGCAATGAATCTTCCCCTTTCTTTTAATTAAGGAGACTCTCTCTTTTGACAAAGGAAAAATAAAACACGTTTTGGCTCACTATTTCCTTGATCCAGATTTTATTTCCTAGTATCTACAATTAGCAGCTATCCCCATTTACTCATTTTCATTCTCCCCTGAATGTGTGTAAGCTTCCGTGGGACCCTCTTCTCAAAGGCTAAATCTTGAAGTCTCTCATAACCACTTGTTTGCAAAATCATCGCTCTTGCTTAAAAATATTATAACAAATATTGTTATTATTTCAGTCTAAGAGTTCTCTCTGTGACCCTTCTGGAATATAATATTGCCCTCTTCATCCTATTACCTCTTCATTAGTCACTAGTACTCATCAATGAGTAAATGAATTCCCTGCATATTTATTGAACATCTACTGCATGCCAGATACACTGCTAAGTGCTGCAGATACAATGGTCCAAGAAGACAGATATAGTCCTATGAGTATTGACTTTATAATTATCTCTAATTAAAAAAAATTATTTACCTTTCCTAAGTTTCCATGTCTGATCCTTTCTTCTCTTTCTCCTTAGTGGAAGAAGTATAGCATACCAATTGAAAGCTTAAGCTTTGTAATCCAGAAACTGTGGATACCAGTTTTCCTGGCACTGAGGGAGTTTCTGCGATAGTTGACTTTCAGCGTTAAAACTGAGAAAGTTCCAGCCACATAGGGACAAGTGAGTCAACTTTGTCCCAGTCCCATCCCTGTAATTTATTACTTGTATGATTCTAAAAATTTACCTAACATCTCTGAGTCTTGGTCCCATTATGTGAAAAATTTAGATAAAAATATACCCCATAGAAACATCTGGGTAAATACATGATATGCTTGTCATGTAGTAATTGCTCAAAAATGATTAGTCACTATTGTTGATCTTGTTCCTATTGTTTCCATAATTTTTCTCTCATAGATTTAACCTCATTTAATGAATTCCACTCTCCCATCTCTTCAGGACAGATACTTAAACATACTCAAATCTGCACCACCAGTCCTGATCTCTTATGATGCAGCCAGCCCACACATTCATCGATTTGCCAAGGATTTCCATGTGAATTCTGAATTCTCACACGAATTCACATGGGTTTTTTTTGTTTGTTGTTTGTTTGTTTAAGACAGTCTCACTCTGCCGCCCAGGCAGAAGTGCAGTGGTGCTATCTCGGCTCACTGCCAGCTCCTCCTCCCAAGTTCAGGCCATTCTCCTGCCTCAGCCTCCCAAGTAGGTGGGACTACAGGCGCCTGCCACCATGCCCAGCTAATTTTTTGTATTTTTAGTAGAGACGGGGTTTCACCGTGTAGCCAGGATGGTCTCGATCTCCTGATCTCGTGATCCACCCACCTCGGCCTCTCAAAGTGCTGGGATTACAGGTGTGTTCACATGGTTTTGATTAGTACATTGGCTAGCCATACCCAGAAATGTTAACATTAAATGCTTTCTCTGAGCCTTAATCTGATGTTAAGTGAAACGTGTGGAAAAACAATTTTCTTACACTCCATGAACTTGCTTTGGTCACTAATTACATTTTATCTATAGGATGTACAAATTTAGGTGTTTTACTGTAGATGAAGAAAAGTTTCTTCTAAATTCATCAAGTTGGTTTACTTTCTGCTATGAACAAGTCATACTTCTTTAGTGATTAAATCTGCTTAAAATCAATACAGTTCTGACCAGCAGAGAGAATAAATAAAAAATCTATAAATATTGAAATACTTGCTGTTTAAAGAGAGTTTTACTGCACAGAGGCTACAGTATTGATGTCAACAACCCACGATTTATGTTTTTATATATCTGCTTACGAGTAGGAGGGTGGTTTGTATTATTGCTACAGTCTACTAAATGACTAATACCAGGCCATACACATTCCATTGTTATAGCCATTATATTGTTTAATGTCTTTAACAAAATTTCATCCTTTGCTGAAAAGAATTACTCTCCCTGCATTTTAATTTTATGCTGCCTACGTCAGCTTTATGTTTTCTTGCATGCTTAGCTGTAAGCATTCTCTTTTCTATCTTCCTTACCCATTCACATTTGTAAGATTCTGGTCTTATCTTTGTGTCTCTCATAGCAGCTTTTACAGTGTCTTTCACCCAGTAAGAAATGCATAAACATTTGTTACGTTTAGATTTGGTGGAGCTGTGATTGAAAAAGAACCCTTGCTTTTGGATGGCCCCAGGCTTCTCTTTGGTAAAATTTAGGAGCTATATAAAATGTTTTCTAAGATCTTGTCCATTTCCAATTTGATATGATTACTTTTCATCTCTGTAAGGCTGAGCTTGTAATTCAAGTGTTAGAATATGAGTGGTGACAGAGGAAGAGCAGAATAGAGGTGAAGGAAAGAACTAGCCTTCGGACAACAAATGCATTTCTTAGAATTAAACAGTTCTCTTGGACATTCCATAATTATTGAAACATTTCTGCTCTCCCTTAACGAGCATTTGCAAGCAAGTGCCAATGAGGGGAAGCAACAAAGGAAGAAGCATGTTTTTCCTGTCTGCATTGAAGCCTTGGCAATGTAATCCTTGGTGACAAATACAATCCAGCCAAGGTGAAAATCAAAACTAACTCTCTATTTTGACAGATCATTCTCTTAAGCAAGTTGTCAGATGAGGAATTATTTCTTCTCTCTTCTACGCCAAGGAAAGGTCTTAGGCAGAGGGAGGTTACAAAGTAATTTCATTCACTACAAAAGGCATCCTGCAATATACACAGAAGTCAAAGGTCTAAAAATATTGTCAATGCAGCAATTCTCAAACCAGGTCTTAATGTAAACAACAGGAGGGTCAGATTACAGGAGCTAAGAATTCCAGGTCCTTTCAAGCGTATTATTTATTATTTCCTTTCACGGCCCTGTGTATTGTAGTTCCAAACTTCTAAGGGGTAGTCAAGGCTTTTCCAAAAACTGCCCTAGTAGTAGGGGAGTTAAGACATTGATCAAGAACAGTAATTTGAACTACCATTCCAAGAAGGGCAGCATCTTCAGAGAACACAAACAAGCTAATTAATGAATCTTTATTTGATCTCATGGTGTCTTTTCTTGGAGGATTTTATCCCTTTGAATCTTGATCCTCTCTTCATATTTCTTCTATAAAATGCTAAACAGCTGGTTTGGTAAAACAGCTCTGGGGCTTCTCCCTATTTTGAAAGGAAGATTCTCTGAAAAGATCCACAAGGCCTTTGTGGGGACCAGGGAAAAGGAAGCACAGAGTAGAAGACTTGAGTCCACTGCTCTAGACTTTGGAGGATCAAATTCTCTTTAATTTAAATTAGTCTTTTTTTTTCTGTAGTTCTTACCCTAAGGAAGGTAAAACCATATACACCAAAGCTAAGTTCGTTTCCAAGGAAAATCAAAGTAGGCGACTAACAAAGGTCCTATCCATGACTGAACACTAGTCAGACTCCTCTGAGCAGACTCTCTGATAAATGTTTTTGTCCACCCCATTAACCAACCCTCATTAAAAGACTCAAACAGGCACTAACATGTTTTCTAATGACTCAAGGTCACATCACCAGGATGGGAATTCCAAACCCCATAAGTTTCTGACTGGAAAAGGTAAAGGCTGCCAAAATAATTTACTGTTCGTTTCAGCCAACACTTGAAAATAGGACCCCTTTCCTAGTCGCTGTGGAGGAGTTGAGTCTAACTTCCACAAGTGCCACTTAGCAAATTCAGGTGAGTTTCACATGAAAAACCTACCCTTTCAGCTTTTTGTAAATTCCACTTTCCTGACTCATGTTCAAGCCCCTGCCTCACTCTCTTTCTACTCCTTTATTCACCCTTTAAAACACCCAGTCATTTCTGCACAAATTGAAGTTCATTTCTGTTTACATTGGGCCCTCTTCCCTATTTCAATAGTTTATTAGGGATTAAAATCTGTTCTTACTAGTGTCCACCTTTGGCAGTCTTTCATATTTCCCTTTGTAAAATCTTTACTACTGCTGGTATCTTTAATGCCACTCAGGGTGCCAGATTAAAAATAAAAAGATTCTGACAGTTCAACCCTGGTTGAGCCCAGCTTATCAGGATAAGTTGCAGATGGGGGCCAATGTATTCATTAATAAGAAAAATGATTGCTCTGAGAATCTTTATAAATTCACTTTTCAGCAAGTGTAGATTTGCTGTGTCAGACACCATTCTGGGAATTGGGAATATGATAGCAAGTAAAACAGGCACAATTCCTGCTCTTGGAAGGTTAAGACTTAATAGGGGAAGACAACAGATTCTGGTATCTTTCATGTATCTTCCTCAAGAACCTGCAGATGGTTTGCTATCCTGGCCACCCGAGGTACTTTTATTGAGTTATGATTAATTAACACATTTTGATGTAACAGAGATTCCTCTTTTGTTATGCATAATAACAATGCCTTAGTAAACTCTTATACATTATACTCTTTAGAGTTTTCAAAATCATTTCAAATTCATGATATAATTTGTCCTTGCAAAATACTCAGAATGTTCGTATCAACATCATTGTCAATTAACCAAACTGAGGGTCACTTAAATGATCAATGCTTTTCAAACATTTCTTTTTTGTTTTTTTATATTCATATGTATATACTGTTTTTTTTATTATTATACTTTAAGTTCTAGGGTACATGTGCACAATGTGCAGGTCTGTTACATATGTATGCATGTGCCATGTTGGTGTGCTGCACCCATTAACTCGTCATTTACATTAGGTATATCTCCTAATGCTATCCCTCTCCCCTACCCCCTCCTCACAATAGGACCCCGTGTGTGATGTTCCCCTTCCTGTGTCCAAGTGATCTCATTGTTCATTCCCACCTATAAGTGAGAAAACGCAGTATTTGGTTTTCTGTTCTTGTGATAGTTTGCTGAGAATCATAGTTTCCAGCTGCATCCATGTCCCTACAAAGGACACGAACTCATCGTTTTATTGTGGCTGCATAGTATTCCATGGTGTATATGTGCCACATTTTCTTAATCCAGTCTGTCACTGATGGACATTTGGGTTGATTCCAAGTCTTTGCTATTGTGAATAGTGCCGCAATAAACACACGTGTGCATGTGTCTTTATAGCAGCATGACTTATAATCCTTTGGGTACATATCGAGTAGTGGGATGGCTGGGTCAAATGGTATTTCTCGTTCTAGAACCTGGAGGAATCGCCACACTGTTTTCCACAATGGTTGAACTAGTTTACAGTCCCACCAACAGTGTAAAAGTGTTCCTATTTCTCCACATCCTCTCCAGCACCTGTTGTTTCCTGATTTTTTAATGATTGCCATTCTAACTGGTGTGAGATGGTATCTCATTGTGGTTTTGATTTGCATTTCTCTGATGGCCAGTGATGATGAGCATTTTTTCATGTGTCTGTTGGCTGTATGAATGTCCTCTTTTGAGAAGTGTCTGTTTATATCATTTGCCTACTTTTTGATGGGGTTGTTTGTTTTCTTCTTGTACATTTGATTGAGTTCTTTATAGGTTCTGGATATTAGCCCTTTGTCAGATGAGTAGATTGCAAAAAAGTTCTCCCATTCTGTAGGTTGCCTGTTCACTCTGATGGTAGTTTCTTTTGCAGAGCAGAAGCTCTTTAGTTCAATTAGATCCCATTTGTCAATTTTGGCTTTTGTTGCCATTGCTTTTGGTGTTTTAGACATGAAGTCCTTGCCCATGCCTATGTCCTGAATGGTATTACCTAGGTTTTCTTTTAGGATTTCTATGGTTTTAGGTCTGACATTTAAGTCTCTAATCCATCTTGAATTAATTTTCATATAAGGAGTAAGGAAAGGATCTAGTTTCAGCTTTCTACTTATGGCTAGCCAATTTTCCCAGCACCATTTATTAAATAGGGAATCCTTTCCCCATTTCTTGTTTTTGTCAGGTTTGTCAAAGATCAGAGGGCTGTAGATGTGTGGTATTATTTCTGAGGACTCTGTTCTGTTCCATTGGTCTAAATCTCTGTTTTGGTACCAGTACCATGCTGTTTTGGTTACTGTAACCTTGTAGTATAGTTTGAAGTCAGGTAGCGTGATGCCTCCAGCTTTGTTCTTTTGGCTTAGGATTGTCTTGGCAATGCAGGGTCTTTTTTGATTCCATATGAACTTTAAAGCAGTTTTTTCCAATTCTGCGAAGAAAGTCATTGGTAGCTTAATGGGGATGGCATTCAATCTATAAATTACCTTGGGCAGTATGGCCATTTTCACGATATTGATTCTTCCTATCCATGAGCATAGTATGTTCTTCCAATTGTTTGTGTCCTCTTTTATTTCACTGAGCAGTGGTTTGTAGTTCTCCTTGAAGAGGTCCTTTACATCCCTTGTAAGTTGGATTCCTAGGTATTTTATTCTCTTTGAAGCAATTGTGAATGGAAGTTCTTTCCTGATTTGGCTCTCTGTTTGTCTGTTACTGGTGTATAAGAATGCTTGTGATTTTTGCCCACTGATTTTGTATCCTGAGACTTTGCTGAAGTTGCTTATCAGCTTAAGGAGATTTTGGGCTGAGACAATGGGGTTTGCTAAATATACAATCATGTCATCTGCAAAGAGGGACAATTTGACTTCTTCTTCTCCTAACTGAATACGCTTTATTTATTTCTGTTGCCTGATTGCCCTAGCCAGAACTTCCAATACTGTGTTGAATAGGAGTGGTGAGAGAGGGCATCCCTGTCTTGTGCCAGTTTTCAAAGGGAATGCTTCCAGGTTTTGCCCATTCAGTATGATATTGGCTGTGGTTTTGTCATAAATAGCTCTTATTATTTTGAGATACGTTCCATCAATACCGAATTTATTGAGAATTTTTATCATCAAGGGCTGTTGAATTTTGTCACAGGCCTTTTCTGCATCTATTGAGATAATCATGTGGTTTTTGTGTTTGGTTCTGTTTGCATGCTGGATCATCTAGTTTATTTGCATAGAGGTGTTTATAGTATTCTCTAATGGTAGTTTTTACTTCTGTGGGGTTGGTGGTGATATCCCCTTTATCATTTTTTATTGCATCTATTTGATTCTTCTCTCTTTTCTTCTTTATTAGTCTTACTAGCGGTCTATCAATTTTGTTGATCTTTTCAAAAAAACAGCTCCTGGATTCATTGATTTTTTGGGGGGTTTTTGTATGTCTCTATCTCCTTCAGTTCTGCTCTGATCTTAGTTATTTCTTGCCTTCTGCTAGCTTTTGAATGTGTTTGCTCTTGCTTCTCTAGTTCTTTTAATTGTGATGTTAGGGTGTCAATTTTAGATCTTTCCAGCTTTCTCTTGTGGGCATTTAGTGCTATAAATTTCCCTCTACACATTGCTTTAAATGTGTCCCAGAGATTCTGGTATGTTGTATCTTTGTTCTCATTGGTTTCAAAGAACATCTTTATTTCTGCCTTCATTTTGTTATGTACCCAGTAGTCATTCAGGAGCAGGTTGTTCAGTTTCCGTGTAGTTGAGTGGTTTTGATTGAGTTTCTTAGTCCTGAGTTCTAGTTTGACTGCACCGTGGTCTGAGAGACAGTTTGTTATAATTTCTGTTCTTTTACATTTGCTGAGGAGTGCTTTACTTCCAACTACGTAGTCAATTTTGGAATAAGTGTGATGTGGTGCTAGAAGAATGTATATTCTGTTGATTTGGGGTGGAGAGTTCTATAGATGTCTATTAGATCCATTTGGTGCAGAGTTGAGTTCAATTCCTGGATATCCTTGTTAACTTTCTGTGTCATTGATCTGTCTAATGTTGACAGTGGGGTGTTAAAGTCTCCCATTATTATTGTATGGGAGTCTAAGTCTCTTTGTAAGTCTCTAAGTACTTGCTTTATGAATCTGGGTGCTCCTGTATTGGGTACGTATATATTTAGGATAGTTAGCTCTTCCTGATGAATTGATTCCTTTACCGTTATGTAATGGCCGCCTTTGTCTCTTTTGATCTTTGATGGTTTAAAGTCTGTTTTATCAGAGACTAGTATTGCAACCCCTGCTTTTTTTTGTTCTCCATTTGCTTGATAGATCTTCCTCCATCCCTTTATTTTGAGCCTATGTATGTCTCTGCATGTGAGATGGGTCTCCTGAATACAGCAAACTGATGGGTCTTGACTCTTTATCCAATTTGCCAGTCTGTGTCTTTTAATTGGACCATTTAGTCCATTTACATTTAAGGTTAATATTGTTATGTGTGAACTTGATCCCGTCATTATGATATTAGCTGGTTATTTTGCTCACTAGTTGATGCAGTTTTTTCCTAGCATCAATGGACTTTACATTTTGACAAGTTTTTGCAATGGCTGGTACCGGTTGTTCCTTTCCATGTTTAGTGCTTCCTTCAGGGTCTTTTGTAGGGCAGGCCTGGTGTTGGCAAAATCTCTAAGCATTTGCTTGTCTGTAAAGGATTTTATTTCTCCTTCAGTTATGAAACTTAGTTTGCCTGGGTATGAAATTCTGGATTGAAAATTCTTTTCTTTAAGAATATTGAATATTGGCCCCCACTTTCTTCTGCCTTGTACAGTTTCTGCCAAAAGATCTGCTGTTAGTCTGATGGGCTTCCCTTTGTGTGTAACCCAACCTTTCTCTGTGGCTGCCCTTAACATTTTTTCCTTCATTTCAACTACGGTGAATCTGACAATTATGTGTCTTGGAGTTGCTCTTCTCGAGGAGTATCTTTGTGGTGTTCTCTGTATTTCCTGAATTTGAATGTTGGCCTGCCTGACTAGGTTGGGGAAGTTCTCCTGGATAATATCCTGCAGAGTGTTTTCCAACTTGATTCCATTCTCCCCGTCACTTTCAGGCACACCAATCAGATGTAGTTTTGGTCTTTTCACATAATCCCATATTTCTTGGAGGCTTTGTTCATTTCTTGTTATTCTTTCTTCTCTACATTTCTCTTCTTGCTTCATTTCATTCATTTGATCTTTAATTGCTGATACTCTTTCTTCCAGTTGATCGAGTTGGTTACTGAAGCTTGTGCATTTGTCACGTAGTTCTCGTGTTATGGTTTTCATCTCTATCAGTTCTTTTAAGGTCTTGTCTGCATTGATTATTCTAGATATCCATTTATCCATTCTTTTTTCAAGGTTTTTAGTTTCTTTACACTGGTTATGTAGTTCCTCCTTTAGCTCTGAGAAGTTTGATCGACTGAAGTCTTCTTCTCTCAACTTGTCAAAGTCATTCTCCGTCCAGCTTTGTTCCATTGCTGGCGATGAGCTGTGTTCCTTTGGAAGGGGAGATGCGCTCTGATTTTTTGAATTTCCAGCTTTTCTGCACTGCTTTTTCCCCATCTTTGTGGTTTTATCTGCCTTTGGTCTTTGATGATGGTGACGTACTGATGAGGTTTTGGTGTGGGTTTCCTTTCTGTTTGTTAGTTTTCCTTCTAACAGTCAGGACCCTCAGCTGTCGGTCTGTTGGAATTTGCTTAAGGTCCACTCCAGACCTTGTTTGCCTGGGTATCAGCAGCGGAGGCTGCAGAAGATAGAATATTGCTGAACAGCGAGTGTTGCTGTCTGATTCTTGCTCTGGAAGCTTCGTCTCAGGGGTATACCCCTCTGTGTGAGGTGTGAGGTGTCGGTCTGCATCTAGTGGGGGATGTCTCCCAGTTAGGCTACTCAGGGGTCAGGGACCCACTTGAGTAGCCATTCTGTCTGTTCTCAGATCTCAACCTCCATGCTGGAAGATCCACTGCTCTCTTCAAAGCTCTCAGACGGGGGCAATTACCTCTGCCGAGGTTTCAGCTGCTTTTTGTTTAGCTATGCCCTGCCCCCAGAGGAGAGGTCTACAGAGGCACGCCAGCCTCCTGGAGCTGTGGTGGGCTCCAACCAATTCGAGCTTTCCAGTGGCTTTGTTTACCTACTTAAGCCTCAACAATGGTGGGCGCTCCTCCCCCAGCCTTGCTGCCACCTTGCAGTTAGATCTCAGACTGCTGTGCTAGCAATGAGGGAGGCTCCGTGGGCGTAGGACCCTCTGGGCCAGGTTTGGGATATAATCTCCTGGTGTGCCATTTGCTAAGACCTTCGGTAAAGTGCAGTATTAGGGTGGGAGTTACCCGATTTTCCAGGTGTTGTGTGTCTCAATTTCCTTTGGCTAGGAAAAGGAATTCCCTTCCCTGGTGAGGGGATGCCTCGCCCTGCTTCAGCTCTTGCTAGTCAGGCAGCACCCACAGACCAGCGCCAACTGTCTGACATGCCCCAGTGAGATGAACCTCGTACTTCAGTTGAAAATGCAGAAATCACCCGTCTTCTGTGTCACTCATGCTGGGAGCTGGAGGCTGGAGCTGTTCCTATTTGGCCATCTTGGGCGTGCCCCTCTTTTCAAACATTTCTACCAAAATTATCTCCATGGCAAAAAGAGTGAACACTCACTTGGAATCTTGGATATTCATAAACCCTGTTATATATTAGTATAAAATATATTTGAAGTTTTATATTTCTGTTTTAAAAATTATTTTTGTCTTCTAGTTAATAATATCAGGATTATTTACATATAAATCATATTTTCCTGAAACCATGGAGTACAGTAAAATTCCTCTCCTACTTTTGTGTTATCTTGTATGCAGCAGCACACTTTTAGCAATGCTAGCAGTGTAAGAGGTATAGAAAGAGTAACAAGGGTCAAGTAACTTGCCCAGGGCCGGCCACACAACTAGAAAGTTTTTGTGAGGACACAAATGCAGGCATCCTAACTAAAAGCCATGCTTGTCCCACCTCATCACACAATGGTTGACTCCCAATTCTGTAGAATACAAACACAGTAACCTTATGCAAAGACTAGATGGTAAATATCTTATATGGTTTGGCTCTGTGTCCCTACCCAAATCTCATCTTGTAGCTCCCATAATTCCCATGTGTTGTGGGAGGGACCCAGTGGGAGACAACTGAATCACGGGGGTGGTTTCCCCCATACTGTTCTCATGGTAGCGAATAGGTCTCACAAGAACTGATGGTTTTATAAGGGGTTTCCGCTTTCACTTCCCTCTCTCTCCTATTGAGAAGTAAGATGTGCCTTTTGCCTTCCACCGTGATTTTGAGGCCTCCCCAGCCAGGTGGAACTGTGAGTTCTCCATTAAACCTCTGCCTTTTAGTATTGTCCCAGTCTCGGGTATGTCTTTATCAGCAGTGTGAAAATGAACTAATACAATCTCCAACATGACAACCTACACATTGATTCTCTAAATATTAATGATACTTAATATTTATAAAAGGCAATGATAAAATGATTAAAACAAGGCCTCTATTTAAAAAGCATTACAATTTATTGGAGTAGACAGAATCCTCACCATTTACCCCATAATGCCACTTATTGACTCCTCTGTATTTCTGCCACCTGGACCATTAATTACAATGGCATCATTGCCCTGCCATGGTCTCTTCCTCGAAGACAAGCTAAGCGAATAGTCTAATAATGCTACTCTCATTATCCTGAGGGTTTTTTTTAGCAGGAAAATGATCCAGTTTCAATTACTCCATGACTGTATATTTAGGAATTGACAGAAACTTGTATTTGAGTCTATCTCTGACTTACATGTGTCCCCAAACAGTTTTAGGAAGTCATTTTCACAATTTCTCAGCTGAGAAATTGTTACTCACTATGAGGCAATGAGAAAGTTCAGATGTCACTGTTCTTCCGTTTGTCTATCCATAAAGCAGGAACTCGTACCAAACTTGAAGGTTCAATATGAGAATTTTAGGACATTTAACATATAGTAGTTGCTCGATAATGATTATATTCAATAGCTGGCTAATTCTGAGGGCTTCACTTTTTCAGAAGAAAGTCATTTGAAGCAAAAGGAATAGCAGAAACAGATGCAGAAAACCACATTGATACACTTATGATAGAGTATCTGAAATTTTATGGGAAGTACTATTACATTTGTGTAACTATATGGCATATTAAAAATCATGACTTTTTTACAAATGATCACATTTTAATAACAATATTATATAACACTGGTTTATGAAATAAAATTCAAAACTTGCAACTCCTCAGTTTAGAAAACACTACCCTTCACAATCTGGTCTCCGCCTCTATTGCAAGGCTGTGGTCTAATTATTCCTCACCTATGTCAAACCTATATAGGGTTTGTGGATGAAGCAGGTGCTTCTTCCACACTGGAAATCTCACCATCCTTGGAATACAATTAGATTCCTTTCATGACCGCATCTATAATCAGGCTGCTATCACTTCCTGGAATACATCCCTTAATGAGTATTTCACCTGGAAAAAATTCTTCTCATTCAATAGGCCTGGCGCAAATATATTTTCTGTGAAAGATTAACATATACATTGCCATCCCCAAATATCCCCACTCCATGAGAAGTTAGTCACTTTTGTCTTAGAGTCTTTTTTTTCTAACTGATTTATAATCTAGCTGGTCCACAATACAGCCTCTCCAAATCCCTGTCCACTTCCACTGTCCCCACTCCAGATTGGAAAGACTGTGTCATATTCCTCTCTGTATGCCTAAGACTTAGTACAGGGACTAACACTGACCAGACCCTCTCAATAAATGCTCCTTTAACAAATGACTAGTGATTTTATGCTGACACTGCTTTAACTGGTCTGAGTACTACAGTTTAATATTTCCTGCTCATAAACCCACAGGTAAACATTTCACAGCAGCTTGAGTAATCTCAGAGTAAGAACAAAAAACTATTCAATATTCATTTCAAAGAAATTGTAGATAATTGTATTAGTCCATTTTCATGCCACTAATAAAGAAATACCTGAAACTGGGTAATTTACAAAGAAAAGAGGTTTAATTGACTCACAGTTCCACATGGCTGGGGAGGCTTCACAATCATGGTGAAGGCAAAGGAAGAACAAAGGCACCTCTTACATAGTGGCAGGCAAGAGAGTGTGTGCAGGGGAACTGCCCTTTATAAAACCATCAGATCTTGTAAGACTTATTCTATATCACAAGAGTAGCATGGGAAAACCCTCCCCCATGATTCAGTTACCTCCCACTGGTTCCCTCCCATGACACAGGGGGATTATAGGAGCTACAATTCAAGATGAGATTTGGGTGGGGACATTGCCATACCATATCAGTAATGAACTCTGAATTGCTGCTTAGACATGATCTTTGGCTCTAACACATTCAAGCCAGGAGTTTCTGTAATGAAACAATTGCTCACAGTGAGTCTCAAAAAGGCAGGAAGCTGAAAGTACAAGCAATTCAGTATCAAGGAGTGCTCAGAAACTGAGAAAGGAAAGCAATGAATCTCCCCCGAGATTGAATTATAAATCTCCCAGAAGAAAATACTTATAAGTTAAATCAGAGTTAGAATGGTAACTGGAAACATTGAGGCTGGATCCTGGTATTTCAACAGTGGTTTGCACATTGTCAGTGGCCAAGATCCCAGGAAACACTATGGTTCCATTTCCTCCAGAATATGTAGGCACACGTGTATACACAAGCTTGCACACAGTTTCAGAGTGTTCTGAGGGCTTTCAATGAAAACCCCAAGGCAGTATTTTCAAAATTCAGTGAACTTCAGAATCAACCAATGAGAGCTCTCATTTAAACCCAGATCACTAGGCCCTTCCCCACAGAGCTCCTGATTCAGAAGGTCTAGAGTGTGGTGTAGAATTTGCATTTCTAACAAGTTCCCAGGCAACTCCCATGATGCTGGTCTGAGTATCATACTTCTAAAATTACTGCCTGAAGCTACAAGGGGCACTGAGTTCACAGGAAGTAATATGATCTGAGGAAACCCTGTTTTTTAGAAATGCCCCCTCTCATTCTGTTTTCACTCAGTTGAGACTGCCAGCTATTCACGAAGAAAGAAAAAGACATTTAAAACTTACGAAGAACAATTTGCATATAAACTTCAAGGTCTTGTTCAGAAAACTAAAAAGCTTCTCTGGCTTGTTTTCCAAAACATGTCAAGTTCACAGTGAGGAAAGGACCCGAAAACCATAACCACACTACAAAGCACCTTTTTATGGGAACACAGTCATCTTTTCCTTGTGTATTACCCAACTCTTTACTCTTCAAGTTCCATCTCTCCAATAAAGCCTTAAAGTCCCCAGCCCATGTCTTCCTTTTCTCAGAACTCCCACCAGACCAATTCACAGAATACAAAATTGTCATCCAGCACTTGTGAAATCCTGCTTCACAATCCTTTTTTATCCCCAAAGGCTTCTGGGACTTTGAGATCCTGTTGTCTGAGACATCACATAACCAACTCTTTAGTTTATCAGAGTGGAAAGGAGAGCAACCTCCTAAATGTCATTTTTAAAAGTAGAGATTAGCTTGACAGTGTGGAAAGAAGATAAAATATCTATGTAAAAGAGAAATATGTTGGTCAAAAACATTATGACTGGGAACATTTAACTTAGGGACCAATGAGCTGTACCTCAATAAACCACTAGAACGTCACTCAATAATCAACAGCTGTTTTGAGTGATTCACATTTTTAATGACCACATTTTTAAAAGGTAATAGACAAAAAGACATATATTGGAAGGATATCCTTACACCAAAGTTAAGATAGTAGAAACATTCTGATAGTATAGAGCAAGTAGTGTATGCAATCATTTTTTACCACAGAACTGAAAAAAGAAAAAAAAACCTTATCTGAAACAGCTCATTATTCAATGATACTGAGTAAATACGGTTTTCTATAAATTCCTAGAATAGGCTATATTCATTCTCAAGTTTTCAATTAGTGTATTTTATGATAATAGAAACCAAATCCACAAGATGCCCAGGAGAGAAAAGGTTTCTATGACTAAATAGATTTAGAGCATTCACAATATAAAATAAAGGCTCTTCATCCATTAAATGGAAATCATAAATATTTCTACCTAGTGGAGTTGTTTTGAGGATAAAGTGAGTAAAGAAATGTCAAGCTCTTAGAAGAGTACCTAGAACATGAAGTAATGAATTAATCTTAGATATTAATATTTACTTTTATTATTATACCTATAAAATACCTAAACCCCTCCATCCTTCAAGTCCAATCAGCCTCAAGCATTCTGGTATGACTGTTCTTTGATATTCTCTAATCACTTCCTTCTCTAATTACTTATATATTTTATAGCATTGACCCCATATTTTAAAGTATAACCTATATCAGAAGGCTATTGGTTGTTTTATGTATGCTGATTATTTTTATCTTCAACATGGAATTTTAAAGTCCCTTTGGTATAAATTCTCTGCATCCTACATAGCACCTAGCTTAGTGCTAAGACCACTGTAGGGTATTTATAAGGACATAATACTTACAATAACATTCCAATACTTGTGAAAGTTTTTTAAAGTAGTTTTCTAATTTTTCTCCCTATCATTATTGCCCAAGTGATCTTCACCTGAACTAGAATTGCAATTCCCCTGGCTCCCTATATGCCTGCATTGCTTCATGTCATGGTCCAAAGTTGCAGTTTTTTTTTTCCTTTACGAATAGTCATAGCTGCCATTAGGAAGATATTCAAAACATTGCGGCTGAAAAGATAATAAACAGGTTGGGAATAGCTTACAGGATAGACCCTAATGTTAGTCTGAGATTCTGTTAGACTAACTCCCAGAAATGTTTAGAAACTCCTAGAAGGTACACATAGAAAACAACTTATAGGCTTGCTCTGTCAGCCTAGCTAGGCTGTGGGTAACGAATGAACCTTGGGCTCATGCCTGAGTCTAGTGTAATGCACTCTATTCTGATGTTACTTTGTGAAGTGGTTATCATCGAAACTGAGGAGGTGCACTTGTCTTCCCAGAGAAGTCTCTAAAATGTGTCCAATTTAGCCCACATGATTTAGATAAGCTAAATAGCTCCAGGCTTATCTATGTATGGCAAGACTTAAAAAGGAGCAGGCAAGCTTCCAGAGGGTCTGATGGGACTCATTTCTCACCTGATTTATCATCTGCAACTGTGTGTCCAGTGTAAGGTGCTTTCTGGGGGACCCGGAAGACCATTTCTATTAGATGTTGCAAAATGTTCTTAACCTCTCCATTCTGCACCCTGATAATACTGATCCTTTTCCATATCCATTCCATACTGAGGTGGTGTCTGGGTCTTGGTCTCTCTGTCCTTCCGAAACTCTTAGTGACATGTGGCAATTTTGTGTCATGCAACTGAGGCCCTCTGATTCCCAAAATCTTGCTTGTATTTACTTCACATTGAGTCCATACAGTTCCATGGCTAAGTGGCATCTGCCTTAAGCAAGGCTCTTCAATAATAGGGAATTTAGTTCTTTGATAAAACTGTGTGTAAAGCTCTTTGGAAACAACAATTTTGAAGTAATGAGACCACACTATATATTATCAAAGAAAGGTGGCATGCTATTTAACCAAAAAATACCTTATGTGTGGGGTGGGTCTTATTGTTTAGCATAGAGAGAAAATCCATGAGTGTCCTGGGATTAGTGTCTATGCCTTGTCTCTTAAACTTTCTTGGTTTGAAATACCCTGGTCCACTAAGGTGCTTTTCCACCCTGACATGTCTCTTCTCTAGAATAGAAAAAACAGCACAGACTTGACTTCTTGACGATTACGTATGCAACTTCCTTTTAAATTAGAATAATTTATATACTCATGTTTCCTACTTTGCTCTGACTGCCAGGATATTTATGAACATCTTTGATAACTATCATTGGTTAATATATTTTCCTTAGTTTTCAAATATTTGTATTTTAAATAACTCTTGAACATGTGATTCTTGAATATACTATTCTAATTGCTTTTAATTAAAGTGCCTAATAAATAAATAAGTACATTTAAAAAATTGGTTTAAAAATCTGCCTATCATTTTCTCATTCTCTTTATCCCCCACCCTTTCTTTCCTTTTTCTTCTCTGGATTACATCACCAGAAATGCAAAGAAGGTAATGACATCAGTGGATATCCCAGCAGTATTATTATCAAGGCTGAGGTGCTTTCAGATTAACTGTCAAAAACATGTCGCTTAGTCATCCTGCCCATGGCTCAGAAGGATGGCCCCAGAACACATCCCTTGAGTCCAGTGAATAAAATAAGTTCCTAGGGCTCATGACACGGAGATAATATTGTAACTGTCCATCTGGGTCTCACCTGTTTTCTCTCATGCTTCGTTTGCCTTGTATTTTCGATCTCCAACTGCTCTGGCTAACATCTCCCCTAGCTACGAGTCCATCACTGGTCTCCTCCCTTCCAGAAAGCAGTACAGTGTGAACATATTAAGAACAGAAGCTTTGGGATCAAACACACCTGGATTATGACTTCTGTGTGCCATTTATCAGCTGTGGAATTTGGGACAAGTTCTCTTTATCCTTGAGCTCACATTTTCTTCACCTTTACAATGGGGACAGTAAGAGGGCTTTCCTCCCATGGTCATTGTGAAATTAAATTAATTAGAAAATACATGAAATTACCTGGTTCTGTGTCTAACACATCATGTAGTTGTTCAGTTAATGAAAATAACATCTATTGAATGCTTAAAACCTAAGTCCTGAATGCTGCTTTCCCTTGTTAGTTCACTTAATTATCATGATTACTCCACAGCAGCCTATGAGGTTGATGCTTTTGTAAATTGCTGAGAGCAATGTCTGGCACAAAGTAAGCTCTCAATAAACGTTATGTCTTATTAGTATTACTGTTATCATTTTCATGTGACAGGTGAGGGAACTAAGGTGGAGGGATGTTAAGCGTTGACTATTATATAATACTTGTCAGGAAATTTGCATATAAAAACACATATTAGAAAAAGTTCTATTGTAAGTTTTATTTTAATCAATGCACACTAAGAAAACTAAGGCTTTGAAAGGTTAAATATCTTTCCAAATGCTGCTCGGCTAGAAAGAGGCCAATTTGGGACTGAATCCAGGCTTTATGTCCTTAAAACCTGCCTCTCATTACATCACAGTATTGCCTGCTAAGGCTTCATAACTCCCCTCGCCTTCAGTGAGGTTTGTCACTGAGAGCACTTTTATAGATAGAGCACCTCCAGGTTCTATCCCTTTTTATCTCCACTCCTATGGAAAACAGGCACTGAGCAGAAGTAGTCAAAGCAAAATCTTTCTTAGGCCATTTCAATTATTCCTGACACATCCACCAGATAAAATGGAAATTTCTTTCCCAAGGGATTTCGGTAGAATATTTTCTGGTTGTTTCATACTGCTTTGCATGGTGACCATGGTTTCGGCAGTACTCTGAGAAGTAAATCCTCACTGTGCCATTTACAGTGGCCTGAGAGCAGGCTCCAGAGTCTGGGAGACTGTTTCACCCAACTAAGTTTTATAAAGGAGATAATAATGGAATGCCAACAGGTGTTCCATCCCATAAAAATAGCTGTATGTCATCTTTGAGTGTGTCTCTAGCAACAATATGGGCTTTATTGTGAATGAATCATTTTATTTCATAACTAAATAAAAAGCACAACCAATACAATTTAATTCAATGTTAATTGATAGAAATGTATCAAAAAAATCTCAATTGTACTATAGGTGATAAAGATGTAATTAAGAACATTAATCTGCTAAATTCTATAAAAGAATGGCAAATAAATGGCTATGAAGAAAAATAAGAGGGGAGAAATTTGTATTGTAAATTTGTATTGTTATTACTAGAAGAACTAAATGACAGTAGTTCTCTACATTGGCCAAATAGTCTTTCTAATAATCACTTGTAGTCTTTTTTTAAATGACTTCATGAAATACGCCAGTGATATGGTTTGGATTTGTGTCTCCACCCAAAGCTCATGTCAAATTGCAATCTCCAGTGTTGGAGGAAGGGCCTGGTGGGATGTGATTCAATCATGGGAGTGGACATTCCCCTTGCTGTTCTTATGATAGTGAGTGCGTTCTCATGAGATCTAGTTGTTGAAAAGTACACAGCACCTCCCACCTTGATTCTGTTCCTCCAGCTCCAGCCATGTAGGACGAGCCTGATTCCCCTTTACCTTCCAGCATGATTGTAAGTTTCCTGAGGCCTCCTGAGCCATGCTTCCTGTACAGCCGATGGAACTATGAGCCAGTTAAACCTCTTTACTTTATAAATTACCCAGTCTCAGGTAGTTCTTTATAGCAGTATTAGAACAGACTAATACAGCCAGGAACCGAAAGGTAAATATTTCATGTTCTCACTCATGTGTAGGAGCTAAAAAAATTGATCTGATGGAGGTAGGGAGAATGATCAATACGAGAGACTGGGAGGGGTGTGCAGGTTGGGGAATGGGTGTTAAAGAGAGGTTGGTCAATGGGCACAAACATACAGTTAGATTGAAGAATTAAGTTACAATGTTTGATAGCAGAGTAGGGTGACTATAGTTAACAACAACGTACTATATATTTCAAAATAGCTGGAAGAGAGGACTCGCATTGTTCCCAACACATAGAAATGATAAATACTCAAGGTGATAGGCACCTCAAATGCCCTGACTTGATCATTACACATTCTATGGTTGTGGCAAAATATGACATGTGCCCCATAAATATGCAAAAATATTATGAATTTAAAAAAATAAATTTAAACAAATTTTAGAAAATGATGTCAATCTAGGTCCCACACCAAACCAACTGAATGTGAATCTCCAGGATGTGTGATGCCCCATTACAGGTAGTTTTAAAAAGCTACTGATATGGACAGGAGATGGAAATACTCGGTAGAAAAAGGCAGCTCCCTGGCAAAGGCCCCAACCTCAAATCTGGAAACCCATGGCCCTAAATGGGAACAGGCATTCCTGTTTTCACACCCAAAAGTTGCCTTTTGGCCCACCACACCCTATGGGTATCCTGTACCCGGGATCCTGTACACCGTATGGGGTATCTATGGGTATCCTGTACCCATAGAAACCCCAAAACCCAGGCTCCACAAGCAGATGAACAGATAAACAGCAAGAGCAGCAGGGAATGAGAGAAGAGAAGGAGCATCTGAATGTTGAAATGAGTTTGGCTGGGGACACTCAGAGAGGAGTGTCTGGCTGCTGGATGGTCAAACTCCAGGGGAAGATCGTCTTCCCAGTCCATCCCCTTTCCAGCTCCCCATCCATCCCACTGAAAGTCACCTCTACCACTCAATAAAACCCCACATTCACCATCCTTCAACTCTGTTTGTGATCTGATTTTTCCTGGACACCAGACAAGAGCTTGAGACACAGAAAGCTGTTGCACTGGCCCTCTGTGAAAAGGCAGAGGGTCCACTGAGCCATTTAATACTTAAGCTGCCTAGGGACTGCAAAGCTATCTGAACATACTGTAACACACACCCAGTTGGGCTTCAGGAGTTTCAGGCACCCACCCCTAGATGCCGTTGTGGGGCCAGAGCCCAGAAGTGCTTGCCCCAGCTCCTGCACCTGCCCATCTGTGTACTCCCCCCTCCTGTAAGGGGTTCGGGAGCATATGGCAGGTGATCAGACAAGCCACATTTTTGTCACAAGTCCTGCAAAGGGGGACAGGGAACTCTCCCATTTCACTACTCCAATGAATCTATGACACAGTTTTGAGAATCCCTGCTTTACGGAGTAAGACTTCATCAGGATTTTAACTAATGGAAATGGGCTATGAGGATAGTCAGGCAAAAGCATACAAGCAAAGGAGTAGAGGAAAGAGAATGCAGGATTTGGGAAGAGCAGAATAAGAATTTGAGTAGGCTCGAGTATTTATGCAAAGTATATTAGCGAACAGATGAAAATAAAGTTTCATTCGTGGGAGCAATATTTTGGAAACTGATTGACATTCTGAGGAGTCTGAATCTTATTTTTAAAATATGCAAAGTACTGCTGTTTATGCATGCCATTGTTAATTATATATTACTTCTTCTCATTTCTAAATCGCCTAGATAAAAGAGCAATTGCTCACAACTTCTATATTAAAACTGAGAATCACTGACTCCTACCAGTACATCAAAGCACAGAGTGCATTGTACCCTACAGTACCAACAAATCACTGTCATCATCTTCTTCCACAAATATTAATTTACAAATTTTTGTGTACTATTTTCTCCTGGCATTATAAAGATACACAAGCTAAAAAGAGACAGACAAAGACAGAGAGAGACAGAAGAGACTAACTCTGACAAGCTCTTCAAGAATAGTGATTCTGTCTACCTCTGCAATACTAGGACTGGTCATTTCTTCAATCATATGTTCCATTTTAAGAGAAAAAGGCATATCTTAAACATTTTTTTCTCATAAAATAAATCTTGCAAGCATGCCGTTCTTTATGATATCAATATTATTCAAGGCTTACAGTAATGGATAAAATCAGTAGTGAAGGTGCTATTATCCTCATCTGACAGAAAGTGACATAGAGTGACATGAGACTATTCTTCTAAAAGCCTCAACTGATACATTTTAGATGATAACATATGCCATTGTCTGAAGAAAAAAACATAGCTGAGTACACGTTGCAAACCACTTTTAAAAAAATTGTAAGAGTTATTTTAGATGCTGATATTTCTTTTAAATGTAAGCATTAGTGGTTGATATTATTTAGGGTTTATTCAGATGTGCTCATTTTCAGTGCCATTAAGCTACGTTATTATGATCCAGAATGTGTCAGGTTATTAATCCCTCAAGAACAGACATCTTAACTTGTTCATAACCATATTCCCAGAAGACCCAAAGCAATGCTGGTATGATGGCTTTTCTCAATAAACTTTTTTTTTTAAAATAAAAGACTCATATGGTTTTGTGATATTTAACATCTTATGTCATGCACCGCAATCTACACAACACAACTAGTTATATCAAACAAAATAGAAAATAAATCTGACTTGATACAGTTTTGAATGTCCATGCCTTCAATCATTTGACACATGTGCACTGAATGCCTTCTCTTTGACTGTATTATCTTAGGGGCTGCGAGTAGAGTAGTAAAAGGCAAACAAGGTCTCTGCCCTCAAACAACTTGTACACTTGTGGCAAGAGAATATTACACACATGTGCATGTGAATAAAAATGCTAAAAAAGATATAAAAGAGAGTATTATAACAAAGTGTAGGGAAGGATTATTTCAGAGAAAAGTCACGGAGGGTCTCTATGAAGAAGTAACATTTTTCTGAGACCTAAATAACACAGCACATACAACAAGAGAGGTGTTGAGAGCTCCAGACAGAGAGAGCAGTAAAGGCAAAGGCCCTGAAACTGGAATGAGCTTTTTGTCATGTTCAAGGCACGAAAAGATCAAAAAGACTTATATATATACAGCAAATGAGTCCAAGAAGCAGGCAGGAACAATATCGTCTAAAACCATGAAGGTCATATAAAGTTAGAAATTTATTTTACATTCATTGGGAAGGCATTAGAAGGCCATAATAAGAAAGTATCACTATCTGACTTACATTTTTTTTTGTCCAAGAAATATTCTGAACCAACAGAGTATTCCCAACTACCGCAGAAATACTAAGTGAGGGTCAGATTTCTGTCCTTATGAAGGATCATTTACAAATATTTTCCCAAAAACGTGGAAATGAAAGAAATTCAGACTATTACTCAAATTAAAAACGCCACTAATCCAAACAACTCCAACTCCAAGGAGTCCAGTTCACTGAGGTTTTCCTTTGCAAAACAGGGATCAGTTTGTAGATGAAGAAAGAGGCTCCTTGAGAGTGCAGGAATTTCACCTCCTCCTTCAGGCAAGCCACGCAGCATGTTTGTTAGAGAGAAATGAGAACCAGGACAAGTGCCAGGGACATTTATGAGGGTGATAGGGCTGTACGGGTAAGATTGAAACAAGAGGCATAAACTGTTCCTAGATTCTCCCTTGACCTAGGTCTGATCCTTAACTTGTAACCAAACCAGTTATGTGGCGGGGAACGAGGTGTCACCCTTCTGAGACTGAGTTTCTTTATTGATCGTATGATATGATTGCATTTTCACATTTATTAAACAAACAACCATCAGCAAAGGGTCTCACTGAAGAAACAGAAGAAAAAAGCCCATTTGCAGCTCATAGTCTAGTTAGAGAGCAAATATATTATATAAGTGAAGCTACTGAAACATTCACTCAGGAAAAAGGTCTAGAATTAGCAGAAGAGAGGAGTGACAAGTCTTTGGAAGGCATCAAAGAATACTTCATGGGGACTTGGTGAAACATGAGTTAAATTTAGGAAAATGAAATTCATATGTGAATCATCATGTTTCATCCCAGCCAGAGGAACAGTGTACATAAAGGCAGAGAAGTGTGCCGTCCCATGGCAGGTCCAAACAGTTATAAAATTGGTTAACTACACTGAATACACATAGACACAAAGATAAGACGCCTAAGGAGGGAAGAAAGGGGAAGGGTATGGTTTGGAAGGCTACCTATTGTGTACTATGCTCACTACCTTGGTGATAGGATTATCTGTACACCAAGCCTCAGCAATGTGTGGTTTACCCATGGAAAAAACCTGCACATGAATCCCTTGAACTTAAAACTAGAATAAATGAATACATAAATAAAATTGTTTTAACTAGCTGGTCTCTAAGGTCCTTTGTGCACTAAAAAAATCTAAGAGTCTCTTCTTTTAATGATGTCAAATATGATCTGTAAAAATAAAAATTTTATTTTAGTCACCGTGCTTAATGTCATATGTTAATATTCTATCTTCATTCCTCAACAATAGCCATTTGAGCTGTTCCTATTCATATAACATTGATTTACAATGAGCTGCATATGTACAGAAGTACCTGGAAATATGTAAAGGAAAAGAAATATGAACAGAGTATGGGGTAGAATGCTGAATATGCTGTGACATTTAAAATAACAGCTAACATTTCTTGAACATTTAACAGATATTAATTCAATTAATTATTACAACACTCAATGAGATATAAACATTATTTCTATTTTACAGACAAAATAGGTGAAGTAAAGACTAGATAAAAATTTGTCCATGGTAAACAGAAGCAGCAGAGCTGGAATTTGACTGCCAACATCTGGCCCAAAAGTCTATGCTTTTAGTAACTACACTACATGCCTCTCAACACTAATGTCAAGACTTTGGGGAATAATTCATGCCACATGGCCATTGTTCTGTAATTCATCTTTGCTTTACATCAACATCAGTGGAGAAGTTGAAAAAACACTCCAGCAGCCTTTAGGAAAAAAATACACACACACACACACACACACACACACACACACACACACACACCCCCTAAGCAGAGAAAACAAATTTTCAAAATCAAATTCCCACTTTCTAATTCAGCAAACTGAACTTTGGAAACCCAAGGTCAGAATGCTTGCCCCCTAGGTTGGTCCAAATCAGCATTAAGAATTCAACAGAGGTGACACAACATGAAAGAATTGGATTGGCTAAGGTTCTCATGGAAACAGTTATGTTTTTGATCAGTTGTTTGGCTTTCATGAAAGTTGTAAGGTCTTGAAGGTGAATAATTCCATCTGCTAATTTCCCGTGATCAGTGTTTAACAGAACCACAAGGAGAGACCCAACCAATAAAGGAGACTTTTCAAGAGATGATGGTGGTGGCAATAACAACAATAATGTTAATGCAACTATATCATATATGTGCACCAATTCAAATCTTGCAGTTTTAAAATAGGGGGTATTCTTGTTTAATCCTAATAATATGTATATTGTTACCCCATTTTTACCATATACACAGATGAAGGATGAGAGACTATAGTGACATTTGCAGTATAAGAGATGAGATTCAAACTAAACTTTCTTATTCTAAATCCAGTATCCAGTATTATTTAATATTTCCTCATCTCTACAGTTGCCTCTCAAACTGTCAAAAATTTCAGTAAGTCATCACGGTTTTCCTTAGAAATAATTAAGAAGTCTAAGGTTTTCCTTAGAACACAGCCATCACACACAGTCCCAGGCTTTGTTCCTCTGTCACAGTTTCTATATAAAAATTCTAGCACACCACATTGCATGATCCCTGGCCTAATCCCTGAATTGTAGAGGGAGACAACTTGAAAACTGATGCGTTTAACCAATGAATGGTCGTAACACTGGGAGCTGAACAGAGTACCAAAGCAAGCTGCACCTCCTGCAAAGGTCCGAGTGGCTGGAGGGCACGCCTGAAAGCTGCTTACCAATACAGGACTCCCCGGACAGTGAATAGGTCCCATCGTCATGGAAACCGCTTCTGCACTCACAGTGGTACCACCCTGGCAGGTTAACGCAGCGGGAATGGTTGTGGCACTCAATGATTCCCTCTGAACATTCATCAATATCTGCCTCAGAGAAAAACACAAGCCCACCAGGATATTATTAATTTCTTTTGACACTAACCTTTCAGGAAATGCCTAAAACATGCTCATCATGTCAACATATCAATTAAAACTGTTCAGTCACCTACAACGAAAGTCATCTGGAAGAACCAAATCCTATGTTTTCCAGAATTCAAACGAATTGAAAGCTTCATTCTTGGATGTTTTCTCTTGTACTGAACAATGAATGAGAGCTTATGGTCACAAAAAAATCCTAACTCAAAGGCTGTGTTGTCTCTGAATAAGAACTAAGTTGAGGGTGTTTGGCACAGTTTTGGTATTGGGTATATATGACTTTTTTGGATTAAACATTTCTAAATTGGCAATTCCAGATTTTGTTGTGTGTCCTTTGAAAATGTTTATGAACAAATAAGTTCAGGAAGCTCTGGATTAAATATTATTAAACTGATTTTTTAAATGACAGCCCCAGAGACTTGTCATAATTATATGTCCTGCAAAGCTTTTGGATAATATTGATAATATGCATGGTTTCCCAAATTTATTTAGCTAATAACTACCTTTTTTGGACATATCTTTAATATCTTGCAAAACTAGTGTTGTAGGGAACACAGTTTGGGAACTATTGTTCTATTTCTTTTAAAACTATGGATGGATTATGCTAGTCCATCAGAGATTCTCATTCTTCATTCATTCTTGAGGAAAGGAAGTCTCCTAGGCTTTTTGTTGTTGTTGTTTATTTGTTTGTTTTTCTCTAGGCTCTGGCTTTTTAGAATCACCAAATACCTGGTTCATGTATAGATTTTCTAGCACAAAGCCTTGACTCTGCACTGAAGGAGGTTGACACCATTGCGGAAAAGAGAATTGTCAATTGTTCAACCAGGTTCAGTTCATTCTTACAGAATTTCTCCAAATAGTTATTTCTTAGAATGTAGCTACTGCTGCCTGGGAATCTTCTTTGACTTCTCTTGGAAATATCTGAAATATGGGACTCATATGAACATAAATTTAATTATTAAACCATTGGAATCTAACCTATAATGAATACAATGTACTTTGCAATTTCTTTTAACAGGACCCTGTTAGAGGCATCAGTTCAGGGGCATTCAGCTTCCACTGGTTCTATTATCTTGACAAGTCCTGTGTTGTGCACCAGGCTGTTAATTTAGTTTGAAACTGGATACTCTGATCTCAAGGCATTCTGGCCAAGTAAAGAGAGAAAAGGTGTAGTTTCTCATACTGTGCGACGCCAACTCAAATACCACCTTCTTCCTCTGTAGCACATATTGTTCAGCCCATAAAATCTTTTCACATACATCATCCCTTAGACTTCTAAATGCCCTCAGTCCCCAGGGCCTAATATTTGTATAGGATCTTCAGATATTGCAGTCAGACTGTGTGTGTGTTTATTATAAATTCCCAGAAAATAAATTTCCAGTCACCATGTAGATTGCCATACCTCAATCTAAAGTTTTAAATGCGAAAAGTAGTGGAGAAGCTCATTTTGCCTGAGAACTGTACTTTTCACAGACGATTCCAGAAACTCGCTGGAAATAACCAGGTCATATCACATGTTGGTACCTAGGTTGCAAATTTCTGTTCTCTGTGCAAGGTCTATAGTTAAAGCCAGAAAATTCATTTTTTTATGCAACCATATTGTGCTTGAGAGGGGCTCACATTTTCACTGTGTTCCTAAAACTGGCTTTCTTCTGTGTCGGTAGTCACAGTAGTATATAAAGCAACCATCACAGACCCAAATACAGAAAACACTTGGAGGCTTTTCAGCAACACTTTGGGGAGTTTACAAATTATAAATGATAGTTTCTTCCCAAGCTAGGTTGTGGCTGCCTTTGTCCTAAGAGACAAAGATTTGTTTCTCCCAGTCAGCACTCCCTACAGGCAAACAAACAAGACAGAAGCTCTGGGAATGGGGTCTCTCTGAGTTCACTGTGGAATCAACTCTCATCCAAGGAATTCTGATAAATTACAGCGAGCCTGGCTGCACTCACAATGTGTCAACCATCCCAAAGGAAACCAACAAACAAAAAGTCACCTTTCCTCCTACAGAAAGTCCTAAAATCTTATTTAAATCTCAGTTTAATCCAGCACAGAGCTGAAAATGTGAACAAGGAAACAAGAGAAGCTGGGGGATTGTTGAGTGAGACCCATAGTATTCATTTCCGTATCCTCAGAGCCAAATGTTGGCAACACAATAACTCACATATTTATTGCTTGGGTCACACCACTTACAAATGGTGAAATGTAGTTCAGAACTAGCTAGAACCAATATTTGTCACAACTATCATATCTTGTTGACAAATCAAGAAAGGATTTTTACACAAAGATAATACATTTATTTAATTCTGTAAATATCTGTTGAGTTAAAAATATGTGCAAGGATGATTTTTGTGTTGTGTTCAATGCAAAAATGGATGAAACATGACTCAGAAAATCCAGGAGCTCAGAATCAAAGGGACGAACTATATACATATATGTGTGCGGTGTGTTTGTGTTTCGTCTTTCATACTAATAGTTGAAGCTTCAAACAACCACCAATATCACCAGCTCCCTCCCCTAGTGACTCGGTATCTGTACACACATCTATTTTAGTACTTATCTTGCCCTATCACAATTCTTTCCTTTTTGTGTCTATCACTGAAATGCAAATTTTCCAAGAAAATGGACAACATTTTATGTAGGTTTACCTTGCTAGTGATACCTATAAGTGGGAGTAACAAGCAATTTGAAAATACCCAATACAAGTCTGTGGGAATGAATGTATGAAAAAATAAATGACTGGTAAGTTGAATGAAAGGAAAAATTAATGCAGGCTATAATGGAGATTCGAAATACCCCAAGATTTCTTGGCTTTTGCAAATCACAAAACTACAATGTCAATTCATAAAACTAAACAAAAAATAAATTTTATATTTATATGTTGTTTTCCTCTAAAAGACATCATGTAGTTTCTATTTAATACTTTGCTTCTACCTCTAATCTTTAGATATTTTAAGTGGGCAAAAGAGGTAACAAAAAAGTTATAATTGCAATGGTGTGATAAGGAGAAATTTTAATCATGATTATAATAATTATAACAATTGTTATAATTGTTGCAATGAAAAGCTCTACCTGTACCATGAATTTTCCATTTACAATAAGAAACAGATGAATACCCAAGGTTTGTTTTCATAAAATGTATCATAAGCAATACATTTAATCCTATTTGGGGCATATGGTAAACTTTCTATAGAAAGCAATTTGCAAACAAATCCTGGAATTCCTGTAAAATCCATCTCTTGAGCTGGATGGATCTCTTCCTCCATCTAATCGCTTTCCTATTAGATTTGCAATTTCAAAATTTATAAAACCAATAAAGGTTTTCTCAAAGCTTATTTTCAAAGAGGTACTTTCGTATTTCATACTAACAGTTAAAGCTTGCAGTGAAGTAGTGGCTCAGGTTGTGGATGGATTACATCTTTTCTAAGAGTTTTTAGGGTGATATTGAGTCATGAGAAAAACTTCTGATATTTTCACTCATTCAACAAAAGTTTATTGAGCACCCCCCATGTGCTAATACATTTGCCCCATGTACTAAGCACTGTATCATATCCTCTGATACAGAGACAGACGTAAGGTCTCTGCCCTCCAGATACATAGAGTCTAAGGGGCAAATAGAATATAAAAGAAAAATGAACTGTTGTTATAAATATAGACTTTAGAGACAAACTTGACTTCAAATTCCTGCTCAGTAATGCACTACTAATTATTTAGATCTCGCAAGTCTTTGTTTTCTCATCTGTAGGTTGAGAATTATAAAATCAAACATCATGTGACTGTGAAAAAAAGACTCTTAAGCACAGTCTGGATATTATCTTTGGACTAAATATTACTGCTATAAAACAGAAGACAGAATAAGTGGATTCTGAAAATAAAAAAATATATATAATAATGTAAACTTGCAATCAGGAAACTGGCTCAGACTAAGAGATTTTTTTCTGGATCTCTAAAAATATTCATTTGGATTTTGAGACAAGTGTAACCTTGTTAAGCATTCAGGAATAGAATCTTTAAACCTATAATACCTGCCTCATAAAGACTTGGATTCCCTTGGTCACCAGAAAACTTCACATAAGTTTAAAGAAGAAGAATCAGTAACATAAATTGTCACAAGTACAGCAAACACAAATCTCCTTATTTTCTACTATTTGCTGAATGCCAGTATCGTACTGAACATAACATGCAAAGACCCTGTGGTAGAAACAGGCTAGTTCTTCTATCTCTTGTTTTTTTTGGGTTCTTAGAGATGTGCCTGGAGCATGCGTCCTTTGGAGATATGTAAGGCCATGTGACTGAACTCTAGTTACAGAGTTAGAAGTGGCATAATTTCAAGATGGTTCATAAAAATGCCTAATACGATCCTCCAGAATATGTTTACCTGCTCACTACAGGACAATTTCCAGGAAAACCTTGGAAATCACGTATTGAAAATAGTAGAACATTTTTCTGCCTGGCTTCCTGCAAGGCTATGTAGACCAGGGCCCTTCCACAGACCTGAAACTGCCATGGGCTATTTAGATGAGTAAGAAATATATTTCTTTTTTTTTTTATTATACTTTAAGTTCTAGGGTACATGTGCATAACGTGCAGGTTTGTTACATATGTATACTTGTGCCATGTTGTTGTGCTGCACCCATCAACTCGTCAGCACCCAACAACTCATCAATAAAATACTGGCAAACCGGATTCAGCAGCATATCAAAAAGCTTATCCACCATGATCAAGTGGGCTTCATCCCTGGGATGCAAGGCTGGTTCAACATTCACAAATCAATAAACATAATCCAGCATATAAACAGAACCAAAGACAAGAACCACATGATTATCTCAATAGATGCAGAAAAGGCTTTTGACAAAATTCAACAGCCCTTCATGCTAAAAACACTCAATAAATTTGGTATTGATGGAACGTACCTCAAAATCATAAGAGCTATTTATGACAAACCCACAGCCAATATCATACTGAATGGGCAAAAACTGGAAAAATTCCCTTTGAAAACTGGCACAAGACAGGGATGCCCTCTCTCACCACTCCTATTCAACATAGTGTTGGAAGTTCTGGCTAGGGCAATCAGGCAAGAGAAAGAAATCAAGGGTATTCAGTTAGGAAAAGAAGAAGTCAAATTGTCCCTCTTTGCAGATGACATGATTGTATATTTAGAAAATCCCATTGTCTCAGCCCAAAATCTCCTTAAGCTGATAAGCAACTTCAGCAAAGTCTCAGGATACAAAATTAATGTGCAAAAATCACAAGCATTCGTATACACCAGTAACAGACAAACAGAGAGCCAAATCAGGAATGAACTTCCATTCACAATTGCTTCAAAGAGAATAAAATACCTAGGAATCCAACTTACAAGGGATGTAAAGGACCTCTTCAAGGAGAAGAAATATATTTCTATTTTATTGAGCCATTACTGTTTGGAGTTGCTTTTTATTGCTAGCCAGCATTTTCTAATTATTATGAGAGACCCTTTTCCATATTCAGAGAAAAGACTGTGCTCAGGTTAGAACTCATACTGATGCAATATCTAAAAATAAAAACAGAAACAAGCAAACAAGGGGAAAAAAAACCCAGCACTAATCACAGATTATGTAGGCAGCTAAAAGAGTGGAAGAAGATTTTTGCTGAAAGTCAAGAGTCAAGATAACACATAAAACAAGACAAAGCTTTGTAGTTAGATATATTTGAGTTTGAATTTTGGTTCTGTTACTTCTCAGCTATCTGACTTTGACTTTGAGCAAGTTATTTATCTTTTTTGAGCTTCACTTTCTTTGGCTTTTAAATGATAACATCACTATCTTAGTCCATTTGTGTTGTTAGAATACCTGAGATTGAGTAATTTATAAAGAAAAAAAGGTTTATTTTGCTCTTGATTCTAGTGACTGAAAAGTTCAAGATTATGTAGCTGCATTTGGTGGGGGTCTCAGGCTGCTTCAAGTCATGGTAGAAAAAAAAAGGGGGAAGCGGTGGGTATGGGCAAAGACATCACATGGCAAGAGAGGAAACGAGAGAGAAACTGATAAACCAGACTCCATGGGAGCTAATCGATTCCTGCGAGAGAGAACTCATTCACCCTCATTTGAGGACATTACTCTGCACATGAGGGCTATGCCTCCATGACCCAAACACCTCCTACTCGGCCCCACCTCCTAACACTCCATACTGGACATCAAAATCAACATGAATTTTGGTGGGAACAAACCACATCTAAACCACAGCAATTACTTATCTTATAATGCTGTTGTTTCAAAGATTGAATGAGATCAATCTAAAAACTACAAATCCAGGCAGACATTCATTAGGCAAGTGATACTTATTGTTCTGTAACTTAAAATCCCCACATTCCAAGAGAGTCCAAGTCTCCAGGCTTCAATTCCTTACATGTAAAATGAAAGGATTGTGCATTTATGGCCTCTATTAGTGTGACGGTTAATATTAAGTGTCAATTTGATTTGATTGAAGGAAGCAAAGTATTGTTCCTGGGTGTGTCTGTGAGGGTGTTGCCAAAGATTAACATTTGAGTCAATAGACTGGGAAAGGCAGACCCAACCTCAATCTGGGTGGGCACCATATCAGCTGCCAGAGTAGCTAGGATAAAAGCAAGCAGAGGAATCTAGAAGGACTGGCCTGAGTTTTCTGGCCTCCATCTTTCTCCTGTGCTGGATGCTTCCTGCCCTCAAATATCAGACTCCAAGTTCTTCAGCTTTTGGACTCTTGGACTTACACAAGCGATTTGCCAGGGACTCTCAGGGTTTTAGCCACAGACTGAAGGCTGCACTGTCAACTTCCCTACTTTTGAGGTTTTGGGACTTGGACTGACTTCCTGGCTCCTCAGCTTGCAGATGGCCTATTGTGGGACTTTAGCTTGTGATTATGTGAGTCAATTCTCCGAATAAACTCCCATTCATATATTCATCTATTCTATTAGTTCTGTCCCTTTAGAGAACCCTGACTAATACAGATTTTGGTACTGAGAGTGGGGTGCTACTGTAAAGATGCCCAGAAATGTGGAAATGATTTTGGAACCGGGTAACAGGCAGATGTTGCAACAGTTTGGAGGGCTCAAAAGAAGATAGGAAAATGTGGGAAAGTTTGGAACTTTCTAGAGAGTTGGAGTGCTCAGAAGACAGGAAGATATAGGAAAGTTTGAAACTTCCTAGAGACTGATTAAAGGGCTTTGGCCAAAATGCTGATAGTGATATGGACAATAAAGTCCAGGCTGAGGTGGTCTCAGATGCAGATTAGGAACTTTTGGGAACTGGATTAAAGGTCACTCTTGCTATACAAAGAGACTGGCAGCATTTTTGCCCCTCCCCTAGAGATCTGTGGAACTTTGAACTTGAGAGAGATGATTTAGGGTATCTGGTGGAAGAAGTTTCTAAGCAGCAAAGTGTTCAAGAGGAAGCAGAGCATAAAAGTTTGAAAAATTTGCAGGCTGATGGTGCAGTAGAAAAGAAGACCCGATTTTCTGGGGAGAAATTCAAGCAGGCAGAAGAAATTTGCATAAGTAATGAGGAGTCAAACGCCAATCACCAAGAGAATGAGGAAAATGTTTCTGGGGCATGTCAGAGAACTTCCCAGCAGCTCCTCTCATCACAGGTCTGGAGGCCTAGGAGGGAAAAGTGGATTTTTGGGGTGAGTCCAGGGCCTCTCTGCTGTGCGCAGCTTTGGCACTTGGTGCCCTGCATCCCAGCTGCTCTATCGCAGGCTAAAAGGGGCCAAGGTTATTTTGGGCCATGGTTTCAGAGGGCGCAAGCTGTAAGCCTCAACAGCTTCAACTTGGTGATGAGCCTGTGGGTGCCCAGAAGTCAAGAATTTAGGTTTGGGAACCACCGCCTAGATTGCACAGGATGTATGGAAATGCCTGGATGTCCAAGCAGAAATTTGCTACAGGGGCAGAGCCTTCATGGAGAACCTCTGCTAGGGCAGTATAGAAGGGAAATGTGGGATTGGAGCCCCTACACAGAGTCCCCACTAAGGCACTGCCTAGTAGCGCTAGCTGTGAGAAGAGGGCCACCATCCTCCAGACCCCAGAATGGTAGATCCACTGACAGCTTGCACCGCACACCTGCAAAAGTTGCAGACACTCAATGCCAGCCCTTGAAAGCAGCCAGTGGAGACGGGTATACCCTGCAAAGCCACAGTGGCGGTGTTGTCCAAGGCTGTGGGAACCCACTTCTTCCATCAGTGTGACCTGGATGTGAGACACGGAGTTAAAGGAGATTATTTTGGACCTTTAAGATTTAATTACTGCCTCATTGGATTTTGGACTTGCGTGAGGCCTGTAGTCTCTTTGTTTTGGCCATTTCTCCCATATTAGTGTATTTACTTACTACCTGTACCCCCACTGAATCTAGGAAGTAAATAACTTGCTTTGGATTTTACAGACTCATAAGGTGGAAGAGACTTGCCTTGTCTCAGATGATACTGGACTTTGGACTTCTGAGTTAATGCTGAAATGAGTTAAGACTTTGGGGGACTGTTGGAAAGGCATGATTGGTTTTGAAATGTGAGAACATGAGATTTGGGAGGGGTCAGGGCAGAATGAGGGGCAGAAATCTCACCTTGCAGTGTAATAATCCCCATGTATCAAGGGCAGGGCCAGGTAGAGATAATAGAATCATGGGATCAGTTTTCCCGTATTGTTATTGTGGTAGTGAATAAGTCCCATGAGATCTGATGGTTTTATAAATGGGAGTTTCCCTGCACAAGCTCTCTTGTCTTCACCATGTGAGACTTGACTTTGCTTCTCATTCACCTTCTGCCATGATTGTGAGGCCTCCCCAGCTATATAAAACTGTGAGTCAATTAAACCTCTTTCCTTTCTAAATTACCCTGTCTCAGGTATGTCTTTATTAGCAGCACGAGAAAAAACTAAAACGGCTACTTTTAATATTCCAGAATACGGGAGATCTTAGCTTTGGGCTCATAGCTTCTTCTGCTGCTAACCAGCTGAATGACTGCTAGAAGGTTTAAGTAACCTCTTTGTACCTCGGGTTCTTCATTAGGCAAATGGCAATTTTAAAAATACAAATTTTGTCTGCCTTACAAACAAGCTCCAATAAGGTATGAACAAGCTCTGCAAAGTCAAGTGATTGTCTCACAAAATATCTGGTGATGTCATGATTGCTGTTTCTTCTTTGTAAGTCCTTATTAGTAACTAGTTTTTGTGTATTAATCTGAAACGTACCTGCTATTAACAGTGATGTGAATAGTAATGGCAATAGAGCTCTCTTTCTTTAGTGACTTTGCACAAAATAACCCATTTCTTCCTGGTTATGGCCATCTAATTTTATCTCTGAAGCCTTTCTGTCCTTTCTCTAACAAACTGCTCAAAATCTTCCTAAAAGAACCCATCTGTTAACATTTCAACTCTCACCTTTATTCTGGAAACTCTGATCTATATCTCTAAGTTAACCTCTAACACAAATTCAGAAATGTATTTACTATTGAATATGGATTTGCAAATCTCAGAGGTCTCATTTCAAACTTATCCTGCCCAAAGCTTTACATGACATACATGTTTCTATCTACCAAATTTATCTTCCTCCCCAGCACTCCTTCCTTACTGTCATCCCTCATAACCAACGAACAAAACTATTGAAGTTTGACTGCTATGAACCTTGAAGATTTTAAAAACATGTAACTAAATCTTATTTACTCCAAGCCTGGAAATCCTATGATTCTATGATTTTTAAAAATATCCTGCTCCTCTAGTAATTACAAATGATTCTTACTATAAAAATCTCCTATCGGGCATTCAAAGCATAAATAATTGACCTCACTTTGACTATCAATTTGCCTTTATTTCTCAAAATTCTTCATCATAAAACATTTGCACTCCCTGGGGTGGTTGCTTTACATACCCACTTATTCCATACTTCATTGAATTTGAGGTTTCCCGCCCTGCAAGTGATTGTTTTACAATTAAAATCCAAGCACAAATCTTAATTCCACCAAGAAGTCCTCTTTCTTCTCTCTGAATTCCTATAGTGTTTAACAGTTCTACCACCCCATTTAATTCTGACATACATTCTATTTTAGAATATTCTATGATTCTTACTACAGTTTCTCTATCAAATAGGAAGAATTTTTGAACTTCCATCTATTAATAATTTACTATGTGTCAGGTTCTCTGACAAGTGCTTTATATTCACAACTCCATTTGATCTTCAGAATGCCTCTGAGATCATTTGAATTGCTCTAATTTTACTGAAAATGGAGGCGTACATGTTTAAATAATATACCCATGGTAAAACATCTGGAAAGTGACAGAGTGGGGATTTAAACCAAGGTCTACTTGACTCCCGAATACACACATTTAATCATTATACTATACAGCCTCTTGTACACTTGGGGGAATACATAGGACTTTGAAGAAACTATTAAAAATATGTTCAAAATGTAAAGAAAAACATACTGAGTTGAATAGTGAACAGATTTCTGCTACCAAGGTAAAGTAGCAGGGACTGAATTTGTTGTCTTATCTGAAACAAATAGGAACAAATGCATACATATACATATATGTTTTCATATATATATACACACACATACACACACACGAAAAAAGAGTTTTGAAGATACTGGAAATTAAGTAACTAAGAAAATGATCCCTAAGAGACATAAAACAAATGAGAAGAGTGCTACAAATATCCCAGTTTACTACCTTAAGAGAGGTGCAGGCCATGGTAGAAGGAAGAAAACCCATGAGGAGCCTATTGAACTACCTGGTTTGAGGATACAACGATGGGAATATAGGAAGACCAAGACAAGCAGAGGTTATAAAGCAGAGTATTGGAGAGGAGATAGCTGAACAGAGAGGTAATTTTGATGTTCTGCAGAGAATACCAGTCAGGTAATCAGCAAAGTGCTAATCAGAAAATAAATATGATTAAATTATCCAAAGCTGGAGAAAGATCACCAAAATATATTAGAAGTAGTAGAGCCTGGTGCACAGGAAGAGGAACAGTGCATGATTCCACAAGCCAGACTGCAGAATCTCATAAGGCATTGGATAATACTGGATCTACAGTATAAAAAGACAAGTAAAACAAAAAACCTGCAAAATAGTAGACCCAAACCCAACCATATCAATATTTATAATAAATGTATATTTATTAAACACTTAAAGGCAAAGATTATCAGACTAGAAAAAAGCAATACCCAATTTTTGCTGTATACAAATGATGTATTTTAGATACAAAAGCACAAACAGGTTAAAATAGAAGTATGGGGAAAGATATTCCATGTAGACATGAATGACAAGAAAACTAGAATAGCTATATGGGTTTCAGAAAAAAAATAGGCTTCAAGATAAAGAAAATGTGCAAAGATAAAAATGTCATTTCATAAAAAGAATCAATTGGCCAAGAAGATGTAACACTCTTAAATATATAGGTTTGAAATTTTTCTTTGTATAAATTTATAGGGTACAAGTATAACTTTGTTAACTGGCTATATTGCATAGTGGAGAAGTCAGGGCTTCTAGTGTGTCCATCACGGGACTTACATGTACTCATTAAGTAATTTCTCATCATCTACCTCCCCTCCCACCCCCACACCTTCAGAGTCTCCATTTTCTATCATTTCACATTGTATATTCATGTGTATACATTATTTAGCTCCCACTTATAAATGAGAACATGTGGTATTTGTCTTTCTGTGTCTGACTTGTTTAACTTAGGACAATGGCCTCCAGTTTTATCTATGTTCCTGCAAAAGACATGACTTCATTTTTTATGGCTGAATAGTATTCCATTGTGTATATCTAACACATTTTCTTTATCTAATCACCTGTTGATGAAGAGTTAGTTTGATTCCCTATTATCACTATTGCGAACCGTACTTAAATTAAAAGATGATTGCAGGTAGGTTTTTGATATAATGACTTTTTTCCTTTGGGCACAACAGAGTGAAGAGACAGTCTGCATAACGGAAGAAAACATATGCCAGCCATGGATCTGACAGGAAACTAATATCCAGAATTTACCAGGAACACAAACATAAAATTTACCCAACAACAAATCAAACAATCTCATTAATAAGTAGGCAAAAGATATGAATAAACATTTTTCAAAAGTAGACATACAAATGACCAAAATTATATGAAAAAATGTTCAAGATTATTAATCAGAGAAATTCAAATTAAACCACAAGATATCATTTGACAACAATCAGAATGGCTATTATTAAAAAGACAAAAATTAACAAATGTTGGCAAGGATTCAGAGAAAAGGAACACTTATACACTGTTGATGGGAATGTAAATTAGAGCAACCTCTATGAAAAACACTAGAACTAAAAATAAAACTACAATTTGATCCAGCAATTGATATATAATTTTTAATGGCAAAACTTCAAAACACATGAAACAATAATAAAATAACCAAAAGGAAAAAACACAAATCTAGAGATTTTAACCTCTATTTCAGTAACTGATACACCAAAAAGTCACCAATATAGAAGATATGAACAATACTAATTGGCATTTCTTGGACATTATACCAAATCACTGTAGTATAAACATTTTTTACAAGTGTGCATGGAATGTTGACCAAGATAGAACAAATCCTCATTCATAAAACAATCCCCCCAAAATTCAAAAGCTTGAAATCTTACAGAGTATGTTTTCTGGTCACAACAGAATTAAACAGATATCAAATCAAAATAAGATACTTAGAAAAGGTACAAATATTTGGAAATTACACAAATTCCAAAAGTCAATGAATTAAACTATAAGGAAAATGTAAAATATTTTGGACTGAATGATATTATTAAACAACAGGTTACAATCTGTGGGAACCAGTTAAGGTAGTGCCTAGAAACAAATGTGTAGCTGTAATACTTATATTCAAAAGAGAGAAAAGTATAAAGCCAACATTCTAATTTTAAATCTGTAAGAAACCAGTAAAAGACCGGCATATAGATTTTTACCCTACATCTGGTCCTACCCACAGAGTACGGTATGTGAGATAAGATTAGTGCCAATAAAAGGGTAACCATAGGACTCTATTGAACTGAAAGAAATATTTCTAAATTTGCCCTGAGGCAGGATAGCCAGATGCATTTATTTTTAAATTAGAACCAAATCAGAGACCAAAAAATGTTTCTGCACATCAAAACCAAAGGAAGGAGTCAAGGACAAAGGTTGGAGGAGTGGTCAGGGAATACAGATCTGGGAGAATGGAAAGAAGGTCGGCATAGGGTAAGGAGCAGGTGCATGAGGAAGGGCCGGGGCTGAGTACTTGAATAGTAAGCAGGTGCTGATGCACCTTTTGACACTGGGCCCTCTGTTGTAAGTGACACCGTAACCCTGCTTACCTCTCCTCTCCCAAAAGAAACATATTGACTCACAAAATGTACAAGTCCAGGGGCTCTAGACTCTATGGGATCCATGCAACGAAGCAATATTATCAGGATTTAGGCTCCCTCTGTATCTCCACTCTGCTCGTCATCATATTACCACTCCTATAAGCCAGAACCTCTTCATGTAATGGCCTCCAGATGTTCTAGGCAGACATCATTTTAAATCTGTCAAAGGGAGAGATTCTTACCAATAGTATTGGCACAAATCTATTGCAAAAATACAAAAATTAGCCAGGTGTGGTGGCGGGCACCCTGGGAGGCTGAGGTAGGAGAATTGCTTGACCCTGGGAGGTGGAGATTGCAGTGGGCTGAGATCATGCCACTGCACTCCAGACTGGGCAACAGAGCAAGACTTCACCTCAAAAAAAAAAAAAACAACACCAAAAAACCAAAAAAAAAAACCCAGAAAAACAAAAATAAACAAACCAAAAACGGGATTTGAGCTTCATTCATCTTGATTTGGTTACATGCTGAGTCCTGAAGTAGTTACTGTGATCATATCTGGTAACCAGCCCACCCCTAGAGCAAGAGGTAAAATCAGCACTACTTGAGATATCTTAAACTGAGAATTTAGAAGGGGTTGTTCCTCAGAAACTATTGGAATGCCCTTATTAGAACAGGAACTGAATTCTGGTGAGACAAAATCCACAGATGTCCCTTAGGCCTCTTTTTATGTCAGTCCTACGGCATATTGTGAGATGGATGTATTGGCTGAAGAAATCATGCTACTTTGACAGTGTGTGTGTTTTCCTTTGGAAGGCTCCTCTGTCTAAAGGGCACCTTCCTTACCTCTCTTCTATTAGTGCCAGATCAAAGTTGTTGTTTTTCCCAAAGCGATTGATATGGGTATTTATTGTTGTCAAGAAGGTAAATTAAAAAGATATCAATGTCACCTTATGAACTATGTATGAAAGATACCTCTGAGGATTCTGGGAACATAGCAGAGTAGTCAGCACCAGGAGTCTCTCTCCCAATCTAGACTATAATTACACTGGTAGAATCTGCCTGATAGAACAATTTTAGGACTCTGGAGTCTATTTGAAGGCTTGCAACTTCCAGGTATGTTTTGGTCAATTTCAGCTCGTAGAATGGTAGCGGCTGTGCACTCCCCATCCTCCATCCTGGGGGCAGGCACCATACAGATTTTGTCTTTCTGCTCTATCCTGAGTGATACACCCTCCACCTCCCACACATTCACTTTCAATTACAAGAACCTTGACTTGTTTGCATAAATCACTCTTGGTCTCAATCAACGGTTCTCAAACGGTGGTCCTCAGACTAGCACCATTAACATCAGCAGGAAACATATTATATATGAAAATTATGTGGTACCACCCAACATGCTAAATTAGAAATTCTGGGGGTAGAACCCAGTAGTCTGTATTTAAATGAGCTTGCCAGAATCATCTGAGGACTCTACGTTGAGAACCTCATATCTATAATAATAGTAATGGAATTTTCATCCTTTTTCCCAGTGATTTGTCTAGATAAGGGCATGTGACCAAGTTCTTGCTAATAAGAAGTAAGGGGAAGTCTGCTGGTGATGAAGTGGCAGTGGAGTTGACTTTCATGGTTAAATGACGGAATTTCTAATATGTTCATTCTGTTTAGTTAGCTGACTGGAGGACGTGAGGACTAGAGAAATACAGCCTTCTTTAGTTTATGGGAAATATTCCAATTAAATCAGAGAAACACCAAAGTAGGCCTTTGATATCATTGAGCTGCTGAACCAACCCTGGAGCTACAGATTGCCAGATTTCATGTCATGAGAGAGAATTAAAGAATTTATTATTAAGCCACAATTACTTGAGTTTTCTATTACTTCCAGCCAAAATAAATTCAACCAATAGAATATTTTTATCTCCATTTTACAGATAAAGGAAACAAGTCTGAAAGGTATTAAATAATTTCCATAAGGCAACATATCTAGTTACATGGTATGCTAAGTTTTAGGCTTGCTTTTCTCTGAATACAAAACTTCATGAGGCTACTCTACCTCTCAATAGATCACACTGTTACTTCCACCAAACTACAAGTCTGATGATGGCCAGGGAACAAAAGGGACTACGTTTCACTTCTTCCCTTATGCCATTATATCTAATCCTTAGTTGCTTTATGAACTTAAGAATTCTATTCTGGAAGATGGCCGAATAGGAACAGCTCCAGTCTCCAACTCCTAGTGCGAGCAACACAGAAGACTGGTGATTTCTGCATTTTCAACTGAGGTACTGGGTTCATCTCACTAGGGAGTGCCGGACAATTGGTGCTGGTCAGCTGCTGCAGCCCCACCAGCGAGAGCTGAAGCAGGGAGAGGCATCGCCTCACCTGGGAAGTGCAAGGGGAAATGGGAAATGGAATCCCTTTTCCTAGCCAGGGGAACTGAGACACACAACACCTGGAAAATCGGGTAACTCCCACCCCAATACTGCACTTTACGCAAACAGGCACACCAGGAGATTATATCCCACACCGTGCCAGGAGGGTCCCATGCCCACGCAGCCTCCCTCATTGCTAGCACAGCAGTCTGGGATCTGGCGGCAAGGCAGCAGCGAGGCTGGGGGAGGGGCGCCCGCCATTGCTGAGGCTTAAGTAGGTAAACAAAGCTGCTGGGAAGCTCGAACTGGGTGGAGCTCACAGCAGCTCAAGGAAACCTGCCTGTCTCTGTAGACTCCACCTCTGGGGACAGGACACAGTAAACAACAACAAAAGCAGCAGAAACCTCTGCAGACACAAACGACTCTGTCTGACAGCTTTGAAGAGAGCAGTGGATCTCCCAACACGGAGGTTGAGATCTGAGAAGGGACAGACTGCCTGCTCAAGTGGGTCCCTGACCCCTGAGTAGCCTAACTGGGAAACATCCCCCACTAGGGGCAGTCTGACACACCACACATCACAGGGTGGAGTACACCCCTGAGAGGAAGCCTCCAAAGCAAGAATCAGACAGGTACACTCGTTGTTCAGAAATATTCTATCTTCTGCAGCCTCTGCTGCTGACACCCAGGTAAACAGGGTCTGGAGTGGACCTCAAGCAATCTCCAACAGACCTACAGCTGAGGGTCCTGACTGTTAGAAGGAAAACTATCAAACAGGAAGGACACCTACACCAAAACCCCATGAGTACATCACCATCATCAAAGACCAGAGGCAGATAAAACCACAAAGATGGGGAAAAAGCAGGGCAGAAAAGCTGGAAATTCAAAAAATAAGAGCGCATCTCCCCCGGCAAAGGAGTGCAGCTCATCGCCAGCAACGGATCAAAGCTTGATGGAGAATGACTTTGATGAGATGAGAGAAGAAGGCTTCAGTCCATCAAACTTCTCAGAGCTAAAGGAGGAATTACGTACCCAGCGCAAAGAAACTAAAAATCTTGAAAAAAAGGTGGAAGAATTGATGGCTAGAGTAATTAATGCAGAGAAGGTCATGAACGAAATGAAAGAGATGAAAACCATGACACAAGAAATACGTGACAAATGCACAAGCTTCAGTAACCAACTCGATCAACTGGAAGAAAGAGTATCAGCGATTGAGGATCAAATGAACGAAATGAAGCGAGAAGAGAAACCAAAAGAAAAAAAGAAGAAAAAGAAATGAACAAAGCCTGCAAGAAGTATGGGATTATGTAAAAAGACCAAATCTACATCTGATTGGGGTGCCTGAAAGTGAGGGGGAAAATGGAACCAAGTTGGAAAACACTCTTCAGGATATCATCCAGGAGAACTTCCCCAACCTAGTAGGGCAGGCCAACATTCAAATTCAGGAAATACAGAGAACGCCACAAAGATACTCCTCGAGAAGAGCAACTCCAAGACACATAATTGCCAGATTCACCAAAGTTGAAATGAAGGAAAAAATCTTAAGGGCAGCCAGAGAGAAAGGTCGGGTTACCCACAAAGGGAAGCTCATCAGACTAACAGCAGATCTCTCGGCAGAAACTCTACAAGCCAGAAGAGAGTGGGGGCCAATATTCAACATTCTTAAAGCAAAGAATTTTCAACCCAGAATTTCATATCCAGCCAAACTAAGTTTCATAAGTGAAGGAGAAATAAAATCCTTTACAGATAAGCAAATGATTAGAGATTTTGTCACCACTAGGCCTGCCTTACAAGAGACCCTGAAGGAAGCACCAAACATGGAAAGGAACAACCGGTACCAGCCATTGCAAAAACATGCCAAAATGTAAAGACCATTTAGGCTAGGAAGAAACTGCATCAACTAACAAGCAAAATAACCAGTTAATATCATAATGGCAGGATCAAGTTCACACATAACAATCTTAACCTTAAATGTAAATGGACTAAATGCTCCAATTAAAAGACACAGACTGGCAAACTGGATAAAGAGTCAAGACCCATCAGTCTGCTGTATTCAGGAGACCCATCTCACACGCAGAGACATACATAGGCTCAAAATAAAGGGATGGAGGAAGATTTACCAAGCAAATGGAGAACAAAAAAAAGCA